>NC_084485.1:63693560-64382750 GCF_030035675.1 Rhineura floridana
TAGAGAGAGAGAGAGAGAGAGAGAGAGAGAGAGAGAGAGAGGGGGGAGAGGATTGTGTTGTCACCAAAATGGTAGAATGCGCTGCCAAAGAAAGTTTGCCTGGTCCCATCCTTTGACAAGCAATTATAATTTTTAATTTTTTATGTTTCAGCAGGTTTTTGTTTTCAAGATTCTGTTTTATGAATTTAATCTTTAGCTGGTGGTGGTTTCTTTGCTGATTTTGTTCTTGTAACTGTAGCTTTAATGTAACTTTTCACAAGGTTTTAGAAGTTTTATTAAAAATGTACTTTATTTGTCATTTTGAGCATTCTTTAGAAAAGTGAGATAGATGTGCATGAAAATATGAAATCAATCAATTATTCTGCTCCATAGTAGAATTTGACTGAATATAAAGATTTGGATGAGATAATTTTTTACAGCCCTTGCTCCCACAGGGTTCTAAATATTTTCAAAATGGACATTTGCATTGCTATTGTAAATGTGTTAACTCTTCATTTTTAGATGATTATATTAAAAAATTTTTTTCCAGCTACTGAAAATCATTAAGGGGACTTGTATTATGTAGTCGTCCCTGTGGCCAAAGGAACATTACGTATGGTACATGTTGGTCCTTTCTGTCTGTCCTCATGGTTTATAATTTTGGATGACCATCCCCATAATTACAAACTAATTAACACATATGTGTGGATGATTTTCCTGCAACTTCTATTTCTTTTGTTCTATTATTCTGTGCCTCCCAGAGTAGATTGTTTTTGCGGGTGTATTTTTCAATATGTCATTGAATCAACAATAGTGCACTAGTAGTGGATTTATACTTTTCACACATCATCCTGCTTTATTACTTCTGTGATGCTTCCCCAATGCTATAGCACAACAAAAGCAGGCCAAAAAAGAAATGGGAACATTTGTGGTATAAAAAGTTACAGGTTTTCAGCAGGACATTATGGGACATGCACTGATTGGAAATGAAGCAGTATGTTCACCCCAACACTTTTGCAAGCTCAAACAGTATTGCAAGCAGGATCACATATAACTACCACAATACCCTCATGAGCACCAATCATTACGAATGCACAATCAAAGGAAGTCTGGAGGGGCCTTCTGATTCTGTGGTAGGTTGTTGTATTTTGTTGTTCCCTTTCTTTTTCCTGTCAGGGTCCAAAATAGTTTTCCTTAATTGTTTTTTGGTGAAACCTATAGTGCTATTGGACAGTATGTGAGCTTCACTGAATGTGTGTGTTTTCCTTTTATTTTCACTGAATAATTTTTTTCCTTTGCTTAATATATTCTTGTATTTTGCCCTGGACAAGCTTCAAAAGCTCTGTCCTTTACAGCTTAATTATTTCACTGCCCAGAGAGTATTTGCTAGAAGGGTGGAGTGCTTCTTTATACAATAAAGGATTACATTGATTTCATAGCAGTCCCAGGTGCTTCTGTTTGTATTAACTAGATATCTTGGATTTGCATGGAAATATATATGGGGCAAAGTGGAGGCTGCCCATTAAAAATCACACTTGGGTCATTTCCAGATGACTTGTACATATTGAGCATTCATCCCGATTTTTTTGCACAAAGTTAGGTTAGACAACATTGGCTATTTATTGAACATTCATTCTGATTTGTGTTCAAAAATGTTGCATCAAGCAATTATCTCATACTTTCCAGTTTATATACCTATCACTTTCCTTATTGCAAAAAGTTTGAATGGGGGGGGTGAGTTTGTTGTACAACACCACCAAGCCCACTGTAATTGCACAATCTGAATTTGTTGGTATGTGACTGAATCCCACACAACAATAGCCACAGCCTGGAAGTGCCCTAGGACTGGCTTGATAAGATAACTCCCTGGTCTACCTCAGTGCTCATGAGCCAAATGCAAATTGGAACCTACACCATATCTGCAGATGAAACATCAAACAGCCCAGGCCCAATGACACCAGCCAGCATGGTCAGCCAGTTATCGACAGTCCACCTTGCTCCTACTGCCCTCTGTCCTTCATTTGTGGTGCCATTTCTGGCCCCGCTAACAGTGATGTTGCACTCTCATTCTCTCTCTCCTTGCTGTTACTGGGGAGGTTCCTCCCACCTGCCCATAGTGATCTAATATAAAGCAGAAGGACAGGAGAATAAGAGGATCTGGGGTCCCCTGTCACTCTTTGCATGGTAGAACGTGTGTGTTTGCAAAACAGGAGCCAGTCCTGTATCGGCTCTTACCTTTCATGTCACTATATTTCAGTTTTCCTGGATCTATCATCAGCAATGAAATGCCTGTGTGTGTATTTAGCAGCGTGATAAATCCTGCCAAAGTCACCCACATATAGAAATCACAAGTTTGAACTAGTTTAATCCTGATGGTGCAGCAGTCACTCCCCACAGGGTGCAGAGATAAAACTGACTGCTCACATTTATACTTTATTCCTAAAAACAGCGAACGGAGATTTTAGGATTACTCTTGCTATTTCTGTGCACAACATACAAAACAGGTACTGAAGATGTTCTGCTTTTACTTTGTTTACAATGCACTACTTGTTACATTGTTATCAGGAGCTTGGTTTCCTTTGGAATCTGTTCCTACACACCACAGAAGGTCAAAGAAGGAGAACAGGCTGCTAAGAAGTCAGTAGATCATCTGAAGCTGCCTTGGTCAGACGACTGGTCCATCTAGTTTAGTATTGTTAGCACTGACTAGCAATGGTTCTCCAGCATATCAAGTAGGAGTCTTTCCCAGCCGTACCTTGAAATGCCAGTAATTGAACTTGAGATCTTTTTGCATGCAATGTATGTGCTCTACCACTGAGTGAGGAAATAAGCTCAAGGCCAAGCAAGCAACAAATTGTGATTCAGAAAAGACAACAAATTCAGAACCTCAGTGAGTGATGATGAGAACATTATACCCCATGGGTATAATGTATGTGCTCTACCACTGAGTGAGGAAATAAGCTCAAGGCCAAGCAAGCAACAAATTGTGATTCAGAAAAGACAACAAATTCAGAACCTCAGTGAGTGATGATGAGAACATTATACCCCATGGTCAATTACAAAAGTATTGTCTGTAAATGGGATGATTTTGGCAGCTCCGTAGTTGTAGCAACTGCAGATTGCCTGGTGGAACACAGCCATCTTCCCTTCTCATGCTTAGACCTCAAAAGCAGTAATCTGGGCCAAGGACAACTATAAGGGGAGGACGGCTGTGACTTGGAAGACTGCACCATGATCTGGCAAGGTGCAGGCCACGTCAGTATTTGTGCTCATTCCAGAATGGTGCTGTGGACTGGACCACAGCCATAAGGGAAAAAAAAGATATGTCATGATTGTCAATGGTTCTCCAGCATATCAAGTAGGTGGGATATGACCTTTTTCCTGTGCTTGCCCATGTCATCCTGCTGTTTTTCTGTGGTAAAAATTGCATCGGAGATGGATAATGCTCTCCTTTTAAGGGCACACCTCTTCACAGACAGGAAACAACTTTTCCACCAGATCAGTCAAATTAAAAAGAGCTACTTTTCTAGAGAATCTTGAGGGGATTAAAAAATGGAGTGTTTCCTGCACTACATCCTTCATTGCACTTACTTTTAGATGCCAACTCTGCATCAACATCATTGCCAATGACAGATCCAGGACAACAGTAAGAAAGCATGGCAGAGATTCAGAACCAGTAGCTCTCCAGATGTTGTGGGACTCCCACCTCCTATAATCTCTGACTATTGACCATGCTGGCTAGGGCTGATGGGAGTTGGAGTTCAGCATCATCTGGAGGGCCGCAGGTTCTCCATCCCTGAAGAATGGGCTTGTTTACAAAGTCAAGATCCAGAAGTCATTACCCTAGGTTTTTTCCCGAACCAGTTATCTCAGGATTGTTATTCTGAAATGACAAACTGTTTCTGTGAATAAGGAATTTCACAGGGCTTTAGTCATAGTTCCTTGCTGACTATCTTGGTCTTTCATACAATCCTGTTTCTTAAGTAAACCTCAAGGCTTTTTATATATACTGCTGACGTGTTTCTCTAACTTGTGGCATAGCTGAAACACACTTTTTCTCTGAACTGGAACTTGAAGCATACTTCACCTTTATCCCTGTAAAAGTTTATATTTCATGTAAGGGTAAGACCTCAAACATTCCCAATGTTTCTGCAAAAGTTGTTCTGAGTGTGACTTCTCTGAGACAGAGGGCATACTAAATGTGATACTTGCCATGCAGTTTGCCCTTGTATATCTGCTTTTTAATAACAAATAGGTGGTGCAGCCCCCCTCCCGACTGGATTGGATCCCTGGCATTGTGGAAGGGGGTCTCGAACTCTTGGCTTTGACCACAGATACAATCAAAATTGCACCTGGTGACTGCTGTTTTCAATGGGAGGAAAGCTTCCAAGGGCAACAATAGGCGTTCTCTTATTGTGAATATCAAGAATGGAACAGTCCAGTCAGGGCCATGATGGAAGCAAAGGGTTAAAGCCCCTCCCTCACCATGCCATGGCCCCAATTTAGCTTTGTCCTTCCCTGCCTGCCCGCATCAACTAGTTACTAAAAACAAACATACATTTGATACACAAACTTCATGACAAACATCACATTTAGTTTGGGTCTAAAAGTGCTGTCTCTCTGCAATAGGAGTGGGCAATTAAATTATTGTTTGGTTTATATCCCACCCTTCCTCCCAGCAGAAGTCCAGGGCGGCAAACAAAACCACTAAAAACATTAAAACATCATAAAAACAAACTTTAAAACACATTAAAACAAAACACCTTCAAAAGGTTACTTTAAAAAAGCAATCACATCAATCAATCAAATCAATTAAATGCCACTGGGAAGCTGATTGGGAAAAGGCAAAGCCAGAACAATATGTCATACAGAGATTCATGAGGCAAACTCCTATGGTTGAGTTCTTTGGGCTCTCAAGGGACTTAGTTTTTCTAATTAATTTCTTATGGCACCCTGACTGGAAGTTGCTGGTTTAGACTACCACTTATTTCTGAGTGAAAGGTGGGTAAGGTAAGAACCTTTGACATTGTTTCAGTTTGTTTTAGTCTCTGATTAAATTTCCATTCCTGAGGGTGAAAACAAACAAGAGGTGAAATAAACTGAGTTGAGAAGCTGTAATTCCAAGACAATATCATTATGTACACAGCTCTAACTGGCATAGTGTAGATATGGAAAGTCAGAAAGCATGTCACAAATACCTAATCACGGATCTATGGTCATATTTTGAGTGCCTTCAGGTGCCATCTTAAATGATTTTAATTTTTGGAGACTTTTATTTGGCTGTTTCCTGCTGCTGGAAAATACTATTCTTTTATCTGTAAAGCTGTTTTAGTTGTTTGAAACCCATGTATGACACCTTGAAAATATTTTATTGAAATGTGGACTAAAGATATTTTAAATCAATAAAGACATAGGAAGTTTCTGATTCATGGCTACTGTTTCTGTTTATAATTAATCTGCAGGTTTTGATCAGCTTTTCCTTTGTCAAGGTGCCTTTATTTGAGTTCCAAACAATACACATGGAACTTTTTTTTAAAAAATCAGCAAAGGTGTGCACGGACGTAAGGAACCAGTTGGTTTGGAACAGCCCAGTCCTTAAAGGGCATTGCTGACATAAACTCCATTCTTTCCCTCCTAAGGATTGTGAGTTACACAAGAAAAGTGTTTGAATCTTTTTAAAAAAAACTGCCTAGAGCCAGCTTCTCTGAACAAGGCTAAACAGAGTTGTGGAATAATTATATTGATGATGACTTTGCATTTCCCTTCCTCCAGCAGGCTGTTTTAGAGCTTTGATAGGTCTGTTGAGTTGGCAAGTTAAAACTAGTGTGAGGAATGAGCAGCTGCACAACAAGTACCCACCCAGCCATAAACTCTTCAAGCTACATGCAGTATATTTGCAAATGAAATGTTTTATCATAAAATGAATAAACACTAAAATGAGTATAAGGAAGTAATATAAATGAGAGGAAGTTAAAGATCAAAGGGCTAGTCAATTTGTGCTTAATTACTAGTTCATATCATCAGTAAAAGATGACTCTCCAAATGTAGTCAAGTGCCTTCACTTTTATTCTCTATATACAGTTCCAGAGACGGTCCTCCCACCCAGTTTCTAAAAGTTAGCCAAATTGTTTCCCCCAATTGTGCTTCAGGGCTCCTTATTACACCATCTGATGATCCAAATAACTAGCTACCAGCTCATTCCACTATCAGTTGCAATCAAGGTCAGAATTTCACCAGCAGCTGTGTTGACAGAAGACACAAAGCAGAGTACAACGCAGCAATGCCTGCAGTTACCACATCTGCCTTGCAGTGTACGATTTACAGGTGTGATGCGAAACACCTTGGCTATAGCCTTTAAATAAACACTATTAGGCTTTCCAGGTGGTCTGGTAACCCACTGGGCACAATCCAGCTGAAGCTAAGCATTTTGGTCTCGCTGATTATTATGAGAGTATGTTAAGCACATATATTCTCAGCTATTCTGCTGAGATACATGGGACTTAAATATCCCTAATGACGACTGGATCCTGACCATTGTGTTTGTTTTCTGGATCACAGCTGGAGTACTGTGTCCATCAGATTTTAAGAAGGGCATTGACAAACTTGAATGTATGTAGAGGAGAGCAACCAGGATGATGAGATGTCTGGAAGAAATCGTATGAAGAACAGATAGGTATGTTTAATCTGGGGAAAAGAAGATTAAGGGGAGACATGATAGCTGTCTTCAGATATCTGAAGACTTGTTTTCTCTTGCTCCAGAGGGCAGGACAAGAACTCACGGGTGGAAATGGCAAGAAATCAGATTCTAGCTAAACGTTAGGAGAAACACTGACATGCTAAGAGCTGTTTGACAGTGGAACAGGCTGCCTTGGGAAGTGGTGGGATCTCCCTTGTTGGGAGTTATTTACACAGAGGCTGAATGGCTATCTGCCACGGTCAAGGATGTTGTAGCTTGTAAGATTAGGGTTGGACTAGATGCCCTTCAAGACTTTTCAACTGTAAAATTCTATGGATGTGTGAAAAAGAGTATGGAAATGTAGTCTTGAAAGTCTAACAGAACTAGAATAAAGTTTGGTTTCTCATGACTGTTGGTTACTCTGGTCAGGAGCCCATACTGTTTTATTAAAAAATCATCCCAGATTAAAGATTTGAAACTTCTTTTGGGGCACTGTGTCCCTATCTATGAGCCATGTCTACTAGTTTCTAAGCTGTCTTGTTTAAAGTAATTCCAGTCAATGTAGTTATATAACTTAACTGTTAGGTAATAATGATCTCCTAGGAAACAACTTGAGTGCATCAGCATTTACAGGACGCTTCTGGCAAAGCTGTCACTTCGTACAATGATGCAGAAAAATTCAAGTACTAACACCCCTTATGGAAAACACTTTGATATCATGGCTGATTTATTGCACCTTGTGGCTGATTCAATTTTCAGACAACCTGCCAGAAAAAAATTCCACAGGTACTTGCTTAACTGAGCAGCAATTAACAGCAGATTCATAAAGATATTCATTAATAAGCAAAAAACTTCGCAGTTTAAGAATGTAGCTATAGCCAACAGATATTTTCATCCAACTTTAAAAAGCAGGGAAATTGGACAGATATTGTGAATGCACCAGGGGAGCAGGAGACCTGACCTCCTCTCTGAGATATTGCCCTACAAATTTGTAAAAATGCAAACACAATTTGGATTGGTCTTCCACAGTCCAATTCACTTCCTGTGTAGCTTGGAAGAATTGAGTAACATGTGCCCATGAGCATATGGTGAGTGGGAGGAGGAGGGGAGGGCAGGTTTGATCATTTGCATGCTTATTGAATTCAATGGGATTTACTCCAGTGCAATCATGCTTAAAAATGAAGTGGACTGCCTACAAGTCGATTCTGACTTATGGCAACCCTATGAATAGGGTTTTCATGGTAAGTGGTATTCAGAGGTGGTTTACCATTGCCTTTCTCTGAGAGGCAGTGACTGGCCCAAGGTCACTCAGTGAGCTTCATGGCTGTGTGGGGATATGAACCCTGGTCTCCCAGGTTGTAGTCCTAGGATTGGTAAAACTGACCATGGGGGAAGGGGAAGGAGGGGATTGGAAGGGGAGGGGGAGGCGTGAAGGAAGGGAGAGGGAAGGGGCAAGAGGGAGGGGAGGGGGAGGAGGGGAGAGCAGGTTTGATCATTTGCATGTTTTTTGAGTTCAGTGAGATTTACTCCTGTACAATCATGCTTTGGATAGGTGAAACGGCCCTGGGGGAGGGGTGGGGGTAGGAGGAGGGCAGGAAGGCAGGAAGGGGAGGGGAGGGGAGGAGTTTGGGTGCGTCGGCACTGGGCAGAGGGGAAGCTCCTTTCCAAAAGGAAACCATTGTGAACAGTATCATTCTTTTTCACTGTTTCCCCCACCTTTTTATTCTACAGCAATAAATTATGGAGTCACTGTGGCCCTTAGGTCTTTCCACTGTTAGGAACAAAGATATCTGCCTTATACTGACTCATTTGATACCATCTAGCTTAGTACTGATGACATAGACTAGCATTGGCTTTCCAGGATTCCAGGCAATAATCTTTTTCCAGAAATTGAACTTTGGACCTTTGCATGCAAAGCATATGCCCTACCACTGAGCAACAGCCCTTCATCTGTTTAAAAAGGTATTCACTAATGAATGCACAGCACACCTAGGACAGATCCACACCATTCATTTAAAGCGTATTCAGTGCATTCAGAGCACATTCAAAGCACATGAATCACACCACAAAATCATGGTATACTCCGGAGCTGAGGGCAATGAAACAATATAGGAGACGGCTTGAGTGCAGATGGAGGCGGACTCCTGACGAATGCAACTCTGCACTGGTGAGTGCCTATAACAAGACGTATTTTGGGGCAGTGCAGGCAGCAAAGAAACAACATATCACTGCCTCTATTCAATCTTCTATCTCCCGTCCAGCGGAGCTTTTTCAAACTGTCAAGAGGCTTTTACATTCTGCCCCTAAGGACGTGATTGAACCTTCTAAAGCACGCTGTGACAAATTTGCCAAGCACTTCCAGAATAAAATCTCTAGCATCTGTCAGGACTTAGACTCTAATGTTACAGCAATTGAACCAAATGAGGTCTCCGGAGCACAGTCTGGTCATGTTTTGTTGGATGAGTTTCAATTGGTGCAGCTTGAGGACGTGGACAAGGTGCTTGGACAGGTGCGTGCAACCACCTCTGTATTAGATCCTTGCCCCTCTTGGCTAATAAAAGCTAGCAGGGATGGCACTGCTGGCTGGGCCAGGGAAGTGATTAATGCCTCCCTATGTGAGGGGGTGGTCCCGAACTGCCTTAAGGCGGCGGTGGTGAGACCACTTTTGAAGAAATCTTCCCTGGACCCTGAAAATTTGAATAACTACAGGCCGGTAGCAAATGTGCCATTCCTGGGCAAGGTTCTGGAAAGGGTGGTTGCATCCCAGCTCCAAGCTCTCTTGGATGAGACCGATTATCTGGATCCATTTCGATCGGGTTTCCGGCCCGGTTTTGGCACGGAGACGGCCTTGGTCGCCCTGTATGATGACCTTTGTCGGGAGAAAGACAGAGGGAGTGTAACCCTGTTGATTCTCCTTGATCTCTCAGCGGCTTTTGATACCATCGACCATGGTATCCTTCTGGAGAGGCTTGCGGATTTGGGAGTTGGAGGCACTGCCTGGCAGTGGTTCCACTCCTATCTAGCGGGTCATCTCCAGAAAGTAGTGCTTGGGGAGCACTACTCGACGCCCTGGATGCTCCAATATGGAGTTCCGCAGGGATCAGTTCTGTCCCCCATGCTCTTTAACATCTATATGAAGCCGCTGGGTGCTGTCATCAGGAGTTTTGGAGTGCGTTCACATCAGTACGCTGATGATACGCAGCTCTACTTCTCCTTTTCATCTTCTTCAGGTGAGGCCGTCAAGGTGCTAAACCGATGCTTGGCCGCGATAATGGACTGGATGAGAGCGAACAAATTGAAGCTCAATCCAGACAAGACTGAGATGCTGTTAGTGAATGGATCTCCTGACTAGATGATGGATGTTCGACCTGTTCTGGATGAGGTTACACTCCCCCTGAAGGAGCAGGTGCGCAGCTTGGGAGTCCTTTTGGACCCGTCCTTGTCACTTGAGGCGCAGGTGGCCTCGGTGGCACGGAGTGCTTTTTACCAACTTAGGCTGGTGGCCCAGCTACGCCCATATCTGGACAGGTAACATCTTACTTCAGTTGTTCATGCTCTGGTAACCTTGAAACTGGACTATTGCAATGCACTATACGTGGGGCTGCCCTTGAAGACGGTTCGGAAACTGCAGCTCGTGCAGAATGCAGCGGCCAGATTAATAGCTGGGACCAAGCGGTCGGAGCACATAACACCAATTCTGGCCCGCTTGCACTGGCTGCCTATATGTTTCCGGGCCCGATTCAAAGTGCTGGTTTTAACCTATAAAGCCTTACATGGCACGGGCCCACAATACCTGATGAAACGTCTCTCCCGATATGAACCTACCCATACACTGCGCTCAACAGCGAAGGCCCTCCTCCGGGTGCCTACTCATAGAGACGCCCGGAAGGCGATTACAAGAAAGAGGGCCTTCTTGGTGGTGGCACCCGAACTTTGGAACACCCTTCCTGACGAGGTTTGCCTGGCACCTACACTACTATCCTTTCAGTGCCAGGTGAAAACCTTCCTCTTTGCCCAGGCATTTTAACAATTTTTTAATTTTTTAACATTTTTAATATTTTTGTATTTTGTATTTAATGTGCTAACAGACAGTTATATTGTAATTTGATGACCAGATTGTTTTAAATTGTATTTGCTGTGTTTTTATTTGATGTACACCACCCAGAGAGCTTGCTATGGGCGGTATAGAAATGGAATTAAATAAATAAATAAATAAATAAATAAATGGGAACTGTAGTTTGTTAAAGGTGGTGGGAACTCTAACTGTGAGGGAGAAACTACACTTCCCAGGATTTTTTAGAGGAGGTTATGTGCTTTAAATACAAGTTGTATGTGCTTTAAATGTATTGTGTGGATCTACTTCATAAACTTTGCTACATGTAAATCGTTTTAATTAACTTTTAAAAATGGAAATAAGCTATAAAGTTTACTGGGTGACCATGGGCTACTCACTATTTCAGCCTAATCTGCCCCTCAGAGTAAAAAAAACAGAGGAGAACCATGACAACCCCAAGGAAGAAGGTCACACTTAAAACATAGAGGAAATAATAATGTACAACCATAGTGTGAAATCAAATACTTATTGGAACATAGTATGAAGAAATATTTATATAAGCATGACTGTCAAAGATGTTTGTTATTTACACAACCTGTAAAGATATTTATAGTCCAATCCTATGTTTGTGTACTCAGATGCAAATCCCAATGTATTCAATGGGGCTTGCTCAAACAGGGAAGTGTGCACAGAACTGCAACCTCAAGTGATAAGGAACTTCAATCACCTAACCCAGAATTCAGAACCATGCCACTTTAAGCTGTTTTGCAACTGTTTACTGTATACTTGTTTTTATGGTTATTGGATTTTAAAATGCTTTATTTCTTCTTGTAATCTGCCTTTGTTTCCAATCACCAACCCTACCTCACAGGATTGTTGGGAAGACTCCACACACACCCACACACACTCTGATGATATAAAAATGCATACACACCATATAATAGCTTATTGTCAAAACCAGTTGGTAATTGAAGAACATTTTTAATAAATATAAAATCAGTATTAGTTTCCTACATACAAAAATCAGTGATACCGATGTAAGACCTGCCTGATTGCTTAAAAAAAATAGGATTGGAAGAGGAGAGAAAGATTTACAACACAAATGCAATCCTTTGCTATGTTCACTCAGAAGTCCCATTAATTTACAGTGTAATCCTAACCAGGGCCGGTTCTAAAGAGTGGCCAGGTTGGGCACTGGCGCAAGGGCCCCGGCGCAAGGGCCCCGGAGCTACAGGAGCCCCTGACGGGCCCTCTGCTCCCCTTCCACGATCCGTGCCCCACCATGCCCCCCACTTACCTGTCAGCCGGCTTTTTAGCATTGCCCTTAATGAAGATGGCAGCTGCAGCTTCCCAAAGCTACTGAAGGCGCTGCTGCCATCTTAGTTGATGGCAGAGATGTGCACGTGTAGCACGCATGGGTGCCATCAACAAAGGTGGCGGCGGAGGCTTCATTCCCCTTAGGGAAACCGTGGCCGCCATCTTCATTAAGGGCAATGGTAAAGACTAGACAGGTAGGGGGGCCGTGCGGGGAGCTGGGCATGCACGCGTATGCGCGCACATGCACACACACACACACACACTGGGGGGCCAGGGCAAGCTGATGCCCAAGGGCCCCCACATGCCTGGAGCCGGCCCTGATCCTAACCATGTCCACTCAAAAGTGCATCCTATTGAATTCAATGGGGTTTAGTCCGGGTATGTGGGATTAACATTGCAGTTTTACTCCCAGAAATGGGAGTATTGGATTAAAGCTTCATATTGGGAAGGTTTTCAAAACACTGCCCTCTTCAACAGCCCAGGAAAATTTAAACTTGTTTGACTCCTGCACACAAGAGAGAAAAAGACTGAAAGCTGTATACTTAATTTATGAGGTTTTCATATAACCAAGAAAAAACAACAGTTTTCTGGCCTTGCGATGGGGTCTAACTACTGCCTTGTCAATCACAACCCTGACTTCACTTATTGGCTACAAACCTGAAAGGGCGGCATTAGAGCAGCCAGCTATGAGCTCATTTAACAAGTTGTGGGGGGTGGCTGACGTTTTGGTGTATATCTCGTGAACCAGACCACCTAGAAACTTAATTTTTTAAAACAATGAAAGCTGCAAGTCCAGAGATTAAAGTGACTCACCTGGAGACCCAGAGAGTACCCCAAAAATTCAGAGTCTCTGGATGAAAACCGGAGAGCTGGCAATCCTAGGTATATAGCATACAAAACTGCAACAGAATCAATAAAAACGTCCATAAAACATCTGTAAATACTGGTTGGTTAAAAAGAATGTCTTCACATGTCACATGCGAAGATGTGTCTAAACAATGCAGTTTTCAAAATATGTCTAAAAGAAGGTAGGGATGGCCCCTGCTGAACCTCAGCTGGTACAAATTCCATAGGATAGGACCTGCCCAGGGGTGTAGTTGTCTGGGGTCTCAGGGGGTCTTAGACCCTTTGGTTTTTTGGGAGCAGGGTCTCAGCAGGGTGCCTATGTCTCCAGCATCCTACAAGCCAATAAGCATGAAAGGAAGTTTTCTAACTTGCTTCCTTGTCATTTCCTGCTGATTGGAGGCAACCAGAGTGAAAGGAGGTGAGTCAGCCACAGAAGACTCTTTTCAGTAGATAACACTCTCCCCTTTCATGCTGATTGGCTCTGTTGTTGTTGGAGAAGGCATTAACAAGGATCTCATTCTCAGCTCAGCAGCAAAAATAAGGGGTGTGTGTGGCTGTGACTAACATGAAGGGAACCTGCACTTCTGAATTTGCCACTACACTATTGGACCTACCAGGCTAAAGCTCAGTCCCTAGTAAAAGCCTACTGAACTGAAGGTCAGAAATTCCCCCTCAGAGGAGCTCAGTTACTCAGGTGGAGCACAGATGGTCCTTAAAGAACTTTGAGCCTAGGTTGTTTAAGGCTTTATGAGTTCAAGTACCTTAAACCTGGCCCAACAGCAAATCAACAATCATTGCAGTCCTCTCAGCAGCAGTAGCATGTCGCCAGTAATCTGCTCCCATGAGCAATCTGGTTGTTGCATTCTGCACTTGTCACAGGTTTTGGAGCAGATACAAGGGCAGCCCCACATAACACACATTACAGTAACCAAGTCTGGAGGTTACCAATGTATGAACCACTGTAGCCTGGCTGCTGCAGTCAAGGAACTGTTGCAGCTGGCATAATTGCTGGAGTTGGTAGAAAGCACTCCTGGCCACAGAGGTCACTTGGGCCTCTAGTGACAGAGATGGATCAAAGAGTACCCCTAGACTGCATACTTGCTCCTTCAGAGGGAATGCAGCCCTATCCAGAACTGGCAACTAACCTATCTCCCAGGCATGGGAACCATCACGCACAAGACCTCTACTTTTCCAAGATCCAGGCTTTTATTGACCCTCATCCAGTCCACCACTGGTCCAGGGCTTGCACAACCTCTCCTGACTCAGATGTAATGGAGAAATAGAATTGGATATCATCAGCGTGCTGATGGCATCTTGCTTCAAAACTTCTAATGACCTTATTGATGGCACAAGGATATTCAAGAAAGCAGAAGCCCTGTTTATTATATTAATATAAAGATGGAATGAGACACATTTCCAAAGCTATATCCTACCTGACTTTTGGGTGTCAGAAAGTCAAACTGAATTTTCTATCAATACTTTTCATGTCTGACAACATTTCATGCATTCTCTGCTAGTCTCTCTCTCTCTCTCTCTCTCTCTGTGTTCCTGAATCCAGCATATTGAACTTTGTTAGAAATGGTCAGCCTTGTCCTAATTTAAATTCACTTTTCCAGTTTCTAAAGGAACGTACATTACAATCAAGACTGCCAAAAAGCAAGGTTTTCTTAACCCACATGGAAATTATAACAGGTCATCTCTCTGAATATGTGCATTACCATGATATGACAGTGTTAAACTCGTATTATGCTGGGATGTGGAAAATCCATAGGTAATAATGTGTTGGAGATGTTCAGCATTACCTTTGATTGTGTTTGCCTGAGGGCCTTGGGCAGAACAGAAGGTAGCTATTAAATCTATGAAACTCTTTGCCCCCTGGGAATGGATGGAAAAATCCAAAGAGTGACTTAATGTGAAATATGAAGACTGTGACAATGACTCCAACCGTTTTTCCATACCAGGTATGTATATAAGCAACAACAGGATGCAAGTTTGCTACAGAACATGAAAGTGATGCCATTGCTAACTAGGGCAATGAACATGACAGAGAGAAGAAGCAGGGATGCTATTTTAGGGGTTAGTACAGGTGGCAAGAATATTTTAATGGTGGTTTAAGAAGTGGTGATTGACAGAAGGATCGAAGGCCTGCTTTTGGATGTATTCAAGGTTAAATTGCAAAAAAGCAGATGCCCCCTCACCTGCCTAGTTGGCACCCCGAAAGGAGAAGAAGTCAGGGCTTTGCCATGAGTGCCAGGAGCAAAGTTTGGGAAATCAAGATGCACAGGAGGACTCAGAGGAAGGGAAGATTGCAATCAAAGAGCAGACAAAGTAACACCAGAAAAGCTGGGGGAATTTTTTTAAAGTTTTAAAATACGTGAAGGAGGCAAGCGAGGTGGAATAATGAATACTACAATTATTTTTTATTCTTATTTCAGCCCATAATAGGACCTATAGCAGTGCACAACATTATGATAAGACAGCTTTAAAAGCAATTTTAAATTTATTTAAAATTATTGGGCCTAATAAAACAGAGCAAGAACCTGGTTAGCCAGTTCTCTACAAAGCTTTGGGAATAAAAAATAATCTGAAAGTCAAGAGAGTGGGCCTGACACATTTCTTTGGGCATGTAGTGTCATAAAATGGGTACCACCACAGAAAAAGTCCAGCTTCTGCTAACTGTTAACCTAAGCTTAGATAGCCTGGAAACTTGGAGCTGACTAATGAACCCCGTGTGGTTGGGTACATAATGTGAAAACAGGTGTTGACTACAGAGAAGTCAGTGTGGTTTAGGGCTTTAAACAGTATAAGCATGAAGCACGTAAGAGAAGAGATGACAGAATGGAAATTACAGAATCACAGACTTGGGGGGAACCTTATAGGCCATCTCTGTCCCCTGATAGGTGCAAAATTCACAGTCACAGCATCCCCCACAAAAAAACCCCAGGTAATTGGTAAATGGCTCTCACCATCAAGAACTTTCTCCTAATGTTCAACTAAAATTTACCATCCTGTAACTGAAACCCATTAGATCTAGTCCTATCCTCTGTGGCAGCAGAAAACAAGTCTTTGCCCTATGCGATAGTCCTCTTTTCCAGGCTAACCATACCCAGTTCCTTCAATCTTTCCTCATAGGATTTGTTTTCCCTACCACTGATTATCTTTGTTGCTCTTCCAAGAACCCATTCAAAATTGTCTACTAGACACAGTACTCCAGATGAGGTCTGACTAATACAGAATAAAGTGGAACTATTTCTTTTCATGACTGGAAAATTATGCTGCTATTAATGCAGCCTGAAATGGCATTAACTTTTTTCAAGCTGCAGAATACTACTGGCTATTGTTTAGCATATAATCATAAAAGGGAGTATGAGAACAAAGATGACTTAAGCAGAGACATTTTAATTTGACTTTTATCAGGTTGTTATAGCTGAGGTACATGTTGGATTCCTGCTTTGAGCAGGATTGGGTTGGACTTGATGGCCTTATAGGCACCTTCCAACTCTATGATTCTACGAGGCCAGTCTTACAATTCTTTCATTTTAACTCACCTTCATTTGTGCTGCATTCCAGTTAATCAGATGAAAGATACCACAGTGACAGGGTTCCTTTATGTTCCTTCTGATGTAATTTGATTGCTAAATGTCTTGTCACAGTTAATGCATCAGGGACTCTGCTTGTCAAACCAGTTTGAGGGTGATTAGCGGTCAGCTGCTGTGATTTCCTGATTCAAAGGAAAGGATATCCTACTGTAAATGTTTTATTGCATTTTTCTTTGCCCACATAGCAGTCCTGACAGGAAATATTTTATATGTGAAGTGTTGCCTCCTGTGTATTATCCACAGAGACTTAGGAGTTTGTTATAGTTATAGTCCAGCAATCAAAGATGAGTTGTTATGATGATACTGACTTGAAAAAGTTGGCATATTTGCTTACCAGAATTAATGCCAGAACAGGTAGAGATGTTTCTATCCTTCCCTTTCGATGTTTCCCAGCAGACTGAAGCAGCTTATCTATTATAACATATAATAATTAATTGACACAGCACTGTATTCAGAGGGCAATTGCACGGGTCTTTTCTATGGAATCAGCACCCATGCTCCCAGGGTAGTGCCAGCCAGGTCATGGAAAAGATCTGTGCAATAATGCTCAGTTTAAGGCTCAGCTTAACTAGCCACAGCAGGGAGAAAGTAAGCCACAACACAGTCAGAGGTCCACCTAGTGGAGATTTTTTAGAAACCAGTAAAACAAAATCCCTTGGGTCTGGGTTCGGCCAAATTAGCTCTGTAGAATTCTGAAGAGCCATGGTGCAAATGAACAGGAAGAGATGGGTAAAGAATTATAGAAAAACATCTAGACAACTGACTATTTTGTGGGTGGGATTAGATCATGATGCTTTTTTTGCAACAGCTGACCTTTGTTTTTGTTGTATTTTTAATGTTTTTTATGCTGTGGTTGTTTTTAACGTGTTGTAAACCACTTTGATGTTTTTAACAAAATAGTGGTATACAAATATTTTTATAAATAAATAAATAATAAATATACTGGCATACTTAGATTGCACAATTATAGTGGATCTGATACTCTTATGCAACAAACCTGCTTCTACAAAACTGACCTTTTGTGGTAAGGAAAATGACAGGAAAATACATTGGAAAATGTAGGATAACAATTGCTTGACATATTACATAACAGAATATACATACCAAATCAGAATGAATACTCAATAAACGGGTTGTCTGGAAGATCCCATAGTTAACACTCATTGATACCTTTTTAATTATTCCCTCTCTTTCAGATGTCTCTTGAAAAATATATTGCAATTTATATTTTCTCTTTTTAACCAATCTGTATTGACTGATGTTTGATTGACGTTTTATGGTTGTTCTTACTGATTTTATTTTTATATGTTGTATTCTGCCTTGATACATTCTTATGAAAATATGGATTATAAGTATGTAAATAAATAAATATTGAATGCAATCCCATCAGTGACATCCACACTATAAATAGCTAGTTAAATGGTTAAGCCATTTAATTACCTGGCTAAAAACTGTCCTAGGCTGAAGTGAAGCTATTCCCCCCTCCCTGGTTATTGTTGACTAAATAAGAAAACATGTGCAATATGTTAATGCTACAGTATGTGGTGAGATTGCAGGCCAATAGAACACTGTAGCACTTTAAAAACTGTAATTGTGCTCAGGCATCCTTCTAATCAGTCTTGGCTGACTTTAATATGTGGCATCTAGGTGCTCACAGGTGTTTCAACCAATGTCTGATGTGCATGGATTCATGGGAGAATGATTTGATATGCTTCATTATTTTATTTTGTCAATAGCATGGTACTATAATCAGGACAATACAGTTAGAAAAGTTGTTATACTTGTATTTTTATTTTCTTTTATCTACAAAGCCATCAGTACAGTTCCATCAATAGCGAAAACTATTCAGTCACTTCAGAACTCACCACAGAATCTTAATTTGGTCCTACAAGCGTCAAAAATGCATTATTTATGACATTATACAGCCACGAGAGTGGCTATATACTATAGCCAGCGTGGATTTTTCACATTCCGCAATGTTAAATTGAAGATACCCCCCATGCCATTCTGATGCTTCCCATAAGCTCATTTCAAAACAAAACCTTACAAAACTTTTAGTCCTGGACTCAGAAATGCTTGCTTAACAACCCTCTCAATTTTCATGGCGATACACAAAACAGTCAGACAGAATCGAGAGTTCAAAGTCTAAAAAGAGAGAAAAAAACCCTCAGAGCCCTTTTGGACTTTTCCCCCTGAGAGCTCTCATAATCTGTTGAAATTCATTAAAAATCAGCCAAGTTCACAAGAGTACCTGTAATCCTAATACTGACCTTGCCCCATACTCTGATCTTCATCTTTTGCAGTTTAAAAGTTAAAAAAATGCCTGGCTGATTTTTAATTAATTTAAGAAATTTTGGTTGGAACCCAATTACAACGTCAGGCATGCTCAGTAAGAACCAACTGTCAGTGTTCTAAAAGCCTCACAGCTGCTTGGCTTGGCTAATCAGGGGGCCACACCCACACCAGACTTTGATTTAACTTGAGACAGTCATGGCTTCCCTCAGAGAATCCTGGGAATTGTAGTTTGTGAAGGGTGCTGAGAGGAGACTGCTATTCCACTGACAGAGCTTCAGTGGCCAGACTGTTTTGATAGTCAGCCACTCTCATTGAAGGTCTGTGAGGGGAACAAGGCGTCTCCTAGCAACTCTCATCACCCTTCACTAACTACACTTCCCAGGATTCTTTGAGAGAAGCCATGACTGTACAAAGTGAAATAAAGGCCTGGTGTGGATGTGGCCAGGGACAGCTTTGGTTTAAATTTGGGTGGGAGGCTACACGGGCCTGCTGTAGAATAAAAAGGTGGGGGAAGTGCTGAAAAGTAATGATACTGTTCACAATGTTTTCCTTTTGCTTTCTGCTATCTTTTTGTCACCTTTTGAAGACTTTTCCTCTTTTAACAAGCCTTTTAAGTTGAGACCTATCCCAGTCTGCATCTGTGTTAGAATTGCTTTTAATATGTTTTCTTTTATAATGTTTTTAACCCTTTTTAAAAAACAAGATGTTTTTAAAGCTTTTCAAAAAGTGTTTTTAATGTTGTTTTGTTTTAATGTATTTTAAGGTCTTTTTATGGTCTTTTAAAGTTTTTATTGTTTCTGTTTGCTGCCCTGGGCTACTGCTGGGAGGAAGGATGGGATATAAATCAAATAATAAATAAATAAAGGAAAGGGGCTTCCATTCTGCCCAGTACCCACCCACCCAATCTCCTCCCCCTCCCCTCCCTGCCCCTCCCCCAGGTCAGTGTTGGACTATGACCTGGGAGACGAGGGTTTGAATCCCCACACAGTCATGAAGCTCACTAGGCGACCTTGGGCCAGCCACTGCCTCTCAGCTTCAGAGGAAGGCAATGGTAAAACCACCTCTGAATACCGTTTACCATGAAAACCCTTTTCACAGGGTCAACATAAGTCAGGATTGACTTGAAGGCAGTCCATTTCCATTTTCAAACATGATTGCACAGAAATAAATCCCATTCAACTCAAAAAGGATGCAAACAATCAAACCCACCCTCCCTTCTCCTCCCCCCTATTCCCTTCCTCTTGCCTCTTGCCCTTCCTTTGCCTCTTCCCTCCCCTTCCTTTGCCTCTTCCCTCCCCTTCCTTTGCCTCTTCTTTCCCATCCCCAATCCCTTTCAATCCCCTCCTTCCCCTTCCTCCTCTTCCCCCTCCCCTTCCTCCTCCCCATGGTCAGTTTTACCTATCTTAAGCATGATTGCACGGAAGTAAATACCATTGAACTCTATAAGCCTGCGAATGATCAAACCTCCCCTCCCCTCCCCCTTCCAATATGGTCCTTCCCCCTTCCTCCTCCCCATGGTCAGTTTTTCCTATCCTAACCATGATTGCATAGGAGTAAATCCCATGGAACTCAATAAGCATGCAAATGATCAGACCTGCTTTTCCCCTCCTTTCCCTCTTCTCTCCTCTCCCTTCCTCCTCCCCTCCCCTCTTCCTTCTTCCTTCTCCCCTGCCCACTCCAGCCCTCCCCCCTCCCCCCGGTCAGTCTTACCTATCCTAAGCATGATTGCACGGGAATAAATCACACTGAATTCAATAAACATGCAAATGATCAAACCTGTCCTTCTCCCCTCCCCGTCCTGGCTGCTCCCCTCCCTGTCCTCCTCTCTGTGTTTCCTCCCCTCATCCCCTGTGGTCAGTTTCACCTATCCTAAGCATGATTGCAGGGGAGTAAATCCCACTGAACTCAATAAGCATGCGAATGATCAACCCATTCTCAGCAAACTTGGACAGGATCCCATTTCTTACTTCCTGGATTAAAAAGCAGGGAAATTCACTAATAGGCAAAAAACCTTGTGGTTTAAGAACGTACCTATAGCCCACAGATATTTCTATCAAACTTTAAAAAGCAGGGAAATTGGGCAGCTATAGTGAATGCACCAGGGGAGCAGGAGACCTGACCTCCTCTCTGAGATATTGGATTGCCCTACAAATTTGTTAGAATGCAAACACAATTTGGGTTGGTCTTTCACAGTCCAATCCACTTGCTGTGTAGCTTGGAAGAATTTGGTAACATGGGCCTCTGAGCATATGGTGAGTGGTGGCAACACCTGCAATCAGCCCAAATAATAGAAAGAAGACATGTGCTGTGCTGATCTTGTTTTAGCAGGGAGGAAGGAACATTATTAAGACAGTTGATATAGTTCAGATGGTCACTTTAAATATGTCTGATTTACTTTGTAATTTTAGTGAAGTTTTCTATAGGATATCATTTTCTTTTGTTTCTATTTCTGTGAATATGTGAAGTAGAGCAAAATTTATACTAAAAAAACTCCAAACATAATTGTGGAATAATGACACTGACTTCTGCAGAATAGTCTCCAGTGGACCTAAGGAGTGTCTCAATTTGCACATGATAAAACAGAGGGAGGAGAAATATATTCTAGCAAAATGCTAGGTGTGCTCTATGTTTTTAATTGACCGTGCCCACCTTGCCTTAAATGAAGTGGTTGAGACATAGCAGGCTGAAAACATGCAACCTCTTTTTTCCACAGCTAAGAGTCATTGCTGCAGGAGCAACATATTGTAATCAGTCTGATTTTACATCAAACTGCAGTTTCAGATTCAACTGTTAATGCACCCAAAATAGAAATAGAACATAACCTCCAATTTGAAACACAAAAGGCTGTCTTCACCATCATATGACATTGACCAATAAAAAGGCTTTGAAATTAATAAAATAAATTTGACACAGATTTCTAGGATGAATAATGAGGGAAATAAAATGTTCTATTTTAGATTCTCTGTAGAAACATTAGTAACACAGGAAAGAAGCAAAGTAAGAAGAACACCAACAAACATACACAAATATAATTCTCCATCTTTGGAGATGGCAGGTGTTGCCACCACTCACCATATCCTCAGAGGCACATGTTACCAAATTCTTCCAAGCTACACAGCAAGTGGATTGGCCTGTGAAAGACCAAGTCGAATGGTGTTTGCATTCTGACAAATTTGTAGGGCTGTCCAATATCTCAGAGAGGAGGTCAGGTCTCCTGCTCCCCTGGTGCATTCACTATAGCTGCCCAATTTCCCTGCTTTTTAAAGTTTGATAGAAATATCTTTGGGCTATAGGTAAGTTCTTAAACCACAAGGTTTTTTGCCTATTAGTGAATATAGATATAGTTGACACACAAACCAACATATGGCTTAGCAAGACCTTGTGACTGTGTGGGCTTCTGGAAAGAAAATGGCCACTTTGCTCCTCCCCAATCCTTTCTACTGCCATACTGCACTGAGCTAAGCCAAGGATGGGCTTAGCATGTTGTCTGAACCGAGATTCATGGTTAAGCTCTCTCTTCACTAAGGATGGAAAGGTCTGTCTGTTTTGGTTGTCTCAGTTTCTCATTTTTCCAATGTTAAACTCAGGTCTCTACATGTCTACAGCATTCACTATAGCTGCCCAATTTCCCTGCTTTTTAAAGTTTGATAGAAATATCTGTGGGCTATAGGTGCGTTCTTAAACCGTAAGGTTTTTTGCCTATTAGTGAATTTCCCTGCTTTTTAATCTGGGAAGTAAGAAATGGGATCCTGTCCAAGTTTGCTGAGAATGGGTTGATCATTCACATGTTTATTGAGTTCAGTGGGATAGAGTCCCCTGCTATCATACTTAGGATAGGTGAAACTGACCACAGGAGATGGGGAGGGAAGGAGGAGGGAGGGAAGTAAAGGCAGAGGGGAGGAGTGGAATGGAAGCAGGCAAGAGGGGAGGGGAGGAGAAGGACAGGTTTGATCATTTGCATGTTTATTGAGTTCAGTGCGATTTACTCCCGTGCAATCATGGTTAGGATAGGTAGAAGTGACCAGGGAGAGAGAGGGAGGGAGGGTGAGCTGGAGTGCGCAGGGGAGAAGGAAGAAGGAAGAGGGGAGGGGAGGAGGAAGGAAGAGGAGAGAAGAGGGAAAGGAGGAGAAAAGCAGGTCTGATCATTTGCATGCTTATTGAGTTCAATGGGATTTACTCTTATGCAATCATGGTTAGGATAGGAAAAACTGACCATGGGGAGGAGGAAGGGGAGGGAGAAAGGGAAGGTGCATATTGGAGGCGGCAAAGGGAGGGGGAGAAGAGGGCAGGTTTGATCATTTGCATGCTTATGGAGTTCAATGGGATTTACTTCCATGCAATCATGCTTAAGATAGGTAAAACTGACCATGGGGAGGAGGAAGGGGAGGGGGAAGGAGGGGATTGGATGGTGATGGGGATGTGTAGGGAGAGGGGAGGGAAGGGGCAAGAGGGAGGGGATAGGAAGGAGGAGAAGGGAGGGTGGGTTTGATCATTTGCATACTTTTTGAGTTCAATGGGATTTATTTCTGTGCAATCATGCTTGAAATGGAAATGGACTGCCTTCAAGTAGACTGGATTTATGATGACCCTTTGAATAGGGTTTTCATGGTAAATGGTATTCAGAGGTGGTTTTATCATTGCCTTTCTCTGAGGCTGAGAGGCAGTGACTGGCCCATGGTCACCCAGTCAGCTTCATGGCTATGTGGGTATTCAAACCCTGGTCTTCCAGGTCGTAGTCCAACACTGACCTGGGGGAGGGGCAGGGAGGGGAGGGGGAGGGGAGGAGATTGGGTGGGTGAGCACTGGGCAGAAGGGAAGACCCTTTCCTTTCCAAAAGGAAAACATTGTGAACAGTATCATTGCTTTTCAGGGTTTCCCCCACCTTTTTATTCTACAGCAGGCACATGTAGCCTCCCACCCAAATTTAAACCAAAGCTATCCCTGGCCACATCCACACCAGTTCACTTTGGGCAGTCAGGACTTCTCTCAAAGAATCCTGGGAAGTGTAGTAAGTGAAGGGTATTGAGAGTTGCTAGGTATTGAGAGTTGCTGTTCTCCTCACAGACCTTCAATGAGAGTGGCTGACTATCAAAACAGTCTGGCCACTGAAGCTCTGTCAGTGGAGCAGGAGTCTCCTCTCAGTACCCTTCATAAACTACACTTCCCAGGATTCTCTGAGGGAAGCCATGACTGTCTCAAGTGAAATCAAAGTCTGGTGTGGATGTGGCCCCCAATTAGGCAAGCCCAGCAGCTGTGACTCTGGCTTTTAGAACACTGACAGTTGGTTCTTCGTGAGCATGCCCGACATTGTAATTGGGTTCCAGCCAAAATTTCTTAAATTAATTAAAAATCAGCCAGGCATTTTTTTTTACTTTTAAACTGCAAAAGATGAAGGTCAGAGTATGGGGCAAGGTCATTAACAGGATTACAGGTACTCTGTGAACATGGCTGATTTTTAATGAATTTCAACAGATTATGAGAACTCCGACAGAAAAAAGTCTAAAAGGGCTCCAGTTTCCCTCCCGCTCTTTTTAGACTTTGAACTCTCTATTCTCTCTGACAGTTTTATGTATTGCCATTAAAATTGAGAGGGTTGTTAAGCAAGCATTTTTGAGTTCAGGACTAAAAGTTTTGTAAGGTTTTGTTTTGAAATGAGCTTATGGGAAGCATCAGAATGATATGGGGGTATTTTCAATTTAACATTGCGGAATGTTGAAAATCCACGCTGGCTATAATATACAGCCACTCTCGTGGCTGTATAATGAAGTTGATAATGAATCAGCTATTTAATCACTTTGGAATGCCACAAGATTTTAAAACTCTGCTCCATGTATCTATAAGTAACAATAGGTAATGAAGCGTGCACAGGATTAGGAAAAAAAGGCAAAATGCGCACAATAACTTCCCTCACAATGCTGTACAAAGCCATTTATTAGAGCAGAGATCATCATAATATTCCCAATGAAGACCATTAAAAAGCCTATCAATAAATACATCAATATAAAAACCTCTTTGATGTAGATGCCTTTGTCTTGCATCTGAGGAGAAAGAAAACAAAGCATTACTTACCTGCTGCTGTAATAATAATTTTCTGCAAGATAAATATGCCTGTATCATTGCATCATTTTTATTGTAGTTTGAAGGTTTGGCATGATGTGGATGACGGCTGAACCCTCTTTTCTCAGAGTGAAGCCTCAGTGCAGATGCAATGTTACATTGCCTGCGCTACAATGAAGTGACCCTTCTATCTCTCCTTGACCTCCACTAGACAAGTGGTCTATAGAGGCAGCTCATTCCCACTCTACCCTACTTCTCTGCACAGGTTATAATTGTTTCAAATCCTGCAAGCCACTGAGATCTTCTGAAGAATCCAATCTATGGGTAGTTTTGTACAGAGCTTGGAAAAGTTACTTTTTTTGAACTACAACTTCCATCAGCCCCATGCAGTGGCCATGCTGGCTGGGGCTGATGGGAGTTGCAGTTTTAAAAAAGTAACCTTTCCAAGCTCTGGTTTTGCATGCTGTATGGTAGCACTTGAACAGGAGGGGTGCCTGAAGGCAGTCCATCCATGTACATCAAGTCCCCAGTTTGCAGATTATTCCAGAAATGTGGAAAGAGAATACATGACTCACCCACACTCCATTTTGTCTCTTCAACATACTGTGCCAAAACCTCAAAACAAAGATGTTTAGTAATGTGATGTAGGAACCTACCTTTTCATAGGTTTCTTTGATGTTATTTATTGTTTTGCTCTTCTTTTCACAGATGAAGAACCTATACTGAAAAGAGGAAGGACAAGAATTATGAATTCAGTTACCTCCTTCTGTTTAATCTTCAAAACCCTGCAAATTCACCCTGATTCAGCAAGATAAAGCCTCCAATGGAATCAGCTTCTGCACACCCAAAAGTTATAGATGTATTCCATATGATGACACTCATCCAGGTTGCATTGAACTAGCTGAATACATCTTTGGTCTGATGGAGATGTGCATTAAAATAAATCAAGTCTCACTAGTAGTTGTGTGTGACTAGCTATCCAGGGCTACATCAGGGCCCATATATGTGTGCCTCGGGGATATATGCTATCCTTTTTTGGTTTGTGTTCAAGGGTGCTTTCTTGGGAATATAATGTAAATTACTGTTATCAGTTGACTATGGTCTCCTACCACTTCACCCACTTCTACAATTCCATGCTCTCCCACACTTTCCTCCCCCAACCACATTATTTTCACTGATCATCTCCTTTTTACACAATGAATTAGCTTACCATTTGTCCATCCCTAAATATATTATGTGGAGAATACTATAGCTTCTTTTATCAGAAGGACTTTTAGAGATTAGGGTTGTCAATTCCTGAATAGGAGACCATGGGTGTTCTATTATACGTACGATGTTAAGCTGCCTACAATACATTTCCACCCAAAAGGTTCTAGTCCATCAGACAGAACACAAATACTGTGTAGCATATTCTATATAAGGGTACTGAATGCAAACAAACAAACAAACCTAGGCCTCCTGTGATTTTAATTGTTATGTATAACAAGGATTTTCAGCAGGCATGACTGTTATCACCTCTGCACAACAAGGAGTACTTGCTAAAATTTCTTCTACACAACTACTGAAAGTACACAAACCTTGTCCTCTTTCACATCTGAACAGCATGGCTCTCTAAACTGTAAGTATAGCTACATCACAAACTTCAGTTTCATACTAGTTAAATTCTTACAACTTCCCTCAAAGAATCCTGGGAATTGAAATTTAGTGGATCCTTTACTTTTTTCATAGACCTATAGTTTACAGAGGCAGTGCTGGCTCAATCTATTTTGTTATCTGAAGCAGAACACCAAATGGTGCCCTCTATTGTTGGGTAACACTTTTTAAAATTTCATGGCATCATTCAGTCATCAATTCCTGCCTTCATGGAATATGGAAATGGACTGCCTTCAAGTCGATTCTGACTTATGGTGAACCTACAAATAGGGTTTTCATAGCAAGAGGTGTTCAGAGGTGGTTTTACCACTGCCTTCCTCTGAGACTGAGAGGCAGTGACTGGCCCAAGGTCACCCAGTGAGCTTCATGGCTATGTGGGGATTTGAACCCTGGTCTCCCAGGTTGTAATCCAACACCTTAACCGCTACACCACACTGGCTCTCATATCCCTCTAAATTCCACTATCTGAAGCTGCTTGCTTCCCCTTGATGCATGGAAGGACTTGCTCTGCCAAGGGCTAACTCTACAGCAGAAATAAGAAATAAACCAGTTTGTGAGACAAGACATATTCTGTGTGTAGTTTCCCCCCCTAAGATTATGTGTTTATTTCAAATTGGGTCTGCACTTCTTGGTTTCACCTCTTATATTTTCCTGTGGTTTTGGTGCAGGACCCTTTGTGTCTGCCATAGAAAAAAGTGCTGAATGGGTATCATCATTGAATGAAGTCTTGCTGCCACAGAGCTGTTAAAGCAGCATGTGCCAGGGATGGCATACTTATCTGGTGTGGTATAAAATACATTTGGAGTGCTAATATTTAAAGTAACTGTGATCCAGGGCTTCACGGGCACAAGAAATGAATTCAAATCAACAGTTGCCTTCACTAACCAAGAGTTGGAGTTCTTCTGTGTAAATGTGATCTTATATGATCTGGCAGCAGTATGTACCTATCCTTTTGCACTTCTATAGCACATTTGAAGAGTTAGACATGCTTTATTATCAATAATTCTTTCAAATGGTCTGTAAGCGAGGGCTATTAATTTATTTATGAAAATAATTTGTAGTCCACCTCTGTGTTTTTTCAGCACTCAAGGCAGCTCACAACATATTAAACACATAATAAATAAAAATAAAAATATATCCAATTAAAAGACAGAACAATAGTAGATAAAATAAAATGTTTATTGGGTCAGCAACCATTAACCAGCAGTCCAGAAGTCTGCCAGAAAAGAGGTCAAAGGCCACTAAAGAGTGAGCAAGACTGAGCTCTCTTGTACAGTGACCATATGTCCTACTTTATAGGGGGCAGTCCTCTATTCAAAGGTGTCCTCTGTTTGGAGGATTGTCTGGTTCAATCCTTATTTAATGATAAAGAACAGGACCCTTGAGGTTGTCCACCAATAGTTAGTACTGATACAGGTCACCTGGTCACAGCACTAGTCCTGGCAAAGATCCAACTTATTCTAATCAGTTAAGTTAATGAATATCCTTTAGTCCTAAAGTATAGCTTAGAAAGACGTGATTCCAGCTATTCTGCTATATGTGCCTGCTCTCCAGATCATACTGTGACCAGATGACACCATGAGGACACCACAGCAAAACAACTTTGGGATGAGGGGCTAAACAGTTCTGCTAGCTGCAGCTCTGCCTTCACAGCTTGCAGAAGCAGCAACTATTACATAAGGAGTTTACATGAACTTTAGTAAAGCAATGTCAGCACATAATATAGTAGATATTTATTCACAGATTCTATGTGCAGCCCAGACGTAATCCTCTCTTTTCCAGCTTTATGAATCTGTGTATGAGTTCTCTATTATAGACAGGGCAATCTCATACCCAAAGCAACCTCACCACTGTACGTCCTAAACTATGTCCATGTGTATTTTGTACTTTTGTGAAAAAATAGTTGCAGGGTGTACTGTGACGCCCTTCCCTGGCTCTCCCTGTCAGGTTCCTACCTGCTCGTGGTTACTGCCTGTCTCTAGGCACCACCAGGGACTCCACCAGTCTGGACTGTCCTTTATTTTATTTTTTCTCTCCCCGCTGTAGCACAGATCTCAACAGATCCCCCTGCTAGGCAACCACCAGTCACGTCCTAATACTAGTATTCCCAGAGACTCTGAATACTGGTATTGTTATTCTCTTCACCGCTGCCACCATTTGTTACAGTTCCCCTTCAGCCTTGGTCATTACCTTACCCTCCCTTCTGGTCTGTGAAACCCCAGCCAAGGATCAGGCCTTTGGTAAACCAAATTAAGTATTTATTAAAGATAACAAAGCTAACAAGATTAACAAGATTTCTTCTTAAGGCACATAAGCATATGGTTTTACTCAATACTAATCCGAACTCCACCCCCCTCCTTCTCCACTCTCTCCTGGCAAACAACTCTCTCAAACCCACCAAACAACCCACTCTTTCTCTTCTCCCCCAGATTCCACTCTCACTCTTCCTTTTATACGTTCAGCCATTTTAAACACTCAGCCAATCATCTAGCATTCTACTGCCCATTCACTCCCCCTCCTCTTTCACTCCACTTACCATGTATCTTCTAAACAACCAACACTTACCATATATACATTAATATAGGAACATCACATGTACAACTAAACATGAAGAGTATCTCAGATTTTTTTTTAAAGTAAGTTATGGATCTAAAGGTTGTGGAGATACATATGGATGTATATAGGACTCAAAAGGGAGAAGCCAGAGGGTAGGCTGAGATCCAGATATCTGGATTTCCAGATTTATGCACATATTATGCTTAATGTGTATAATGTATACACATCACTGATGCAGTTTTTTGGGGGACAAAATTGGGATTATCTTGGTGCAGAAATAGTGATCTTTCTTGTAGCTCAGAAAATACACAACCCTGCACAGTCCAGTAAAGGCTTCCTTGTGTATGCTTGCACTTTCAAAAGCTTTGCTGTTATCATAGCATGTCTGTATCATATATTATCACAGTATTATCTTTGATTTACAAACTGTAAGTGGAAACTATTGAATGGGCTACGTCTGAATGCATAACATGATAATGAAGCAAGGAGCTAAAGGTCTGCCTTCTGTCAGTCCCTAGTTAATATACAATCCAGTGCATTGTCTTTCCTTTCTCTTTCCATCAAGTGCAGTAGAAGGCGGTCCATTTCGCAGGACAATAACTTTGTACAACAACCATGCTATTTGTTTCTAGGGCCTAAGCACTGTTGGATGCCATATTTTACTACTTTTCTTGGCACGATTCAGCAGAGACAGGATGCTGTAATACTGTAAGAATTTTGTCCAGGAATTTACAAGCCATCATTGCAGGCAGCCTTAGAAAGGACTTGATCATCTGTTTGAGATCCAGCAGCATATTTCCAAGAAAGCCTACACTCCGCTCAATGGTGTTGCCAGTGGCTACATTGGGCAAGCCATCCTCCAGATAAAACTGGATCATTTCTGCCACTGACACCCTAAGTACCCCTACAGGTAGAGGAGAGAACAATAATAATGGTAAGAGAGCATGAAGAAAAGATTTCAGGAACAAGGTGGCTCCTTTGACCTTTGTTCCATGGATTCTGAAGGAAATATGACCATCCTGTAGCTGTAAACAATGTTTTCTTATTTCACAGTTTCCTTGTGCTATATGATAAGCCAAGAAGGACTATCATACTCCTGAACCCCTGCCACCCACTTTACAGACTTGGGATCTATGAAAAAAGTATGCAGGTAGTTCCATAGACAGACAGACAGCATTAGAACCTTATTTATTTCTTTTTATTTATTGAAGTTTTCTATATTGCCTTTCCATTGTTACCAGTTCCCAATATGGACTGCCTTCAAGTCGATCCCAACTTATGGCGACCCTATGAATAGGGTTTTCATGGTAAACGTTATTCAGGGGGGTTTACCATTGCCTCCCTCTGAGGCTAGTCCTCTCCAGCTGGCTAGGGACTGCTCAGCTTGCCACAGCTGCACAAGCCAGCCCCTTCCTTGTCCGCAACTGCCAGCTGGGGGGCAACTGGGCTCCTTGCCCATGGCTGCACAGGTGGCAGGGCACATAACCCCTGAGCCATTCAGGGGTGATCTTTAGCTGGCCCTTGACACCCAGGAGACATGAGCGGGGATTTGAACTCACAGACTCTGAATTCCCAGCCAGGCTCCCCTCCCCTCAGTATACTGGGACAATAAATCAATCAATAAATTTATTTCGGTCCGTGACCAGAAAAGAGATTACAACAATACAAATATAACAAGTGTAACAAGAGAAATGTTAAAAAGGCCACAGTAAAATGTGAGTTAAAATTTAAGTGAAAATCATCTGGTTAAAATGGGTTGGCTATAGTTAGTTATTCATTACAAGGGGCTCATAAATGCCTTCCTACGAGCCATGGCGGCTATACAAAAGGAGGCTACTTTCACGGTAATCCGGGGATCCAGGTCCGCCAATAAGCTCTGTAAGGAAACCGCCTCAGAGCCCCAGGAGGGATTGAGCAAGATTGGGTAGATAAATTTACGGTGGAGGTCCAAATATACAGGGCAATTTAGCAATACATGTTGAATGGATTCCACCTCCTCTGCTCCACCGGGGCAGGTCCGTTCACAATGGGGGACACCCTTATACCTGCCCTCCAAGAGTGCTGAGGGAAGGGTGTCAAATTTTGCTGAGGTAAATGCTCTCCTATATTTGGAATTGAGCAATCTTGAGATGTAGTCAGCAGGGACAAAAGGTTTAGTATTAATGTAGCATTGCGAAAATGCAGCCGCCAGGCTCAAGTTATTCTGGAATTCGATATCTTTGAGGCGTTGGGTAATAGTTGTTTTGGCCCTCGTGTAACCTAAGGCCCCAATCGCCGGGAGCGAGAAACCAAGAGTTTCCAATTTTTTTGACAGTGCCTGCTTCCATTGGGACTGGAAGGCATCTGCCAAAGTTAATGGAGCCAGACCCGTAGGCATGAATATCAGCTTCAGCCAACAGCTGAATCTGTACATCCAGGCTCGGGTCTCAATTGAAAGAACTCCCAGTTCTAAGCGTAAGGCCACATTGGGGACACAGCTTGGAACTCCCATCATGGCCCTCAAAAATTTAGATTGGACAGCTTCCAGTTGCGAGTAATTGCCCCCGCTGCAAACCTGTGTCCCATAGAGTAATTGGGCTAGGGCCTTGGCATTGAATACCTGTACAGCTGCAGGAACATATAAACCACCCTGTGTATAAAAAAAGGAGAGCAGAGCCTTGACCGTTTTCTGGGCAGTTTTGGCAGACCTGGTCAGATGTGCCTTCCAGGAGCCTGAAGAGTGGAATAATATTCCAAGATAGCTAAAAACATTGACTTGCTCAATAGGATGATTGTCAATTTGCCAGCAGTGTTTATGTCTTTACAGAAGACTAAAACCTTGCATTTGGCGTACTTAATTTTAAGAAGTTCTTCAGAACAAAATGAAGCAAGCTCTCTTAATAGTCAACGCAGTCCAACAGGCGTTTGTGATAGAAGAACAATATCGTCAGCAAACAATAAGGAAGCCACAAGTCTCCTCTCCAGATTAGGGGGGGTGGGAATTTGTTGCCAACAGGCGTTTGACCAATGAATTGATAAAGAAGTTAAATAGGGAGGGCGCAAGGGTACACCCCTGTTTCACTCCATTAAAGGTTGGAATCGGTGCGGACAGAAGTCCCGCCTGATTACATCTAACTCGTATATGGGTCTTCTCATGCGAGCAATGGATTAAACAAAACAGGCGTCTATTGATATTTGTTTTCATTAGTTTCTGCCAAAGTCTCTCACAGGGTATTAAATCAAAAGCCAATTTAAGATCTATAAGGCTGTATAAAGTGCTCCCCCTTTGCAGGCAGAATATTTTTCAGCCAAGTGCTGGACCACAAGGCCCTGGTCCACCGTGGAGCGACTCGCCCTAAAGCCCACTTGTTCGTCGGCCAAATTGTTTTCATTTTCCATCCAGGAGCTTAGCCTCTCAAGTAGATGACTGGCATAAAGTTTGCTAATAATACTATGGAGACTAATTGGTCTGTAATTTGCTGGACCCACTCTTTTACCCTTCTTATAAATGGGGATAACAATAGCCATCCACCAGTCGTCGGGAATACAATTGATTGGTCTATGGCTGTAAACAGAGCCGCCAGGATAGGTGCCCACCAGTCCAGATGTTCTTTAAGGAATTCCGGGGGGATGTTATCGATGCCTGGTGCTTTGCCTGTCTTAAGTTTGTTAATTAATGCAGTTATCTCGCAGATGGAAACTGGGGGCCAATAGGGTAAAGCATTAGAGTCATCCCACGGTAGACTATTAATATTTTGGGTCTTGGCAAAGATGCCTGCAAAATAAGATTCCCATTTACTGGCCGGTATATAATATTCAATACATGATGGCACGGACTGACACCCTCTAGAAACCAACCTCCAAAACTTTCCTGAATCTTTTAGTCTAGAGGCTTCTATTAGTCTTTGCCAGGCTTCGCGTTGGTGAGATTTCTTTTTCTCTTTGACTAAGATTTTATAACATCTTTTAATATCTAAATATTCTGCTGGGAGTGCTGGTAGATCAGAAGCTCTATATCTCCTATAAATGTCCATAAGTCTGTTCTTCAACAGGACACAGTCCTGGTCAAACCAGGGCTTGGACGCTAGCCCTATGGCACCCGGTTTTAATTGATTTTTAAAGTATGAGGAATTGTTTATACATCTCAACAGTTCCTGATACTGTACACAGATAGACTCTGGGTCAGTTTCAAGTAAGAATCTGTCCCTGAGCCTAAGGCTATCAGCAGAGTATAGAAATTTGGAAATCCTATTTGCTGAGGTGGGGGTCCACAGAATGTGGGCAGCTCTTCTTTCCAGCGTTAAATTGTGTAAGGGTTCACAGGCCAGGAGTAGTTTCTCATATCCTAGAATGAGTGTGAGAATTAGTGGGAGGTGGTCACTCTCATCTCTTATATCTATGTTGCAACTGGAGATACACTTCAAAAGATTAGGTGAAACCAGAAAATAATCAATAGTGGATGCCCCTTGGCATGTTACATAAGTATATTCACCGTGCAGATCTCCCACCACGCCACCGTTTAACATAACCAGGTTAAGGGCATGGATCATCTTTAAAAGGCAGAGGCTTGCAAAATTGCAACCTTTGTCCTTGGATTGCCTACAGGGGAAACAAGGGGAAAATCCCACTATTGGAGGGGCTAGATGAAAATATTCGTATAAGGCTTCGGCATTGGCACCAGTCCTTGCATTGAGGTCCCCCGCCAAAATAATTTGGGCTGAGGGGTATTTGGCCGTGAGTTTATTAACATACTCCTGAAACTTAACCCATAGCTCTCTAACAGATTGTTTTTTGGTTACTGGGGGGAGATAGGCATTAATTGGGACAATAAAAAAATTATGATAAATCTAAATTAACCAAAATATAATTTAAAATCCTATTATTGCTAAAATCATAACAGTACATACAAAGCCTTACTGAACTACAGATTGCTTGAACCTCCCAGTGACAAGGCACCTATAACAGCACCTTTTCTTTTGAACTTCAAGAGCAGAAGTGTTTAAGCAAGGCTAAGTAAGTGATGACAAAAGGTGACTGTCCTAAGTTTCACTGGATTTTGCTCATTTTTGGCTCCTCCTGTCTGTTCCTTAGACTATACCATGTGTGAAACAAAGTATTCCTCATGGAACCGCAACAACACTCTTGAAAGGGAATGACTTCCTTGGATATTTTATTCAGAATTGTTTTTTATGCAAAGGTACAGTGAATTTTGCTTTTCTGATAACATTATAGAGTAATGCTGACTGTCAGGAAACTGGTACCATTGCAATTTCCCCCAGCAAGTTCCTCTCAAGTATGCATAAGAAAATGAAGGTGGGGATCAAGGGACCTGAGGTATATTTAAGACAAGAGTTTTAATAGTACAGACTTAAAATGCAAATACATACAACAATGTGCCTTTAAGAACAGCACCTTCTAGTTCTCTTCTACACCCATATACATTGGCAGATTCACATAAATAAGAAAGACCCTCCTGTCTGACATGTGAGTCTAAAAAAGTGACTGAGTTCATTTCTGCCAGCTGAAGCACCTTTTCACAATACCAGAGATCAGCATGGTCTTACTTCCAAATAATATGTTGAAGACAATTGAAATCTCACCTTGAAATCTTCCAGTAAATCCTCTCTTAACGACATGATGGCTAGCTCATCATCTCTGGCTTGCCATAAGAGCATGCAATGAAATAAAACTACATGTAAGTTTGGCGACAGATTTACACATAGCAAAGAGTGCTACTTATCAACAAAAGGACAGAGCTTCTGGCATTGTCCAGGGTGTTTTACATATGAGCGCCCAGATTTGAGACAACTTTTTATCTGAGGGTCTTTTCTTTCTATGGCATCTACCAATAAATAATAGCTATGACAAATATTGTTGCTACAAGTTTTTAATTGCACAGGCTGTATAGACATTATAGTAAATGGCTAAGTATTGGTGAATGATGATGTCCACAGATTTTTAAAGAAGCAAAAGCCTTTTCCTCCTTCTCTCTTAAAACCTGGGTGCAAAAGAAACTCTTAGAGGAAGAATGGATTGTGATACTCACAAAATAATATTTAGTCCCATGAAATGTGACCCTCAGCCCTGGGAGCCTAAGAGGCAGGATGTCTGCAAAATGCTTAAAGCTGCTTTCAGAGAGCCAGCAGTGCGCATTCTCGAGGCTGAGCACCAAGGACAGCGCAGTAAATATTCTGAGAGAGTTCATGTCCTCACAGAGTTCCTTTGCAGCTCAGCTTAATTTTGCAAGAGGTTGAAAGCCAAATCTGAACTCCCATTAGCTGGGTTGGGTCCTAATTTATACTCTCCAAAAAGCAGTTTCAGTTTCCTTCCTCATTTCCACAGGATATGGTGCTGAATTTTCAAAACCACAATGTTAACCTCTTTCCCAGCTTGTGTTATCTAGATCAAGAGCTAATGAAACAGTCTGCTGGCTATACAGAATCAGAGCTTGGAAAAGTTACTTTTTTGAACTACAACTCCCATCAGCCAAATCCAGTGGCCATGCTGGCTGGGGCTGATGGGAGCTGTAGTTCAAAAAAGTAACTTTTCTAAGCTTTGTAGAATGGCAGGCATCCAACAAAACTGAAACTTATCTTTTCAGTAATTGCCTATTAGTTGTTAATGTAATTCATCTTTCAAACATAAGCACCTCAAATGTAAACATTATTTTCTTGACAATGCTGTTGGCAGGAGAAGACAAAAAATAGTCATAGCTTAAGTACAGCCCACAATTTCTAAATTAGAGGGAGTAGAGATGAATCTTGCTGGTGCACCAAAATTGAAACAATAAAATGAGTTTTATTGAAGGATCCTTAATAAATGAATAGGAGCAGGTGCAAAAGGAAAAGACAGTGGCCATAAACCAGGAGTGGGACAGAACTGCAGCAATAGTCTCCCAGCAGCGGCATCACTTATGTTATTAGGAGGAGCAAGGTGGCAGCAAGATCAGGGCTGTGTAGGGGCAAAGGCAGAGTCAATCCAGTGCTCCCACTGGTGTGCCCACACAGTCTAACCTCAGTGCTGTCTTGCCCCCCTTCTCCTCCCAGTAAGCAGCAGTGATGCTGCTTCCAGGAGGCTATTGCTGCAGTTCGGCCCCACTGGGTGAGCTGCTTCTGCCATAAACCAATACAAAGTTAGAGAAGAGCCATAGTTCAGTGGTATAGCACATGCTGCATGCATAAGATCTGGCATTTAGTACTGATGTTTGCTGTTTAAGAATGGCCAGAGCTGATTAAAGTCTCTCCCTGAGATCTCTAAAAACAACTGCCAGCCAGTGCTGGCAATTCAGAGCTAAATGGTCCAGTGATCTGACTCAGTATGGCAGCTGCAGTCATTGTCAGACTGCAGCCTAAGAAAACCAATCATAATATAAGAACTCTAGTATTGGGCAAATAATCTAACATCCTTATTATATGTATGCCAATGATTAAAAAAATAAATATAAATAAAGTGGAAAATAGCTGGGAGACTCACTTCTAGTAATCAATTCCAACATTTTATGATTAATTGGGAGACTATTAAAGTTGAACTCCATATATAGTTGTACTATCATATTATTTGTTATTATATTATATCAATTATCAATTGAAACATGCAATCCTATATACACTCGTACCTGGGAATAAGTCCAATTGACCCCAATGGGATTTTCTTCTGAGTAGATGTACATGGTAGATGTACATGCACTGTCAATGTTACATTGTCATTGGTATCCCCACCCCCTTTCTTTGTGAAAGTAAAAAATTGACAGCAGCCAACAGAATTGGGAGCTAAAGATTCAGGTATATAAAAATAAAACTAGCTCAGCAAATAGAATTGACAAAGAGACATTTTGTGTCCTTAAAACTCAGATTTTTTTTTAAAATTGCAATGTTTCATATTCTAGGCTTTCAAACCTCATCCTTCAGATAGTTGGTGAAAAATAGTTGTTTTTTTTAATAGAATGTATGGTGGTACAACGAGATATATCATATCTCAGGTTCTGCCTGGAAGCTTCCCATAGGCATCTGGTTGACCACTGTAACAGCAAGATGCTAGATTAGATGGGCCTTTGGCCTGATCCAGACCAGCAGCGTTCTCCTTATGTTCTTATTGTACTGTTTTATTTTGTCACCCTACCCAAACTTTCAAGATGGGACAAGCTAAAAATCTTCTCTTCTTTAATAATAATAATAACAACAACAACAACAACAACAATAACAACAACAACAACAATAACAATAACAATAATAATAATAATTTAATTTTTTAATTTCAGACTCAGTATAATGCCTTTTAACTTCAGCAGCTTTGAATGAGGTAACCATGATCAACTCAACTGCCAAATATTATTCTCTCTCCCCCCCCCAATCTTTTTAATGTCCCTGAGTCTGCCCCGAATTGGTCTTGAGTTAATTTAGCCCTATGAAGCAGAGCTGATCAATATAAGGCACCTCCTCAGTTAGAAGCCATCAGCCATCCTTGTTTTTGCCCTCTGCTTATCACTTGTCACAAAATCAGACCACATGTTTCCCAACTGGGACAAACATACAGTGTATGAAAACAGTTGCCCTGTGTGCCAAACCTTTATAGCCTTATAGCCTTCTGAACTGCTTTTTTCTAGGCATATGAATTTTGTTCAGCTGGGCAAACAGACAAGATACATCAAAGGAAAGTTTTTGTCTAATATGTAAAACAGAAACATTAAATATCAAAGTATAATGAGGACCACAGAGAAACAACTCCCATGATGTAGTAGGCTTCAAGGTACCTGTACTGGAAATGTTTACATTTCCATGTTAAATTTATCTTCCCCTCCCCAAGTAAAAAACGTTAAAGGTGTATCTCTTCAAATAAACCCTATGAGGCAATGTAGTGTTTTTCAACTGCCACGTGATGGCAGTATTGCTCTACATGTGTTGTGTGACAAACTAATCAAAATAAGTCAGTAGGTAATTGTCACAAATTCTTTTAAAGTATTATGTACAGAAGTGTCTTGCTGCAAGCTGTTACACATCAATTTAATTAAAGCACTTTAGTAAAAAAAAAACCACAAACTCAAGGCTGGGCTGAGAAGGATGTTGCCAACATCTCTTTCTTGGCAAAGATGGTAGAGAGGATGGTTGTGGAGCAAATGTAGGCATTCCATGATCAGACTGATCATCTAGATCTAGATCTACTACAATCTGGGTTCAGACCTGGTTTTAGAACCTTTGTCACCCTGATGGATGACTTATATTGTAAGAGAGACGGGGATTGCAACCCTCTTACGTCCTCAGCAGCTTAGGATACCATGACCATGGTATCCTCCTGGACCGACTCAGTGGGGTAGGTTTCATAAGCACCAGATTATTATGGTTCTGTTCTTACCTTCATGGCTGTGTTCCAAGAGTAGCACTGAGTGAGTACTCCTTGGTCCGCTGGCACACTGTGCTACGGAGTTCCTTGAGGCACTATCCTCTCCCCAATGCTAGTTAAGTCTATATGAAGTCTTTGGGAGTGGTCATTAGGAGTTGTGCAGCAAGCTCTATCTCTCCATAACATCTGAATCAGTAGAGGCTGTGCAAACTCTGGATCTGTGTCTGAATGTAGTAGTGGGCTGAATGAGGGCCAGTAAACTGTGCTTGAATCCTGGGAAGATGGAGGCTTTTTGGATGGGTGGTTCCAATGTCTGGGAGACAGGCAAGTTCCCCGTTCTGAATGAGGTCACACTCCTTCTGAAGGAGGAGGTGTGTTGCTTGGGGTACTCTTGGATATACCTCTGTCACTAGAGGCCAAAGTGACCTCTGTGGCTAAGAGTGGTTTTTAGCAGCTCTGTCTGGTTTGCCAGCTACAAAGCCATTCCTGGACAGGGATAGTCTGACAATTGTCATCCATGTGTTGGTAATCTTGAGGTTGGATTATTGCAACACATTCTATGTGGGGCTGCCCTTGGGCCTGGTTTGGGAGCTATAGCTGGTGCAGAATACAGTGGTCAGACTGTTGATGGGGCACATGGCCAATAATATGTTACACCATTGTTAAAACATCTGCACTGGCCGCAGAGGCACTGGCTTCTATTACCAAGCCAGGTTCAAAGTCCTTGTATTAATTTACAAAGCCCTCAGCATCTTAGGTTCCGGGTACCTTAGGGACAGCCTGCGCCCTTATATCCCAGCTCAATCACTGAGATAATCTGCAGAAGTGGCATCCAAGTTGGCAAGGCTCATCTGACAGCAACAAGAAATTGAGCCTTTAGTATCAGCAGCCCAGTCCTGTGGAATGCTCTGCCAATAGAGATTTAGCAGACACCTTCTGTTTTAACCTTTAAATGTCTGCTGAAAACTTTTCTGTAATGCCAAGCTTATGCAGGCAATTAAGAAAATATCTTTCTGTAATAATCAGTCTCTGATTTTAATTCTTACATTGTTTATATTATATGATTGGTGTATACCACTTTGATATTTTTATGAATAGCAGTAAACAAATATTTTTATAAGTAAATACATGTACAGCTGTGGGTAGCTACCTGCTAGTAGTTGAGAATGTCTTTCTCCTAGGAGGTGGCAGTATCCTATGTTGTTACATTTTGGGTACAAATATCCAAAAAGACCCACTTGATAAAAATGGGTCTCCTCATTATACAACTAGTTTTACAGTTTCCAACACTGCCAAGATAGAAGCAGGAAGGCTACTACAGAATAATTATTTGTATTTTAAATTTAGTTAATATTTTTATTTATTTTATTTTATTTCTATAAGATATTTCTATCCCGCCCTTCCACCCTACAATAGGGCACCCAGGGTGGCTCACAATAAAATCATACACAGTAAAAACACACACACACACAAATAAAATGGTTAACGAGCAAAGTCAAGGAAGCTCTTAGAGGCAAAAAGTCTTCCTTCAGAAAATGGAAGTCTTGTCCGAATGAAGAAAATAAAAAAGAACATAAACTCTGGCAAAAGAAATGCAAGAAGACAATAAGGGATGCTAAAAAAGATTTTGAGGAGCACATTGCTAAGAACATAAAAACCAACAACAAAAAATTCTATAAATACATTCAAAGCAGGAGACCATCTAGGGAGACAATTGGACCCTTGGATGATAAGGGAGTCAAAGGTGTACTAAAGAACGATAAGGAGATTGCAGAGAAGCTAAATGAATTCTTTGCATCTGTCTTCACAGTGGAAGATATAGGGCAGATCCCTGAACCTGAACTAACATTTGCAGGAAGGGATTCTGAGGAACTGAGACAAATAGTGGTAACGAGAGAGGAAGTTCTAAGCTTAATGGACAATATAAAAACTGACAAATCACCGGGCCCGGATGGCATCCACCCGAGAGTTCTCAAAGAACTCAAAGGTGAAATTGCTGATCTGCTAACTAAAATATGTAACTTGTCCCTTGGGTCCTCCTCCGTGCCTGAGGACTGGAAAGTAGCAAATGTAACGCCAATCTTCAAAAAGGGATCCAGAGGGGATCCTGGAAATTACAGGCCAGTTAGCTTAACTTCTGTCCCTGGAAAACTGGTAGAAAGTATAATTAAAGCTAGATTAACTAAGCACATAGAAGAACAAGCCTTGCTGAAGCAGAGCCAGCATGGCTTCTGCAAGGGAAAGTCCTGTCTCAGTAACCTATTAGAATTCTTTGAGAGTGTCAACAAGCATATAGATAGAGGTGATCCAGTGGACATAGTGTACTTAGACTTTCAAAAAGCGTTTGATAAGGTACCTCACCAAAGGCTTCTGAGGAAGCTTAGCAGTCATGGAATAAGAGGAGAGGTCCTCTTGTGGATAAGGAATTGGTTAAGAAGCAGAAAGCAGAGAGTAGGAATAAACGGACAGTTCTCCCAATGGAGGGCTGTAGAAAGTGGAGTCCCTGAAGGATCGGTATTGGGACCTGTACTTTTCAACTTGTTCATTAATGACCTAGAATTAGGAGTGAGCAGTGAAGTGGCCAAGTTTGCTGACGACACTAAATTGTTCAGGGTTGTTAAAACAAAAAGGGATTGCGAAGAGCTCCAAAAAGACCTCTCCAAACTGAGTGAATGGGCGGAAAAATGGCAAATGCAATTCAATATAAACAAGTGTAAAATTATGCATATTGGAGCAAAAAATCTTAATTTCACATATACGCTCATGGGGTCTGAACTGGCGGTGACCGACCAGGAGCGAGACCTCGGGGTTGTAGTGGACAGCACGATGAAAATGTCGACCCAGTGTGCGGCAGCTGTGAAAAAGGCAAATTCCATGCTAGCGATAATTAGGAAAGGTATTGAAAATAAAACAGCCGATATCATAATGCCGTTGTATAAATCTATGGTGCGGCCGCATTTGGAATACTGTGTACAGTTCTGGTCGCCTCATCTCAAAAAGGATATTCTAGAGTTGGAAAAGGTTCAGAAGAGGGCAACCAGAATGATCAAGGGGATGGAGCGACTCCCTTACGAGGAAAGGTTGCAGCATTTGGGGCTTTTTAGTTTAGAGAAAAGGCGGGTCAGAGGAGACATGATAGAAGTGTATAAAATTATGCATGGCATTGAGAAAGTGGATAAAGTTCTTCTCCCTCTCTCATAATACTAGAACTCGTGGACATTCAAAGAAGCTGAATGTTGGAAGATTCAGGACAGACAAAAGGAAGTACTTCTTTACTCAACGCATAGTTAAACTATGGAATTTGCTCCCACAAGATGCAGTAATGGCCACCAGCTTGGATGGCTTTAAAAGAAGATTAGACAAATTCATGGATAATAAAGCTATCAATGGCTACTAGCCATGATGGCTGTGCTCTGCCACCCTAATCAGAGGCAGCATGCTTCTGAAAACCAGTTGCCGGAAGCCTCAGGAGGGGAGAGTGTTCTTGCACTCGGGTCCTGCTTGCAGGCTTCCCCCAGGCACCTGGTTGGCCACTGTGAGAACAGGATGCTGGACTAGATGGGCCACTGGCCTGATCCAGCAGGCTCTTCTTATGTTCTTATGTTCTTAAAATACATAAAAATACATAAAATACAGTTGAGGAATATAGAGGAGAGACGTTAAAATAAGATAAAGATACCGGCCTAAGTTCAAGGTTTTGGTTTTGGTGTATAAAGCCTTATGCAGCTTGGGACCAGGGTTGTTTACCTAAAAGATTGTCTTATCTCTTATTTACCCAGTTAATCACTATTCTCTGCCGGTGAGGGTCTCATGCAGATACCATCTTATCAGGGGGTCTGTTCTGCACAACATAGGAAGTGTACCTTTAGTGTTGTGGCACCTACCCTTTGGAATTCTCTCCACCTGGGAGACTAGGGTTCAAATCCCCACACAGCCATGAAGCTCACTGGGTGACCTTGGGTAAGTCACTGCCTCTTATCCTCAGAGGAAGGCAATGGTAAACCTCCTCTGAATACTGCTTACCATGAAAAGCCTATTCATAGGGTCACCCAAAAGTCGGAATCGACTTGAAGGCAGTCCATGTCATTTTCCAAATATTAGTCAGGCACCATCGTTGCTATCTTTTTGGTGCCTACTGAAGACCTTCCTCGTTCAACAAGCCTTTTAAGGAGAGACCTTATCCCAGTCTGCATCTGTGTTGGAATTGCTTTTTAAGATGTTTTTAAAGCTTTTTTTAAAAAAGATGTTTTTAAAGGTGTTTTGTTAATTTATTTTAATATCTGTTTTTATTATGTTTTATAGTGTTTTTAGTGTTTTGTTTGCCACCCTGGGCTCTTACTGGGAGGAAGGGAGGGATATAAATTTTATTATTATTATTATTACTATTATTATTATTAATACTACTACTACTACTACTACTAATAATAATAATAATAATAATAGTCATCTGGCTCTCTATGGTATTTGGATGGTGAAGAAAGGAAGGTGCAAAGATTGGGAGTGAGATGGCTGCTATTATTCTTGGCAGCACTGTTTCAACAAATCATTAACAGTATCAGCATATGGATAACATTTAACTACCAGACTTTGAGCCCTACAAATGTACTTTCCAAGGTGGGATGAAATGAATAGGAAAACTAAAGCACAAAGGGAACACACATGGATGAAGTGTTTCAGTTCCACTGATGAAGCTTCATGATAAATAGTTAAGCAGACTGGCTGGTTAAGCACTTGTGTGAGTTTCGCAACAGGGAAGCAAGCCAGGGCAGTCAAGCCCCTGTGACAGATTTGCTCTGTTCAGGGTACAAGTCAGAGTGTGCTGCCTATGTAGTAGGCTGTGAGCATGACAGTTAAGCTGCACCTTAGCTTTCCCTGAAACAGATGTCAGTCAAAGGGGAGAGAACCCCCTCCTCGTATTGGCACACAGGAAATTTAGGATTTGGGAACAAGTGTTTAGACAGATAAGATCAGTTGAATAAGTTTCTTTTACTTATAAAGCTATTTAAACATTTCACAGGAAAGAATAAAAGTTAATCCACATAGAATCAAAATAAAAGCAAATTAAGGCATTACATATAACATATCTAAAATCCTGCTATATTGCATAAATATAACATATTGATGCAACCTATTTGATGCAGAGCTGAAGTACGTTGCTTAGTTACCTGGATCTTACAGGGCTGTCTGGGGATGCAAGCATTAGTGAGCCTCTCCTACAAGAAGGCTGCTTTGATACTAAAATGCAGGAATATGTATACTAAATTTTCCTTTGAAGATCACAGATTTATGAAACATTCCTAGCTTAATTGTTGCTTATTGCAATTTTCAAAGAAAAATTAATCATTCTAAAACATAACAAGATGGTACATTCCTCAATGTAGTATTTAGATATACAGAAATACAGTAAATTTCAGCTACAGAATAACATATTAAATCTCTTAGACATGGGAAAATATCTGGTATGCATCTGAACATACAAAGAAATTATCAGCTCAGGAATGTTTTTCAATGTTTATACAAACAATTGTCCGATTTAGTGGAACCACTTAACAGTTTATGATATAGTAATTAATGGCCTTATTATCAGTGTGATTTAATCACTCCTAATTGATGGTAGTCACTCTGAGGTTTTATGTATTGGAGATAAGCTTGAAGTTCATGGTTTTATGGCTGGAGATGTTTTAATGTGATACCATTTTGGTTTCTATCAGATGCCATGATGGTGGGCCCATCATGAATAGACAAAGGGATGACTATTCTCTGTGCATTAAATGTAACTGTGTCCCATTTGGTTGAGGGGAATTATTAATATGAATATTAGCTCTGAATCCTGCATTGTCTCTGGGCCCAGCTAGGTTAGAATTGGGAATATTTGCCACACCCCCTTTTTAATCTTACAGTTCCCAATTTTACAAGCAAGCAACTCCAATAAACAAAAAGAAGAAGAAATTATCAGAGGTATGTGGGCTATCCAGTGTATTGCACAGATTGTCACATGTATGACTATCTGCCTTCTGGACAGACCTTGTGAGGATGAGTCCAGTGCAATGAGCTCCTGGCTGTCCTGGAACAAATCCATTCTCCTGAGGCCTTGGAAGCTGATGTGGAGAAACTGAGAGAGGCAGAGAGGTTTGTGGGTGAAGGTTTCAGGTTGTGATAGTGGCATTCTATATGCAAGATTATGGATCTTTTGCTGTCATAGAGAATGATGGAGAAGGAGGGACTTGCTCTGAGAAAGAGGGCAACTATCACTTAGAGGGATCCTTTCCTTGGGGCATGAACTGATATCCCCTCTCTCTGAGGATATAACTTTGAAGCGATGGGATGGGGAGGCTCCTATTAGGGTCAATTTGATCATTAGAGACACAGAGATGGCTTTGTGCTGGGCACCTAGATCACATTGTAAAGGTAGCAGATATTACACTTCATCTGGATAGGCTGGCTCAAGATATTTTGTTGCCTGAAGCAAAGGACAGACTGTCCCCTTCTCCCAGTTCCACATAAAGAATCAGACCCAATTGGCCATTGAATTATACTTCAGCACTAGCTATGGCACAGCATCCTCCACCAGTAGGCAAGCTTAATGGGTGCAAAGAAGGCTCTGTAGAACATATAGAATTGTGTGTCCTCCAACACCTTGATGCTGCTTGCTTACCATTCTGCCTGGTGCCAGCTTGCTGCCCACTCAAACAAATGCTGTAATGCAATGGTGGCATCACTCTAAGGGTCTTTCTTCATTTCTTCCCCCTCCCCCAGATTAGGTTGATTTCTCTCTGAGAAGAGGTTGTGCATCTCCGGAAAAGATCAAGCCTCCTCATGAATACTTATGAGTACTCATGAATACTTATGACAGTTTTCTTGCCATTCATAATGACTACCAAGGTAGCCCCATTGATATTTTTATGTGCTGCAGATAGTATGGCAGAATACCTATGAAAGGTCATCCTTCTCTAGAGCATCTTCTTATTAATACAGTTGCACACATATTCCTTCACATTCAGTCATGTCTTTGTCTGGGGCTGTCTGCAATATGATTTCTTTAGTAACCAATCAGGTGAAACAGACTACAGCTTGTGGTTGGGCCCTTTTGGGGGTTTCTGATACAGAGCTCTAGGTCCCTGCAGCACACCATATAGTTAGACACATTACACTTAACTAGGTGACCAAATTATTAATCAAATCCTAATCCCCTGCTGATCACGGCATACTGCTTATGAGCAAATTAGGGTGGCAACTCCTATCCTCCAAGTCTGCTATGTGATGTCACAGCTCTAAAATGGAGCATGATAAAGTCTTGATGACAGCTATATGGCGCACTGCCATCTTGAGAACCTCTGTAGCCATCACAGAAATATCAGTAAACTTTGTGGACAGGTCCACCACCTCTTCTTTGAGCTGTTGAATTGCAGTAGCCCATTTTGTCATCAATTCTTGCTGGAGCAATTTCAGTTGGCTTGTCACCTTGGCCAATGGATCATCGTCCTCCTTGGCTGCTTTTGCTGTTTTGGTGGCATTGTAGGTCCATTGTCATACTCTATGGGCCCATTAAAGGAGACAGCTCTGCAATTTAAAATATGACTCCAAACTTCGCTCCTTCAGTCTTTGGGAACATTGCCTACCTATTTAGTTCTGTTCTGTTGGTTTTGGTGTGAGTTAAGGTGTGGAGCACTGCTTTAAACTGCCATCTTGAGTGATGACATAATTACCTCATTTTCTCATGTTCTTTTCTTATGCCATCCTCCATGTCTTGTTAGGACTGGCATAGAGGAAACACCACTAGAAGATCAGAAAATCAGGCTGTTAAGCTATGTAACAGCTGAAATGCGTCCATCATTATTAATTGGACTGTCTTGATTAGTACGAAAGGATGTACCACTAAGCTTTAGGGCAGTGTTGTTCAACTTTAGAAGATGTTTTTGAACAACTCCCATCTTCCCCAACCAGCTTAGCCAATGGTCAGGGATGACAGGGGTTATGTTCCAAGAATAGCTGAGGACCCATGGTTGAAGAACACTGGTGTGTGCATTCATTCTGTAATGAGTAAAGCAGTGGTGTCACTAGGGTTGGTGTCACCCAGTGCGGTAACTCATGGTGTCACCCCCATGGACCTCCTCCCATACCAGACCATACAGAATCCTTAGTAATGTTTTTTGTACTAATGTTACTCGTAAATCGTATTCCCGTATATCACTGAATGTAATGGCAATAGTAGTGACATAAACAACTAGCAAAATTAAAATTACACCTTTAAATTACAATATCATACGCACAGCCCAAATTCTTGCTCTCATCACTAATGGGAGTTAATTATCTTGCATATGCCCATAGTAAATTTTCAGATACTTTCAGACCCTCAGCAATTTTCAAGTGGTCTATGTAGAAGAAAAGTTTGGGAACCCCTGGTATAAGACATCTGCTTATGTCCCTATGCTGCTCTCACCCCTTATTTAGGTGCCTGGGATGCATGCGTGTGGACATACCTCCTTACAGTTATGGAAAGTGATTCTTAATAATAAGTCTCCAGACACAAAGTTACATAGGTATAAATCAGTTGTTTAGTAGAAAATTCAGAAGTGCAGAGTCCCTTCATGATAGTTGCAGCCACATACACCCTTTTTTACTCCTGGATTAAGAATGAGATCTTTGTTAATGCATTCTCTCACAACAACAAACATCTCTAGGAGCCAATCAGCATGTGAGTGGAGAGCGTTAGCAACTAAGAAGAGTCTTCTCAGTGGCTGACTCACCTCCTTTCACTCTGATTGGCTCCAATCAGCAGGAAAGGCAAGGAGGCATATTAGAAGACTCTTCTCAGTGACTAACACACTCCCTTTTCATGCTGACTGTAGGATGCTTGGAGACATAGGGACCCTGCTCCCAAAAAAGCAGAGGGACTAAGATCCCCTTGGTGACTACCCTCCTGGTGCTTATGGACATGACCATAATATATTTTGTGATGTGCAAGTTCAATATTATTTATTAAGTGTGTTTAGGATTACACTGATGGCATTCCCAAATATGTACTTTCACACAGACTTTGGTTTTCCATAACACAATGTTTGTCCAAGCCTCCACACTTGGGGGGGGCACTACTTGCACACCCCTTCCATAAGCACATCAAAGTTGGATACACACCTGAACCAAGACCCAGACAAAAGGACACTCAAAACAAAAAGGTAATTACAGTGGCTGAGTAGATCTTGTACAGTGGTTATACTGACTGGGCAGCCACTGTCCTTCATATTTTACAAAATACTTTTTCCTATACAAAGATTAAATTTCTGTGTATGAAAAAGTAATATATGAAGTGGTCTCAATAGTGAGAAAAGTAAACAAGTGAATGGTGATCCAAATGTTTGTCATTCTCACGTTATGAAGCTAGCTGCCAGATGATGTATCACCTTCCCTACGCATGCAGCGTAGACTGAAAAAACAGCACCCAAGCCACCATTCAATACGTGCATGTGTTCTTTCCAACATGAATCTACAGGTCTCAAAAAGTAATGTGTGACAAAGTCCTCAAACAGCTTATAACATGCCTCAAACATGGTCTCTTGTTCTACCAGCATGCCTCCACACCATCACTTTGCCAAAACATAAGGATAGGTAAATTGCTTTTAGGGAGGTTCACAATTATGATTTCCTATTTATTTAATCTAAAAATATTTAAAATACATAAAAACAGCCAGGGGAAGATATTGGAGAAATATAAAATAAATACAAATTAAAAAAGGGGGGGGAGGTGAAGAGACCTTAAATGTGCTACTCACCATCTCTCAGCCTATCCTCCCCTCAGGATGAAAACAATGGAGAACCATGACCACCCCCAGGAAGAAGGGCACACTTAAAATGTAGAGGAAAAAATCATCTACAACCATAGTGTGAAATCAAATACTTATTGGGACACAGTATGAAGAAATATTTATATAAACATGACTCTCAAATATGTTTATGAATTACACAATCTGTAAATATATTTATAGTGCAATCCGATGTTTGTTTACTCAGAAGCAAGTCCCAATGTATTTAATGGGGCTTACTCAAACTGGGAAGTGTGCAGAGAACTACAGCCTCAAGTGATAAGGAACTTGTTCTTTCAACTTGTTCTTTTAAGTTGATACCTTATCCCAGTCTGAGTCTGTGTTGGAATTGCTTTTTAATATGTTTTTAAGCCTTTTCTTTTTTTAAAAAAGATGTTTTTTAAAGCTTTTAAAAAATATTTTCAAATATGTTTTAATATATTTTAAAGTCTGTTTTTATGATGTTTTAAAGTGCTTTTAGTGCTTCTGTTTGCTGCCTTGGGCTCCTACTGGGAGGAAGGGTGGGATATAAATCAAATAATAAATAAATAAACTTCATTCACCCAACCCAAAATTCAGAATCATGCCTCTTTAGGCTGTTTCTGTTTATTCTTGCTTTATGGTTATTGGATTTTAAATGGCTTTATTTCTTGTTGTGAGCTGCCTTGGTTTCCAACCCTACCTCACAGGGTTGTTGGAAAGACTACACACACACACTGCAGATGTATAAATACATACAGCCCATATAATAGTTTATTGTCAAACCAGTTGGTCATTGCAGAAAAATCAGTATTAGTTTTAAAAAATCAGTATTAGTTTTCTACAGAATAAAAACTGTAATACCCAAGTAAGCCCTGCCTACTTGCTTTAAAATAGGACTGGAGAGGGGAGGGGACAGAGAGAACACAAACTCAATTTTTTACATTCACTCCAAAGTCCCATTGATTTTCAGCACATTCATAACCATGTCTACTCAAAAGTAAATCCTATTGAATTCAATGGGATTTACTCTGGAGATATGGGATTAGCAATGCTTTTACTCCCACAAAAGCAAGTATTGGGAAGGTTTTCAAAACACTGCCCAGGATCTGACTCCTACACACAAGAGGGGGAAAACTGAAATGTATATACTTACCCAATTTATGAGATTTTCAGATAAACGGGGGGGGGGGAGGAACCACCATTTTCTGGCCCTTGCAATGAGGTTTACTAGACACTGCCACAGGTCAACCAAACACTTCACTGATTGGCTGCAATCCTGAATGGGTTGGGTTAAAGCTACGAAGTGCTATACAGTAGTTTAAAAAAAGATTTAACGGGTGGGCTGACGTTTTTATGTATATCTCGAGAACTGGACCACCTAGAAACTTAATTTTTTTTAAATTAAAGCTGAGAATCACCCCCCTCTGATGGTGTCACCTGGTGCAGTCCGCACTGTTGGAATTGCGGCTTGCCTGTCAGGGCAATGCCACTGCGTATAACAGGAGTGAACAGAGACAGAACGCTAGAAGTGGTGAAGATGAATCTTTTACTGATTCAATAGCTTACAGATACACAGATACACAGATACACGAGCTCTCTCCTTCACATACATCAAATGCACCCCCACTCCCTGAGCTGTTTCTATGGAGGTTTTATAGCCTTGGCAGCTTTCCTGCCCAGCCACCTGCAGCCTTCGGTCTGCTCTCTGTCCTTGAGCCCCAGAGTGTGCTTATTTTAACCCTGTCTTGACTCTGTCCATGTCTTTTGGAATACATCATGTCTCAGCATTCTAACAAGCCCCCACCTTCCAAACAGACATGGCTTTCATCCATTTTACATTTTACAGATTTTTCATCTTACACATACCACTATTACAATTACAGTTCAGTTATTTACAGTTTTACAGTTTCTTTTTTTCCTGTTGCTTGTTATTGTTTTATTGTTACATTGCATTCATTATTATTCTTTTACTATACACATGCCCATTTTGTTTATTAGCTTCAGATAGCACATCAGTCAGCTTCTGGTTTGAAACATGTTAGATACAAGGTTTCCTCATTTGTTTTGCGTTCTGGCACTTCTGTAAAACCTGTATACCTATGCATTTCATCATGTTTTCGTATAATATCTATCTGATATCTATCAGGCGGTTTCCCCAGATTAGCTCTTTCTGATCTCCTTAAAACAACTTCTTGTTTGGGGCTGATTTGTGTTTCTGTCTCATCAGTTTAAGAACATAAGAACATAACGTTCCTCTTCCTCTTCTTTCACTGTTTGCCCCCCTTGTTCTGAGCCACTGTGTGTGTGTGTTAGATCAACTGATACTGACTTATCCCAGTCTTCCTCCTGAGCTTTCACACTCCGGCTAAATATCACCCTTTTTTCCTGTGGTAGCCATATGCGGTAAAAAACATTTTGAAACCCCAAAATAATTCCTTTCTGGGCCCTGGGTGCTAGTTTTCCCCTACGTTTTCCCTTGGGGACATGAACCCAGCATTTTGCGCCGAATTTTAGGATGTGCTTGAGAGTAGGTTTACGTCCATACAGCTTTTCGTAGGGTGTCATGTTTATAGCACTGTGGAACAGCCTGTTCTGAATATAAGCCGCATATAAAATACATTCACCCCAGTAGGCATTACTCAGATTGGCATCTCTAATCATTGCCTCGTGGCATCTTGCAAGGATCTGTTTTTTCTCTCCACCAGACCGTTCTGATGGGGGCTAAAAGGAGCGGTGAGTGCCTGTTTAATGCCTTTCTTTTCCAGATACTGTGCCAAGGACTGACTGGTAAATTCCCCTCCTTGATCTGATCTCAGTTGCTGTATGCTCATTCCATGCTGTACTTTCACCTTTTGTATGAACATCTTTAGTTTCCCTTCCGCTTCATTCTTGGAACGTAACAGATATACTGTACTATATCTTGAAAATTCATCTAGTATTACCAAGAAATAGCGGGCTCCACCTTGTGACCCCTGAAAAGGTCCTGCCATGTCTACATGTATTGTTTGGTATGGCTTATTCGTGTGACTTTCAGCTACCTTGTGTTTGGGAGCTGTGGTTGCTTTTGTCTGCTTACATATTTCACAATCTATATAGTCATCACATGGTTTTAATGTAACATCTTTACTCAAAGCAGGCATTTTCTTAATCATTTCATGATTTGCGTGCCCTAATCTTTTATGCCAGGAGTGTATGCAGTTATCATGTGGCCTTTGGTTAGAAAACATCATTACGTTTTCTTTGTCATTAGGGTTCAGCTTCACATAATACATGGAATCCCTGAGAAACCCTCTCATGCATACTTTTTCTCCTGCTTTCACCTCACATGTTCTGTTTCTAAATGTAACTGTAAATCCCATCGCACATAGTTTAGATACAGATAAAATGTTACACTGAATGTCTGGCACGTACAAAACGTCAGTAATAACACCTCCCTAGTGACGCCACTGGAGTAAAGAAATAGACAATCTACTGATATAGAAGTTGAAAAGGTATATGAAATGAATTGTGTTCTAAATTGTATTCTCCTTTTTAATGTTTTGGAATAATCATTTTGGTTTAGGAAATCTTGCTATTTTTGTATTGAGGGAGTATTGAACTGTACATCTGAGGTTTTTTTTTTTAAAAAGGGAGACATGGTAGATGATGATGAGCTAATAATGATGATGAAATAGGATGGCTACAGGAATTCAGACAAAGTAAGCAGTGGTTAGTTCTAATAAATATGAAAGATACAGTCCCACTATTTCTTCCTCACAGTATTAAAACCTTGGGACACACAACTGTTAGTAGGTTAAGAGTTACAAAGGAAAATTCTTATCAAACCACAAGTGAATGCATTAGTTTAGACCAGTGGTTCCCAGACCTTTCCTCCCCACAGACCACTTAGAAAATCACTTATGGTCTTGGTGTTTCACTTAATGATTTTCCTGCCAGCTGCAGCCATGTAATGCGTTGTACTAGGTGCTTGGTAGTATTTTTAATTATATTTTATTGCTTCTTTTATTTCTCATGTTGTATTTTATTGTACTGCAATTTGCATTCCATAGAATTCAAACTGCAATACAATAAAATACAATGTAAGAAATAAAAGAAGCAATAAAAATACAATTATGCATGAATGTGAATATTTAATGTGGACATGTCATGGACCACCTGAATGAAGCCCACGGACCACTGATGGTCTGCAGACCACAATAGAGAACCTCTGGCTTAGATGATATTTTAAAAGGGTTAGACCAGAGGCCACAGTCCCTCATGGGCAACCTGCGGCGACCAGATGCAGAGTTAGTGGGGCCAGAAGCGAAAGTGGGCAGAGCAACAGATACCATATAACTCTTACCTTTGTACAGTAGGCTACATTCCACCCACACAAAAGCCTGACATTTCTGCAAACCCCTCTCCTTCCACATCTCTTCATCCCCCATCCATGCAAACAAGAGTCATGATCACGGTTCAATGACACACAAGTTCCAGCTAGGCAAAAGCACTTGAGATGGAGACTGTGAGACTGTGGAGCAGGATTGATGTGGCCCGTGAAGAGTCCTGATGGCCAGGCAGAGAAGTCTGGAGAGCTGCATTGGGAATGCTGTTTTATCAGGGACCCTTTGATTGTGCAGAGGGTTCTACTTGTATTCAAGTGAACATGAGTAAAAGCCTCCTGCAGATCTTCCTGGTTCAGCATGGAAAGGTCTGAAACTGAGTGGATGAGGCCAAAGCAGACAGGAGGTGTTCAAGGTGGGACTTCTGTGCATGTCCTGCCCCCCCCTTCAAATATCATGTATATCGGTGAATGCCTGAGCATGGCTTTAGTTTCTTGACTCCTCCTCTGGGGTTTAAGCAGACAGGCCCTTTCTCACCACCTACAAGATAAATTCCTAAACTTCCAGTTCTTAAGCCACTTATTTTGAAACTTTTTTGGGGAGAGGGGGTTGTTTAGGAATTAAATTCAGGTTCAGATTGAAGGCAATGGATTTTTAGGTTCAGGTGCATTTCCAATTTACTGAATCAAACACCCTCTGAAGTGGTTTATGGGATCAGGCACAGTTCAATTCTCAGACATGAAACCTTGTGCTAAGTGCCCCAAAGCAGGGGGGTTTAAAAAAAAAATTATGACCACAGATCCTTCCTCTTCTTTTAAATCAAGAACTTCATTATACTACTGACTGTGGTGACTTGAGATATGCAAGACTAGACTGGGGCTTCCTCTTTTCAATATACAGCTTGTTTCATTTATCTCTAGTTATTGAAGACAGCACAGTTTGAAGCAGAATGTATTAAAAGGTGAGACTGAAATAAATTTGTAGCTATATATGCGGTATTGGGATATTGATCCAAAAATATCAATTGAATTTTCAGGTACTGTAACTGATGTTATTATCAAAGCTGAAGTTTAGATAATCAATGTGCATTAAATATTCATCATAAGGTAAGTAAGAGCTATTTTGTAAATGAGACATTTAGCAGTGTAAAACAACAGCTTTTCAAATTTGTCAAGATAGGCATTGCTTATATTGGATCCAATGTGTTTTGTTCACACTGGATCCAATGTATTTTGTACTGGCTTTGTGAATGACTACTTTTATATCTTGCCACATGCTAGGTCTTATCAGCTCTCTTTATGCACAGTGAGAAATTATAACTGGTAAGACATTTTTGTCTCCACTAAAAGTTACAGGCTAGTATAAATGGTTGGAAATGGTAAAGATGGGGAAAAATGCCCTTGGATGACTGTATGGGGGAGGGGATAGTATATAAGGATGTCTTTGAGAATAAGTAGGATTTTGAATTGCAAGTATATGGAAATGGTATACATCTGTTTAAAATGCATATTCATTTTTTTAAAAAACAACAGATTTTTCTAAGGCTGCTTTCCTATGCACACTTACCTGGTTGTAAGCCCTATTGAACAGCAAGACATTTTTCTGAGTAAATGTGCAAAGAACTGAACTTTTCTGTTACAACCCTATGCACATTTACCTGGGAGTAAGTTCTATTGATCATAGTAGGACCTATGTCTGAATAATCATATAGAGGATTGGGCTGCTTATGACTAATCTGCAGTTCTAATGACACTTAGGGACAAACTACATATTAAGTTGGAGCTTCATGTTTAACACTTTGTGGAGGGTTTCCCAGTAAAAGCAGCCACAAAAATGTAAGTTTTCCTTTCCATATTTGCTAACAGTTTTTTGGGGAGGGGGTCTAAATTGGGGCAATGGCATACAGAAAAAGGACCCTATGCCTGTGTCACTGGCCCAGTCCCAACCACCCCCTATTTCTAGTAAAGGAAGATTACTTTGGGACTTTCAGGCACAGAGTTCTTTTTTAATGTAGTTTGTCCCTAACTTGAAAGCAAATAACAGTGATCATAATGGGACTAACAAGGCAATCGAAATCCCCTTTGCATCAGTCTGGGTTGAGGTATCCCTCTGTCTGGCCCTGCTGATGACCATCTGCAAAATGACATCAGCATCTCTTCATCTGTGTGGACCTCCCACTTCTGCCTGCTGAATATGCCAGTGGCTGGGAGGGCTGCCGGTGAAAGTCCTGAAGGGGGCATTAAGAGGGCAGGGAGGAGCTGAGCCAGTTTGGGTATCCCAAGCTGGACAGTGGCAATGCTAAGGGGAGGCAAGGGCAGCAAGTGCACCCCCAAACAATGAGCTTGCTCCCTACCTATTATATTTCACCCACCTGGAAATATTGCCCCTTCTGTGCCCCCCCACAAATATTTTTTCTGGTGCTGTTGCTGCAGCCAGACCCACTGCCCTCGGGTGTTAGCATCATGCCTGATTGTTGTACTAGCCCTTCCTTCCTTCCTTCCTTCCTTCCTTCCTTCCTTCCTTCCTTCCTTCCTTCCTTCCTTCCTTCCTTCCTTCAAGGTAAGAACCCCTCCCTCAATTCTTAGAATTTGTCAATGGCCCTGAAAGTTGCCAAAAATCTCCTCCCCAGTTTTTGTTGGGGACAAAGGGGTCCCATGTAAGTAGGAGCTAATATATGGCCCAGCTTTACTCTGATCCAGCAAGACAAACTTTCAGGCACAAGCAGAATTCTGTGCACTTGCTACATTGTTACAACTTTGCCCTGGCTGGATTCCTGCATCCAACAATTGGGACTGAACATGAGGTTCTCAATGATGGATTAGGAACCAGGCGCATAGCTCCACACAGCTGCTGTTTCCCTCACTACTGAACTTCCCTAGAGGGGGAAGCCTTACTTAGGAAAAAAGGGGAGGGTGGTAAGTGGCAGGAATTGATGTGTGGAGCCTCTCTCCCTCTCCCCAAGATCCCGAGGCTCTCCCACAGCCCCAGAATTCCTTGCAGGAAGTTGCACTCTGGTGGGAAACATACTTTATTCATCAGTTTCTGCTGATGGGAGTGCCCTCTATCACTGCCACCCACTTTTCCCAAAGTAAGGCTTTGTTCCCCTTGAGATAGGAGGGGAACAGTGAAGGGGATCAGGAACTAAATCAGAGCTCCACTCTCCTCAAAAATTCCTTCAGGGGTTTTTAGTTGCTCATTAGAATATTCAAAATCCCTCAATCTAATTCATTTTCAGAGAAAGGGAAAGTTTTGGGTCAGGGAAGAGAGCGGTCATGGATGCCGAGGTAAAGTGTGAGCCCCAGTTCATGTGAGCCAGGTCAACTGGTGGTGGGAGGCAGGAGAAGTTCCCAGCTCTCAACTAGGGACCACTTTTTTCAAGATTGCATGGATGGATTATAGTGGTGCAATTGGAGAAATTGCACTGGGGTCCATGCCTGCAAGTGCCCCAGGTTCTGAGCTTTCATTTTTTACAAAAAAATCTCTAGCCCTACTGGAAGGAATGTTATATAGCAAAATATGGAGGCAACCTTCTAACTGACTTCTGTAAGATGAACCAGCCTGGCTGCTCCCATCTTTCTGTGTTTTTAGTCAATGCATGAAGTCAGAGCTGTGGTCAATGAGTGAATTGTTTGGACACCCTGAGGAATCCCTGAAGTTCTAAAGGGATGCTGTTTCCCCCTCCATTCTGTGCACTTTTCTTTTCTGCTTTTGTCTCATTTTCTAGTCCTTGCCCTTCCTTTCTTTCTAGCAACCAGGATTTATCTTTCCTGTGGTGGGTTTGTCTGAGATCAGGTACTCCCTAGAAGTTTTTTCTGCAAATACTACTACATAAGAAGTGTGAGTGGATGTTAAACACCCCACACAAGTACACACTCTGGCAAATGCAAAATGTGAACACTTTGCAAAGAGGCTTAAGTATGTCTCCTGCTGTGCAAGTGGTAAAGTCTAGCTGTATATGTCTACACAGAAGTAGTTTTCTTTGTGTATAATGGGGCTTACTCTAAGATAAATGGGCACAGGATTGCAAAATCAAATAATACTTTTAAGACAATGAAATTATTATAAATAAAACAAAACATATAGCATTTAAAAATCCTGTTATCTCAATGGTTGGTGCTCACATTTCTCAAACACTTGCTTCCAATAGTCAGCTACCCTTAGAGAAAAGTGTCTTCAGGTATGAAGCATGATGAAGTCAGGTGGCTGTTGGGTGGCTGTTACCAATGTGCATTTTTTGTTGTAAAGCTTACAAGAAAAACCATTCCCTTTATGTATGAATGGAATAGAAATGTAAACAAACAAATTAAGTTTGGTCCCCAGAGAGACAAGGAGCCCCAGGCTGAATGGCCCTATTTGTTTCTCAAGTCCATGGGAGAGATGTGATCACATGTTTAACTGTTGATTTTTTTTTTGCGGCACAGAACCGGTTAAGTTAAATTCCTTGACCGTAGCTAGGGTCAGAATGCACTGTTAGAAGCAAATGTTAATTTCTAGAACTGCGTCCATTTTTGTTCTTATTTTCTCCTCTAAGTCATTTGTAAGTCATCAAGTAAGCAGAGAATCTCAAATATATTCTTCATCAGGAGAATGTGGTGGGTGAAGTTTAGAAATCCTGCTACTGATGGCTGAACAACTCTATGACAGACACTTGATACAGCAACTTCTTAAAATGAAACACACAATTGAAATAAAAAGGGGAACTTTGACACACATGGGGAAATACTCCAGCTATCCAGAGCTTGCAGCCAGACTCATGAACATTGTCTTTATTTAGAGTCACAGTTGCTGATAAAATTACCTAGAAATTCCAGCAAGAAGCAAAATAGGGAAAGAGAGTTGCTTCCTACAAATGAAGTCAAAGGGCTTTGGGGAGAAAACCTTTTTAAAAGACTTATTTTTTGCAGAAAGCATTTCATTGTTTATCCTGTAGCAGCAATATGAATGTTAGATATATTTCACAGAAGATCAGTCTTCTTGAGCTATATAATTGAATTTAACTTTTGTTTTCTTTTACTTCTTTTTGTTTCAAATAAATGAAATGATTTAAAAAAAGAACCCTTCATATCCCTATCAGGTTTTGCAAGGGAATGCAGAGTCGGTCCCATCCCTCGCATCCAGTTCAGATGCCTGACTTTTGAATGTTTCTGAAAGCAAGCATGTTGGTGAACACCTTTATTTTATTGTCCATTCTGATATATGGTGAGTAGGCAAGCGTTCTGTCATCTTTGCCCTTGCAGTCACATCTTAGGTCTCTTTAATTAGTTTGTGTCAGAGGTATGGAAAGGTTGTGGTTCATGACAACTGTTTTTCTATTGATAGTGAGGCATACAGGTATGTGGGGAAAAATGGCTCCACCTTTGGCACTCCTGTATTTTCTGCCTGTTTTTAACAATAAAAACAATCAACCATACCTTCAACAACAAATCTTTCCTTGGTCCAATATGGCTAGTAACTTGTCATTTCTATGGCCACTCTACAGTTTCACTCTCTTTGAAGCCAGTCTCAGATATGTTTGATATATTTTCAGCTTAAAATATATATATTTCAAAATACAAAAACCAAACAACAAAAAGCAACATAAAAATAAATATATAATATAATTATTGACAGAATGTAATACATTTAACATATTTTCCTCTTTATGTATAGGTAAGCATAAGTGTTAGATCCACTGGGCACTTGGAAGTTTTCTGTTCATAATATTACTGTTTGTACTTAGCCTCTTTTCCATAGTATGAGGAAAGGCTCAAATATTTTAGCTTTATCTTCTTTGACTTTTGAAAATACATTTGTTAGGTGTTTCAAGGAAACTATTTTTTACACCAGGGACAATCCAGACGTTTCCCACTAAGCAGGATATGCCAGAAATACTGTAATGGGATTAGGAATTGAGCTAGATGGCCTCGAAGTCAGCTCCTAAGTTTGTTGTTATATTCCTTCAAGTCAATTACGACTTATGGCGACCCTATGAATCAGTGACCTCCAATAGCATCTGCTGTGAACCATCCTGTTCAGATCTTGTAAGTTCAGGTCTGTGGCTTTCTTTATGGAATTAATCCATCTCTTGTTTGGTCTTCCTCTTTTTCTACTCCCTTCTGTTTTCCCTAGCAATATTGTCTTTTCTAGTGAATCATGTCTTCTCATTATGTGTCCAAAGTATGATAACTTCAGTTTCATCATTTTAGCTTCTAGTGATAGTTCTGGTTTAATTTGTTCTAACACCCAATTATTTGTCTTTTTTGCAGTCCATGGTATGTGCAAAGCTCTCCTTCAACACCACATTTCAAATGAGTTGATTTTTCTCTTATCCGCTTTTTTCACTGTCCAACTTTCACATCCATACATAGAGATCGGAAATACCATGGTCTGAATGATCCTGACTTTAGTGTCCAGTGATACATCTTTACATTTGAGGACTTTTTCTAGTTCTCTCACAGCTGCCCTCCCCGGTCCTAGCCTTCTTCTGATTTCTTGACTATTGTCTCCATTTTGGTTAATGACTGTGTCAAGGTATTGATAATCCTTGACAAGTTCAATGTCCTCGTTGTCAACTTTGAAGTTACATAAATCTTCTGTTGTCATTTCTTTAGTCTTCTTGATGTTCAGCTGTAGTCCTGCTTTTGTGCTTTCCTCTTTAACTTTCATCAGCATTCGTTTAAAATCATTACTGGTTTCTTCTAGTAGTATGGTATCGTCTGCATATCTTAAATTATTGATATTTCTCCGTCCAATTTTCACACCTCCTTCATCTTGGTCCAACCTCACTTTCCATATGATATGTTCTGTGTATAGATTAAACAGGTAGGGTGATAAAATACACCTGACTCACACCCTTTCTGATTGGGAACCAATCAGTTTCTCCATATTCTGTCCTTACAGCAGCCTCTTGTGCACAGTATAGGTTGTGCATCAGGACAATGGATGCTGTGGCACCCCCATTTCTTTTAAAGCATTCCATAGTTTTTCATGATCTACACAATCAAAGGCTTTGCTGTAATCTATAAAGCACAGGGTGATTTCCTTCTGAAATTCCTTGGTCTATTTTGTGATCCAACATGTGTTTGTGATATGATCTCTGGTGCCTCTTCCCTTTCTAAATCCATCTTGGACGTCTAGCATTTCTCGATCTATATATGGCAAGAGCCTTTGTTGTAGAATCTTGAGCATTACTTTACTTGCATGGGATATTAAGACAATACAGCTCCTAAGTAATATAGGTAAATTCTGGTCAATAGAAGGACTGCTTCAGAAGTCAGTTCTGCCCAACAGGTCTGGCTTTGTCAGGTAGTAAGTCAAGTACAGGCAATTTGTTGCCATAGGAACTAAGTGTTGGAGGCCATTCTGAAAGGATAATATTCTGTTCCATGGGCACTTGAACCTCACAGGGGAAGCAAGTAGTGTCCAGTCAAATCAAGGGTAGTCAAGGTAGAGAAAGTCAAGTCACAGCATGCAAAACCAGATTAAGCTCAATCAAAAGCTCTCATACACAGTGAGCAGGTAAAAACAGGACCTTGGATAGCTCTGAGTGATCCTTTCTGGCTGAAGCTATCTCCTAGTAAGATTGCTGTACAAAGATATTATCCCAGCAGGAAATTAAACTTAATACATAGACTGGCAAGGCTTGTAGTGTGGTTGGCTCCACCTTCCTGAGAAACTGGGTTGTTAAAGGGCTTTAACCTGATTTTGCAGTCTTTGACTTCTGCGGGTTGGGGAGATGGAGGTACTATAAGGAAGAGTGAGTCCAGGGATTTTATTTATTTATTTATTTTATTTATTTAATTCAATTTTTATACCGCCCATAGCAAAGCTCTCTGGGTGGTGTACAACAATAAAAATATAAATTTACATTTCAATTTTAAAACCACATAATCATCAAATCAACAATTAAACAAACAGATGAAACATGTAACTGACATATACAACAATAATACAGATACTACAATACTAAAATATTAAAAATATTAAAAATATTAAAATGCCTGGGCAAAGAGGAAGGTTTTCACCTGGTGCCGAAAGGATAGTAAAGTAGGCGCCAGGCGTACCTCGTCAGAAAGGGTGTTCCATAGTTCGGGGGCCACTACCGAGAAGGCCCTCTTTCTTGTAGTCGCCTTCCGGGCGTCTTTCTGAGTAGACACCCAGAGGAGGGCCTCTGATGTTGAGCGTAGTGCACGGGTGGGTTCATATTGGGATGGTGGCAGGACTGTGACCAGGCAATCCCAAAATATGGTACCAATGATTTTCTACCCGAATCTCATTCCCTATTGTGTGCTGCAAGGGCTAGGGGCCATTTAGTAATCAGTTCTTAGCTTTCTTCCACATTTCTTCTCTAGGGATGATGTCATTCAACTGTCTGTGGGGAATGAACCTACAGTTGGGGTCAGACTAAGATTTGACAAAAAACAGCTGTAGGATTTTGTGGGAGCTCTGCAGCAGCTGGGTTTTCCCAATAAACTGAATGGGGATTAGTATCTATCAGTGTGTTAAAGCTGTGAATGTCCACCTGTGCTCAACCTGCATGTATGTGTAAATAAACTATATGTCACAAAGCACAGTCAGTCTTCAGCAGCCTAAAACAGAACCTGGATATATGCTTGAGTTATCACTGCACAGAGAATTGGGGTGCATGTAAAAGTATGTTTCTTCTTATGGAAAGAATACACCCTTTCCCCAAATTATTAAACATTAAAGTCTGTCTATAATGAAATATCAATATTACCAAAACTTTGTTGAGATTCTAGTTCCTTGTTCAGATAGTGTAGGAACTGTAAGATAAATTCCTATTTAATAAGCAAAGCATACAATTCATTGCAACCCCGAGTCCACTCCTACTTGTCCTGTCTATTCCACAAAATTTGGCTGGAAGTAATGGCAAAGTGCCTACATTTGACATCCAGAACTTTAGCAGCATATTGCTTGCAAAGATCCATGGGAGATAGCGTTCCCATTGATCTTAATAGGGTCATCATGATCCATGGGAACTTCATCTCACATGGATCATTAAGCCTGGTACTGTGAGCATGTGTACAGCATCCCACATGCAAAGATCCATGAAAAATATAGCCCCCATGGTTCCTAATGGCTCTGCTAAGATCCATGGGTCTCCCAAGAAACCTTAGGCATGGCCCCTGGTATTACAGAAGCAGAGGTCTAACAGAGGCCCACAGTGAGGCCCCTGTAACCATAGTGACCTGGCAAGTTGGGCTGGGAAAGTGACAGGTGGCTTTGTCAAGGAGGACTGTTGCCAGAGCAAGTCCAGTTAGGCTCAAACTTTGGAAGGGGTTTGGCTCAGTTTGTAATGGGCTTTTCAAGCTGAGAAAATTTGTTTATGAATCACAGTACCTCCAGTGGGGTGACTAACCTTGTTTGAGCTGAGGACCCCATGGTCAACCCTTCCTGTGTCAAAGTGCCGCCCTGGGCTCCTGCTGGGAGGAAGGGCAGGATATAAATCAAATAAATAAATAAATAAATAAGTGGGCATGACTGACATGTACAAATGGCTATGGTGAATTTTTTTTAAAATGACACATGCCCATGGGTTAGCCATCCCTGCTCTAGATGAACTAAAGTAACTTGAAAAATAAACAAATATGCCTTTAGCTCACAGCACTACAGATTACTAAACTGTATTTTATTCATTGGGGGGCACTGCCACATCCAGAGGCCTTCCATGCATTCCTACTGGGGTGGAAGATACAGGGTGTGTGGAAGGCAAATTGCTTTGCCAATGGATTCTGGTTTGGCTCTCCACTACTCCTGGAATGCCCCATTTAGAAACATTTCAGTGACTACTATCACTGGGGTTTCCACTGGTGGCATTTGCACCCATCCATTAGATAGCTAGAAGGGGCAGCTCCACGCTGGCAGAATGGTGCTGTCATCACTCCACAGGCAAAGGCTGGAAGAGGCTGGCAGGGATGGGTGGAGGAACACCTCTGTCTAGTCCAGCGTTTCCCAACTAGTGGGCCACCAGATGTTGTTGGACCACAATTCCCATCTTTCCTGACCATTGGCAATGCTGGCTGAGACTGATGGGCGTTGTGGTCCAACAACATCTGGTGGCCCACTAGTTGGGAAAGGCTGGTCTAGTCCAAACCAATCCCAGCCTGGTGCAAAAGGGGCTTGGATTACACCCTTAGTTCACTGCATGTGTGGTAAGAGAAAATAACACTATATGTCTTACTGCTTGAATAATGTGCTGATCGCTTCCCTCCCTTCTTAAAAATAGTTTCAGGAACATTATATGGGCCAAGGCTGCTGATAAGTCATGATGGAGGATCAGTGACAATCAAATGCTACTATAAAACTACCACAGCCAATAGACATGGCAGAAAATATTGGTGCAAGGAATCATACACCCCTAGATCTTGCCAGACTATCATTTCAACTAACCGTTTCACCCACCAAGACTATGAAGGAAGAGTGTCAATGCATGATAGCCCTCAAAATGGGATTTTGCAAGTGGTGATGACACAGCTGGTGAAGACAGACTCCAGTAATTACAGATGCGGCATTGGCAATACAAATAATGGTTTATATGCTGGAGTGAATCTAACCATTTGGGAAGGTAAGACAACTGGGTAAATCTGAACAACTTTCTTCAAAAGATTAGTAAAGCTAACTGAAGGGCTGCTTTAACAATTTGATTGCAATGGAATTTTGTTAAAGTATTTTTATTTAAGAAGTAAGTTAACATAAAGTACATTTATTTAAAACTCTACATTTCATTATTTGAGCATATATTATCATGATAACCATATACTTTTAGCTACACTTGGCAGATGCATGTCATGTTCAATAGTATATTCCATAAATTTCCACCAGGTGGTATTAAAGGACTGCAGATTAGTTCTTCCATTTAGAAGATGTGAATTATATGTCATTTTTTCTAAGACTGTCATATTCCAAATATTGTAAACCAGGCCAAAGTATCCAGCCCATCCAAGTTCTTCCACCTCTGGAAGGCGTTATTATTTGTCTTGCCACCATTAATAACATTGAAATTAATTCTTTAAATATTAAGTCCAAATTAGGTCCCTTGTATAATGACAATCAAAATAAACTCAGTGTTAATTCCACATTCTCTCCAGTAATATTAATAAAATTTGGTGTACATGTTTCCAAAATCTGTTTACTTTTGGACATGATGACCAGAGATGAAGGTATGTTCCTATGGTCATACAGCCTTGCCAACACATATGTGCATTTGATGATGATATGCGTGACACTTTTGCAGGTGTTCTATACCACCTATGAAATGTTTTTAGATTGCAATGGAAAAGTTAAGCATGTGGGACTAAAAATACTTATATTTAGTAGTATTGTTTCCAAGTTTTACTATATATATATACAGTATATTGAGGACATAAAACATAAAGCTTGATTTTAGTCAGTTTTTTTCTTCAAGTTGAAAATAATTTGGTCCTTATGAAGAACCAGTGAGTTTCCCACAGTAGAGTGTTTTCTATAATTCCCTCAAATTTAGATGGGAAATATTAATAACAAGTATTCATGGGGGTTAAAAAATAAATTGGCTTCAACAGGGGGATTTCCTATCTATCTTCCCCACTACAGCTCCTTTGAGTCCCCAAAAATCCACTCCTGAGAGTTGGGAGACCCTCAGAAATGAAATGGGGAGCAGAAAGGTTGCAGCATTTGGGGCTTTTTAGTTTAGAGAAAAGGCGAGTTAGAGGCGACATGATGGAAGTATATAAAGTTATGCATGGCATGGAGAAAGTGGATAGAGAAAAGTTTTTCTCCCTCTCTCATAACACTAGAACTCATGGACATCCAATGAAGCTGAATATTGGAAGATTCAGGTCAGACAAAAGAAAATACTTCTTCACACAGCACATAGTTAAACTATGGAATGCGCTTCCACAAGATGCAGTGATGTCCACCAACTTGGATGGCTTTAAAATATTATACAAATTCATGGATAATAAAGCTATCAATGGCTACTAGCCATTATGGCTATGCTCTGCCTCCATAATTGGAGGCAGTTATGCTTCCGAATACCAATTGGTGGAAACCACAGGAGAGGAGAGTGCTCTTGCACTCAGGTCCTGCGTGTGGGCTTTCCATAGGCATCTGGTCAGCCACTGTGAAAACAGGATGCTGAATTAGATGGGCCATTGGCCTGATCCATCAGGCTCTTATGTTCTTATGATTTACCACTAGAGTGGGAACTTGGCAGGGTCATCCCTGAATTTCTGCTGTGCAGCAAGGTGAAGCTGCCTGTTTCATTTGGGAAAGTGAGGGGGGATAGATGAGCTTTTCCCAACCTGGTGCTCTCCAGGATTTTTGAACTACAACTCCCATAATCCTTTATCACTGGCAATGTTGACTGGGGCTGACTGGGTGGCCCCAAACTGGGGAAAGCAGGAATAATGGAAGGGAGGATCTGGTATCTGAATCACAAGACTTTTTGAGAGTGTTGGTCCTAGGTGTGTACTTGCGATTTGGGGTCTGCGTCAGACAGCAAAATGTCTTGGGATGGCATTGGAGAAACTATGTGCCCCTACTTGTATGAGCTGTAATGTATTCCACTCATGATAGGGTTACTTTGGATCCAATCCACAAAAACAGTCTGAGTATCACTTGGTTGTTTCATTGGTAACATATTTTTTTAGGTAGGGGAACCGGAAGAGAGAACAAAGGGAGGAAGGGCAAAATATATCTTCCTTTTCCCCAGTGTTTGTATTGTAGATGATGGAGTAGTTCATGCACTACTTCAGCAGATTCACTCAGAAGTAAGTTTGCATTGTTCAGAGGAAAGTAAGTATTCTTAGCACTGCAGCCTCAGGTATTTCAAAAACAATGGTGATGCATTCCTTCACTTTCTTTGGAAGACTTAAAAGAGGTGGGGTTTTGGGGGGCATGGAGGGGATCATCTCTAGGACTGAAGTCCCCAAAGTGCTGCTTGTGGTCACCATATGACTCTTAGACACCTCCTTGGCACCTGCTAAGGCCTCTGGCCCCTCTCAAATTAAAGCTATACATATATATGAAGCACAGGCATCCAGACACCCCACCCTCTTACCTCCCTTTCCCCAGAATGCTTTTGGGCTTTGGGGGGCTTTGCTTGATTTTATTTGTTTATGGTTTGGTGTGTATTCTACCTTTGCTGGCTTTTTTTGCTCATTTATTTGGGAAGATTGTCTGTTTTTTTTCTGGTTTGGTTGTTTGTTGGGGGTGTTTTGCCTACTGTTTCTTTTGTTTGGGGGTGTTTTGCCTGTTTCTGGCTGTGTGTAGGTGTTCTGCATTTTTTGGGGGGTATCTGAGCATCTTCAGTTTTTATTTTGAGAAATGGGTATTTTGTGGTGTCCACAACAGTTTCTTGGATTTCCAACAGCATCTGGAAGGCCACCAGTTAGCCACCTTGAGCTCTAAAAACAAAAACAAAAACACTATTAAAATGATTTCAGGGTTAGGGCCCCGTATTCTGGTTTGGGAAAGAAACAAAAAAAGTATTTGGGTAAAATTTTATGATAAGAAGTTGGTTCAAAAGACTTTCCGGCCGAAATCTGGGGTTGTGATCAGTCAGTTTCCAATTCTGGTTTTGTCTCACTTTTCACCATTAACTTTAAAAAAGCACGGCTCTTTAAATTCTCTGATATTTGTCCTCCCATGTGAAGCCATTAGTTATAGATGGAGTTTTTCATTTAAAAATACTTGTTAAAAGGACAAATAATCTGTGTGAAAAATGTAGAGGAAAACAAGGCTGTCAATAAACAGCTGGAACTGTTAGTGATAAGGACTAATCCCCCTTTTGCAAGCATTTGGATTGTTTCATAGGAGTCTATTTACATTTTTGTGCCTTGCTTGCTTGTTACACCATCATCATCATCATCATCTAAATTTCTATCCCACCCTTCTTCCCAAAGGAACCCAGGATGGCAAAAAACAAAGTAGCAAATAATAATAATAAAATTAAATATTTAAAATAATTAAAAACATTGGCTTCCATTTTGTTTCCGAGCCCAATTCAAAGTGCTGGTTTTGACCTTTAAAGCCCTAAATGGCCTTGGACCAGTGTACTTAAGGGACCACTTACATCCATATGTTCCTAGCCTGGATTTAAGATCATCTACCTCTCGTCTCCTCTGCGTACCTGGAATGAAAGAAGTTAGATTGACAGGCACACGGGAAAGAGCCTTTCAATTGTGGTTCCCCGACTTTGGAATTCCCTGCCCCAAGAAGCCCGCTTTGCTCCCTCCCTGATGGTCTTCCGGAAACTTGTAAAAACTATTTTGTTCCAGAGAGCCTTTGGTTGGGACTGACGGGTCAGCCTGACACTGTTTTAAGGTTTTTATCTTTTATTTTTATCTTTTAAGTTCTTTTATTCTCACTTTATTATATGTGTATGCACATATATACATGTATGTATGTTTGTATGTGTATGCATAATGTATTTTATGTATGTATGTGCATAATGCATTTTATGTATTTTAATTGTATTTTATGCATTTTAATTTACTGTAATGTTTTGTGTTTTTATTGTGTATTTTATTATATATGTGTGCGATTTTATTGTTGCCGCCCTGAGTGCCCTATTGTAGGGTAGAAGGGTGGGATAGAAATATTTTAAATAAACAAACAAATAAATAAATCTAAATACATTTGAGAACAGTCACATACCCTCACAGCCATTAATTTCAAGGTTGCCAGGAACAGAATCTTTCAGCCATCAGATTCCAGGATGGATAGGAATGTTTTTAAATTCTCCCTAAATGTTATTAATGAGCGAGACAGATGCACCAGAGAGGGCATTCAACAAATGAGTAACAGCTACCCCATCGTGGCTCTCTGCCAACTGGGCAGCACCCAACAGAAGCACCACCAACAGGGCCTCTCCTGTTGGATTGTAGGACCTAATCTTGATACTGGAAGAGATGCCCTTGGTTTCTTCTCTTTCTCAAATAAATAAATACTTTTTAACATTTTCATACGAATGCCCTCTTGAGTGTAACAAGTGGTGATGAATCTTTAAAAAAATGATAAAAATAAAAAGAAATTGTAATAAATGTTCTGATCTACTTTCTCCAAAAGGTCCAAATCTGCCTGTATCACCTGAAATTTTTTGGGGTAAATTGGGAGGCTCAGTGATGATCCAATGTCCATCTGAAACTGCTGGCATAAATGGGACGAAATTCTTTTGCAAGATGAGAAGATCTGGCTGTTCTCCCATACTAGAGACTAGCATGAATGGGATAAAACAGCAGGAAGGAAGAATTATTTTTACTGCTGGAGATAGCTCAGAAACTTTCAAAGTCTTCATAAACGAACTGAGAAGAGAAGATAAGGGGATGTATAAATGTGGAACAGGAACACTTGATAACAATGCGAGCTCAAGAACCATACAACTGGAAATTACAGAAGGTAAGCAGAAAAAGAAAATAACAGAATCACTCATGAAAAGAATTTGCACAAGAGCAGGCAAGAAAGTCAAGGCAACAAGGAAAATATGTTTCCTCCTTGTACTCACCATGCTTCCTGGTTCCATGGAGTTGGCTCTAACGTCCTATTAACCTTCTTCATTCCTTGTCCACCTGTTAGCTTAAAGATCCTTTAGGGGAAATTTGCCTTCTGAAGATGAGCCCCTTCCAGTGAACCTTACCTGAGGCTAATGCACCCTCTTCTTATGATCCCCTAATCTGGGATGAGAGAATCCTCTTTACATCTTCAATAATCCTGGGGCATAGGCTTGGCCTCAGGAGATGCAGAATACCAATTCTCCCCTCCTTGTTAGCCCCAACCCAAAGACATATAAGCAGCAGGAAATTTATTTTTCAAAGTTGCTTTCTTTCCATCTGTCTTCTAGGCCAAGCTGGCTGAGGGCTTGCTCCTGCTGTGAAAGAAAAGTCACAGTATGATCCGGTTTGTGATACAAAAAATCTGCTATAAAATCAAGCTGACCACAAAAGAGTATGCTGACAGAACCACATACACAGTTTTGTCAAAATGCCTGCTCAAGTATTACTTCTAAAAATAATTACCAAATTCCCTTTCTTCTGGAAATCACCTGCCTGAAGGGATCGTTAAATGCAAAGGTTCATTCCTTGCCAAAACATTTAACTTTCCCTTATCTTAATAACTCATTTGAAAGTCAGAAGTGATAAACTTTCCAAGTCTCAACACTTTCATTTTATAAGGAACCACAGTTGGAGAATCTCTTTAGCATATTAAGTGAAGTCCAGCTTCAAAGGAAGTACTCTATATGACCATAGACATTTTGTTAACCTTGGTGAAGGATAAATTAATACCTTAAACAGGTTCAGTCCATAGAAGCAAATTTATCCAGTAACTCCTTTAAAAATGGAGGCTTGTGCCAATAATAATAATAATAATAATAAAATTGTTTTATTTTTCATTTTTGAGGACCTTTTGTTCATCTGAAGATATGAGACAACTCTCTTAGGAAGCTTATATGATTTATAAACATGTCAGCATAATTATGCATAACATTCTACATAAAGGCATTTCTTTTTTGTCAGTCCTCTGAGGAATAGGAGTAACCTGTATTTTGGAATGCTGTAAGTGGAATGAATTTGCATAGATAAATTTAAGTTAGGATTCAGAGAATTTAGAACATGTTTTATGGATTCTTTTATGTAATCTAATTTACTGTAACCTGCCCTGGGACCACTGGTGAAGGGCAGGATATAAATTCTAGAAATCAATTGATTGATCAATCAATCAAACAACGTACAGCTTGTAGAAAAGCTCTATTTTCTCCTGCTATTTTGGTTTTTTGAGTTGCTTGATCTCTTTGATATTTCCTATTTGTCTCTGTATTGTCAATAAACATACTTGCCAGTTGTCAGCAGGCAAATGTCCTCCAATGCACTTGAGAGGAGTAGATTAATTATGAGAGTGTAAGACAGGCCATATGGGACACACAGAAAGGTACAGCCAGTGGGGTTGAGGAGAGACAGCCGGAGGTTGCTGATGCTGCTCTCCGCATCTGCTGCCTGAGACAGTTGTTTCATTCTGCCTAATTATATGTCTGGCCTGGCTAGGTGAAACCGCTGGCAGCTGTTGCATAGTGATTAAGGGGTGGTGGATATCATTCTTAGCTGTCAATGCTAGGTGGAATACGATAGAGCTGCGGCATCCAGCCCCATACAACTGTGCAATTGCTGAATGGATAGCTTCCCTGGCACTGATGCACGCTGCTGGCATCAGAAAGGCCAACTATCCATTCACCAGCTGTGCAGCACCATGCATGGTGCTGGCTGCAGAGCCTCCATTTACACTGCAGCCTCCTGGTATCAAAAGGGTAGGAAGATCCCAGCCTCTATATTGCCATGTGGCAACCTCCTTCATTTTCATCTAGCAAAGCCCGTTACTAGCCATTGCTCTTCTGACAGCTCTCTGTGAATTCCAGTTAATAGCATTGGGATGCAATGCAAGGCTTGAAATTGTCCAAAATGCGTAGAGGTATTCATTTTGATGTAAAACAGGGGCAGCTAACCTGCAGCTCTCCAGATGTTGTTGAATTACAGCTCTGATTATCAGGTCTGACAGTTGTAGCTCAGCAACATCTGTAGGGCTGCAGGTTAGCCAACCATGATGTAGAAACATTCAAGAGCATCTTAATTTTCACTGAGCCCCAATTAGAACATCTTTTTTTTTTAACAGAATCTGTTTTCTCCAATATCTTAAGTGATGCAAAAGCCATATATGAACTACCAACAATCAGTACATCCGGGGACAGATATATGACATCTACAAATGTGACATCTACAAATGAAATGTACAATGAAAGGTAAAGTTTGTAGAGAGTTTTCTAGCTTAAGCATGTTCTCGCACTCAGTGTCATCCAGCCGTTTGTCTGAAATCTAAGTTTTAAAAATTTCATCCCACTAGTCCTCAAAATAGGCATCAGCACTTTCAGAGGTTGTTCTATGAGGACAGTTTAGCAGCTGATGTCCAGGAAAAAAGAATGAGAAACTGGGTCAAACAGCATTTCAGGGAATTATTATTATGATAATAATATGTTTACAGCATTCAAGTGCTGCATTCTAGGAGCCAAATGTGCAAACAGGAAAAAACAACACTGTTATGCATTCTTGCCATTTATATGCCAATTTCGCAAAAGTGCCAGTCAAACACCTGGAAAAGAAATGTTCAAGAAGTGTTTTGTGTTGCAAGAAATAAGGATGAGCCAGCAGGTGGCACTTCTTTCTCTCACTGGTGCTGAGGTTTATTATATTGCTGGAAATCTATATTTAAAGCAAATAACCAAATCCAAGGTCCAACCAAATCCAACCAAATTAGAGACAATCAATCCTATCCCAACTATGGATGCAAATATGGTCATCAGATCAATGATCTGATGAGTGTAGAGGGAGGAGTTTCATCCTTTTCAGAGCACTAGACTAATTTTTGTCTGAAAGGTGGGGAAGGGAGTGACAACACCCTTCCTCAGCTGATCTCAGGAGGTGGTTTCTGTGTTTGTGTGTGCGCGTGCGCACATGTGCTATATGTGTTGTGTCCATTCCGTTTGCATGTCCTGTATGTGTGTGTGGTTTTTGTGTGTCAGGTGGCCACACCCACTTTTTGCTACACCCTCTGCTAGAATGCAGTCTCCAAAGGGTTGGCCAAGAGTAAATATGACCCTGTTGTAAAGGGTCCTTTGCCCCAAGAACTGAAGGTCACAAGGATCTTAAGAATGTCTCTATTGACCATCCAGTAAGCCCCACTCTCATGCTGAGTTTGGGGATCTTGCAATCAAGATATCCGCTCTGCATGGCTTTATCAAAAGTAGTGTAACTGGCCACTAACAGAAACTTATGGTTTCTGTAGTGTAGAGACCTTGCCTAAATCCCCACACTCCTTTCTCCTCGTTCTTGAGTAAAGTGACTGACCCAAAGGACCCCCCTTGTTGCCCTTCTATCCAACTGGTAGCTACCCAGTTTTTGCTGCCTTTACTTTCTCCATCTGTTTCTCAGCTGCCTTTACTTTCTCTCTTCTCTCTGTATCCAGTCTTCCCCATCTCCTTGTCTCCCTCTGTCTCCCTCTTCTCCTGGGCTGCTCCACTTATCTTCCTCTGCCACTTTTCTTTCCTTCCTCCTCCTTTTTCTCCATAGTTTTCCTCTTTGTAATGACAACGAAGGTTTATGTAACTTCAAAGTTGACAACGAGGACATTGAACTTGTCAAGGATTATCAATACCTTGGCACAGTCATTAACCAAAATGGAGACAATAGTCAAGATATCAGAAGAAGGCTAGGACTGGGGAGGGCAGCTATGAGAGAACTAGAAAAGGTCATCAAATGCAAAGATGTATCATTGAACACTAAAGTCAGGATCATTCAGACCATGGTATTCCCGATCTGTATGTATGGATGTGAAAGTTGGACAGTGAAAAAAGTGGATAAGAGAAAAATCAACTCATTTGAAATGTGGTGTTGGAGGAGAGCTTTCATGGACTGCAAAAAAGACAAATAATTGGGTGTTAGAACAAATTAAACCAGAACTATCACTAGAAGTTAAAATCATGAAACTGAAGTTATCATACTTTGGACACATAATGAGAGGACATAATTCACTAGAAAAGAAAATAATGCTGGGAAAACAGAAGGGAGTAGAAAAAGAGGAAGGCCAAACAAGAGATGGATTGATCCCATAAAGGAAGCCACAGACCTGAACTTACGAGATTTGAACAGGGTGGTTTATAACAGATGCTATTGGAGGTCACTGATTCATAGAGTCGCCATAAGTCAAAATTGACCTGAAGGCACATAACAACAAATGTGCTTCTCCTGGTTCCTGCATTGGCACTGAAAGAGACTAATGCATGACAGGCAGCCACCAGCCACCAGGGAAGTGAACGATTACATGTGATGACCAGCAAAAACCCTTTTGGACCTTTATACTATGTCTATTTTCAGATTTTCTAAAACTGAACTAAATCCACTTCCAATTGTGATACCAGTTCTTGTTGTACTTCTTGTTCTTGCTGCCATTGTTTCAACTATGATTCTTAAGATAAGGAAGCGAAAGAAGGATGGTAAGTTGAAACCATCAATGCTCTTCCTCCCTGTTGTACATTTGGTTCTTGTTGGAGCAGGAGCGATGTGGCACAGGACATCCCTTGCCCCCAGTATTTCCACTATTTTCAGTAAAGATGGTTGGCCAGAACTTGCTGGTCTAATCCATGTCTGATTTAAGTTGGAGCATTTGTTTCTGCATCCATTAAATCAATTAACATGAATCACAAGAACACTTTGCTATAAATAAAAAAAATCAGACAAATGCAGCACTGAAATACTAACAGCAGAATCCTATGCTTCCTTATTCAGATGTAAGTCCCACTGAGTTCAGTGTATCTTACTCCCAGTTACAACCTCAATACCCAAAGCCTAATTCCTCCCAGATACAGTAGAGCCCCGCTTTCCGGCATTCCGCTGATGCGGCGGCTTTCAATTAGGGGAAATTCCCCATTTTAAAGCCGATTTTGCAGTTTTTCGGCATTTCGCAGCATTTTTGCGTGACGCAACCCATTATAGTCAATGGGTTCCGCTTTACGGCTATTTCTGCTTTACAGCGGGGGCCTGGTCCCTAACCCACCGTATAAGCGGGGCCCTACTGTATATAGAAAAGCAGCAGAAGACCAAGAACATATATCCTGAAGGGCTGGCAGAATAAAATCTTAAATTTAGAAAAATGAGGAGCGAGAACTAGCAACATGGGCCTTATTGAGGAGAGAGTTCCATAGCTGGGGCACCACCACCAAAAGAGGCAGTGCTTCTTGTGTGCCCCAACCTCACCTCAGCCAGAGAAGGCACCTGGAGCAGGTCCTCAGCAGGAGATCTCAATGCCTAATAATGTTGGCAAGGTAGAATGCATTCTCTAAGGTACCCTGATCCCAAGCTATGTGGGGCTTTAAATATCAACAGCAGTACCTTGAATTTAGCCTGGGAACAAATTGGCAGTTCTCTCAGTACTGGCACAATGTGATCTATATAGTTAATTATTATGCAGCTGCACATTGGACCAAATGATTTTTCCAAACTGTCTGCAAGGGCAGCCCCACACAAAGCTCTATACAATAGTCTAATCTGGAAGTTACCAAGCCGTATATGATAGCTGCAAGGCCTCCCTTTTCCAGATGGAAAATCAATGGAAGCTGAAAAAAGGAATACCTGGACAGCTATCTAGGAGCAGTACTGGCTCTAAGACTGTTCTCCCAATCTGCATACATGGTTCTTAGATGGAATGTGATCCCATTTAGAAAGGGCAAATGACCCCCCCACACACACACGCACACACACTCTGGTTTATCAGGTCTCCTATCTTCAGCAACTAGTGTGCCTTATCTGGAGATGGCCTAAGTTGTCCATGATGTTTGCCTCTATAGAGAGGTAGTAAGCCATTTTGACTTTGGTTCATTGTTAAATATCAGAAGCAACAGTGCAACATGATGGGGGAGGGGCAGGGCAGCAGCAGAGCCCTCCTGGTAGTGTTGGCACTAGTGCTGTGTTCACTAGGATGGAGATGGGGTAAAGTATTGCTTTTAATGTTATGCAGAACATGATTTATTTATGTATGAATAGTGTTTTACTCAGTGGCTTTTCTGGGACTACTTTCACCCAAATCTAGCAGAACTGTATGGTATCTTGAAAAGGCCATTTGTTTTGAAACTAGTGGCATGTTCCCACAGCCACAGAAGTAAAAAAGCAATCATTTTGCCAAGTGGTCAATGGATGAGAATGTAATTATCTTTTTTTAAAAAATAATAAAAAAGCCTCAAGTGACATTCCTGCAAGAAATCCTGAAGGAGAAATACGACTGACTGGCCAAAAGCGTTCAGAGGAGCATCCCAGGGAGGAGCACATAGGATCAGCAAGTGAACAGGAATCTGCTTTATACACTGACAAAGGTATGGGTTCTTTCAGCCTCTGCTACTGAAATCCTTCATTTAGTTTACATCAATAATATTAACTTCCTTCTCAAAATGTTGCCCACAATGCATTGCATTTATAGCCCTAATGGGCTGTTCATCCATTTTGCATGCAAACAAATCTGTGAGGGGGAATGATGGAGCACTTGCCAAGCCCCCTCCATCCAGCACATGACCTTTATTTTGTTCAGCCCTCCATGAGTTTGAAGGTGAAGGTTTAAAGCAGAGAGCCTCCCTTCCTCTGTTCATGGAGGCTGCTCCCCATGTGATTTAGAACCTTGCAAAATCACAATTTAGTAATTCTGATGCTTGCTGTCATCTATATCAAGACCCCATTTCCAAGGTCTTTTGCAATAATGGCATTCTGGAATACTCCCTGGATGACTGATTTTTTTTAAAAAAAGAAAGATGTGAACAGGAAGCCTTATTTTGTTTAACTGAATTATATGGCACACTTCTTTGGCATCTGCTGTTAATTTAAAGCTACTGCTATTCAGGCAGGCCTATGGGGTCTCTGGGGATGGGTCAGTTTCTAATGTTGTTTAATGCTGTTTAATTTTAATTATTATATTTTTGGTTATATTGTATTTTATCATGATATTGTACGTCACCTAGAGTGGCCGTTTACTCGGCCAGATAGGCGACTCAAAAATAAATTTTTATTATTATTTTATTATTATTATGGAGCATTATAATACTATTAAAGCTTAATAGCTAGGGAAGTTTTCCATGTTTAAGGCTTGAGTCAGTGTATATTTATCACATGGAAAGTGTATGAAATGGGATTATGGGCTATTTCCAAAGATGCAGCTCTGTGCACAATGGACTTTCCTCTTCCTTTCTTGTCCAGCCCCATGTGGTGCCCTCAAAATCAGCTCTGGAAGATTGGGGGACCCTCTGGAACAGATGTGGGGGGTGTAGGGGGAAGAGAGAAAACAGAATCTACGTTGCACCAGTGTAACCCCACTGATGCAGCATTGGATGCAACCCCAAATATTTAGAACCTGGAATGTCAAAAAATAACAAAAATAAGTGGGGGTTTTATTTGTTTTGTGGGGAAGAGTTGGTGATGGTCAAACCTTCCTGTTTTCAGTCATGTTCCAGTATTTTAAAGACAGGGACACAAATGTAACTCCAAATCATTGAGATTATATATCACATCACCTAATTTTCCTCTCTTTTTTTAGTAGAGGTCCCAGTTGCACCTGACTATTGCTTGCTTGGCCATATTCCAAATCCTGAAGACTTGAGAGAAACTGACTGACTGCCTTTCACATTGTTTGCATACGCTTAATAGAGAATTTTCATATATATATAAGTTCTGTTTGTTTCAAAACTCTCTCTCTCTCTCTTCATTCTGTGGCTGACAGGCAGCCTTTCTTATCACATTTCCCCCTCCTGATATTGTAGCACCTCAGTCATTAAATTAAATTAAATCAGAAATGCCATATGAGGCAGATTTATCTTTAAAATATCAACCAGGATCCACACAACTGCAAAACGAATAGTTCTGTGTGCACTCAAGGGGTTTTTGGATTTATATGTGTGTTGAGCAGTAGCTTTTAGAAATTAAGGGAAGTTTCAAAAGCAGTTTGTGATATGGAACGAGGGCCTGCTTAAGGAAAAAAAGTTGTAAAACATATACTAGTCTTGTGCAACCTCTTGATTGCACCTCAAATCACTCTCTGGATCCTTGCCTTTGTGGTCTAGCTTAGTCATAGTTCACCTATTATTTTTGCATCCAGTAAGATGGTCACAAAATTATTTGGTTATATCAACTTTATGTGGTGACTATATTGCTAAAATGCAAATGGTGAGAGCTGGTGTTGAAGGCCTGTGGCTCAGTGGTAGAGCACATGTTTTGCATGCAAAAGGTGCCACTTCCAGTCCCTGGCATCTCCAGAGACGACTGGGAGAGACTCCTTGTCTAAAACCCTGGATGTTACTGAGCTAGATGGACCAATGGTCTGAATCAGTATAAGGCAGCTCCCCATGTTCCTATGTGGATAAAACTAGTGAAGATGGATTTCCTGCGAGATGGCGACCAAATACCAGCTCTTAGCATATGAAATGAATTTGGTGAAATCGCGTTGTGATAACTTTGATACATCTAAAAGTAACATATGAATTGGGCCTTAAATGGCATGGACTAGCATGTTTTTAGGATGTCAACATTTTATACACATTTTAAAATATTTGAATATTTAAAAGGCAAATTGCAGAATCAAAGAGGTCACAAATACATCAACCTTCTTTTTCCCTCCTCAGGCAAGTGTTCTCTAAAATTGCTGAGAAGACTATTACAAACTGTTCAGAGGGCTGTAACAATTTCACATGTACTTATTCTTTCTCTGTAATAAATAAGGGCACAATCCAACTTGCATTTATGGTGGGCTGAGGGGAATTGGATGTGGAGGATCTCCAGCTGAGCTGGCTGGGTCCTGGCTCAGCCAGGCTACGTCAGTGTAGGTCCCTCAGTCTGGTTCAGCTGGGACTTACGCCGGCTCAGCCGAGACTGATGCCAGTGAAGCCGGCGTAAGTCCCCAAAAAGGGACATGTCAAGTGAGGGGACTTAAACCATATCCAATATCATATTTGGAGTGCTTCTGCAGGTCCCAATCCAGGCAAAGTTATTCCAGGAAAAAGATTGGTCTAGGAATATAATTGCAATAGAAGTCAATGGATAGGGCATACTCCCCAGTAGGGGTATTTGGGACAGCGGGCTTTTACTTTCTTGTCCCTGCACACAGCTCTGGCTGAACCTGTGTTCAACCAGCCCAGAGGTTCCTGAATGGCAACTGGGTACTGCACAACTTTACAATGGCTTCTCTTGCTCCAGCACAACTTACGCTGGCTTCCCCTGAGTTGAATTGCTCTGCCTGACAGTAACTCAGAATAATGTTATTACGTTGTTGCTCTTGCTGTAATGAGGGGGTTTTTTTGCTTTTGATTTTTGTTAAACCAGTGCTGGGATTGGTTTTGGATGCTATTGTTCTTTGTTTATATTTTAGATTTTTAAAGCTTTTTTTCTTCTAATGTTTATGTATCTGTTGTGATGAAAAGGCAGGGTAAGACATACTGCAAATAAATAATCTAAAGCGCTCCTTCATCCAGTGAAGGAAGACTCCTTCCAAATCATGTTTTCCCCCTCTTCTCATATACATCACATCAAGAATCTGGGTTGGAAAAAAGAGAATATTCATTGCTCATATGTACATTGCTCATATGTACCAATATGTTTCCGGGCCAGATTCAAAGTGTTGGTTCTTACCTATAAAGCCCTTAACGGCATCGGACCGCAATACCTGGCGGAACGCCTCTCCCGCTATGTACCTACCCGGTCGCTGCACTCGATGTCGAAGGCCCTTCTCTGTGTCCCAACACATAGGGAGGCACGGAGAACGATGACTAGAGCTAGGGCCTTCTCAGTGGTGGCCCCTGAATTATGGAACGCCCTCCCTGACGAGATACGCCTGGTGCCATCTCTGTTATCTTTTCGGTGCCAGGTAAAGACCTACCTCTTTGCCCAGGCATTTTAAAAATTTTAAAACTTGAATTTAAATTTGAAAATTTTTTAATTATGTTTTATTGTGTATTGTATTTACATCCACTTGTATTTTAACCTGTTTTATTATGCTGTACACCGCCCTGGAAGCTTATCGCTATAGGGCGGTTTAAAAATGTAATAAAATAAATAAATAAATAAGTGTATTTGTCAGGCTGTTCTAATGGCCCAAATAGGGAAGTTTGGTGTGTTTTACTTTCTTTCTGTACAAATAATAAAATCTGAATTGGTTGCAAAACTATGGAGATGATTGTCAAGAAATGCAGCCAGCAATTGAGCTTTGTTCATGATCATGCTGCTAACTCCTAGGCTAATAGCACAGCGCATAATAAATCATAGTGATTGTGCAAGTGGTTATTATACACAGATAATAACGGCTGACTTTTGCTTGCATTTTCTTGTTTCTTGTGTGTTTGAGGTTTTGAAAAGACATTTGTACAACAACAACCTTAATGGGATTTTTCGTCCTCACGTACTTTCTATATAGCATGGAACCACAGACGAGAAGCAATATTTAGGTGAGCTGTATGTAGCATGGGAGAATGAAGTTACTTTGGGCTAGGGATACTTTTCATTCAACGCTGGATGGATGATGCAAATCTCTTATGCCTAATAACAAGATCTAATTTGCTGGAAGTGAATCTTAACAATCAGGAAGAAGTGTACCAAGATCATGTTTATTGTCATTGCTTGTTTACTCTGGGGATGAATACAAACTGAAAAGAGCTTTTAGTTTTTGTTTTAGAAAATCCTTGTCCATCAAATTTATGTGTGTATAAAAGCAAACAACGAAAAAGCCTGAACTTCAGGTTTTCCAAGCCACCTTAGTGAGAGAGCTGTAAATCAAAGGTAGGCAGACTTCAGGCTTCTGGAATCTACTTTGTTTTATGCTAGAATTCCAAGATCCGTGAAGCAGAGCATGGTGCCAAAGACACACACTTAGAAGTGAAGAATTTTGAGCCCAGGAATTTATTTTGAGTTCACAGTCCTTCCAAACAATAACAACAACAACCAAATCCACTTCTGGTTCCACCCTCCCCCAGCTTTCTTCATTTTAATTATGGGTTGGTGGTGGGAAGTCATTTTATTGTTTCCATTGTTGGGAGCCAGAAATCCTTCCTGATCCACTTCATATCACCCAGAGATCTACCAGTAGATCCTGATCTATCTTCTGTCCACTCCTGCTGTAAATCATAGAATTGTAGAGTTGGAAGGGGCCCACAAGACCATCAAGTCCAACCCCCTGCTCAGTGAAGGAATCCAAATTAAAGCATACCTGACAGGTCGCTGTCCAGCTGCTTCTTGAATGCCTCCAGTGTTGGAGAGCCCACCACCTCCCTAGCTAATTGGTTCCACTGTCATACCGCTCTAACAGTTAAGAAGTTTTTCCTCACATTCAGTTGAAATCTGGCTTTCTGTAATTTGAGCCCATTATTCCGTGTCCTGCAGTCTAGGACGAGTTTTCATTTTGAATGAACTTATTGTAGTGCATGACTCCTCAGAATTGATCTGCCATTTCATTCCTCAACCTGGATAATAACTTTGGTTAGAGACATCTGGAAGTGCTTTTAGTTTTGTTGGCGCTACTGCTATCATTCTTAGATTGTACCTTTTTGAAACTGAAATGTCAGCAGTTTATGTTGTGCTTTCCCTCCTTGCTCACTCCTTGTGTTACCATAGATGGCTTTCCTTGTTCCTCATTGTACAAACCTATAAGGGAAAGGGACTGTTACCTAGTTCAACCTTCAAAGTAGGCCCATCAAGCCAAGCCATTCCTCTAGATATTTCCCTGCTTGCCTTCTGGAGAAAAGAGAAAGGAAAAGATCAATAATGCATCCATGGACTAGTACACTTGGAATTCTGTATTATTTGTCAAAACTAGGAAAAAACATTACCTAATAACCAACATGGGAAATATTTTTAATGCTGCTTGCTAGAACTTTGAAAAGTTAAAAAGCCATCACCTGCCTCAGTGACAGGGCATTGGTGTAAGGCAAGTGGGCAATCTTGTTCATGTTTAACACTTCTATTTTTTAAACAAAATTTACAAAATGTCATGAGAAGTCTTTATTTGTGGAGCCACAGCCACTGTCCAGTATTTATCCATGACAGTTATACAACCACATTCAACACAGCATGTGGTGTTGTATCTGATGCTCTAACTGAATAGTCAAAATAAAATGGCATTTCCCCCCACTGAAATAATATTGTGATTTGTGTGCTGGTGAAGTGTTATATCCTTGTAACAGAAATGATACCTGGAGGAAAATGATAGCTTTTGATATTTTTATTCACTGTAACCTACTGTGAGAGCTAAGTTGATGGGGTGGAGTATACATTTTGCAAATAATAAATACTGATCTCCTTTAACAAAAAAGTAATATCACATGGCACATTAATACCTCCCCCGCCAAAAAACAAAAAGCCTGGAAAGCCTCTAAAATGTGTTTGGGACATTTTTGTCTGATTGACTGGATATGTCCAAGGAGATAAATGTATAATTAAATAAATGTAGCGTGTAGATCACATGAACAATCATTGTATAGCTGTGTACATTTGAGGGATGATATTCCTTTAAGAAGTCTCAACCCGTGGATGGATGTGCAGGGCTGGAATTTAGAGGAGGTCTTACAACACTTTCAGTTCCTGAGAAATCCATTGTTGTGCCAGCTGTACTTAGGGAGCCCAGGGACAAACAGAAGAAGCATCTCAGGGGTCAGATTTTTGACTTAGGAGGAGGATTAAACAGAAGAGAAAAGGTGAATTTGCACCAGTGCCCAACTAATCTGGAGTGTGAGTAATGCTTATTTACTATTCCATAGATGTGTGAAACTATATTGCTGCATTTGTAATATGAGTTGGCAAACAACAACAAAACACCACCACAATTTTTAAAGAGGAAATGTTGATTTCCAGGCTGTATAAGCTTAGACTTCATATTTAGAGGGTCAGTCTGTAGGGATCCAAATATACTCTCTACAATTATTTTGATCATTTTGTATTGCAGTCATTGCAAATCATGCAATTTATTTTGGGACTGTGGAGGTTCTTTTAAACATTAGTTGTAGGACATATTTTATACACACACCTCGATCAATCTTAACCCTGTTTACCTGAGAAAAGTCTCCTTGACTTCCTTCTGGTCAATGTGCTTAGGAATTCAGGCTAGCTGTATATTTTAAAATGGATGTTAAAGAAGGACTGATTAGGTACATAGAGAATCTTATGGAATCCTTCATACATCCATTGTTTATTATTTTGGGTGTGTGTGTGTGTGTGTTGAGAAGGGGCTGAAAACACCACTCAGATGCTGTCACTGAGCGATAGGCGATAGGCAGAGTGACCTGTTGCTGTAGATTGTATGGCACTTGGTGATGGTGGCAGGAGAGGAGAAGGCCATAGTTACATGAGGCTGCATGATGCGCAGGGATTGTGCCTAAAGAGTGCCATATGGAGCAGCACATCACTCATAGGCGCTCTCCACTTGAACAAAGTCCCTGCATATCACCAGACCCACCACCAGGCTGATATGATGGGCTTTCTTGGGATGAGAGCTGCAGCTGAGCACTATTATAACTTTTAGATTTTTATCTCAGCAGGCACCTCCAAATTCACATCAAATTCTGCTATAGGTAGAATTCAGTGGCAATCCAAGGTTATGTGAAACCTACCCAAGGATTTGAATAATTATCACATTTATTTTTGCTTCCCTTGAAATTTCTAAGATACTTTATCAGAGCAGTAATCTGCAGATTCACCTCAAATTGTTGCTTACATTGAAACAGAGTAAGAACTTTAGGTATTGTAAGGGACTAAATGACCATCTGATTCTACTCCTTGTTATGAAAATATCACCTCCACTTATTTAATCTAAATGGTAATTGTCACATGCAGAATATCAGTGTGTTCCAGAAAGGTGCATGTAAAATGGCTGCAGATGCCTCATGCTATAAGCCAAATCAAGTTCTGCAGGTGAAGTCAAAACAAAGGCCATGGTCAGTCACTAGCCAATGTAACCGGGAAGAAAAATCCTACATTAACCCCAGTCAATCCCTTAGCATAGGCTAAACCTACCCAGCAAGCCTTCATAAAGGAAATTTTACTAAGCATAACTCCCCCAACTTACAGTAGTTAAGTACAGTAGTTAAGAAATGGACCTTTAGTGTAGCGGCACCTACCCTGTGGAATTCCCTCCCCTTAAATATTAGACAGGTGCCATCTCTGATATCTTTTCGGCACCTACTAAAGACCTTCCTCGTTCAACAAGCCTTTTAACCAGTCCTTATACCAGTTCAACCAGACCTTATACCAGACTGCGCCTGCGTTGGAATTGCTTTTAAATATGTTTTTAACCTTTTTTTAAAGATGTCTTCAAAGCTTTTTTAAAAAAATGTTTTTAAAGATGTTTTGTTTTAATGTATTTTAAAGTCTGTTTTTATGATGTTTTAAAGTGTTTTTAGTGCTTTTGTTTGCCGCCCCAGGCTCCTGCTTGGAGGAAGGCCAGGATATAAATCAAATAATAATAAATAATAAATTAATAAGAATGGCAGGACTGATGTCCTAACAAAAGGAAGGGGAAACTTTTCTATCACTGGACTGCAATTGAGGTCTACAGATTTCACTTAGGGCTGCACTGATAAGTTTTAGTGGTTTGGGGGACACAATATGAAAGTGTGGTGTATTATTAAATTTATTAACATTTAAATAGACGAGATTTCTTACATTTCTTTTTGTCACGAAAGCCAGATTTTTTTTTTAAAAAGGGATATCAAATTAATCTGCTTCTGTATACTTTTACAGAAGTTTGGAATGAGGGTTGTCAGTCCTTGTGAGAGGAAGTTGTTATATCTCAGAGTGGGGAGAAAAAATATATTTTCCAGAAGGCCCATTCCTAGTTTTCTCCTTTCTTCTGCAGTTTGAACTACTTACTTTTACATCTTAGCAGTGTGACGAGCAGTCAGTGTTTTAATATTTGTGAGTGAATCAGTTTTTGATGTTTTAATTGAAAATTTATGGAAAATGTAAGTGGTTAATGTGTATAATAATTAGCCATTGTGCATCCTCACTCGGCTTCATGGAGAATGTGCACATAATCTGTCCTTGAAGAGGGAACTATGCACATATCCCAGTCAATATTCATAATCTGAATATTGTACATTCATGTACATAATGGCCAGAGTATCTACAGTCAATATATGCACATTCCCCAAAGTCTGTAGGAGATTATGAATATTGACTGATTATGAATATTGACTGAGAAATGTGCACAGTTCCCTCTTCAAGGACAGATTATGTGCACATTCTCCATGAGGCTGCTGAATGGGTGCAAGCACAATGGGACAGTAGAAAACTTTGTTTGAGACATATTTTATAACTGTTATTAGACATATTTTACAATTGTTTTTTTCTGCTTTTGATGAATTGTATAAGATTTATTGTTCAGTTTATGTTTTATAATGTGATGTATAGTTTTCTTTTATTTTTGTCTAGATATTTTTATAATTGTTATATTTTGTTTTTGAAGATATGTATATTGCTTGCGATTTATTGTTCAGTTATGCTTATTTAAAATGTAATATATTCATTTTCTTTTACTATCAATTGTACCAAATATGATGGTATGTTGCTTTTATGTTGTAAACCGCCCAGAGAGCTTCGGCTATGGGGCGGTATAAAAGTGTAATTAATAAATAAATAATAAATAAATTATTATTCACATTAATCACTTTTCCCCTACGTTGCCCCTAAAACACACATTAGATATAGATATAGAAATAGGAAATCAAATTAGATAGAAATAAATGAAAGTGTTAAAAAGGAGAGTTCATAAAGTCTGTTTCACTTTGAAAATGAACTTTAATATTTTCTTCCATATTTTTCATTAATATTTGTTTTTTAGTTTTCTGAATATTTTTTACCTTTTCTTGTGAATTTAACTTCATTTCTACCTTAACAACACTACTAGTTGTCCTAGATTAGTTCTTAGATTAGATGACTCACCCATAAGGAAGCCATTGTAGTTGTATTATTAACTTAAGAACAAAGCACACAAATGCACAAATTAATTACACCACAGTGTCATTATTATTATAGAGATATGATATTACACAGCCACAAGAGTGGCTGTATACTAATCATTATGGATTTTTTGCATTCCGCAATGTTAAATTGAAAATACCCCCATGCCATTCTGATGCTTCCCATGTCATTTCGAAACAAAACCTTACAAAATTTATAGTCCTGAACTCAGAAACGCTTGCTTAACAACCCTCTAAATTTTCTTGGCAATACACAAAACAGTCAGAGAGAATCAAGAGTTCAAAGTGCAAAAAGAGAGAGAGAAAAACCAGAGCCCTTTTGGACTTTTTTTTGTCAGAGTTCTCATAATCTGTTGATATTAATTAAAAATCAGCCATGTTCACAGAGTACCTGTAATCCTATTCCTGACTTTGCCCCATACTCTGACCTTCATCTTTTGCAGTTTAAAAGTTTAAAAAATGCCTCAAAAATGCCTTAAAAGTTCAAATGCTTTGAACTCAACAATAAGGCTGGGCATGCTCAGTAAGAACCAACTGTCAGTGTTCTAAAATCCAGACTCACAGCTGCTGGACTTGCCTAATCAGGGGGCCACACCCACGGCAGATCTTTATTTCACCTTAGTCAGTCATGGCTTCCCTTCTTGTGAAGGGTGCTGAGAGGAGACTCCTATTCCCCTCACAGAGCTCCAGTGGCCAGAGTGGTTTAACAGCCAGCTGCTCTGACTGAAGCTCTGTGAGGGGAACAGGGCATTTCCTAGCAACTCTTGAACACCCACCCAATCTCCTCCCCTCCCCCTTTCTCCCTCCCCCTACCATTCCTGCCCTCCTTATCCCCTCCCTGCTCCTCCCCCAGGTAGATTTCACCTATTCAAGCTTGATTGCAAAGGAGTAAATCCCACTGAATTCAAAAAGCATGCAAATGATCAAACCTGCCCTCCTCTCCTCCTATCCCCTCCCTCTTGCCCATTCCCTCTCCCTTCCTTCACCCCTCCCCTCCCCTCCCCATCCCCTTCCAATCTACTCCTTCCCCCTCCTCCTCTTTCTCCTCCCCCTTGGCCAGTTTTACCTATCCTAAGCATGCTTGCAGGGGGGTAAATCCCACTGAACTCAATAAGACCTGCCTTTCCCCTCCTTCCCCTCTCCTCTCCCTTCCTCCTCCCTTCTTTTTCTCCTCCCCTCTTCCTTTTTCCTCCTCCCCTGCCAACTCCAGGCCCCCCTCCCCATGGCCAGTTTTACCTATCCTAAGCATGATTGCAGGGGAGTAAATCCCACTGAACTCAATAAGCATGCAACTGATCAATCCATTCTCAGCAAACCTGCACAGGATCCCATTTCTTATCTCCCTGATTAAAAAGCAGAGAAATTTAATAGGCAAAAAAAACTTGCCGTTAAAGAATGTACCTATAGCCAACAGATATTTTTATCACACTTTACAAAGCAGGGGAATGGGGCAGCTATAGTGAATGCAGCAGGGGAGCAGGAGACCTGACCTCCTCTCTCAGATATTGGACTGCCCTACAAATTTGTCAAAATGCAAACACCATTTGAGTTGGTCTTTCACAGTCCAATCCACTTGCTGTGTAGCTTGGAAGAATTTGGTAGCATGTGTCTCTGAGCATATGGTGAGTGGTGGCAACATCTTCAATCAGCCCAAATAATAGAAAGAAGACATGTGCTGTGCTGATCTTGTTTTAGCAGGGAGGAAGCAACAATATTAAAACAGTTGATATAGTTCAGATAGTCACTTTAAATATGTTTGATTTACTGTGCAATTTTAGTGAAGTTTCCTATAGTAAATCATTCTCTTTTGCTTATGTTTCTGTGAATATGTGAAGTACAGCAACACTTTGCAACACTAAAAAAAAAAGCTCCAAAAACAATTGTGGAATAATGACACTGACTATTCTGCACAATAGTTTCCAATGGACATGAGGAGTGTGTCAGTTTGCACAAGATACAACAGTGGGAGGTGAAATATATTCTAACAAAATTCTAGGTGTGTTCTATGTTTTTAATTGATCGTGCCCGCCTTTTCTTTAGTGGAGTAGTTCAAGCACAGCAGGCTGAAAACATTCATCTTGGGCAGGCCAAGTTTGTTTTTTCCAACAGCTAGAGTCATTGCTTAAGTAGCAACATATTGTAATCAGTCTGATTTTACATCAAACTGCAGTTTCAGATTCAACTGCTAATGCACCTAAAATAGAAATAGACCGTAATCTCCAGATTGAAACACAAAAGGCTGTCTTCACCATCATATGACATTGACCAAGAAAAAGGCTTTGAAATTAATAAAAATAAATTTGACACAGATTTCTAGGATGAATAATGAGAGAAATATAATTTTCTAAGATTGTCTGTAGGAACAGTAGTAACACAGATAAGAAGCAAAGTAAGAAGAACACCAACAAACATGCAAAAAATGCAATTGTCCATCTTGATAGAAACAAAAGAAAATGATTTCCTATAGGAAACTTCACTAAAATTGCAAAGTAAATCAGACATATTCAAAGTGACCATCTGAACTATATCAACTGTCTTAATAATGTTGCTTCCTCCCTGCTAAAAGAAGATCAGCACAGCACGTCTTCTTTCTATTCTTTGGGCTGATTGCAGGTGTTTTCACCACTCACCATATGCTCAGAGGAACGTTACCCAATTCTTCCAAGCTACACAGGAAATGGATTGGACTGTGAAAGACCAACCCAAATGGTGTTTGCATTTTGACAACTTTGTATGGCAATCCAATATCTCAGAAAGGAGGTTAGATCTCCTGCTGCCCTGGTGCATTCACTATAGCTGCCCAAACTCACTGCTTCTTAAAGTTTGATGCAAATATCTGTTGACTATAGGTACATTCTTAAACCACAAGGTTTTTTGCCTATTAGTAAACAATATAGGTCACAGCATTGTGCAGAATAGTTTCTCCTTCAAACCCCCAAAATCTCAAAAGACCGCTCCACTGTAACTCAGAGCAGGGCTTTCAGGGTGGCTGTCCCTGTTCTGTGGAATAGCATTCCTGTTGAGATATGATAGGTGCCCAATACCTGTACTTTCTGGAAATAATTGAAGACATTTTTGTTTTAAAAACTTTTCTGGGTAAATGAAAAGGTCTCTGCCATAGGTGTTCATTTTGTACTATTTTAAACCTATCTTCAGTTATTTTTCACTATTTTTACCTGATTTTTATTATATGTTTGTAAATCACCTTGGCACACATGTAAGAGGTAATCCATAAATTACAACTTAGATTGCCCTTTGAATGAAATAAGATTCACTTCAGAGAAATAGGCTACATTATCAGTTTCCAGATAGCTTTGACACCAAGGCTACACACCATACATTTAAAGCACACACCCTCTCTCCAAAAGAAACCTTGGAATTGTAGTTTAAGGGTGCTTGGCATTGTAGCTCTGTGAGGGATAAAAAACAGTTCCCAGGATTCTTTGGTGAGACAGAGTGCTTTAAATGTATATGCAGCATGAAACAAGCTGTATCTCTCTGGCTTGCATGATTTTGCACCAGCTGTTTACTGAAAGCTCAAGGCTGCGAACAGGATTAGTTTTCTCATAAAAAATACGTGGCAGTAACAAGAATTTTAAAAATACTCTAAACCACTATGTAGCCAGTCAGTGAGAGAAGAGAAATGCAAATCCATCTGTTCAGATCAAAGTTTGCCTCTACCACAACTTCCCGCTGCCTGATATGCATCAGTGATTTAAATCTGCTAGTCAAATTCTGTTTGTTCTGGCAGCCTCGTTTTTTTCTGTTGCCAGAAATGATGACAGAACTTGTGTTGCTTTCCTTTATATTTTTCTTTTGAATGTTTGACATACTTTCATCACTAAACCTTTCTTTGCCATCCTGAATCCTAGAATCCTAGAATCCTAGAATAATAGAGTTGGAAGGGGCCTACAAGGCCATCGAGTCCAACCCCCTGCTCAGTGCAGGAATCCAAATCAAAGCATTCCCGACAGATGGCTGTCCAGCTGCCTCTTGAATGCCTCCAGTGTCGGAGAGCCCACTACCTCTCTAGCTAATTGGTTCCATTGTCATATGGCTCTAACAGTTAGGAAGTTTTTCCTGATATCCAGGCAAAATCTGGCTTCCTGCAACTTGAGCCCATTATTCTGTGTCCTGCACTCTGGGACGATCAAGATCCCGGCCCTCCTCTATGTGACAACCTTTCATGTACTTGAAGAGTGCTATCATATCTCCCCTCAGTCTTCTCTTCTCCAGACTAAACACGCCCAGTTCTTTCAGTCTCTCCTCATAGGGCTTTGTTTCCAGTTCCCTGATCATCTTTGTTGCCCTCCTCTGAACCTGTTCCAGTTTGTCTGCATCCTTCTTCTTGAAGTGCGGAGACCAGAACTGGATGCAGTATTCAAGATGAGGCCCAACCAGTGCTGAATAGAGGGGAACTAGTACTTCACGCGATTTCGAAACTCTACTTCTGTTAATGCAGCCCAATATAGCATTTGCCTTTTTTGCAGCCACATCACACTGTTGGCTCATATTCAGCTTGTGATCAACGACAATTCCAAGATCATTCTCACATGTCGTACTGCTGAGCCAAGTATTCCCCATCTTATAACTGTGCATTTGGTTTCTTTTTCTTACGTGTAGAACTTTGCATTTATCCTTGATGAATTTCATTCTGTTGTTTTCAGCCCAATGCTCCAGCCTATCAAGGTCTCTTTGAATTTTGTTTCTGTCTTCCATAGTATTAGCTATGCCCCCCAATTTTGTATCATCTGCAAATTTGATAAGCATGCTTTGTATCTCCTCATCCAAGTCGTAAATAAAAATGTTAAAGAGCACTGGGCCCAGGACCGAGCCCTGTGGTACCCCACTCATTACTTCCGCCCAGTTTGAGAAGGAACCATTATACACTGTTATTTTTATTCCTGAATTTGTGTGGTAATTGTGTCAGATTGACTCATCATGTTTATGTTGATTTTGAATATGCATTTATTCTTTCCATGCAGATATAAATGTTTCTTGAGATGAGTGCATTTAATAATATATTTGTTATGGACTACACCAGAATTTAAATCAATGATTGTTGACATTTATTGGTAATTCTTAAAATTTAGGACGCCAGCGGTAAATCTCAGAGAATTCTGACATATACTGGAAAATCTCAAGGCCAAAGAAATGTCTTTTACTAAATTTCATCCTCTTTTCCATTTATCATGTGTTACACACATGTCTATTGGCAATCATCATGTGTGAACCTGCCATCCGCGTATTTCTTTAAACGCGCCTCTTAGAGAGGAGGGGGATCTTTTGCTAGAAATAAACCAGGTGCTTTGCCCTGAAATGTGCCTACATAGTGTGTGTATAACCCAAGAAATGTAGATCCAAACCAGGCTAAAGCAAAGCTTTCTTTTATTGGAAGAAAATGGAAGAATAGCAAAAGAAAATTACTGGGTGAACCTAAACTAAAGAGATAAAAGGTCCCTTCTGCTACAAGAAAGGGCAGGTAGCAGAAGTTACCTATCTTAGGCCCAAGGGTGGGGGCAGTGGAATACCACGGCAGTGATGTGACAGAGTTCTGTCCAGAAGGCAGGGAGGAATCTCTTTGCCTCAAGGTTTGTTTGCACCAAGACACAGACTCCCTTCCCAACCTGTGACCTGAAATCCTGTGCTGTGTTCCTTGAGAATGTACTTACAAGTTGGAGCTCAGATCACCATATTGTGTCTCACAACCTGCTCTCAAACACTTTCTTACTTACAAATCAAAGTGAAAAGGAGGGGTCTGGGTATGAGGGGATCTTATGCTGTGAATGTATTTCTCACTGACACTCTGAAAATGACCTCGTTCTGCTCTTCTGACACTGTGTTCAACAATGGGATTTCTCTGCTAAGCATTAGAGAAATCCGCCAAGAAAGAAGATAACATTTTCTTCAGGGTCTGCATGTTTCTCTGGAACTGCTAACAGGTTGTCTTTGCTCCTGTCCTCTTTTCGCAGTTCTTCCAGAAGGCACAATGAATCAAGAGACGGGTTGTGGGAGTGGGTGGGAAATGTAGTCCAAATACTTCAGGCTTTGCCATCTCTTCGGCTCTGAATGAACCAAAGGGGGGGGGTAGCCAGAGCACTCCTAACATTTCCCCCAGTTGGCAAACATGCACATATTCCTATATGAACGCTTGCCATACCTTATATTGCCCCAGCCTGCTGTGTTCCCTCATGCTTCCTTCCATCGTACATAACTGTTTCATCTGGGACATTATCCATAACAGTAAAAGGGAAATAGCAGAACCATCGCAATGGGATATGTTCTAGTTGATAGAATGTCTAGGGCATTTTCACTTCAGCTGAGCAGAGGCTCCACCATTTATGGGTGCCTATATTTCTAATCTTAACTGCAACTGCAATTTACCATAATTAAATAACTCAATATTATTCACATTTCAGTAATTTATATCGTGTTTTGCTTGTGCTCCTGCACTGATTGTCTGAGCTAGTGCAATGGTGCAGAAAGTTCATGATCTAAACATTCCAGTGGCTCATGGAACTAAATTGACAATGTTTACAGCTCAGTTTGTGTGAGGAAAGGGAACATGATTAATTTGATCAGGACTAAAAGAACCTCGATGGTGGGGCTGGCATAAGGAGTTGGCACTGTCTGGCACTTGTCAAGACTCAAGGCCCACATCAGGGCCCCCACTGCTGACTCCTAGAGCTTCCTGGTCCTCCTCATCTTCCTTGCTGTTGCTGCCTGTTCACCTGTCCTCTCCAAGCATGCAAACGAGCAGTGAGAAGGAGCTGCAGCCTCCACTTGCCTTGGCCTTAGCTTCTGGGCAGACTGGGTGCTGAGAAGGAGAATGAACAAAAGCACATGGTGACAGTGTCAATGAGGCAGGTCCACTCACGTATGAGGTGCCATTGAAGGCATTTTGCATTAACCTCCTCAATCTGGAGCCAACACTGATCATAGTACAAGAATATCATCATAGGGAAGCCTGGGACCTGAGATAGGAAAGCTAAGGCCAGAGAGCCGAGGTGGCTGAAGGGAAAAAAAAACTGGACTAAGAAACAGGAACTTAGGGATGATAGGTGGAGGAGGAGGCTTGAGGGAGACAGGAACCTGAGGCAAGACGAACTAATGAGAATAGAGCATCTGAAGAAATTCCATAGTATTAGGGTTGAGAGGCAGAGATGGGAGTCAGGAGTGCTAAGAACTGGGAGAATGGCCAAGACATGATGTTGGGAGGGAAAAAAAGAATAGGCGGTAGACTGAAGAGCAAGGATTTGTGGTTGAGGCAAGGAGTTGGAGGAAGTGGGCTTCAAGAACACAGTGAGTCTTTCTAAAGATAGAAGGGCTGTGAGTTACTGGCAGTGAGTTGTTGCCATACAAAAGAGGGTTGGGGGCTGTAGGCCAAGGTGGGGCACCTTTGGCCCTCCAGATGTTTATTTATTATTTATTAGATTTATATCCCGCCCTTTCTCGCAGAAGGAGCCCAGGCCAGCAACTGAAGTACAACTCCCATCAACGCCAGCAAGCATGGCCAATAGTCTGCCTACCTTAAGAAGTGTAAATGAGGTTAGGGTGGATATTGATACCCAAAGTACAATGTGTTTATTCCATTTTAGCCCACTGTTCCTCCAAAGAAGTCAGGATGGCGTGCATGGTTCTCTGCTCACCCATTTTCTTCTCACAATATTCCTGTGAAGTAGGTCAGCCTGAAAATTATCATGCGCATGTGAGTGAGGATTTGAACTTGGGGCTCTTTGGCCCTAGTCCAAGTAGCTAAAACATCAAAGTGGTCCATTTCTATATTCACTAATAGGCAAAAAACCTTGCGGTTTAAGAACATACCTATAGCTCACAGATATTTCTATCAAACTTTACAAAGCAGGGAACTTGGGCGGCTATAGTGAATGCAGCAGGGCAGCAGGAGACCTGACCTCTTCTCTGAGATACTGTACTGCCCTTCACATTTATTAAAATGCAAACACCGTTTGGGTTAGTCTTTCACAGTCCAATCCAATTGCTGTGTAGCTTGGAAGAATTTGGTAACATGTGCCTCTGAGCATATGGTGAGTGGTAGCAACACCTACCATCTCCAAAGATGGAGAATTATATCTTTGTATGTTTGTTAGTGATCTTCTTACTTTGCTTCTTTCCTGTGTTACTAATATTTCTACAGAGAATCAAATCTAGAAAATTTTATTTCCCTCATTATTCATCCTAGAAATCTGTGTCAAAGTTGTTTTTATTAATTTCAAAGCCTTTTTATTGGTCAGCGTCATATGATGGCGAAGACAGCCTTTTGTGTTTCAAATTGGAGGTGATGTTCTTTTTTATTTTGGGTGCATGAGCAGTTGAATCTGAAACTGCAGTTTGATGTAAAATCAAATGTTTCCGCAATGACTCTAGCTGTTGAAAAAAAGAGGATGCATGTTTTCAACCTGCTATGTTTCAACCACTTCATTTAAGGCAAGGTGGGCATGGTCAATTAAAAACATAGAGTACACGTAGAATTTTGCTAGAATGTATTTCAACTCCCACTGTTTTGTCTTGTGCAAACTGCGACACTCCTCATGTCCATTGGAAACTATTCTGCAGAACAGTCAGTGCCATTATTCCACAATTGTTTTTGGAGCTTTTTTTTTAGTGTTGCAAAGTGTTGCTGTACTTCACATATTCACAGAAACAGAAGCAAAAGAGAATGATTTACTACAGAAACCTTCATTAAAATTGCAAAGTAAATCAGACATATTTAAAGTGACCATTTGAACTATATCAACTGTCTTAATAATGTTGCTTCCTCCCTGCTAAAACAAGATCAGCACAGCACATGTCTTCTTTCTATTATTTGGGCTGATTACAGGTGTAGCCACCACTCACCATGTGCTCAGAGGCACATGTTACCAAATTCTTCCAAGCTACACAGGAAGTGGATTGGACTGTGAAAGACCAACCCAAATGGTGTTTGCATTTTGACAAATTTGTAGGGCAGTACAATATCTGAGGTCAGGTCTCCTGCTCCCCTGGTGCATTCACTATAGCTGCCCAATTTCCCTGTTTTTTAACATTTGATAGAAATATCTGTGGGCTATAGGTATGTTCTTAAACCGCAAGGTTTTTTGCCTATTAGTGAATGTTTCTGCTTTTTAATCTGGGAGGTAAGAAATGGGATCCTGTGCAAGTTTGCTGAGAATGGATTGATCATTTGCATGCTTATTGAGTTCAGTGGGATTTACTCCTCTGCAATCATGTTTAGGATAGGTGAAACTGACAACAGGGGTGGGGAGCAGAGAAGGAGGAGGGAGGGGAGGAAGGGCAGAGGAGAAGAGGGGGACAGGAGCAGGTAGGAGGGGGAGGGGAGGACAGGTTTGATTATTTGCGTGTTTATTGAATTCAGTGGGATTTACTCCAGTGCAATCATGCTTAGGAAAGGTAAAACTGACCAGTGGGGAAGGAGGGAGGGCTAGAGTGGGCAGGACAGGAGGAAGAAGGAAGAGGGGAAGGGAGGAGGAAGGGAGAGGAGAGGGGAAGGAGGGGAAAGGCAGGTCTGATCATTTGCATGCTTATTGAGTTCAGTGGGATTTACCCCTATGCAATCGTGGTTAGGATAGGTAAAACTGACCATGGGGGAGGAGGAGGGTGAAGGGTAAGAAGTGGATTGGAGGGGGGGCAAAGGAAGGGGAGGGGAGAGCAGGTTTGATCATTTGCATGCTTATATAAATCTATGGTGCGGCCACATTTGGAATACTGTGTACAGTTCTGGTCGCCTCATCTCAAAAAGGATATTATAGAGTTGGAAAAGGTTCAGAAGAGGGCAACCAGAATGATCAAGGGGATGGAGCGACTCCCTTACGAGGAAAGGTTGCAGCATTTGGGACTTTTTAGTTTAGAGAAAAGGCGGGTCAGAGGAGACATGATAGAAGTGTATAAAATTATGCATGGCATTGAGAAAGTGGATAGAGAAAAGTTCTTCTCCCTCTCTCATAATACTAGAACTCGTGGACATTCAAAGAAGCTGAATGTTGGAAGATTCAGGACAGACAAAAGGAAGTACTTCTTTACTCAGCGCATAGTTAAACTATGGAATTTGCTCCCACAAGATGCAGTAATGGCCACCAGCTTGGATGGCTTTAAAAGAAGATTAGACAAATTCATGGAGGACAGGGCTATCAATGGCTACTAGCTGTGATGGCTGTGCTCTGCCACCCTTGTCAGAGGCAGCATGCTTCTGAAAACCGGTTGCTGGAAGCCTCAGGAGGAGAGAGTGTTCTTGCACTCGGGTCCTGCTTGCGGGCTTCCCGCAGGCACCTGGTTGGCCACTGTTCTTATAGAGTTCAGTGGTATTTACTCCCATGCAATCATGCTTAAGATAGGTAAAACTGACCATGCAGAGGAGGGGGAGGAGGGGGAGGGGAAAGGAGGGGATTGGAAGAGGATGGGGATGGAGGGGCACAGGAAGGGGGAGAGAAGGGGCAAGAGGGAGGGGATAGGAAGGAGGAGAAGGGAGGGTGGGTTTGATCATTTACATACTTTTTGAGTTCAATGGGATTTATTTCTGTGCAATCATGTTTGAAAATAGAAATGGACTGCCTTCAAGTCGATCCCGACTTATAGCGACCCTTTGAATAGGGTTTTCATGGTAAACGGTATTCAGAGGTGGTTTACCATTGTCTTCCTCTGAGGCTGAGAGGCACTGACTGGCCCAAGGTCCCCCAGTCAGCTTCATGGCTGTGTGGGGATTCAAACCCTGGTCTCCCAGGTCATAGTCCAACACACCTGGGGGAGGGGCAGGGAGGGGAGGAGATTGGGTGGGTGGGCACTGGGCAGAGGGAAGGTCCCTTTCCAAAAGGAAAACATTGTGAACAGTATCATTGCTTTTCTGCGTTTCCCCCACCTTTTTTTCTACAGCAAGCACATGTAGCTTCCCACCCAAATTTAAACCAAAGCTGTCCCTGGCCACATCCACACCAGGCCTTTATTTCACTTTAGACGGTCATGGCTTCTCTCAAAGAATCCTGGGAAGTGTATTTAGTGAAGGGTGCTGAGAGTTGCTGTTCTCCTCACAGAGCTTCAATTAGAGTCTGGCCACTGGAGCTCTCTCAGTGGAATAGGAGTCTTCTCTCAGCACCCTTCACAAACTACACTTCCCAGGATTCTCTGGGGGAAGGCATGACTGTCTCACATGAAATGAAGGTCTGGTGTGGGTGCGGCCCCCTGATTAGGCAAGCCCAGCAGCTGTGAGTCTGGCTTTTAGTACACTGACTGTTGGTTCTTACTGAGCATTGAGTTCCAGCCACAGGTTCTTAAATTAATTAAAAATCAGCCAGGCATTTTTTAAACTTTTAAACTGCAAAAGATGAAGGTCAGAGTATGGGGCAAGATCAATTATAGGATTACAGGTACTCTGTGAACATGGCTGATTTTTAATGAATTTCTACAGATTAGAACTCTCAGAGAAAAAAGTCCAAAAGGGTTCTGTGTTTTTTCTCTCTTGTTTTAGACTTTGAACTCTCTATTTTCTCTGACTGTTTTGTGTATTGTCATGAAAATTTACAGGGTTATTAAGCAAGCATTTCTGAGTTCAGGACTATAAGTTTTGTAAGGTTTTGTTTTGAAATGAGCTTATGGGAAGCATCAGAATGGCATGGTGGTATTTTCAATTTAACATTGAGGAATGTGAAATATCCACGCTGGTTATAGTATACAGCCACTCTTGTGGCTGTGTAATTTATGGCAGCTCCATCTTGCTTGTAATTATGTGGCATTGTGCTTTTATCATTGTCCAATCATATTTTAATGTACTTTGTACTTTAAGATTATGGTTGCAGACAAATGTGCTTATAGCTGGATATATGTGTGTACTGTGTGAACACCTTTATGCTCCTCTGTTACTGAGGTGCCTTCTTTGTTCGTGCTTATAAGGGGGGCTAGAATTGTGGCTTTTAGCATCACAATAGCGGAAGGTGTGGCAGGCTTGGTGAGGTGGTGCCATAGCTGCCCCTTAGCTGGACAGTGTGGGTGTGGGGCAGGGAGGTGGCCTGGTTGGGGCTGTGGGGGTGCAACAGTGGAAGCACTGGGTTGCCTCCACCAGGGTGCCCATGCAGCTGCTGCCCTGCCCAGTACTTGTGCCATCCAGGTGAGTGGCAGTGATGCTGCTGTCAGCAGGGAGGTTCACAGGGCTCCCTCACAGCCCTGACTGTTCCTGTGCAGGCACAATGAGAGCGTTTCTCGTATTAAGCAGAAGCCAGAGAACTACTTGTGTGAATAAGAGGGCTTTAGAGGGTTTGAACAGGGTTTTGATGAGAAAACAGTCAAGGACCCTTGGTTTGACATCTTCTAAAACCACAGCCATCATGTTTATTTTGTCTCAGCCTCTACCTGAGAAATGTTATTGAAGGTTTAGGCTTGAAATCTGAAAGGACACATCTTTCTTTGTCCAGGAGTTAATAAATAGCCTGAAACAAGCAGCCATTGAGCAATACTCCAGCAAGAGGAAGGAAGAACAAAGCATCTTTTTAATCGAAAGGAGGAAATAAAAAAGATTTTGCTGGGAATTACCCCTTACAACAAAGTCCATCACCTGATGCCCAGAGAATAAATCCTTCAAGCTATTTGCACAGTGCTTACTTGGCATTCACCACAGCGTGAGCATTGAAAAACAACACTTCCTGGTTGGTAAGATGACTTGGCTACTATGGCTAGTTATAGGTACACATGCATCTTTGTGGAATCACATGCTCAAACCCCAAACCCATGCTTCTTTCAATGTGATTGTTTTCAAGCCTTGAGGGAATAGAGGAGAGTGAAGCTTCAGTTAGCTGCAGTCCATGTCTCAAATTCAGTTTAAAACACTTACAGTGCAATCCTATTCATGTATGTATGCTCAAATGTAAGCCCCACTGAATTCAAGGATGGGTAGACAAAAATTAGTGGGATTTACACTACCCCTTACAGTGGGAGGTAGAAGAAAAAGCAATGACTGGGGAAGGTCCCAAGAAAAGCAGCTGATGACAATAACATAATTCACACCTGTAAATTTCTGAGCCTTTGGTGTCATCACTGACTGCTCTTGATACTGTGCAGCGATTGAAAAATTGTGTGGACCACCCAAGCCCTTATATAAAGCCTTAAGCCTTTCCAAAGGTGCCGAGGACTTGCAACTTTCATGGGCTCTAGTAGTTATGGAGGAATCACAGAATCATAGAGGTGTAGGAACATTCAGAGCTACAGCATCCTGAAGACTCCAACCAGCAGTGGTGTCTGAGGGCAATGGTGGTGACACAGTGGCAGCAGCAGTAGTGTAGTGACAAATTCAGAAGTGCAGGGTTCCTTCATGTTAGTCACAGCCACGCCCCCTCCCTTCCTTTTTGCTGCTGCGTTGAGAATGAGATCCTTGTTAATGCCTTCTCCCACAATAACAGCCATCCCTAGGAGTGCATAAGCATGAAAGAGGAGAGTGTTAGCTACTGAGAAGAGTGTTCACAGTGGCTGACTCGCCTCATTTCATTCTGATTGGCTCCAAACAGCAGGAAAGCACAAGGAAGCATGTTAGAAGACTCTTCTAAGTCACCAACACACTTGCTTTTTCATGCTGACTAGCCTGTAGGATGCTGAAGACATAGGGACCCTCTGGGACCCTGCTTCCAAAAAAGTGAAGGGTCTAAGACCCCCTGAGACCCTGGACGACTACACCCCTGGGCAGCAGCGCTTTCCCAGTGGCACTGCTGTGTTCACCAGGATGAGGAAGGGGGAACTCTGAGTTGGTGGTGGCTTCCTGCAGATGAGTGCACATTTGTGGGAAGCTGCTGCTGCTGCTGCTGCTAACCCAGAGCTCCCCTGACCTTGCTGCTGCCCCGCCCCATCTGCGTCTTGGTGAGGGGCAACTGCTGCAAGGGCACCACTGCCACTCCGCCCCCTCATGTGCTGTTGCTGACCCCAACAGATGGCTGTCCACTCTCCGCTTGAAGAGCATTAGTGAGCATTAGTGAAGAGCATTAGCCTACCATCTCTCCAGGTAATAGATTCTATTGTCAAACTGCTCTTACTATCAAGTTTACCCTAACGTTCAACCAACATTTACCCTCCTGTAACAGAGAATAAACAAAGACAAACATTACCCTATAACCTTTGTGTTTCTGATTGAAAGGAGAAGAGGCGCAAAGGTCAGATCAGCTGAAAACTTAGAACAGAAAGTATCTGGATTTTAAGGAGTGGTTTTTGGCAGCTGTTGAGGTGCCTAATACACAGCTTTTTTTTCTTCTTGCTGAGTGAGCAAAGTAACGGGCAGCAAGGTCAGTGCCAGAAAATCTATTTAGGGAAGCAAAGAGGTAGGTGGCAAAGACCAATCCTGGGGAAAGCATCTTGAGAAGAACATGGTGTAAATATATGTATCACCCTAATAACAGTGGATGTGCCAGCGTGTGGAAGCAATTGCCACTCTTTGGGTCTAGTTTCTGAAAAGCAGAAGGGAGAAAGAGCTGACTTAATGGGGTGGGGGGAGGAAAAATGTTCCCAAACTAGGGTCTAAAGGGAGATATTTGGCATGCAACCAGATTTCAAAACAGCATTCAAAAGTTTGAACATTGCTGAAAGAGGAAACTGGGTCCCATGGTTTGGTTCAGTCCGTTGCCAAACTAGGCCATATCTAATTTATTAAACAGTTTTTATTTAGACTGCTTTGGCTTAGAGACCCTATGACCTTAAGACATTTTTATTTCTGATGATATAGTTGCACGTTTGGGATAATGTGATAGGCAAGAAGACTGAAGGTATCACTCTTCTGTGAGCTGCCTTAGTACTAAATGTAGGCGTTAGAAAAATTGGACAAATAGGCTGTGTTAGAATCTTCAGGAAGATTGTGAGTGAATGAGAGCTTTGAAGCAAGAGCTTACCATACATATGAGAGTGGTACTAGGTAAATGCTGCTGTCACCCACACAAACACATACCAGCTTCTACCACCACCAATTTCAAGTCAAGTGGAAAAGGGCAGAAAGGCAAGACAATCAGGGGAGGTAAGGAAGCAACAACTGAAGGTGGGTCGAGATAGCATGAACAACTTCATTCTGAGCAGAAATCTCAGTCCACATATGATAGTGTTGGCAGAGTCGCTAAATGTGAAAGCTTCAAAGATAGGCTAATCCTTTAAAATCATGTGATTGAATTCAAAAGCATAAGTTTTGGATTTGTCTTCTGGATTTGTAACCTTTACAGCACATACTGCATATACACTCAGCTCTATCTCTCCATCTCATCTGAATCAGGACAGGCTGGGCAGATGCTTGACCAATGTCTGGAACCAGCGATGGGCTGGATGAGGGCCCATACACTGAAGCTAAATTTGGGGAAGGGCTGTAGCTCAGTGGTAGTAGAGCACCTGTCTTGCATACAAAAGGGCCAGGTTCAGTCCCCAGGGCTGGGAGAGACTCCTGCCTTAAACGCTGCAGAGCAACTGCCAGTCAGTGTAGACAGTACTGAGCTTGAAGAACCAATAGTCTGACAGCATAAGGCAGCTTCCTATGTTCCTAATCCTGGCAAGATGGATGTGATGTGGGTCAGTAGTTCCCAGGTTCAGGAATCAGGGAGATGGCTTGTTCTGGATGGGATAGTTCCCCCTGAAAGAGTTAGTATGCAGCTTGAGGTGCTCCTCACCTCCAAGCTATCGCTGGAGGCCAAAGTGTCTTCAGTGATGAGGAGTGTGTTTTTCCTACTGTAATTGGTCCACCAGCTATGGCCACCTATGGGACTAGCATAATCTGACCTTGTTTATCCATGCTGTGTTAATCTCATATATAGATAAGTCCAATATGCACTTGTCTGGAAGGTGTAACTGGTCCAGAATGCTAGCACCTTGCGTTGTGTGGGGCAGTGAGAAAGGACCATATCACCTTGACTGTCAAAACACTGCAGTGGCTGCCAGAGAGCTACTAGGCCCAATTGAAGGTATTAGTACTAGCGTACAAAGCCCTGAACAACTTGGGACTGAAGTACTCAAAGGGGTGCCTTCTCTAGTACCTTCCAACCCAGACTTTGCAATCAGTGGAAGAGGCCCTGCTTGTGGTTCTGCCGGTGGTGACAGCAAGGAGGATAATCTCATGAGACAGGGCATTGTCGATGGCAGCTTCCCACCTATAGAACTTCCTCCTGGGTGAAATCAGGCTGTCCACTTTAGCTATGTTCAGGTACAATTCGAAAACTCACCAATTTGCACAGGCCATTGGGGGTATTATTAGTTTTTAAATGGTATTATCTGCTGCACTTTTTATTGCTGGGGATCTGATTGATGTTTTTAACGTTTTTATGAGTAATGTGTTCTTTATGTTGTTACCTGCCCTGTGCTCCCTTTTGGGAGGAAGGGTGGGATATGACAATAACAAATAAATAAATTAAAATACATTTTTTTCAATGTCCTCTTCATATGTCCTTTTATTCTTAAGGGTCAGTTAGGAGCAAGTATTATTATAAATAAGTAAATAAAAGCACAAGCTTTTGGTCTAGATCTGGGTGAGTCCCTGGCATTCAACTCCATCAGGCCAGCTGGAAGCATCCTTCTAGCTTGGTTACACACACTAAAACATACTGGCCTGGTTCACACAACACACTAAGGCAAACCTTGACTCATTGAAACTGTCTGAATGTGCAGGCTCCTAGAGAGCATCTTACAGCTCCTGTGCTTCCTCCTGGTTCTTTTTGCTGCTGTGCTGCTCTAAGCCAAGGTTTGCCTTAGTTTGAACTAGGCCAAGGCTATGGCTTGTGGCTAGTGAGGAGAGAGCTTAATCATGAGTCCTGGTTCAGATGACATCATTAGGGATGGTGGAGAAATTCAATTTGGCTAGCATCTAAAGTTGAATTTATCAAATTTTCACTTTCCACAACAATATGAGAACCAAAACCTTGGCTTAGCTTTGTGTGGTGCAGCATCAAAAAGGTACCCGGGGTGGGTGGGGAGCAAACTATCTATAAGCTCCTCTCTGAGAGCCTACACATTAACCTCGCTAAGTCAAAGTATATTGAATGTAAAAACTTAAGGGGCTTGGAAAAGGTGACTCTGCAAGCAAGGAAACAGACCACCCATGAAACTGTCATTTCATGGCATGATGTAGATATCTGCTTTTATTCTGAAGGCCTATATGTAGGCAAGAACGCTGCTTCTGGAGAAGATTCACTGTTGACAAAAATCATAGAGGCTTCTAGATATGTTGAGATATAACCATAATTCAGCTTTGAACCAAATACAGGGTAGTTCATATTATTCTTTGTGATAAGTACTCATTCCACTCATCCTGCTGGAATCAACAGCAAAACTCCCATAGATTTTAACACAGCGAGATTAGGGCCTATTAAAATAGTTGCAAGGATATGTTTTATACTTTGGTGTATGTTGTCAACCATATCTATACATTGCCACTGCCCTCTAGTGGATCAATTCAGAACATTATCACTCAGTCAAATGAATGTAGATTATCAATCCCATAAACTTTTAAAAATTATTTAAAACGTTTAACTTCTCTAACTTTTAATGAGTTATCTGGTTATCCAATTATTATAACTATTACGGCATACAAGACAGGTGGATTTTGAGGATATTTAATGACTTTCTCTTAGCTATATAGTAAATGTTTTTGGGAAATTATCTCAAATCTGTTCCCTGAATCAAGAAATGCATATCCACAAGAGTAGAAGGATAAATGATAGAAAAATGCACACGTTTCACAACATTAGCAAATATATACATATGCAATATGACATAAAATCCTCAAAATCTGAACAGGGCAAAAGCTAAACAAGAGCCATGCAACCATTAAACTGGGATAAAACCTTTATATGGCACATAAAAATACAGTATAGTAGTTGTGCATATAGTTCAATCAATAGTTGACTACTGAAGAAGTTTAAGAAGCTGAAACATTTGGCATGCATTTATCTAGACAATATACTGTGCAGTAACATTAGTTTTGCAAACAATATCGATTATTGATTGAACTATATGCACAATTCAACCACTATATTCACTAATAGGCAAAAAACCTTGTGGTTTAAGAACTTACTTATAGTCCAAAGATATTTCTATCAAACTTTAAAAAGCAGGGAAATTGAGCAGCTATAGTGAATGCACCAGGGGAGCAGGAGACCTGACCTCCTCTCTGAGATATTGGACTGCCCTACAAATTTGTCAGAATGCAAACACAATTTGGGTTGGTCTTTCACAGTCCAATCCACTTGCTGTGTAGCTTGGAAGAATTTGGTAATGTGCCTCTGAGCATATGGTGAGTGGTGTCATCTCCAAAGATAGAGAATTACATTTTTGTATGTTTGTTGGTGTTCTTCTTACTTTGCTTCTTTCCTGTGTTGCTAATGTTTATACAGAGAATCTAAACTAGAAAATTTTATTTCCCTCATTATTTATCCTAGAATTATCCTAAATTATGAGAACTCTCAGAGAAAAAAGTCCAAAAGGTCTGTGAGGGTTTTTTCCCCTCTTTTTAGTCTTTGAACGCTCTGTTCTCTCTGACTGTTTTGTGTATCGCCATGAAAATTGAGAGGGTTGTTAAAAGCAAGCGCTTCTGATTTGAGGACTATACATTTTGTAAGGTTTTGTTTTGAAATGAGCTTATGGGAAGCATCAGAATGGCATGGGGGTATTTTCAATTTAACATTGCAGAATGTGAAAAATCCACTCTGGCTATAGTATACAGCCACTCTCGTGGCTATATAATTTTCATGTGCCACATACAGGCTTTATCACAGTTTGAATCTTGTGTGGTTCTTGTTAGCTTTTTTCCTGTTCAAGTTTTGAGCATTTTATGTCTTATTGTATTTTTAAAAAATATTGTGAAACCTGTACATATTTGTATCATTTATCTTTCTACTATTAGGTTTTGGGTTTTTTTTACCACATGTTGTATTTTTAGACGTTGTTAATTTTCTGTTCGTATTTGTTGCTCTAATAGACCATAGCTTTTAGATATTTGGGCACCCTTGACTCCTTTTTTTTTTTTTTTTTTGCAGTCTCACTGTATTTGTCAGGGTATATTTGCCCTTGTTTTCCTTCTCGGTCATGCATATGTAGGGCTAAAAGGGTTAGACTGAATTGTTTTTTTAAAAAAGAAAACCACTTTATTTATGGGCCACTTATAACTGGAAAGTGCTGCTGAATAACTTGGATGTTAAAAATACACATGAGGGGGCTGCAGCGTATCCTCACCCTGATAACAATACACTCACTGGCCATGGCCTCCCCAGCTAGCCCATGGGATCCATTGCCGAAATTCCCTCTTCTACACAACTGTTAAAGGTGCAGGAGTTCTGGCCTGTTTCGCATCTGGCCACCTTCGATCTATGCAAAATTAAGTTGAGAAAAGACAGCATTTTAAGAGCATGTATGGTGGGGTGTTTTATTTTTTTTTAAAAAACTTCATAATTAGGGATGGGAGAGAGATTCAATGTGGTTAGCATTTAAAGCTGAATTTATCAAATGTTCACTTTCCAAAACAATTTGAGAACCAAGACACAGCCAACCGTTCAAAATTCGCACTTATCCAAATTTTGTGGTGCAGTTCTCCAATCAAAGTTTACAAAAATATACATATTAGCGGGAAATGTGCATAAAAATGACTATGTTAGGGAAAATAACATACAAAAATGAATTATATTAGGAGAAAGTGCTTGCAAAATATGTACATTAGGCAAAACAGCATAAAATGTGTTTAGTCGGAGAAATTCATAATAAAACACTGAAGAATTTTCATAAGGATTTTTTTAAAAAACAGAAATTGCTACACAGGAAAACAGGGTTCTTCTTGGGGTGTATGGGATTTCCTTCCAGTTATTTGTAGGGGTGCACCCTTTCTTACTCCCTTTCCATGCAGATTAATGGGAGAGTGATCTTTTTGTTAATTTGCATTGGGGAAATAATTGCAGCGCATAGCCGGGAAATGAAGAGGCAAGACAAGGTGAGGTGTGGGTAAATCAAGGGCCATGTTTATTGAATGAAGCCAATTACATGCTTGATTGCATGGTAGAATGATCTGCAGAGCCATTGTGGAACATTTCTCTCCCCATTGGGCAAGGGTACCCTGCCATGGGAAAAGGGGGGTGAGCCAAGCCCAAGCCCTTCTTCCGGCCCCATCCCCGCAGGGTGGTTAGGGAGGCCTTCCTGATCCACCCCCCCTCAGGGCCACACAACCTCTGAGTGGGTGGTACAGGTTAGCCCCAAAGGTGAACCTTATCCTGCCAACGGGCCGCACAATGTGGAAGGCAGGCCTCAGAACCCACCAATCACCTTAAAGGGTGTCTAAGGGTGGTCACCAAACCCTACCTTGTTAAATTCCACCACAATCTGCTTAACGTGACCAAACAACCTATTTACAGATTAACTAACAGGGCAGGTGACAAATCAGCCAAATCAAATTAAGCCAAATAAATTAAGCAAATCAGCCAAATTAGGAGAACAGTACAGGGTAGGCAAAAAACTTGCCAGCAAATGAAGGCTGGCGAGCTAAAAATTCCTACCCGACCCCGAAGCGACCAGTTAAACTTGTACTGCCCTAAAGGGAGTGCGGGTGGGTGTTGCGTGAGGCTGAAAAGAGGCCAAGGGGAGACAGAGCAGGGCTTAAATAGTCACCCTGCTCCGCCCCTTACACAACAGGCATGCATGGCCACGTCACACCAAAATGGGGTTTGAAGCCATGCCAGGTCTTCCCCAGCATGGCTGCAAAGGCCCACCCTCGCCAGAGCCTTTTGGCCTGATGATGATGGGAATAGTCTACATCCTAAAAATTGTCCATTCCCTGCCGAGGGGCCCTTGGGACAACAGTGTTCTTGCTGGGGGTGGGGAGAGAATTCTCTCCCAGCCATTTCTGTGGATCCAGTCTCTTTGTCCTGTTCTGAGCGGGATCCACGAGACGGAGACGTGGGTGCAATTAAATAGTGTTTTATTAAAGTAATGGATACATCAAAAGCAGTGCACTTCATAGAAACCCCTAAGCTATCTCACTAGAATTCCCTAACTGCACTCTAGGCATGCTCTGCAATGTTGAAAGAAAGTTGACTCAGCAGCTCCAACCCGGAAACGGCAGGCTTAAATAGGCAGGATCTTGGAGCGTACTTTCTGGCTCCTGCACAATTCTTGCCTTTGGCCTGTCCGTTTCTCCCTGCGCCGAGAGTGTGGTGAAGGGAGGCGTGCTTCCAACACCTCGTCCAAAGGAATCTGCTCCTTAGCCAGAGATTCAAGGGCGCCCCCCCGAAGGGTTGGACTCATCCCTTGAGCCACTGGGTAAAGGGGGAGTTAACGCCCGCTCCAGCTCAGCATCCAGCTACTCCTCTGACATGTCTGGGGGTGGTGCCCTCTCACCAGCTGGGATAGCGCCATTTGTGGGAACTGGCCTGAAATCCTCCTTACTCCCTCGCTGAAGGTCTGGCAGAGTCTCAACAACATCTGGGCCATCCTCGCCCTCTGACAGCTGAGAAGCCTGAAACTCATATCTCCTCCCCTCTAGGCCCTCGCTAAAGGACTGGGGCTCAACACTCTTCTTTTCCTCTATGCAGGTTAATGGAGGGAGCACTTTATTAATTTGCATTAACTACCTGCACAGGTGTGCATGTGTGTTCCTAAGTAAAGAAAGAAAGAAAGAAAGAAAGAAAGAAAGAAAGAAAGAAAGAAAGAAAGATGATTGAGTACACATGACTTTAGACCCCCCCCATACACATACTTCTTATTGCACTTTGCAATGGCATGTGGCATGGAATGTTATTGGGTTGTATCAAATGCTGTGCAAGTGGACATAAGAACATAAGAACATAAGAAGAGCCTGCTGGATCAGGCCAGTGGCCCATCTAGTCCAGCATCCTGTTCTCACAGTGGCCAACCAGGTGCCTGGGGGAAGCCCGCAAGCAGGACCCAAGTGCAAGAACACTCTCCCCTCCTGAGGCTTCCGGCAACTGGTTTTCAGAAGCATGCTGCCTCTGACTAGGGTGGCAGAGCACAGCCATCATGGCTAGTACCCATTGACTAGTACCTCTGCCCATGCAATAAAACTTCCCCTTCTTCCCTTCCCTGTTCTCTTGTACCCCCAAACTCTGCACTAGAAGGTCCTCCTACCCTCTGAAGCAGATTTTTGAGGGTACACAGGGGACTGCAAGGGGACAAGAGGATGGCCATCAACATGAAGGCGTCGCTGGCGAAGGCGCTGGAGGGCTCCCCTCTGCCCGCAGACTCCTAGGAGATGGAGAAGCTGCTGACTGCCGTCGGGCAAGCCCCCAAGGCCTTCTCAGCCGGCGGGGGTGGTGGTGATGGAACACCGGGCGAGACAGAGAGAAATGGCAACCACAGCCTGCCTTACCGATCCAGCTCGGAGGGGAAGCTGGAGGACACGTTGCTCTTGCCGTTGAGGCTTTGCTTGGGGCGCATCTCCTCCACGGCCACCACCTCCAACCTGCATGAGCCGGGCCGCTCGCGGGACTACCTGCTGCTGCCATCTTCTCATGCTTTTGCCCCATCTGGGCTCTTAACATCCTGGCCTTGGTCTTCTCTCTCATGGGAAGAATCCAATGATGTTGATGAGCAAATCCTTTGCAACAGCTGCTCAGTGTTTGAGGACTAAAATTTCTGAAGTGGCAGTACTACATTTTAAGGACAGATTATCTCCAGGCCTGTAAAGAACCTTGTTTTCTTAACAATGTTAATATTTTGTTATTTAAATTTTTGTGCACTGCATTTTTTTCCTGATGTGTATTTTGTATTTGTGTTTATTTTTTTGTGAGCCACCTTGAGGGCCTTTTGGCCAAAAGGCAGCATAGAAATAGAATAAATAAATAAATAAATAAGTACAGGTGGAAGTCTGTGGCAGCATTGCATACAACCCATTATAAATGGGTTGTATTCAACTAAGTCCTACTCAGAGTAGACTCATTGAAATTACTGAACCTAGTCATGTCTAGAAGAAGATCTTTAGTAAGTGCCATCTCTGTTGTCTTCTTGGTGCTTACTGAAGACCTTTCTCTTTCAACAAACCTTTTAAGTGGATACCTTTATCCTAGTCTGCATCTGTACTGGAATTGTTTTTAAGATGTTTTTATTGTTTTATCACTTGTTGCTTGCTGCCCTGGGCTCCTTTTGGGAGGAAGGGCAGGATATAAATTTAATTAATTAATAACTTCTACAGGTCTGCTCTGAGTAGAACTAGCATTGAATGCCACACAATGTAGATGCAATGTTGTATTCCATACGATATGCCTCATGAGTGGCAATTCCATCAATGGAAAACACTAGTACAAATGAAAGGGGCTTCAGTGTGGATTGCACTACAGGCTCTGAAATGCGTGCAGGAGTGGAAGACAGAAAATCCCTTTCTGATCTACATGGAACCTCTGGCATCTTCCATATTATATGACTTTAGTTATCTCTGCCAGTGATCCAGAATACTATAAATAGAAGAGTTTTCCATTGTAAGAGAAACAAAGCATCTTCATGGGAAATGTTCATTTGCTGAACATGACACCAGGACAGGCTCAACACTGCTAATAATTCCTGGTTTTCATGTTTCCTTTTAGGAGTCTTCTCAACACACTTTAGAATTATTTAGTTGATGGACTATTGAAGCCTGTTGAATGACCATCTTAGATGTTGTTTATTTACAGATGTATTCATTGAATTTTGAATTTCAGTCTATATGAGAAACCTGGGATCTCAAGTATAGGATCTGTGAATGAAATGGCTCTCCTGTTCTTCATCTTTTTGTTGACCTTTGTCCAAGATGAATCTACAGCTGGTGAGTATCTAACCAGCAATCAGTGTATTAAGAACCAGTGGTGCATCTCCACAGAACAGTAGTTCAAAACAACTGTACACATTGATACAGTATAAACCATAGGTACTTATGATGAAACAAATACTGGAATGAGCCTGCCACATTTTAGCACATGTAAGTCCATGAATCTTAATGGGTGAATTTGAATTCATGCTTATTAAATATGCTTAACTTTGACTGGGTTGTGCTCATGTACTTTTTAGTGTTTGCTGAAGACAGTACTAAAATTAAGTCTGCTTAACTTTTTCATTCTGATAACTTTGGTGATGCTCTGTTTTTTAATCACTTGTTTTTTAATCATATAATTGAAGTGAAAACTGAGCAGACATTTTGTTAAAACTGGCCAGCCTCTTCACTGTGACCTAAACAAGCATCTGTAGCCTATTGCTCAGTCTAAAAAGCTAAGGCAGGCCCTGGACATTGTATAGAAAAAAGTGGGAGGAGAAAACTGTTACATTATTTCTGGATGTTGTGAAGGCTTTTAAGTTGCTCTTTCTGTTTGCAGCATTAAAGGCCTTTAATTTTGGTAAAACTGTCAGAACATAGAAACAAATTGCTTATTCAAATCCAAAACAGGAAATCTGAATAGATGGGATTACATCACTAGCATTCAATTTAACAGACCCTAAAATCATAATCTGAGACGCTTTTTGCATGCCACCTTTGAGAGAGGCCCATAGGGTGGCTATGAGAGAACAGGCTCTGTAGTAGCATCCCCATTTATAGAAAGCTGTCCCCACAGAGGGCTACTTGGCACCTACCTTGTCATCATTTCAGTTCTAGACAAAGGTATTCCCCACCCCACCCCCTCCGACGTTGGGCAGCACGAATATGATATTGCACCATTAAAATACCTGGTCTGTTGAGTCTGGTAGTTGAACAAATAAAGAAACGTAAGGTTTATTACTATAAAGAGGTAAAGTCATACATGCTGAAGCAGCTACATGGCTTGTACTCAGGGAGCCATTCCTAACAAAGACAGGAAGATAAGGGAGGAACGGAAGGAGCAAAGCCTGCAAAAAGAACAAATATTTTAGAGGAGGATTTAGCAGAGGGAAGAATAGATTACCTTCCTGTCTATCACCCCCCACTGGTTCAGGTCATGGGTATTGGTGCTTTACTCCCAACATTTTTAGTATGTATATTTGATTTTATTATTGTATAAAAATACAAAATTCCCAACTGTGTGGAGAGAACCTACAGACATAGTACATGTTGTGGGAGTGCAGAACAGGGCTTCTAAATAAATGGGAAGCAGATCACACATATTGCATATGTGCAGTGTTCATATGTTGGAGGCTCAATCTTATCTAAGGTCTAGTTTGACTGTCATCATAATTTTAGTGTTCATCTTCAATAATGCAGTGGCAGCTAGTTATGTGCACTATCATTTCTCTTTTCAGTTCTAAGTTCAAGTCCCATATTTGGACCAAAGCAGGTAACTGGGTTGCTTGGAGGTTCCATTACTGTGAAATGCTTCTACCCCCGAAGTAATGTGAATAGACATAGCAGGAAGTACTGGTGCAAAGAATCAACACGACGATGTTCAACTCTCATTTCTACCAGTGGCTATGTTGCCCCAGAGTTCACAAACAGAGCCTCAATAACAGACTTTCCTGAGAATGGCATATTCATCATAGAAATATCTGAGCTGGGAAGAAGAGACATGGGACAATACAAATGTGGCATTGGTTTGAATGACAAGGGACTGAGCTTCAGAGTGCAGTTGGATGTTTCTGAAGGTAAAGATATAACATCTTATTTTCTGAAAGAAACACACTGTAGGTATCTAACCACCTACAACTTCTTGGACCGTGAGATTTTTAACTGGAAACCTACCCAATTCAAACCGTGTTCCTACCTTTTCCCCTGTAAAATTAAACAAATTTATTTTTTAAAAAAAACATAGGTTTTGTTTTATTCTATGACAATCAAATTCAAAATAAACAGAGTTGTGTTGAATACGAGTGAGTGGAGAGGAGAAGGAATAGAGTTGTAATTGTCTGTATAACTTCTTGACATGACATTTGGGGATGGAGAGGGTGAAAGGCCTGCAACTGTTTAATTATATTTTGTTGAAAAAGCTAGATGACAAAAATCCATGAAGTTGAAAAGATATGGGACCGTAGTACAATACATAGTACTATGGATCACAACATGAGATTGTAAAATGGAAGATGGAGAACTGGTACAGCTACTGACTTGACATGTCTCCCTAACACAGATTCAGTAATGCCTGATGAAGCTCAGCTGTTTTACACTGAGCAGCATGGATCACTTACTATGACCTGTGACTTTGGTAATCAATATGCAAGTTTTAGGAAGTACCTGTGCAAGATGTCCAAGACTTCCTGCTCCACTGTTATTGACACGCATGGAAATATTGACCCATCCTACAAGGGAAGGATTTTGTTGACCTATCTTGACATTCCTGGATCATTCCAAATCATTATGACCCTGCTAAAGAAGGAAGATTCGGGATTATACCTCTGTGGAGCTGGGAACTATGGGGCAGAAGGAGAATCCAAGAAACTGGATGTACATGTCTATGAAGGTGAGTAATGGGCAGGGACCTCTTGCAGTCCTAAATCTTGGTGAATTCTGACTTTTATATTGTGTTTATGTATATATTTATGTATATGGATATTGCTTGTGTATTTTGCTTTGTAAATTAATTTGATATATTTTTATTGTACCTTGTGTATTCTATTGTAAACCTCTTTGAGATCTTTTAGATAGTGAGCAGTCAATAAATGGAAACAACAACAACAACAACAACAATAAATCTGTCATGTTTCACTGCTAAGGGTTTAAAACAACAAAAACAAAGAATATATCTAATAATATAATTCCATGCACTGTTTCTCTCTATAGGGGCATTGGTGCCCAAAGGACAACCTATACTAAGTGGAGTCCAGGGTGGTTCAGTGTCTGTCGAATGTCATTACGATCCAAAAGAGAATGTCACAATCAAATATTGGTGCAAGTGGAGAGAACACGGGTGTATTCAGTTAATACACAATTTTGGGTATGTGTTGGATTCCTATGAGGGAAGGATAGTGATGCACGATGACCCAGAAAATGGCACATACACCATCATATTGAACCAACTGAATGAGGCAGATGCAGGGTACTACTGGTGTATGACAGATGGACAACATGAACGGAAGTCAACAGCAGAGCTGAAGATTGTAGAAGGTAACAGACAATGTTTCTTGTACTGTTCTTCTCAGCAGAACCATATGCCTCTTTTGTTCAGTGCTGCAAAGAGAGCCCAAGTTGATATGGCTCAACTGGATCAAACCGATCAGTGTCTCAGTCCTAAATATGATACAGTACTTGTTCAAAGGAATTTAGTTGCAGATAATGGGAATAATCCAGATGCAGGTGCAAGTTGGAGCAGTGTGTGTGTGTGTGTGTGTGTGTGTGTGTGTGTGTGTGTGTGTGTGTGTGTGTGTGTGTGTGTGTAAGTAATAGGCACTGGGGAAGAGCAGGATTAGTTCTATGGTAGGTGGGATTTGGGAGGAAGAATTCAACTCATTCCCTGCAATCAATGATCCCCCCTGTCCTGCTATGTGCATTAGCCCCAATGGGAACATAGTTGCAATGACAACACTACATGGAGGGTAGGATGTGGGAGATGGATCAGTTGTTGTGGGGGAAGGATTAGATTGCCCCTTCTCACACATCTCAGATCCTACCCACAATAGATCAAGTTCTGTGTGCAGCTGTGTGCAGGGAACTGGTTGTAGGGTTGCGCGGCTGGCCCTGACAAGGGAGGGAGAAGATCCCACTGAGTCTCATGAGAGTACCAGAGCTCCCGTGACAAGATCCCGCGGGATCTTGTGGATGGGAAGCACCTTGGCCTCTAAAATGCTTGGCTTTGTGCCATCTCAGCCTCTTGGATTCCCTCCCTTACTGGTGACCCAACCCACCCACTGTTGGGCTAGAGCTCCCACTGAGGCTTTATGTGGTCACTGATTAACAGGGCCTGAAAGGATTTTTTTCCTCCCAAATGGGAGGCTATCTTTGCCTTTCTCTCAGTGAATAATTGTTAGGCACTATATATAATTTGTCATGACTTTTATAAAGCAGAAAAGGCTTTGTATGGGATAATCAACATAACGGGTCTGGGGATGGCTCCCAGAGTATGGCCTGAGCTTGGGGGGGAGTGGATCTGAAGCTGCATAACTCCGGTTGCCACCAGGACTCCAGATGTCTATCATGCACCACACTGGGGCCATTTCACGCTGGCTAACCCCCTGGTTTTCCTCAGTAGTCATTTTGAGGCAGTTGTCAAACAACAGGTGTGCTGTTTGAGGGGATGTCGATCCTGCCTCCAATGCTGTGCCAACCCCAGTTACCTGCTGTAATCAATAAAGTTGTGGCCTCTTTCAACTCACACCTGTCTTAAGGTCTGTTAATTCCCGAACCTCACCCAGAGGGCAGTACAATGCGTATATCCCACAATCGTTTATACTTAAAACAGTGCACATTAAATGCAACAAATCTATTCAATGTCATGTCCAATTTAATTCCAATTAATTTTGGAAGGGGAAACAGACTTAATTCTGCCACTGGGATAAAAGGGACTGAAAGGAGCTTTATTCTGGCTGGATCATACCTAGTAGTTTCAGACAAACTCATTTATGGATCTGACTATCTACATGTCCTGTTACGGTGCATCTAAAATAGCAGTTCTTCACAGATCCCACTAAAGAAAATCATGCACTGATATGATATCCAATTCAGTAATTTATCACTATTATTTATCTTCCTGATTTTATTGATTTTTTTTTTACTTCTCTAAAGAGATAGACCTGCTCTTGCAATTAGTCTGGACAAGATTCTGTCTGCTGTCCACCTGACCATCATCCTAGACCTCCTCTGTTAAGAATCTTTGTTCTTTTACAGGAAATGTTCACCAACACACCAATGCGTTCATTCCCCTAGATATTTTGCTGATTTCATCTGCTAATTTCTGAAGAACCTAATAGTCTTAGAACCTAATAACAATCCAAGTGGCCCTGCCACATCATGGGTTTATAAACCCAGGATTAGAACTCTCCTTGTTTAGTTCCTATTATTGGGCCCATTTACGCCTTTCTATCTTTCCCTTGTAGAAGACCATGGTACATTCTATTTGGGTATTCTGCAGCAAGAGTATTGCATTTTGAAATATATTGTGGCCCTTCAGAAAATAAGAATGATGTTTCAGGGCTTCATAGAAGCATCCACTAGAAGTCCATTAAACTCAGCTCTTAGGCAGAGGGCAAGTCAGACAGCTTGGCTCTGGGTCACAAATGTTAGGATGCAGAAAGTCAAGTGTCAGAGGTATATAATTTGCAAGTAAGATGGATTCAGAGCCAAAATCGAATGTCTTAAAGTGAGTTACATCCAGTGCTTTCCCCCTCCAAACACACACATTCCTGAATTTCCCAAAGTATATGGGGTCATCCAAATGGAGCAGGATAATCCACGTTTTCCATATGCGGTTCGTCATCTGACAGTCCTCACTTTGCCTGTTTGTTCGCTCTTTCCCAATAAAAAACCCCGCTTTTTTTGCACCCACACATACAGCGAGAGGACCCGTACTTCTTCTCGCTTTTTCCTAGCTCCGCCCATAACAACCCCCCCTATCAGCCAATTGGTCTGCAAAAATATGACGTATGCTCCTCTCCCCCTTTGCAACAAAGCACAACAAGGCGCATGCGCTTGAACGTACGAGCGCGAAAGTTTGAATTTCCTGATGGTTTGGTAGTAGTGGCTGTAATGGAGTTCCTTGTCACTCATCACTCTGGAGCAGCACCGGCTGGGATGTGTGTCTCCAGGTGCCCCTGACCATCCAGGGGAATTGTGGGCAGTGCAAGGGATCAGCGCTTGTAATTGCTGGGCGAATCCCCCCATAACCCTTGGGCTCATTCACTGCAGGGTTCAGCCCTGGACCATTATGCGGCTCGGTGGCAGGAATGCTGCCCCTGAGGGAAGCAAACAGCCCCCCCCACGGGTGGCCGCTCTTGGCTTGGGCAGGGAATGCGGGCAAACAGCCCCGCGTGCTGCTGCATCAATCTGCGCTGAAGCAACCAGCACAGGCTTTGTGGTGTTCCCTCTGATAAAAGAAACATGCAAACCACTTATATGCCTATAATTCCTGTATTTTTGTTTGTTTGTATTTGCGATATTTCGCAAAACCAGCTGTATGCTTTTCTACCTTTAACGTTTCTGGAGATACACATGATTGCAATTCCACTTATTTCTCCAGAACAGCAAGTAACGATGTGTCATGTCTAGGAAGGTAGACCACCAGTCTCTATGGTTGCGGGTGGCCGAGATGCTCTAGCAAACCACTTATATGCCAATAATTCCTGTGGGTTTTTTGCTTGTATTTGCGATATTTCGCAAAAGCACTGACTGTATGCAACAGCTCAGCTGGGCTGTGGAGAACCTGCAGGCTGTGGTTGAAATTGACAAGACTCAAAGAGAGTAGTCTTGTAGGCAGGAAAGTGAAATTGACTAAGGGTGTGTGAGTGTCTGTAATCCAAGAGGAAAGAGCTATTTCTCTTCTCCCCCCCTCCCTCGACTCTGGATGCCTGGAAGCAAAGACCAATACGTTCAAGAAGGGCATGTGATGTGGGGGTGAGGGGTGGGAGGTGGAGGTTAGGCAAAGATAAATATTTTCTCCCTTGAAAAAGTTTACAAACAACCACAATTGCAGATCTCACCCTGAGCGGCTGCCTAGTTTGCAGGCTGGCTAAAAATTAACCGCTGTTGCTGCTTCTGCACAAATGCGCTTTTTTGCATCTGCGCAGTAGAAGTTGCAGGGGCCCCCCCAACACCGCACCATTGCTCTGATAGGTTCCTTTTTCCCAGGCTTTCCCCAGACATTTGTGCACATGCGCAACAGTGGAAATATGTGATTGGCTGAGAATGAGGGAAGGGATATGGGGAACCGCTCAAGAACCGCCCATCAAACGCCCACAGCTGTAAAGTCCGTGGTATTGCATCAGAGCGCCTGAAGGTACAGTGGATGATTCCCGGTTTAAAAAAGCAAATCGCATGATTTGTGGTATTGCAGGAGCGGATTTAACAGTGCGAAAATGAGCAAAAGCGAGCGGCATCATATGGATGACTGAAAAATAATGAAAACACAAAGCGATCATGTCACACATTTTACAGTCTGGATGAGTCCTATGATGAATAAATGTAACATGTGAACTGGGAAATCATGGGTTGTCGGGGACAACATTACCATGATCAAAGCTCATGAAAAGAATGATTATGGTTATAGGAATTTCTGCCAACCCTATTTAAAATTGCTTAGTTCTTACATTATATTTATCAAATGAATACTGTATATGCTTAGCAAGTCGGGTCAGGTCTGGCCTGGTTACGTGTGCGTGTGTGTGATATATTGTGTAAACCAAACATTTCATTTAGTAATGCTAAAGATTAGTCTCTCTCTCTTTGATTTAAAGTGATTTCATGATCACCTATTTTTTTCCTTCATGTTTTCTCTTTTTTGAAACAGGGCAACCCAGTTTAGCAGTTGATAATGAGATCCATGCAGTTGCCAGCTCCCCACTGACTATATCATGCACTTATCCCTGCAAATATGCTCATTATGAGAAGTATTGGTGCAAGTGGAAGAATACTGGATGTGAACCTCTCATCTCATCTGATCAAAATGAAGCCAGCTTGGTAGTTACCTGTGATAAAGCCAGTAGAATTTTGTCTCTGAAGTTTGACCAAGTGGTGCCAACAGATCAAGGATGGTATTGGTGTGGAGTCAGACATGCAGGTCACTATGGAGAAACATCTGCAGTATACCTGCAAGTGCAAGGAGGTGAGCTTCAGTTCTGATTGGAGGGATAATGCATTAGGTTATACTTACTGCACTGTCCACCTTTTACCACTTCTATTATGGGTGTTACTTCTAAATTTTGACTACATTATACAGCCACAAGAGTGGCTGCAAACTATCGCCAGTGTGGATTTTTCACATCCTGCAATGTTAAATTGAAAATACCCCCCATGTCATACTGCTGCTTCCTATAAGCTCATTTCAAAACAAAACCTTACAAAACTTATTGTACTGAAGTCAGAAACGCTTGCTTAACAACCCTCTAAATTTTCATGGCGATACGCAAAACAGTCAGAGAGAATTGAGAGTTCAAAGTGTAAAAAGAGGAGGGGGAAAATCCAGACCCCTGTTGAACTTTTTTCTTTCAGAGTTCTCATAATTTGTTAAAATTAATTAAAAATCAGCCATGTTCACAGAGTACCTGTACTCCTATTACTGCCCTTGCCCCATATTCTGACCTTCATCTTCTGCAGTTTAAAAGTTAAAAAAATGCCTGGCTGATTTTAATTATTTTAAGACATTTAGCATTGAAGTCTATTATAACATTGGGCATGCTCAGTAAGAACCAACTGTCAGTGTTCTAAAAGCAAGACTCACAGCTGCTTGGCTTGGCTAATCGGGGCCACACCCACTCCGGACCTTTATTCACTTTAGATGGTCATGGCTTCCCCAAAGAATCGTGTAGTTTGTGAAGGCTGCTGAGAGGAGACTCCTATTCCCCTGACAGTGCTCCAGTAGCCAGAGTGGTTTAACAGTCAGCTGTTCTGACTGAAGCTCTGTATGGAGAACAGGGCATCTCCTAGCAACTCTCAGCACCCTTCACTAACCACATTTCCCAGGATTATTTGGGTGAAGCCATGACTGTCTAAAGTGAAATAAAGGTCTGGTGTGGATGTGACCAGGGACAGCTTTGGTTTAAATTTGGGTGGGAGGTTACATGTAGAATAAAAAGGTGGGGGAAATCCCAACAAATAATGATACAGTTAACCCTGAAAAGCAGTGATACTGTTCACAATGTTTTCCTTTTGGAAAGCAAAGGGGCTTCCCCTCTGCCCAGTGCCCACCCACCCAATCTCCTCCCAACCCAAATTATGTTTGCATTTTTACAAATTTGTAGGGCAGTACAATATCTCAGAGAGGAGGTCAGGTCTCCTGCTCCCCTGGTGCATTCACTATAGCTGGCCAATTTCCCTGCTTTTTAAAGTTTGTAGAAATATCTGTGGGCTATAGGTATGTTCTTAAACCGCAAAGTTTTTTTTGCCTATTAGTGAATTATAATTAGTGAGCACTTCAAGTGTACCTAAGGATTTCCTACTGTCAGCTATGGTATAGATTAATGCTTGCTGTTCTTTCCCCCTCATATCTGACATTGAGATCTGGCTATGCTCCTCATTTGTTGGATTGCAATAATTTACTTTTAAATTTCCTCAATTAAACAACCCAGAAGTTGCTTTTTCTATAATTTGCTTCTGCATGTAGCACACTGGTAACAATCCAACACAGTTAGGTGTATTTAAGAGCACTTCCACATGGCAGTTTATTGGTGATTCAGTGCTGTTCGTGCATGCAACTTTTGTGTAGCATCCACACAAATACATCCTTATCGAAATGATGGTCCATTTTATTTCCCCATTTAATCCAGATTTACCATTTCTGCAGAAATCAAATAAGTTTTTTTTTAAGTGTAAACTGTAAATCTGGATTAAATGTGGAGGGGGGATTTGTTTAACCCTATATGAAAGCATGTTGTATAGAAAGGGAAAAAAATATCAGGATTGGGCCTTAGATTACATGACCAAACAGAACAGTGTTTGGAATAGATGTAAGTCTCCTTGCCTTGCCTTGTCCCCACCACTCTTCCAGAATGCTCCCCTTTTGGGGAATTTAAGCTGGTGTATTGTTGTTGTTACTGGCAGTAGTAGTAGTAGTATAAATTTATATACTGCTTAATCATAGCAAATACCAAAGCAACAAAAATATATTAAAAAAATATAAAATAAGAACATCAGGTAGAGCCGTACCTTGTGAAATACCATCTTCTATGCATCTCTTAAAGATACAGGAGCAGTCTCAGGAGCTGGACTTGGCAACCTTACATATCATTGTGTAAAAGTAGAGCCAGAGCGTTCCAGATGGCTGTTGTTGTCACATATACTGCTCTACTGTTGACTGTTCCAGTCACCACAGCTCCCCCAGCTGCTGTCATGGAACACATGCTAAGCTCATTCAGTCTGACAGATCATGATTAGGGCTAGTGGAAGAGGACATTTCTCCCACTCTAGCATCAGATGCATCTGATGAAGTGAACTGTAGTCCATGAAAGCTTATGTCATAATATATTTTGCCATCTGTAAGGTACCACATGGCTTTTTATTGATTTAATCATATGAAAATGCATCTAAAATAGACTGCTTTTCACATCTGTATCTTAAAAGTATTCAAGAGTTCTTAGTTCTTTTCTTACAAGTTGCATCTCATATTGCAGTATGAAATTATTTCCCTGTTGGCAGTATGATGTTGATTCATAACAAAAATTAGAAGAGTATACTTGGTTTTTGGTTTTTTTACAAAAAGGTAATGATGCTAGGAAACTAACATTCCTAGATGTTGTCTGTATTTGGACAATTTCAGTTTATTTCAGCTGAGATACACATGCTCCTTCTGCCTGTGCATCTCCCTTCATTCCTTCCTTTGCCATGAACCAGGAATCCTTTAATTAACAAGAGATAACAATAATTTCTCATTTTGTCTAAACTAGGAAACTATGGTTACCATCTGGAATCAGCCAGGAACTTAAACCATGGTTTGAAGTTGGTTTAACACTTTGTTCTGAAGGTGGTAACCATAGCTTCCCTGTTTGGACAAAATGGGAAACTATGGTTAATTAGAGGCTTCTCAGTTTTATTGTGACTAATGAGAATGGAGGACTGAAGGAGGTCTGTGTGTGAGCAAAAGGCTCATGTATTCTTGGCTTAAAGAGCCAAGATACAACCATGATCACAAGGTACTACTGACTATTTTATTTCTTTTCTGCTTTTTGTTTTCTTATATGCTGCTTAATACTAATTGCCCGAACACCCCTAAATACTAATAAACTCTGAAGATTCCAGCCCCAATGAGGAACTCAGTTCTAGAATCAACTCTGAAAACAGGGACTCTCTCTTAAACAATGGCAATGAAGGACCTGGAGCTGAAAGTTCAGCAGATGGGTAAGTCACTGTAAAAGCCTTAAGGATGATGATATGTGTGTGCACCGTATATGGAGAAGCAAAGAGCTCTAAAGGTAGAAGCAAGTCCCAGTTTGTTATTGAATGTAACAAATATATTTGAACAAACAGATAAATTGAAAATTTGCATTTCCTGAGGGCCAGGTCTTCTTCCCTTGCAGAGAAAGAGAGTCCAGTTTGAAATACAGAATGAGCACACTGGTGAAGAGTGAATCACAGAATCATAGAGTTTGAAAGAGCCTATAAGGCCATCAAGTCCCACCCCCTGCTCAATGCAGGAATCCAAATCAAAGCATTCCTGACAGGTGGCTGTCCAGCTGCCTCTTGAAGGCCTCCAGTGTCGGAAAACCCCCTACCTCCCTAGGTAATTGGTTCCATTGTCGTATGGCTCTAACAGTTACGAAGTTTTTCCTGATGTTCAGTTGAAATCTGGCTTCCTGTAACTTGAGCCCATATTCCATGTCCTGTACTCTGGAATGATCGAGAAGAGATCCTGGCCCTCCTCTGTGTGGCAACCTTTCAAGTACTTGAAAAGTGCTATCATATCTCCCCTCAGTCTTCTCTTCTCGAAGCTAAACATGCCCAGTTCCTTCCGTGTCTCCTCATAGGGCTTTGTTTTTAGTCCCCTAATCATCCTCGTTGCCCTCTTCTGAACCTATTCCAGTTTTTCTGCATCCTTCTTAAAGTGTGATGTCCAGAACTGGATGCAGTTCTCAAGTTGAGGCTTAACCAGTGCCGAGTAGAGGGGAACCAATACTTCATGCAATTTGGAAACTATACTTCTGTTAATGCAGCCTAAATTAGCATTTGCCTTTTTTTGTAGCCGTATCACACTGTTGGCTCATATTCAGCTTGTGATCAATAACAATCCCAAGATCCTTCCCGCATGTGGTATTGCTGAGCCAAGTTTTCCCCATCTTATAACTGTGGTATCCTTCCCAATTTTGTATTATCTGTAGATAAGCATTCCCTGCATCTCATCATCCAAGTCATTAATAAAAATGTTGAAGAGCACTGGGCCCAGGACTGAGCCCTGTGGTACCCTGCTTGCTACCTCCCCCCAGTTTGAGAAGGAACCATTGATAAGCACTCTTTGAGTACGATTCTGTAGCCAACTGTGGATCCACCTGATAGTTATTCCATCTAGCCCACATTTAGCTAGCTTGCTAATCTGAATATCATGGGGGACTTTGTCAAAAGCTTTGCTGAAGCTGAGTTATATTATGTCCACAGCATTTCTACAGTCTATAAGGGAGGTTACCCAATAAAAAAATAAGATAAGATTAGTCCAGCAGGATTTGTTCTTGATAAATCCATGTTGGCTTCTAGTAATCACTGCATTGTTTTCAAGGTATTTACAAACTGACCGCTTTATAATCTGCTCCAATGGCTACAGTACTCCATGCTCTGGTAACTTCCAGATTGGATTATTGCAATGTTCTCTACATGGGTTGCCCTTGGAGATGACTCTGAAACTTTAGCTGGTCCAAAATGCAGCAGTCAGATTACCAGCTGGTTTCCCTTTAGATCTCATACAACCCCTGTATTAAAACAGCTGCATTGATTGCCTGTTCATTTCTGGGTCCAAATCAAGGTGCTCATATTATTGCTTAGTGCCTTAAATGACTTAGCTCCCATATATCTGAAAGAACACCTCCTTCCCTACAGACCCTCTCAGGTGTTGAGATCAGTAGAGGTGGCCCTGTTGGTAGTTCTGCCACCCTCGAAAGCTTGTGGGGTCGTGGCCTGAAAGAGGACATTCTTTGTGGTGGCCCCTAAGTTGTGGAACTCCTGTCCCACTGAGATGCATCTAGTAACTTTGTTGTACAGTTTTAGGCAAATGCTGAAGACGTACCTCTTTACCCTGGCCTTTGACACCGGGTACATATATTTTTGGACCCTGATTTAAGGTTGTTTTTAATTGTTTTTAATGCTGTATTTTAAAACTGTTGTAACTCACCCTGGGACCTCTGGATGAAGGGTAATAAATTATGATGAAGGTGATGATGATGATGATGATATAGATAGATAGATATTGCTTTATTCAGAATTTGTCTACCTTAAACATTTTGATGTCTTCAGTGACATGCTGGCTATGTGAATTAGTGTTATGAGAACAAACCTATAGGCTTGTGCATTCTCTCTTCATTCCTGTGGTACAGCCAAAGAAGACTGGAAGTTTCCACTTCTGTTTTAGATTAATCACAGTTTATTGTGTTGTCCAAACCCAAAACTATGGTTAATCTTATCCATGGTTAGTGAAAACAATGCAGGTTTGAAGCTAACTTGTTTCCATTAACCATAGTTAAGATTAACCAAAGCTTGTCTGAGTTCAGGTGACATGGAAGTTAATTTAAAAAATGGAAATGAAACCTTCTGAACTCCTTGTCGCAGCTGTGCTTCAAGGGGTGTGTGTGAATATTTTTTTGTAATATTAAACTATGTTTTTTTATGTTATGTTTGGACCAACCCACTATCTTTCTGAAGAGAATGTGTAAGTATTCACTAACATATTATTTATTTATTTATTTATTTATTTATTTATTTATTCATTCATTCATTCATTCATTCATTCATTCATTCATTCATTCATTTCCTTTCATTTTTATACCACCTTTCTTTTGCCATAAAACCCAAACTTGTGTACATGTGGTTCTCAGGCAGCCACCTATCCAGACACTGACCAGTTCTAGACCTGGCCAGCAAGGTAGTAGCCTCCTGTACCTTCTTCAGATCATATCCTGGCTATGCTTTCTCAGGTCACTACTGTGCCAATTCACCTTCTCTTTCAGCCATGAAGAACGTAAAAATACCACAGTTGTTCTCTCCGTTTTGCTCCCCCTTGGAGTTGTGTTTCTGCTTCTTGTCACACTTGGTGTTGTTGTGAAGCTCAGGCTTTTCAAGAACTCAGGTGAGTCTATGCAAGTTCTAGCCTGCACATGATATAATTCTAAACTCTTGTAATAACATCTTTCTGAGCACGTGCATTATCATTTATCAAATAATATATTCCAGGGACTGTTAACTTTAGAGAGGTGGTCTTTAGAAACATTTCCCTTGTGTGCGTGGTGGCTTGGGATCTTAGAAACAACTCACATGTCATGAAGGCTTGCTTATATACCCAATGAAGGTATATTGGTGTTCCTTTGTCTTCTGACTCACTGTTAAGAATAAGAGTGTAATGGTCCTGGTATGGAGCATTCACATGGGTGACAAAGTAGCACAATCACTAATGCTACTTATTAGGCTGACAAGAGACCCATGAAAGTGTTCTCTGGCTACAATTCTATGCTTGCTTGCTTACCTTGGAGTAGTAAGCTGTATGATTGTACAATCAGTTCGTGTATTTGGAAGCATGACTCTATCCATCATTTCTGGCTTTTTAAACAAAAACAAACAAAAACAACCCAGGAGTAAATGGGACACCAGATTCAATACAGGAATGATATCTCACATGCAAGTATGCTCTTCAATGACTACAAATTTATTATGATATATGCTACCACCAGATAGTCTGAGCTATTTAAAGATTTGTTTTTTCGTTCCAGCAATTATAACTCTGGAATTTCCTTTTCCTTTTCTTTATCTTTCACAAGCAGGAAAAAGATATTTTGTCAACAATATATTATATCTACATAACTTCAGAAAATTTGTGACGATTATAACATGCATTTTAAATCTATGAATCTAAAGAAAAGAAAATGGTTATACTGAGGAATATGCATTTCCCCCCTCTTTTCTACAGATTTGGTCTCAGTTGCAAGCTACAGGACAAACATCAGCATGACAGATTTTGAGAATGTGAGACAGTATGGAGCAAAGGACAATGTGTGCATGGAAGAAGATCATGAGACCCAAATAGGGAGGATGGATGGTAATACCATTGCTTACCATTTACTCTAGCCACAATTTAGTGACCATGAACAAAGTTAATGTAATATTCTGACTTGTTTAATAATTCAGGTTGTGTAGTTGTATATTAATGGATAAAGTAGAGCTTTTTATTCTTTTCATGTTCAACCCCTTAATATCTCTCATTCTTTACAGAGTATATAACAACTACTGGCAGTCCTAAATCAAAGAAGGCAAAAAGGGTAAGAGTAAGTTAGCTGAACAGGACTGTAATAGTTTACTATGTAATCAAAGTTAGAAAGCAGAAAGAACAAAACTTCTTTTATTAGTTTCTGGTATTCTTTAAATGTCATTACTTTATATGTTACCTTGTTAAGCAAGGCTTTTTAACCCTAGTTGACCCTAAAGTGTGGAATTCTGCCACATTCTTTCTCTTCCTTTTGGAGGGGAACACAAAGCTTCTGGTTATTTATTGTTTCTTTTCTATTGGATTGCACCTGGCAATTTTGGAGCTTTGATGCTGGGCCATTTTAGAGCACTAGGAGCTCAGAAATCTATGCAGATTCATGGCTGACCTTATAAGGTAGAGGGCCCTTGCCAAAAATGACCCCTCCCAAAGGTTTTTGTGATCTTTGTGGATTGGGCAAAATGGATTGTTTGGTAGGCGGTAGGGGCCTTATTATACAGCCACAAGGGTGGCTGTATACTATAGCCATCATGGATTTTTCACATTCTGCAATGTTAAATTGAAAATACCCCCATACCATTCTGATGCTTCCCATAACCTCATTTCATAACAAAATCTTACAAAACGTATAGTCCTCAGAAATGCTTGCTTAACAACCCTCTCATGGCAATACACAAAACACTCAGAGAGAATGTAGAGTTCAAAGTGTAAAACAAGAGAAAAGAAATTCAGACCCCTGTGGGACTTTTTTCTGTCAGTGGTCTCATAATTTGTTGAAATTAATTAAAAATCAGCCATGTTCACAGAGTACCTGTAATCCTATTTCAGACCTTGCCCCATATTCTGACCTTCACCTTCTGCAGTTTAAAAGTGTAAAAATGCATGGTTGAATTTTAATTAATTTAGGAAATTTAACATTGGAATCTATGATAAGCACAGGCATGCTCAGTAAAAACCAACTGTCATTGTTCTAAATGTGAGACAAACAGCTGTTTGGCTTGGCTAATCAGGTAGCCACACCCACACCAGACATTTATTCCTCTTTAAACTGTCATGGCGTCCCTCAACCAATCCCGGGAACTGTCATTTCTAAAGGGTACTGAGAGTTGCTAAGAGACTCCTATTCCCCTGACAGAACTGCAGTGACCAGAGTGGTTTAACAGTCAGTCCCTCTTCCCAAAGAATTCTGGCCATTGTAGCTCTGTGAGGGGAATAGGGCAGCTCCTAACAACTCTCAGCATGCTTCACAAACTTTAAGGGAAGAATCCAGGAAGCCATGACTGTTTAAAATGGAATAAATGTCTGGTGTGGATGTAGCCAGGGACAGCTTTGGTTTAAATTTGGGTTGGAGACTACCCGTGTCTGCTGTAGAATAAAAAGGTGAGGGAACCCCCCCCCAGTAATGATACTGTTAACATTGTTTTCCTTTTGGAAATGGGCTTTCCCTCTGCCCAGTGCCCACCCACACAATCTCCTCCCCTCCCTCTCCCCCTCCCCCTTCCTTCCTCTCCCTACCCTTCCTCCCTTCCCTTCCCCCTCCCCCCTGCTTCTCCCCATATCAATTTCACCAACTTAAGCATGATTGCACAGGAATAAATCCCACTGAATTCAAATGAACAAACCTCCTGCCCCCTCCTCTTCCTTCCTTCCCTTCTCCTGTTCCCTCATCACCTCCCTTTCCAATCCCCTCCCCCTCCATTCTCCCCTCTCCCCTCCATTCCTTCCTCCTCCTCTCCAATCCCCTCCCCTCCTCCTCCTCCCCCCCCTCCTCCTCCCCCATGGTCAGTTTCACTTATCCTAGGCATGATTGCATGGATGTACATCCTATTGAACTCAAGAAGCATGCAAATGATAAGGCTTGTCTTTCCCCTCCCTCTCCCTTTCCTCTCCCCTCCTCCTCCCTTCTTCCTGTCATCCACCTCTTCCTTCTTCCTTCTCCCCTGCCCACTCCAGCCCTCCTCCTTCCTCTGTTCCTCCTCTCTTGTGGTTTCACCTATCCTAAACCTGCCCTCTTCCTCCCCTCCCCCCTTCCCTCTGTCCTTCCTCCTCCCTTCCTTCCTCCTTCCCCATGGTCAGTTTCACCTAGGGCTTATCCACATGGGAGCATAACTGCATGCTAAAGATGCTATTTTTACCTCCATTTTCTGTTTGCACCATCTACAGTAAGGGAACATTGCCAGCTGCAAACATGGTTTTTAGTCACACTTGAGGGGAAGCATCAATCACACAGTTTCCTAAAGACCACGCCCTCTATTTTGACATTCCCACTTCCTCTCATTACATGGTAACCGAACATACTCAGTTTGTTCTACCAATAAGTTTCATTACAAACAACAACCCAGAAGTGTGATTATTTGTATTTTCACTGGTACAATACAGCTGAAATACAAATCTTTGTTTGAGCAGTGTTATGCTTTTGTGCACAAGTTGGGGGGGGGAAAGAAAATAAAGGCACCATTTGCAGCAACATAAAAAAGCATTGCAGAACGAAGAAGAGTAGCTGTAAGTTACAGAAAATAAAATGAATGAAGGGAGGAGGAGGAAGTGGGTGTGGAGAAGTGAACGATTGACACACCCACCTAAAAGCAATGGAGCAAAGCATCTGCAAGCCCTAGAGCTACGGACTGAAGACGTTTTTTCCTTCCCTTTTCGGATTATCAGAGTATTGGGTTAGTACGGATTTACAGGGGGGAAACTGTGTGAATAATAATAAATAATAAAATTTTATTTTTGAGTTGCCTATCTGGCTGAATGAATGGCCACTCTAGGCGACGTACATAATACAGTAAAATACAATATAAAAACCAAGAAAGGACTGTAATCAATAATTAATTTAAACACCAGTTAATAACAACCGTTAAAAGACTAACCCACCCCAGAAGTCCCATAGGCCTGCCTGAACAGCCAGGTTTTCAAGGTCCGGCGGAAACTTGACAGGGAGGGGGCATGGCGAAGATCGAATGGGAGGGAATTCCAGAGGGTGGGAGCCACGATCGAAAATGCCCTCTCTCTGGTCTGCACCAGCCTAGCTGTTTTAACTGGTGGGACCGAGAGAAGGTCTTGTGTGGCTGATCTCGTCAGGCGGCACAATTGATGATGCTGGAGGTGCTCCTTCAGATAAACTGGGCCGAAACCGTATAGGGTTTTAAAGGTCAACACCAACACCTTGAATTGGGCCCGGTAAACAACTGGTAGCCAGTGTAGATCTATTAACACCGGAGTAATATGATCACAGCGACAGCTGTTTTTACTCAAACATGCCACCGCATTCTGTACCAGCTGTAGTTTCCGGACCATTTTCAAGGGTAACCCCACGTAGAGCGCATTACAGTAGTCTAAGCGGGAGGAAACCAGGGCATGTATCACCGGTGGGAGCAAATGGACAGGAAGGTAGGGTTGCAGCCTTTGTATCAGATGTAATTGATACCAAGCTGCCCGGCTCACTGCTGAAACCTGAGCCTCCATGAACAGCTGGGAGTCAAGGATGACCCCGAGGCTGCGGACCTGGTCTTTCAGGGGTAATCTTACTCCATTGAACACCAGGTCTATATCTTCCAACCGTCCTTTGTCTCCCATGAGCAACACCTTGGTCTTGTCGGGGTTTAGTTTCAGCCTATTCCTTCCCATCCATCCACTTACGGATTCCAGGCACTTGGACATGGTCTCCACAGCCAACTCTGGTGAGGACTTAAATGAGAGATAGAGCTGAGTGTCATCCGCATATTGGTGACATTTCAGCCCAAATCTCCTGATGATGGCCCCTAGCGGCTTTATGTAGATGTTGAATAGCATGGGGGAGAGGATAGAACCCTGTGGCACTCCACAGTTGAGAGGCCAAGGGTCTGACACCTCATCCCCTAATGCTACCCGTTGACGCCTGTCTGAGAGATAGCTTCTGTTTGCCAGTAACGTCATGTGAATCATGCAAATTAAAAAGTGATGCAAGTAGCACCAGACACACAGTAAATCGCCGTGTGGATAAGCTCCTATTCTAAGCATGATTGCAGGGGAGTAAATCCCACAGAACTCAATAAACGTGCAAATGATCAATCCATTCTCAGCAAACTTGCACAGGATCCCATTTCTTACCTCCCGGATTAAAAAGCAGAGAATTTCACTAATAGGCAAAAAAAACCCTTGAGATTTAAGAACGCACCTATAGCCAACAGATATTTCTATTAAACTTTAAAAAGCAGGGAAATTGGGCGGCTATAGTGAATGCACCAGAGGAGCAGGAGACCTGACCTCCTCTCTGAGATATTGGACTGCCCTACAAATTTGTCAAAATGCAAACACCATTTGGGTTGGTCTTTCACAGTCCAATCCACTTCCTGTGTAGCTTGGAAGAATTTGGTGACATCTGCCTCTGAGCACATTGTGAGTGGTGACAATACCTGCAATCAGCCCAAATAACAGAAAGAAGTCATGTGCTGCGCTGATCTTGTTTTAGCAGGGAGGAAGCAACAATATTAAATATTGAAACAGTTGATATAGTTCAGATAGACACTTTAAATATGTTTGATTTACTTTTCAATTTTAGTGAAGTTTCCTCTGGTAAATTATTTTCTGTTGCTTCTGTTTCTGTGAATATGTGAAGTACAGCAACACTACATAATTTACACACTTGTGGAATAATGGCACTGTTTTGTCAAAGGTTTTGTTCCTTTCCTGAGGCAAGTAAGTTCGAGATCGGAATGACCATGAAACACACTTGTGAAGAAGGGAAATTTAGTCCTTTATTGAAGCAAAGATGTTGGTTTACAGGCAAAAGCTAATACTTAAAGCAACTAAGGAGCACAGAGCTTATTTTACATTCTATGTTTTCCCCTGCTGGAAGCCCCCAGACACCAAACAGGGAGATCCCTTATGGCCCTGTTTAGATTTACACCGTGCCACTCTTTCTCTGCGGGCTGGTGCCGAGGCTTCTAGCCAGTGTTGAGGCTTATATGCCCAGATCGAGGGTCCATTATTTATACCCCAAAAGACCCTCTGGGAGGGGGCAGAAGTGGCACCTGTACCTGTGAGATTTTTATCTTTCCCAAGGGCAAGTGTCCTTAAATCTCACACTTTTGACTTTTGTTTATCTTACAATGGCCTTGGAGTTGTGCTCGCCAGAGCTGACAATGCAGCTATGAAGACTTTTCCCCTCCCTGCTGAGTTCATTGTTTTGAATAATTAAATTGCCTTGTCCCGGCTTCTGCTGTCAGCATCGGCCGAGATGAACAAGCTTCTTAAAGAAGATTTCCCAGCTTTTCATCCTAAACAGCACCAGAAGCCTACAATTTGAGCTTACTGTTCTAAACAGAACTCCAGTACTAGGCAAGCAGTTTGCAAAAGCAGTAAGCACCCTATAAATCAGGGGTCTGAGACAAAAAATATGGGACAGGGGGAATGGGGCATGCCGCACTAAGCCTCCTCATTACATCTAGATGGCTTCCGGAATTTATTTGCCCCTACAGGCACTGACTATTCTGTAGAATAGTCTCCAGTGAACTTGAGGAGTGTCTCAGTTTGCACAAGATAAAACAGTGGGAGGTGAAGTATATTCTAGCAAAATTTGAGGTGTACTCTGTGTTTTTAATTAACCATGCCCACCCTTTCTTAAGTGGAGTGGTTTAAGCATAACAGGCATCTTGGGCAGGCCAACTATGTTTTTTCCAACAGCTAGATTCATTGCTTAAATAGGTACAATACATTCTTACACCACAAGGTTTTTTTGGTCTGTTAGTGAATAATATTTATGACAGAAGGTTGCTGTTTTTATTTTAATTGTTAAAAGGAAGAAGCTGTGCAATAAGCAGCAGCAAGCCAGTGTCATTCCTTATTGAGAATAACCCAATGGAACAGTGTTACATCACAAAATGCTAACTACACCAACTAGCTTGAAGCAATGGTCAAGCTTCTTTTACTAGTTAAAAGGAAGCATGACTGCATTTCTCTGCCATGTTATGGTAAGCACCCCTCCCAAATTTAAGAAATCCCATACACTCACACACTGCCAAAATCTCTGAAAATGCCTCCCACTTTCACAGCAGATGAATAGCCCCACACAATCTCCAACTCCTGTTTAGAGCACTCCTGTGGGTCCCAATTCAGGCCAAAGTTACACCAAGAAAAAGGTCAGTCTAAGAAAATAATTACAATGGATGTCTATGGAGAGCACTTACTCCCCAGTAAGGGGATTAGTGAGAGTTGGCTTTTACTTTCTGGTTCCTGTGCACAGCTCCCAGCTGAGCCTGTGTTCAGCTGGCCTGGAGGCTCCCGAATGGCAATGGGATGCCGTGCACCTTCCCACCGGCTCCTCTGCTGGCACCCTTCCCCTGGCTTCCCATGAATTGGATTGTTCTGTAAAGCATCAAACAAAAAATCACAAACAATTAAAAGAAAATATTACAGATACAGGTCAAATATAAAAGACACATTCGGAACAGCATAATTAACAGGGAAAAAAGTATTCTCTTGAACATAAACATTATGAATAAAAATCAAATACAAAATTACAACAAACTCCACAAAACACCATTGTTAGTAATTAGTAAAATAGGAGCTGCACTTCCCTCCCCCTACAGTAACCCCTCCCAGATATGTCCTTAGTAGTCCTCCATATCCAAACCTTACTCTCATTCATTTCCATCAACTATACAGATGACTCATCTCCAGCCAAAGAACCATTAAGGAGCAAATGCTTGGTCTACCAAAATAAATAGCTGCATAAAGCATAATTAACAACACATTTACCCACTTCCACCTAGGGCAATATAATGTCATACAAACAGTAACATAACCACTCCCTTCCCATATCTCACCTAGGGCTGTATATTACACTGAATGGCATTGGACAACTTTGAAACACACAAAAACATGGCAACCCAGACTCTCACTCTGGACAGCAAAAGCACAGTTCCAACTACCTCCCAGTCATACAATACCACTCACTTTCTCCTACTGGATAATACATTCACCAGTACCAAGGGGGTGATCCCAAAAGATATGCACTACAGCAGTCTTCTTAGCTGGTCTGTGGGCTGGACACAGTCAGTTAGCCACAGGTATTTCCACTCCCCTTCTGTGGAATTAGCAACAGTGTCCTGGCTGCTGGGCACCTAGGAACAGGGTGGGCAAACAGATGGAATAACCTCTTCACTGTCCCAGGACCCCTCACCAACAGCAACAGAGGGAGAAAAAAAGTCAGAGTAGGGTGGGCAAGCAGATGGAATGGCCTCTTCCTGTTTTGGCACATAGACCATATTAAAGCAGTCTTTTGGTTTCTGTTCCTTCTTTTAGGGTTCCAAAGAGGAAGTTGAGATGGCTTATACCACAGTCCTGCTGAAAGACAACACAATCCCTACAAGAAGCTCCCAGGAACAATAGGCCTTTGCAAATTGCTGAGCAGTATAATTGCAAACATTATTGAAGACTCGTAGAAGCCAATTATGCAATAATGATTGAAGACAGGCTATGGTTAGAATCAGTGAATAGTCAGTTATGCTGAGATTCTAATATTTTTCCAAATTGTTTCAGTTCTATCACTGATTAAACAATACTTCTGGATCAAGGTATATTGTTTTAAGAGTAAACAGCTTCATTCAAACTTATGTAAATCCAAATAATAAAGTTTTGTGATTTAGGAGAAATGTCTTGATGGTAAGAGCAGATAAACAATGGAACCCATGGGAGGTCTTCACTCAGAGGCTAGGCAATCATCTGTTGGAGGTGCTTGAGCTCTGGATTTCCTGAATCAAGCACTGGGTTGGACTAGATGGTCAACAAGATCCCTTCCAAGTATGTCATTCCCCACATATGCACACATGCACACACATACACACACTTTTCATTGATTTTTTATTTCATACAATTATAATAAGAAAATATAATTAATAAAACAAAACAAAGCAATAATCAGATAAGAAATGAAATCATAATCACACAATCATGAGTGAGAGGAAAAGGAGAAAGAGGACGAGGAGAAACTGATTCTGTACCTGATTGTATTTGTGAAATGTGAAATGTTTTAAACTAACAGATATAGATTTGAAAACTTTGTAAAACTTTGTGTGTGTCTGTCTATATATGAAAATTAAGAGGCAATGAGGCCTCTTAATAAAATCACTTTGATAAAATCTAATATTAATCAAATAGGACATGGAATATTTTTTTTAATTGGAGCAAACAAATCTAGTTGATCAATCACATCTGGAAATTTCTTATGCATTTGGTATCTTATACTTTCTCTAAGGAGTTCAGAGAAGCATTCGTGGGGTTATTTTATTTCATTCTTTGTTAGGCTGAAAGTTAATGACTAGCCCAAGGCCACCTATTGACCTTGGCTAAACAGAGGTTTTCACCCAGGTATCCTCAGACCTAGTACATCACTTTAGTAAAATAGTTGAAATACCAGTGATGGAATTTAGAAATGGTGTATAAGACAGTTTTGACTGCATGGAGATAATAAACAATCTAGAGGGCATGGAGCTGCAGGAAGAGGCAGTTATCACCCCGCCCCCCCATCCCAGATGTCCCCATGTATACTGAGTGATATTAGTTATGTGGTCTGTAGAGTCTGCCTTGGTTCTGCAACCAGCCCATCAGCCATGTTAATTAATATTGGGTCAGTGTAGGCTGAACTACTCTATCTGCACCCACAGACCATGCAATGTACTCTACATTGTTTGAGCAAAAGCTATGAAGAATCACCACACTCATGTGGTGTTTCCAATATCAGATAGACTTATTCCTATTAGAATGAGTGAATGGGTGAAGACTCAATATTGACATCAAAGGTGTTTGATGTCTTTGAAAGGTCCCTAGGTTATGGATGATTCTCTGCTGGATTTTGCTGTTGATGGGCTCTGGAGAATGAGAAAAATAATTATTTTAAAATTAAGGGTTTTTTCTCCCTCTTTTGTATGCCCGATTCCCTGATCTATATTCCTTTGGAATCAGTGACTTTATAGTTATATGTATGCAATGTTTTCTGAGTAGTGTGGTTTCACTAATAAATAACCTGATTAAGCTGATGTGACTTGTATTTGTTGCTGTCTTTACTCATGATTTTGTGAGAGAACCACATTGTCAACATCCATGGCCACATGCTAATGTGCTGTACAGTGTAAGACTAACAGGCTTAAAAGGGTCCTGAAGAAAATAGGAGGTAACCTTAAGAACATAAGAACATAAGAAGAGCCTGCTGGATCAGGCCAGTGGCCCATCTAGTCCAGCATCCTGTTCTCACAGTGGCCAACCAGGTGCCTGGGGGAAGCCCGCAAACAGGACCCGAGTGCAAGAACACTCTCCCCTCCTGAGGCTTCCGGCAACTGGTTTTCAGAAGCATGCTGCCTCTGACTAGGGTGGCACAGCACAGCCATCACGGCTAGTAGCCATTGATAGCCCTGTCCTCCATGAACTGGTCTAATCTTCTTTTAAAGCCATCCAAGCTGGTGGCCATTACTGCATCTTGTGGGAGCAAATTCCATAGTTTAACTATGCGCTAAGTAAAGAAGTACTTCCTCTTGTCTGTCCTGAATCTTCCAACATTCAGCTTCTTTGAATGTCCATGAGTTCTAGTATTATGAGAGAGGGAGAAAAACTTTTCTCTATCCACTTTCTCAATGCCATGCATAATTTTATACACTTCTGTCATGTCTCCTCTGACCCGCCTTTTCTCTAAACTAAAAAGCCCCAAATGCTGCAACCTTTCCTCGTAAGGGAGTCGCTCCATCCCCTTGATCATTCTGGTTGCCCTCTTCTGAACCTTTTCCAACTCTATAATATCCTTTCTGAGATGAGGCGACCAGAACTGTACACAGTATTCCAAATGCGGCCGCACCATAGATTTATACAACGGCATTATGATATCGGCTGTTTTATTTTCAATACCTTTCCTAATTATCGCTAGCATGGAATTTGCCTTTTTCACAGCTGCCGCACACTGGGTCGACATTTTCATCGTGCTGTCCACTACAACCCCGAGGTCTCTCTCCTGGTCGGTCACCGCCAGTTCAGACCCCATGAGTGTTAAATCTTGTGGGCTTTAACAGCCTTCTAAGCTATCATGTGTCCCATGTCTCCAAAATGCCTGTGCATTTTTTTTTAGTGGCAGAAGTGATATCACTTTGCAGACGGAGAATGTCTGATGTTTGATTGGAAAGATGTGAGGCCATGACATCAAGGCTACCCAGGCATATAAGCATTAGCTGTCTGGAGCCAACCACCCCAGCACAGTCTGTAGAAGAAAAACACATACCATCTGTCAGCCTGTGAAGGCTCTCATCAAACAATTAACTTCTTCAAAATAAGCCATGTCTTATTATTTCAATCCCAAATTTGGCATACAGCATTCTCAAACCTTCTCCCCTACACTACCAAGTTCCTAATCATTCCATTGAACCATGTTGAAACTATAAGCCTTAGAATCTACTTCCCAGTTTCTCATTATAATGGTAGAATGTGATTCAACCTACTCACCCTTGACACAGTTGTGGCCCCAAACACTGACCTACCTAGTGAAGTTACTATAAGAATAATTGAGACAATATTTCTATATAATATTTGTACTGGTCTATCACAATGCTGTGACAATAGTTACAGCTGCTGGGGCCACAAGAAACACATGGACTGAGCTGACATTTAGAAGCCGGCCCTTGTAGTAATGCACCTCTCAGCCCAAATCATTGGCGATCACTCTTGGCCGAGTAAGATTGTCTTCCAAGATAAGGTCTTTAACAGTGGGCCCGTAAGTGACTATGGAGGCCAATTCTGGATCCACACAGCCTCCCACAATGAGGACATAGGTTTCCAGATGGGAGATGGTCGCGATGAGGATTTGTTAAACTTGCCTTCCACTTAGCTCGTTTGTCCCATTTGCCCTGTATTCGTGCTTCTTCGAAGTTCATAGCACCTTTGCTAATAGCTGACCTCCATTTGGGACGTCCATGGGCCAAGACTTCCCAGTTCTTGCTGCTCATGTTACATTTTTTTAGATTAGCTTTGAGAACATCTTTAAACCTCTTTTGCTGGCCACCGATATTACGTTTTCCATCCTTAAGTTGGGAGTAAAGTAGCTGCTTTGGAAGATGGTGATCAGGCATTCGAACAACATGGCCAGTCCAGCGAAGTTGATGTTGAAGGATCATTGTTTCAACACTGGTAGTCTTTGCTTCTTCCAAAACACTAACATTAGTCCGTCTGTCTTCCCAAGTAATTTGCAAAATTTTCCAGAGGCAGCATTGGTGGAATCTTTCAAGAAGCTGGGAGTGGCCTTTATGAATGGTCCATGTTTCACAGGCGTACAGTAAGGTCGGTAGTACAATGGCTTTGTAAATAAGCATTTTGGTCTCCCTGCAAATATCCCGATCCTTGAACACTCTACTCTTCATTCAGGAGAATGCAGCACTCACAGGGCTCAGACAATGTTGAATTTCAGCATTGATGTCAGCTTTTACAGAGAGATGGCTGCCAAGATAGGGGAAGTGATCAACATTCTCCAGCGTCACACCATTAAGCTGGATTGATGGTGTTACAGAGGGACTAGTTCACACCTGTTGGTGAAGCACTTTGGGTTTTTTTAATATTAAGTGAGAGCCCAAGCTTTCCATATGCTTCTGCAAACACATTTAGGATAGTTTGAAGATCTTTCTCTGAATGTGCGGAGACTACATTATCATCGGCATATTGAAGTTTTACCAGAGCTTGGAAAAGTTACTTTTTTGAACTACAACTCCCATCAGCCCAATCCAGTGGCCATGCTGGCTGGGGCTGATGGGAGTTGTAGTTTAAAAAAGTAACTTTTCTAAGCTCTGAGTTTTACGACAGAGGTTGACATTACCTTACTTTTTGCTTTCAGCCTACTGAGATTAAAATGCTTTCCATCTGTTTGATATATGATTTCCACACCAGTAGGAAGTTTCCCCTCAATAAGGTGTAGAATCGTAGCAATGAAGATAGCAAATAAGGTAGGAGCAATGACACATCCCTGTTTGACGCCTGATCCGACTCTGAATGGATCGCTCAGAAAGCCATTGTTATCCAAAATTGTTGCTGTACCTTGGGAGGAGGCTGGGTGGAGGTGAGTGACTCTCTTTCCTCTCTTGCTTCCTGGCACTGAGGGAGGTTTCTTCTGGCAGATGTGTGTGTGTGTGTGTGTGTGTGAGAGAGAGAGATTGGAGGGTGAGAAGATACTATTGCCCTTTTGGTGGGCATTTGTGAGTGGGAGTGAGGGATGGTCTGCAGAGGTGGGGGGAGAGATTGTGACTCTTTTGTAGATTTGGATGCTGTGGAAGAAAGAATACACTGTGGACCTGGGGAGGGAAACTGAGGTATGGAGAGGGGAGATATTGTGGTTGTGGGGAGGGAAATTTTGGGAGAGGGAAACTGAGTCGGGCAGAAGAGAGAGATTGTGTCCTGAGGGAAAAGTGAGGCAGATGGGGCAGATATTGTAGTCCTGGAGCGGGAAACTGAGAAGTTGTGGTCCTGGAAAAAGAAACCCTAGGGGAGGAAAACTGAGGCAGGGAGATGGGGCTGGTGAGTGGGGTGAGCAAGGGAGTACCCCCTAGTTTGTGAAATACTCTCAATACACAAAGCGAAATCCAGCTAGCAGTTATACCTGGAACGAGTGGAATGAGTGCTTCATGTACAGTTCCCCTGCTTGATCCATCAACTTATGCTGCCCACATGTAGCCCCAGTTAGATATTCCATACAAGTAGCAGCCAGTGTGGTGGGGCTGAGCCACCCTCCTGACACTGGCTTACCTGGACAGTGTTTTGGGGCAGGACACAGTGGCATTGAGGTTGGGACTTTCTGGATGCCCTGGCAGGAGTGCTGCTGACCCAGATTGACTCCTGCTTGTATTTTATTTATATATTTACAGTATCGATACACTGCCTTTCAACAAAGGTTCTCAAGGGAGCTTCTATGTCAGCATGTTTCGTAGTAACCCCCTTAGGCAAGGATCTGCTATAGACAGAGACTATTTACACAGCTGACCTCAGATCTCAGATTAGCACAGGTTGTAAATTCCACCACCCACTACTGAGAGCTGTAAAACCTCCCCAGCAGCTAAAGCTCCTTGTAGCATAGCATTTAACAATGTAGCAGCATCCTATACAGAAAGAACAACTTTTTCTATGGGTCAAATACATGTAAAGCTAGGTAGTCACTCTCCAAATAATGTTTAGGGATATTTATTGAATGCTATAAGTTATCCATCACATTTCTGTGGATTGGACTATAACTGCAAATTATCCTAAGGCAATAATTGGCCAGAGATGTGGTCCTGACAAATAATTTTTAATTCTGCTATTTGAGGCAGGGCTGAGAATGGGCAAAGAGAGTTTGGGGTGGTCACTATTTCTTTGTGGAGACCTGCTGTGAGACAGGCCTGGACTTTGGCTATCTGTGGTTCTATTTTTTTAAGATCTAGATCTAGAATTTGTATATATAATTTATTTATTACATTTATAAATCAGCCTTTCTCAACAGAGCCCAGGGTAAAGTTCAATAAAAGTTTCTTTCAGTATTTTGCTGCCAATACCAAGCTGACTATTGGAGTGTTAAACTGTGCCTCCTCCATCTGTACTCAATCTCTGTGTTTGTAAATAACCAGCTACAGGTGATCTCCTTTCAAAAGGAACCAAACGTGGCTAAGTGTTGTGCCTTGGGAAATTCTCACTGCTCAGAGAAGTGGAGTGACAGTAGCAATTTGCTCCAAGTCAAAAGCAAAATTTCCACAACTGAGAAAGCCAAATTCTACACACTGAACAGAATACACTATACAGCTCAAACAAAGGATTATTGTATTACATTATTTGATCTAATAAATCAAAACAATTTAGTTAGAGAAAGCCAGTGAAATGGAGCTGCATTTTTGCTCTTTTAGCAGGTGAGTAGTGACTGTCTTCTGCATCAGCCACAGCCTCTTAAAACAGTTTGCAGAATGCAGAGAAATTTTGGTAGAGCTCGTTCATAATGTGACCTAAATAGTTAAATCAACAAAAAGTGATTCAAGAAGCCTAGGGTGCCAGAAAGCCCAGCCATTCTAAATTACAGTTTAGGCAATGAAGTCACTTCCTGAGATCCACTCAGGCCGGAAAAAAGGTAGCATGGGTAAACACCACACAAAGGTTTATAAATAGAACTGGAATATTTTAAGGTCTCTCTGCCTTTCCCAATCCCTGTTTTTTCCTTTCACTCAAAAGTTATCTCGTGAGTATAATTAGCCTCATCCTCATGTACCTGAACTGTCAGAGACCTGTTGTTCTCCAGATAGGCACTGGTTCTTCTTCTTGTGTGGAATGTTTCCCAACAGGTGTGCACACCTCTCTGTTCACCTCCAGTGTTGCATCACTTTCCGTAAAGGCAGGTGGCAAAAACAAGAGACTGCCAAACATAGTTGCTGAGCTGCCTTTGACCACAGAGAATGCTATAACCATAATAGTGGTGTTTCAACTATTGCATCTAAGATAATGAAGCTCGGAGCCTAAAAGATTATTTTGTACCATTTGACAAAAAAAGAGAAACCAGACTGAATTTTTTAGGTCAGGGTGGTGGGGAACCTGTGGCCCTATCCACTATTTATTCTGCTATTATTCCACTATTATTCCACTATTATTCCACTTTAAACAGTCATGGCTTTCCCCAAAGAATCCTGAGAAGTGTAGTTTGTTTAAGGGGGCTGAAAGTTGTTAGGAGACCCCTATTCGCTTCATAGAAATACAGTTCCCACCTCAGATTATGGTACATCCTTGGGAAGGAAGGGTCCAAGCAGCCCATCACAATCACAAACTGTAATTTAGCACACCTTTGCAAACACAATCCTATGCATGTTCATTCAGAAATCTATTGTGTTCCATAGGACAATCCAAGGTGAGTGTACATACGATTGCAGCCTAAAGTAAATTAAGTTCGTGACATGCTGAATCATGTGATGTGGGCATGGTGGTGTGTTCAGATAGCCTCTTTGCCATGGGTATGCCAAACTCTGAGTTGATGAAAACCACTAATTATTCCTAGATAGAATATATATATAATTATTGTATTTTTTCTTCTTTACTATGTTCGGAAAAAACATTTTTTTAATTTAAAAAGGGGGGAAATCAACAGATAAATATCTAGTGAGGCATGAATCTAGGAGTTTAATTGTCTCTAAGGACTGGGCTGAGAAGGAGTGTTTATACAAGAGCCAAACCTATTTATTTCTTTTTATGTTCTTTTGTTGTCGTTACTGAAAAGCATCTCCTGTTTTCAGCAGTGTCCATGTACATTTCAATGCCATTCCTCTTACTGCTACTTTCATTTTTCTTCTTTGCCCTCACAGTCTGAAGCATCATCTGCCCACACTGCTGTTTAGTCCTATTCATTGTGAGGACACCTATATAATTGTGTTGATGATGTCACTCATAATGGCATCTCATATGCTTGTAAACAAAATCACATTGGTCACCACAGCTAATCGGGTGGAATGGCAGAGTGGACACATTAGGAGATCACAGACTGTAATGGCAAGGAAAGAGGAAAATCTTGCAAAGGAAGCAGCAGCCAAGAGAACAAATGGTGAAAAACAGCAACAGCAAGAGGTGAGAATTGTTTTGGTATAACTACATCAAATAGGCTATTTTGAAGTGCATACTGAAATTTGAGGGCATTGGGCAATATGCATTTGTGATGTCCTGCTTGTGTAATGGACTTCCTCTTCCCCTCCTGCTCCCTTCATGCCACCTAAATCTGCTCTGGAGAGTTGGGACACACTTTGGAGCAGACTGGGAGGACGCAGGGGTGCAGAGGAAGGAAAAGAAGGGGAAGTCCCATAGCATCTGCTGGCATGATGTTGGCTCTTACCCATTCAGTGCAGCCCTAATTTTTATTGATTTCAGTAGTTTTGCATCAGAAGTGAACTCAGAGGGTATTGACCTGGATTTGATACCAAATTCAAGTGAAAGGGGAAAGAGAAGCAAAAAAGGGGGGAATAGTTATCCATCCCCACAAAAAATTATAACCATAGTTTAGGTGTTTACCCGTTAGAAATGCCACCTGCTGCTTCCGTTTAAGCAACAGCTTTGGCGCACCAAACCCTCATCAAGTGACACCCAGAAAAAAATATTCTTTCTGCTGCAACAGAATGAAAGGTTGCTGCTTCAATCTGCCTTCAATTCTTCTGGGGTAAAGGTCACCCTTACATGTTTTTAAAAGTACGCGAAATTGTTAGGCATGAAATGTGGCAGCCTTAGGACAAGAGCCAATTATGACAGATTGCAACTTGCTTGGGACCCTTCCATAGGGAACAAAAATGTATGGTTGTGCAATCCATTTCACTCTTCTAGTATTGATGATTTCCAGACTTACATGAAACTAAAGACTTAAGAATGTCCAAAGGATTCTGCTGGTTCAGACCAAAGGCCTGCTTAGTCCACAGTGGCCAACCAGATGTCCTCTCCCACTATTGTTGCCCAGCAACTGGTATTCAGAGGCACGCTGCCTCTGATCCTAGAGGAAGTATACAGCCAACATGAACAGTTGCCTTATTCTTCATGAATGGTCAAATCCCCTAGTTGCTGAAATAATATAGATGTATCAGCATAGCAATAAACTTCACCTCTTCCACCTGTTTTAAAGACCTTCCTCACTATATGATATTCACTAACTTATGTGGACCCGACTTGTCTATTCAAAATGTCAGATTTTGCCCTTAGGGTGCTGTTCCCTTAACAATCTGAAAATAACAGAAAAACACCAGTTTCAGTGTTTTGTATTAGCACCAGTGATGAATTTGAGTGTCCAAAGTCCTGGCATTCTAAATTGCCATTGAGGTTGGGGAATGACTGTGTACAACTACCCTTGAAGACTTGATGACAATGCAATGCCAGAACTTTTTTGGGGAGAACATAGGTGATGCAACCCTGATTTCAGTGATCATGGGCAGAGAGAGGTATAACCATGGGGAGGCAATGGGGTACAATGGAAGATGAGGGCAAGGCTATCTACATCTTGTTCCTTGCTCTCACTCCTCCCATGGACAGGTTCCTGGTTGCTCATCTGCTGTGCTCACTGGCCTATGTGTGCTGTTGTTTATTGCCAGATCAGGACACAATAAGACCATACTCAGTCATGATTTGATCGTGGATGAGGGTGCTGATTTGATATGCATTACCAAGACCTGGGTGGGTGAGCTGGGAGGAGTTGATCTGACCCAGCTTTGCCACCTGGATACCCAGTGCAACACCACCACAGGCTGCAGGGACAAGGGGAGGGTTAGCTGTGGTCTACAGAACTTCCATCTTAGTCATCAGGAAACCACACTGTCTTGGAACTGGCTGTGAGGTCCTGCACCTGGTTTCTAGCCAAGGAGACAATTAACTAAGGTTGCTGTACTGTCCACCCTGCTGCCCAGCAGCTTCTCTGACTGAGCTGGCGGAGGCCGTCTTGGCTGTGGTATTGGAGGAGCCCAGAATGATAGTCCTGGGTGATTTCATTGTCCATGCTGAGGCTGCCTCTAGTGTTCCAGCTCAGGACTTCATGGCCTCCATGACAACCATGGGACTGTCTCAAGTTGTCACTGGTCCAACACATAGGGCAGAGCAGGTTGTTGGTCCAGATGGAGGAAAGGGTGGTCTGGAGATGGGGGTGGTGGTGGATGTCACTTCATTGACATGGTCAAACCACTTCCTGGTGAAGTTTAAACTTACGGCTCCAATCCTCTCCTCCAGGGGTGGTGGACAGATTAAGATGGTCCACCCCCGGAGACTAATGGAATCCACTGGATTCCTGAATGCACTGGAGGAGTTCCCAGTAGATAGAGCAGGTGACCTTGCTGAAGTCCTTATTACTCTGTGGAACAGCAAGACACATTGGGCTCTTAACATGGTTGCCCTTGTGCGCCCTCTTCATTATTGTGAGCCCAGTTTGCACCTTGGTACACCAGTGAACTAAAGGTAATGAAATAGGCTGGATGACATCTACAGTGCAAGTGGAGAAAGACTTGCTGTGAAGCTGATCACGCTCAAGTAAAACGTCATAACCATGCCCTTGAGGTTGGTCTGGAAGCTGCAACTGGTGCAAAATGTGGTGGCATGACTTCTTACTGGGGCAGGGTATTGCCAGCATGTCACCCCGCTGTTGAAAGAATTGCACTGGCTGCCCAATAGCTACTGGGCCAAGTTCAAGGTTTTGGTGTACAAAGACCAAGATGCTGGAAAATGGGACCTTTTATTTTTGATAAAACCCAACATGTTTCAGCCTGTTATCTACAGGCCTTCATCAGGGGCTATGGTAAACCAAACAAAAAGGACAAATTAACTCTACACACATATAAAATCATACACATATACATAGTACATATAAATCTTTTGAACAGTCTAGTACTCACATAATAGCTTGTAAGATTATAAGACAAGCAAATCACTTTCTGTACTGTACCAATATCAAACGTCTCAATGAGTAATGCAATGGATTGTCTGTATATATACACAAGCAATCCGAAGCAAAGTATAGGTGAATGCAATAATGTTCCCTTTTGCATGAGGAACAGCTGACACCTGGATGTGAGTACTAGACTGTTCAAAAGATTTATATGTACTATGTATATGTGTATGATTTTATATGTGTGTAGAGTTAATTTGTCCTTTCTGTTTGGTTTATCATAGCCCCTGATGAAGGCCTGTAGATAACAGGCTGAAATGCGTTGGGTTTTATCAAAAATAAAAGTTCCCATTTTCCAGCATCTTGGTCTTTGACCTCCTCTTTTTGATTTCTCATTTGGATGCTAGCCACCCTCTGCTTATCTGGTGTACAAAGACCTATACAGCTTTGAACCAAGACCTTTATATACCCAGCTGATCACTGCACCTGAAGGTGAATGCCTCCTCCAGATACCATCTTATCAGGATGCCCATTCTGCACAACATAGGAAGCAGACCTTTAGTGTTCTGGCACTTACCCTTTGGAATTCCCTCCTCTTAAATATTAGACAGGCGCCGTTTGTGTTATCTTTTTGGCGCCTACTGAAGACCTTCCTCTTTCAACAAGCCTTTTAAGTAGAGACCTTATTCCAGTCTGTGTCTGCATTGGAATTGCTTTTTAAGATGTTTTGTTTTAATGTTTTTAAACATGTTTTGTTTTAATATGTTTTAAAGTGTTTTTTATAGATGTTTTAAAGTGCTTTTAGTGTTTTTGTTTGCTACTCTGGGCTTCTTCTGGAAGGAAGGGTGGGATATAAATTTATTTATTTAATTAATTAATTAAATTTCCCACTACCTTTGATAGCTGTTCTGTGATGACCTGATTGCATTATAGGGGGAATGGATAAAGACTAACCTGGGAGCTGAGGCTGGTCCCCCGAGCAATTTTTTTCTGGCTCTGGTGGCCTAATTTTTACAAAAGATATTGTATCATTATAGCAGCAATCCTTTCCCAGTTTGTTCTTCAGAAGTTTGTCCCTCAGAGGTGCCAGCTGAAAAGAGAAGAGCAGAAAGGGAAGAGGGAGAGGAAAGAATGAAAGGTAGAGACAACGGAGGGGAACAATGGATAAAAGAAACAACCCCTTCCAAAAAGCTGTGAGAAAGCGTGCGAGAATAAATAAACAGCTTCTTTGTGTCCAAGTCTTTCCTGCTGTGTCCTTACAAGAACAAGGTGTGGAAAAAGGTTTTCCCTCAGTTTCAGTTGAAATCAAAAGGGGAATATTTTCAAGTTGTAAGAGGTGGAGGTAATCCAAACTTTAATGTTACATCTCTTTTCACAAAAAAATCTGCAGCGCACTCTGGCATACCTCCCTGCCAGATGGTGCTGGTTTCATCATGGATCCTGACTACTCTTGGAGGGGTGATATTCAGGCCCTTTGCCAACTTTTGCAGGGCCCTTGGCACCCTCAGGTGGGTCCCTTGGCAACAGCACCCTCCTTCATGGCAGGCCACCTCTGCAACAAGCCAACAAAAAAGTTGGTCTAGCTGATTTCCCCACAGTGCCTCTGGGATTCCAGCACAGCATTACTTCCCAGCCACAGCTATTTCCAGCACTGAGAGGAGGGCCAGGTACCAGGGCAGCCCCAGAACATTTGCTGCCTGAAGCAAAGGATAAGATTATGCCTCTCCCAGTTGTATGTCAAAAGCTGACTGAACTGGACACTGAATCTTACTTTCACACTATAAATGCAGTATTGTCTGGGGCACCTGAGGGCAACAGGCTAACTCAGGGCAGGTTGCATGTCACACACAGGTCTGTCTTCCTACAGCTCCTTACTGCTCCCTGGCCTTTACCATTTGCCCCTGAGGTGGCTGCCTCACTCTGCCTGATGTAGCGCCAGCCCTCTGGGGCCTGGATTATTGCAACCAGCATTTTGGGTAGGTGGTAGAATTAGCGGTGGTCTCAGTCCTGAGGGCTTAGACCATCAACTGTTGTCTGGCGGCACTGATCTGTGATGGCAGGCCTGGGGATGTCTATGACTGGTGCGGGGGGGTATCTTTCTGCACTCAGATCACAGTGTAATACAGTAGCTCCCAAGAATAGAGAAGCTGGCAAGCCCTGAAGTCCAGAATGGCAGTTTAAATTATAATGGATGTTGACATTGAACATTTTCTTATTTGTTTGTTTATTATTTATTTATTACATTTATATCCCATCCTTCCTCCCAACGGGGCCTAGGGTGGCAAACACAGAAGCAATAAAACAATTAAAACATCTAAAAACAATCCCAATACAGATGCAGACTTTTAAAACATTAAGTTTATATTAGCTGTAGTTTTGATCATCCTGTAATATGAGTGCAAACGTACATTGGCTAAGGTACCTTAGATTTTTCTTTCATCTCCTATCCTAAATTAGCAACATTATCCACACGTGGCAAAAATAGTGAAAGAGAAGCTCGACAGAACATTTTGGCTAACCAAAAATTGAATTTAGGGGGAGAGGTAATTGTGCTTGATTCATCATTCATAGAACCCACTCATTCTTTTTTCTCTAGTGTTAGTTACCCTTGGGGTGTCTATTTGTTGTAGACATATTGTTTTATATGAAACATTAGTTCCAGCTAGGGTTGTCAGATCAAAAGCATCTTAAATCCTGAGGTTTCATGGGTGGGCCCTAGTGATATCATGGGGCGGGCCCTGGTGATGTCATTAAGCATGATACATTAAGCATCAAACACAGTTGCTTGGAGCATACCACTCAAATAAAAATATTTCTTTGATTGGAAATTAAGATAGAAATCTTAGCTAAAAGATGGTGTTCCCAAGTCCAGCTGAAGTGATGGAATCATTCCTTCTCACCTGCTTAGGTCGTGTGAGTAGGGAACATTTAATCTAGCCTCCTTGGTTCTGACAAGAAGGGTTGAAGTGCCCTCAGGCCAGGCCAGTCACCAGAAGGCCATTGTAGGAAGAGGGGAGCCTAGTGTTGTGGAGATGTTAGATGGGAGTACTCAGGAATAAAGATGGATGCCCCTGAAGGCTGCAATTCTAAACACACATACTAAGGACTGAGCCCCATAGAACTCAATAGGATGCACTTCTGAGTAGATATGGTTTGGAGCTGTCCTGCCCAGAGTCTGAGAGATGAGACGGAGACGAGACTGGAATTATACAGCCACAAGAGTGGCTGTATACTATAGCCAGCGTGGATTTTTCACATTCCACAATCTTAAATTGAAAATACCCCCATGCCATTCTGATGCTTCCCATAAGCTCATTTCAAAACAAAACCTTACAAAACGTATAGTTCTGAACTCAGAAATGCTTGCTTAACAACCCTCTCAATTTTCATGGTGATACACAAAACAGTCAGAGACAATAGAGAGTTCAAAGTCTAAAAAGAGAGAGAAAAACCTCAGCGCCCTTTTGGACTTTTTTTCTGTCAGAGTTCTCATAATCTGTTGAAATTCATTAAAAATTAGCCATATTCACAGAGTACCTTTCTTTTATTAATAATAATTGTATACAACCATTGGCTATTACAACAGGATTACAAACACAAAGATACAATTATATTTAAAACATTCAAAAAGAGTACCTGTAATTCTAATACTGGCCTTGCCCCATACGCTGACCTTCATCTTCTGCAGTTTAAACATTTAAAAAATGCCTGGCTGATTTTTAATTAATTTAAGAAATTTTGGCTGGCAGCCTATGATAACGCGGGGCATGGCCAATAAGAACCAACTGTCTGAATTCTAAAAGCCAGACTCACAGCTGTTGGGCTTGCCTAATCAGGGGACCATACCCACACCAGACTTTGATTTCACTTGAGAAAGTCGTGGCTTCCCTCCCTCAGAGAATCCTGGGAAGTGTAGTTTGTGAAGGGTGCTGAGCGGAGACTCCTGTTCTACTGAGAGAGCTCCAGTGGCCAGACTCGTTTAACAGTCAGCCACTCTCATAGAAGGTCTGTGAGGGGAACTCCGCACCCTTTACTAACTACACTTCCCAGGATTCTTTGAGAGGAGCCATGACTGTCCAAAGTGAAATAAAGGCCTGGTGTGGATGTGGCCAGGGAAAGCTTTGGTTTAAATTTGGGTGGGAGGCTACATGTGCTTGCTGTAGAAAAAAAAGGTGGGGGAAACCCTGAAAAAGAATGATACCGTTCACAATGTTTTCCTTTTGGAAAGGAAAGGGTCTTCCCTTCTGCCCAGTGCTCACCCACCCAATCTCATCCCCCTCCCCTCCCTGCCCCTTCCCTGGGTCAGTGTTGGACGATGACCTGGGAGACCAGGGTTCGAATCCCCACACAGCCATGAAGCTGACTGGGTGACCTTGGTCCAGTCACTGCCTCTCAGCCTCAGAGGAAGGCAATGGTGAAACCACCTCTGAATACCGTTTACCATGAAAACCCTATTCAAAGGGCCGCCATAGGTGGGGATCGACTTGAAGGCAGTCCATTTCCATTTTCAAACATGATTGCATAGAAATAAATCCCATTCAACTCAAAAAGTATGCAAATGATCAAACCCTCCTTTCCCTCTCCTCCCTCCTATCCCCTTCCTCTTGCCCCTTCCCTCCCCCTTCCTTTGCCCCTCCCTCCCCATCGCCTTCCAATCCTCTCCTACCCCTTTCCCCTCCTTTTCCTCCTCCCCATGGTCAGTTTTACCTGTCCTAAGCATGATTGCATGGAAGTAAATACCATTGAACTCTATAAACATGCAAATGATCAAACCTGCCCACCCCTCCCCTTCCGTTGCCCCCCTGCAATACGCTCCTTCCCCTTCCCACTCCCACTCCTCCTCCCCATGGTCAGTTTTTCCTATCCTAACCAATATTGCAAGAGTAAATCCCATTGAACGCATGCAAATGATCAGACCTGCTTTTCCCCTCCTTCCCCTCTCATCTCCCTTTCTCCTCCCCTCCCCTCTTCCTTCTTCCTCCTCCCCTGCCCACTTCAGCCCTCCCTCCCTCCCTCCCCCCTGGTCAGTTTTACCTATCCTATGCATGATTCCACGGGAGTAAATCGCACCGAATTCAATAAACATGCAAATGATCAACCTGTCCTTCTCCCCTTCCCATCCTCTGTGGTCAGTTTCACATATCCTAAGCATGATTGCAGGGGAATAAATCCCAGTGAACTCAATAAGCATGCAAATGATCAATCCATTCTCAGCAAACTTGCACAGGATCCCATTTCTTACCTCCCAGATTAAAAAGCATGGAAATTCACTAATAGGCAAAAAACCTTGCCGTTTAAGAATGTACCTATAGCCCACAACTATTTCTATCAAGCTTTAAAAAGCAGGGAAATGGGGCAGCTATAGTGAATGCACCAGGGGAGCAGGAGACCTGACCTCCTCTCTGAGATATTGGACTGCCCCACGAATTGGTCAAAATGCAAACACCATTTGGGTTGGTCTTTCACAGTCCAATCCACTTCCTGTGTAGCTTGCAAGAATTTGGTAACATGTGCCTCTGAGTATATGGTGAGTGGTGGCAACACCTGCAATCAGCCCAAATAATAGAAAGAAGACATGTGCTGTGCTGATCTTGTTTTAGCAGGGAGGAAGCAACATTAAGACAGTTGATATATACTGTGTTCAAGTCGATTCCGACTTATAGCGACCCTATTAATAGGGTTTTCATGAGTCTGAGAGGCAGTGACTGGCCCAAGGTCACCCATTGAGCTTCATGGATATGTGGGGATTCAAACCTTGGTCTCCCAGGTCGTAGTCCAACACTTTAACCACTGCACCACACTGGCTGATATAGTTCAGATGGTCACTTTGAATATGTCTGATTTCCTTTGCAATTTTAGGAAATCATTTCCTTTTGTTTCTGTTTCTGTAAATATGTGAAGTGCAGCAACACTTTGCAAAATGTACACTAAAAAAAACTCCAAACATAATTGTGGAATAATGGCATTGATTTCTGCTGAATAGTCTCCAGTGGACCTCAGGAGTGTCTCAATTTGCACAAGATAAAACAGTGGGAGGTGAAATATATTCTAGCAAAATGCTAGGTGTGCTCTATGTTTTTAATTGACTATGCCCACTGTGACGCCCTTCCCTGGCTCTCCCTGTCAGGTTCCTACCTGCACGTGGCTACTGCCTGTCACTAGGCACCACCAGGGACTCCACCAGTTCAGACTGTCCTTTTTAATTTTTTCTCTCCCCGCTCTAGCACAGATCTCAACAGATCCCCCTGCTAGGCAACCACCAGTCACGTCCTAATACTAGTATTCCCAGAGACTCTGAATACTGGTATTGTTATTCTCTTCACCGCTGCCACCATTTGTTACAGTTCCCCTTCAGCCTTTGTCATTACCTTACCCTCCCTTCTGGTCTGTGAAACCCCAGCCAAGGATCAGGCCTTTGGTAAACCAAATTAAGTATTTATTAAAGATAACAAAGCTAACAAGATTAACAAGAGTTCTTCTTAAGGCACATAAGCATATGGTTTTACTCAATACTAATCCGAACTCTACCCCCCTCCTTCTCCACTCTCTCCTGGCAAACAACTCTCTAAACCCCACCAAGCAACCCACTCAGTTTCACCTCATCCACCCCCTAGATTCCACTCTCACTCTTCCTTTTATACGTTCAGCCATTTTAAACACTCAGCCAATCATCTAGCATTCTACTGCCCATTCACTCCCCCTCCTCTTTCACTCCACTTACCATGTATCTTCTAAACAACCAACACTTACCATATATACATTAATATAGGAACATCACATTTCCCCCCCCTTAAAACAACGGCAGAGTATTATTCCTGTTCCAGGATTTATACGTCGCGTTAACAAATAAAAGTCTCTATGGGGAAAATGTCTTTCTTTGTTCCTCCGTCTGGTCACGTCACTGCAGTCCCAGCCACTTGCCTGGAAAGTCCATCGGCCAGTACATTGTCCTTGCCTTTTATGAACTGGAAGTCCACTTGATAGTCCTGTAGGGCCCAGGACCACCTCTGCAGCATAGTGTTATGGTTTTTCATAGTCTGCAACCATAACAAGGCCCGATGATCCGTAGTCACTGTGAATCTTCGTCCCCACACGTATGGGCGCAACTTGTTCAGTCCCCACACGACCGCTAGGCACTCCTTCTGGACCGACGAATAGTTTTTCTCCCTCGGCGTCAGCTTGCGACTCAGGTACGCCACTGGATGTCTGGTGCCTTCTCTCTCCTGTAGCAAGACGACTCCCAGCGCCAGGTCCGACGCATCTGTAGCCACGATGAATGGTTTCTCATAGTCTGGTGCTATTAATATGGGTCCCTGACACAAGGCTTGCTTCAGTAGATCAAAAGCCTTCTGACATTCATCCGTCCATACCACACGCTCAGAACACTTCTTCTTCGTTAATTCATGCAAGGGGGTTGCTATTTCCCCAAAATTTCTCACAAACTTCCTATAAAATCCAGCCACACCCAGAAATGCCCTTACTTGTTTTTTGGTTAAGGGGATCGGCCACGCTTGTATTGCCTCCACCTTGCTCCATAAGGGGGTGATTTTCCCACTCCCCACCTTATGTCCTAAATAGATTACTTCCTTTAGTCCAAACTGGCATTTCTTAGCTTTTATTGTGAGGCCTGCTTTTCTTAAGGCCTCCAATACTGTTGTCAGGTGTTGGACATGCTCAGGCACCGACTTGCTAAAAATGGCCACGTCATCGATATAGGCCACTGCAAAATCTGACATGCCTCGCAACACAGTATTGATTAGCCTCTGAAATGAACTTGGTGAGTTCCTTAGTCCCATGGGTAAGGTCACAAACTCATATAACCCATCTGGTGTACTGAAGGCAGTTTTGGCTCTGGATTGCTCGTCTAGTTCCATTTGCCAAAATCCTTTACAGAGATCTAGTGTAGAGATAATGGTTGCTGCCCCCAATAACTCTAACATTGCGTCTGCCCTAGGCATAGGATACGCATCTGGGACAGTAATTTTATCGATTAGCCGATAATCAATGCAAAACCTTGTCGTTCCATCTTTTTTCGGAACCAGGACAATACTTGAGGCCCAGGGACTGATGGATTCCCTGATCACTCCTAATTCCAGCATATCTTCCACCTCCTTTTTGATCTCATTCAAAACGTTCCCATTCACACGGTACGGAACAGATCTGATTGGGGCATGATCTCCAGTATCAATGGAATGTATAACTATACTGGTTCGGCCAGGTTTGTTGCTAAAGAGATTCCTATAGGTTTTCAAAACTCTCAGAATCTCCTCTTTTACTTCCTCCTTCACCTCCTCTGACCATTCCACATGATCTACCCCTCCTTTGTCTTTGCTTTCCTGTACCAAATCTGGAAGTTCAGGCCCACTTCCCTCAGGGAATAAGGTAACTTGCAACACCTGTGCATCCCTGGTATGGTAAAGCTTCAACATATTTACATGAACCACTTTGCTTTTGTTTAATTGGTCTGTGGTGATTACATACGTCACTGTGTCAAGCCTTTCTCTGATGGTATATGGTCCTTCCCAGTTAGCCTGTAATTTGTCATGTTTCCTGGGTATGAATGCCATAACCATATCTCCCACATCATACACACGTTCCCTGGCTGTTCTGTCATACCAGTAACGTTGCTTCTCCTGTGCTTGACTCAAATTCTTTTCCACCACCTCCATCATTGATGTTAATTTATTGCGGAATTCCAATACAAAATCTACTACAGATGTTTTGTACTCTCCCAGGGTTCCTTCCCATGAATTTTTTAATAGTTCCAAAGGTCCCCTCACTTTTCTAGTGAACATGAGTTCAAAGGGTGAGAAGCCTGTTGACTCTTGAGGGACTTCTCTGTATGCAAATAAGAAGCATCCCAACCGTTCATCCCAGTCTTGTGGGTGATCTTGAACATAGCTTCTGATCATGCCCTTCAAAACGCCATTGAATCTCTCTGTTAACCCATTAGTGGCGGGATGGTAAGTAGTGGCCTTTAGATGTTTTAGACCACAACATTTCCACATACATTGCATCACTTCTCCCATGAATACACTGCCTTGATCCGTCAGTACTTCATGAGGGAAACCCAGCCTCATAAAGATTTTTAATAAAGCCTCTGCCACTACAGGGGCTTCCACGGATCTTAGTGCTTCTGCGTCTGGGTACCTGGTGGCAAAATCCACCACCACCACTAGATATTTCTTGCCATGCCTTGTGGGTTTGGAAAAAGGGCCCACCAAATCTATTCCCACTCTATAAAAGGGTTGTCCAATTATAGCAAGGGGCTTTAAGGGTGCCTTAGTCTTTACTCCACTTTTCCCCACCTTTTGGCATATTCCACAAGATAGACAATGTTGTTTTACATCTTTGGAGATGTTTGGCCAATAATAGTGTGCAGCCAATCTCCTCTTGGTCTTTTTTATTCCCAGATGTCCTGCACATGGGACATCGTGGGCTACCTCTAGCAATCTGGTTCTGTATTTGCTAGGTACTATTAATTGCTACACTGGTTCACATTCATCCTTTCTCTCAGCGGGCATCCACAGTCTATATAAAATCCCATTCACACACACAACTTGATTCCTCAGTTTGTCAGTGAAAGGAATCTGTTGGGTCAGAGCTTGTTCCTTTATCTGCTTCAAACTTATATCTTTATGCAGCTCTTCGCTGAATTGATCTGCCTCATCGTTATCAGAGACCACTTGATACAGTTTGTCTCCTTCAGCAGGCCTGCTAGTGGTTGCTATGGTGACCTGAGGCTGGTTAACAGATTCCATCCTGTTTGTTTCAGCCCCCCTTAATATGGCTTCTTTTTCTCTGCCAATTTGCTGTCTGGTCACTACATAGATCTTTCCTTGGGCGCCCATTACATCTCTTCCCAGTATTACTGGTTCTTGTTGCTGGGCATTAATGCCTACTTTATATCGGCCCTCTCGGCCTCTCCAAGTCATTTCCACCAGGGCCACAGGCAAACTTTCTGGTTGACCCCTCACTCCTTGGATAGTCACAGTTTCCTGAGGTAATATTACCTCAGATTTTATTAAATCTGGCCTCAGTAATGTCTGAGCGGCACCAGTATCAAGCAATGCCCAATAATTTGCCCCTTGTACACTCACTTCCTCTCTCAGACTTGAATCAAGGTCTGTTACTTCTGTCCAGTTTATCTGACAGAACTGAACCTTTTTCGCTGTTTCTAAAGCCTTGGGCTCTGTTTTCGCTGCCCTTGTCTGAGCAGGATTACTAATGGGGTTGGCAACCTCACATTGAAAACGTAGGTGCCCCGGTCTACCACATTTGTAGCATAATTTCTCCTCACTTTTAGGGTACACAGATCCACTCTGGGGTGTCCTGTGCCCTTCAGATTTTACTGGAGGACTCACTCTCTGTGGTACCACATCCCTTCTGCCAGCATTATATGGTCTGGGTTTAAAATCTCTTGATGTTTTCCCCACCCAGCCAGTTCTGTTGGAGGCGAAGCGATCCGCCATCTCTGCGGCCTCCTGCACCGATGTAGGGGAACGGTCTTTGACCAGGAGCCTTATTTCTGGTGGTAACTGATGGTATAATTGATCCAATATCATGAGGTTTTTCACCTCCTCCACAGACTGAGCTTTTGCACTTGTCAGCCATTTCCCAAATATGTCCATCAGTTTTGCCCCCAGCTCCACAAAAGATCTCCCTGTCTGTATCTGGCAATTTCTGAAAAGCCTTCTAAAATAATCAGGCCCCAGTCTGAATCTTTTAAACACTGCTTCTTTGAATTCAGCATAGGTGACGGGCCTGTCTGAGGGGAAATATTGGTATACCTCATTCAATTCCCCTTTAATCAGGTTTGATAAATACTGCATGTATTTATCTTCAGGTAGCCCCCACAACTGAGCTGCTTTTTCAAAGGTGCTGAGGTAAATTTGAGGATCTTGACCAGGCTCATAGACAGCAAAGTCCTTTGGAGTAATTTTTATTTTTGCTCCATCTCTGTCCTTTCTTGTTTCATCAGAATGAAACTTCTCTCTTTCAAATTTTAACTTTTCTACTTGTAATTCAGCATCCACTGCTCGTTGCTTCTCCCTCTCCTCAAACCCCATTCTCAACTTCTCAGTTTCCAACTCCCTCTGTTTGTCTTTTTCCTCAGCCTCAAAGACCCACTGTTTGTCTTTTTCCTCAGCCTCCATCCTCATTCTCTCAGTTTCCATCCTCAACTTCTCTCTCAAGTACTCTGTATAAGCGGGATTGCTTAAATATCCTTCTGGGGTCTCTTCTCTGACAGGTTGTTTTTGCTGGGCAGTTGCAAATCCTACCCTCAATTCATCTACCCCTTTACCCTCGTGAGGTAAATTGAATGTTATGCACTTCTCCACCAGCTCCTCTCTTTTCATTTTTATGTATTCAGCCATGGTGTTTGAGTTCACTCACTCTTTGCCACACACTCTTTGCCAGTCACTCTCACAAGAAATCTTGTTTTGTTATTTCTGTTTGCCACACCACTGTTAGGGATTGTCTAGTATTCGTATCTCACTGCTACAGCCAACACCTGTGACGTAGTCTCCTTTGTTCGGATCTGGATTCTCTGTTGTTCGTATCCCACCGCTACTGCCACCACGTGTGAGGCATCCTTCCCTGGCTCTCCCTGTCAGGTTCCTACCTGCGCGTGGCTACTGCCTGTCACTAGGCACCACCAGGGACTCCACCAGTCCGAACCGCTCTCTCTTATGGTTTCTCTCCCCGCTCTAGCACAGATCCCAACAGATCCCCCTGCTAGGCAACCACCAGTAACATCCCAATACTAGTATTCCCAGAGACTCTGAATACTGGTATTGTTATTCTCTTCACCGCTGCCACCATTTGTTACAGTTTCCCTTCAGCCTTGGTCATTACCTTACCCTCCCTTCTAGCCCCCACAACTGAGCTGCTTTTTCAAAGGTGCTGAGGTAAATTTGAGGATCTTGACCAGGCTCATAGACAGCAAAGTCCTTTGGAGTAATTTTTATTTTTGCTCCATCTCTGTCTTTCCTTGTCTCATCAGAATGAAACTTCTCTCTTTCAAATTTTAACTTTTCTGCCTGTAATTCCGCATCCACTCTCATTCTCTCAGTTTCCATCCGCAATCTCTCAGTTTCCAACTCTCGCTGTTTATCTTTCCCATCAGCTTCCATCCTCAATCTCTCAGCTTCCAACTCCCTCTGCTTGTCTTTCCCATCAGCTTCCATCCTCAATCTCTCAGCTTCCCATCTTAACTTCTCTCTCAAGTACTCTATATAAGCGGGATTGCTTAAGTATCCTTCTGGGGTCTCTTCCCTGACAGGTTGTTTTTGCTGGGCAGTTGCAAATCCTATAAGTGCTACCCTCAATTCATCTACCCCTTTACCCTCGTGAGGTAAATTGAATGTTATGCACTTCTCCACCAGCTCCTCTCTTTTCATTTTTATGTATTCAGCCATGGTGTTTGAGTTCGCTCACTCTTTGCCACACACTCTTTGCCAGTCACTCTCACAAGTAATCTTGTTTTGTTATTTCTGTTTGCCACACAACTATTAGGGATTGTCTAGTATTCGTATCTCACTGCTACAGCCAACACCTGTGACGTAGTCTCCTTTGTCACCACGTGTCTTTGGGACTCTCTTTGGTTCATATCTGGATTCTCTGTTGTTCGTATCCCACCGCTACTGCCACCACCTGTGAGGCGTCCTTCCCTGGCTCTCCCTGTCAGGTTCCTACCTGCACGTGGCTACTGCCTGTCACTAGGCACCACCAGGGACTCCACCAGTCCGGACTGTCCTTTTTTATTGTTTCTCTCCCCGCTCTAGCACAGATCTCAACAGATCCCCCTGCTAGGCAACCACCAGTAACGTCCCAATACTAGTATTCCCAGAGACTCTGAATACTGGTATTGTTATTCTCTTCACTGCTGCCACCATTTGTTACAGTTCCCCTTCAGCCTTGGTCATTACCTTACCCTCCCTTCTGGTCTGTGAAACCCCAGCCAAGGATCAGGCCTTTGGTAAACCAAATTAAGTATTTATTAAAGATAACAAAGCTAACAAGATTAACAAGATTTCTTCTTAAGGCACATAAGCATATGGTTTTACTCAATACTAATCCGAACTCCACCCCCCTCCTTCTCCACTCTCTCCTGGCAAACAACTCTCTAAACCCCACGAAGCAACCCACTCAGTTTCACCTCATCCACCCCCTAGATTCCACTCTCACTCTTCCTTTTATACGTTCAGCCATTTTAAACACTCAGCCAATCATCTAGCATTCTACTGCCCATTCACTCCCCCTCCTCTTTCACTACACTTACCATGTATCTTCTAAACAACCAACACTTACCATATATACATTAATATAGGAACATCACACCCACCTTGCCTTAAATGAAGTGGTTTAAACATAGCAGGCTGAAAACATGCATCCTCTTTTGTCCAACAGCTAGAGTCATTGCTGAAGTAGCAACATATTGGAATCAGTTTGATTTTACATCAAACCGCAATTTCAAATTCCACTGTTCATCATTGGCGATCAGTCATGGCTGAGTAAGATTGTCTTCCAGGGTAAGGTCTTTAACAATGGGCCCATAAGTGACTGTGGAGGCCAATTCTGGATCCACACAGCCTCCCACAGTGAGGACATAAGTTTCCAGATGGAAGATGGTCACAATGAGGATTTGCTTGACATGCCTTCCGCTTAGCTCATTTGTCCCTTTCACCCTGTACTCGTGCTTCTTTGAAGTCCATAGCACCTTTGATAATGGCTGACCTCCAATTGGGACGCTCATGGGCCAAGGCTTCCCAGTTCTCGATGCTTATGTTACATTTTTTTAGATTAGCTTTGAGAACATCTTTAAACCTCTTTTGCTGGCCACCGATATTACGTTTTCCATCCTTAAGTTGGGAGTAAAGTAGCTGCTTTGGAAGATGGTGATCAGGCATTCGAACAACATGGCCAGTCCAGTGAAGTTGATGTTGGAGGATCATTGTTTCAACACTGGTAGTCTTTGCTTCTTCCAATACGCTAACATTAGTCTGCCTATCTTCCCAAGTAATTTGCAGAATTTTCCGGAGGCAGCGTTGGTGGAATCTTTCAAGAAGTTGGGAGTGTCGTTTATAGATGGTCCATGTTTCACAGGCATACAATAAGGTCGGTAGTACAATGGCTTTGTAAATAAGCATTTTGGTCTCCCTGCGAATATCCCGATCCTTGAACACTCTACGCTTCATTCGGGAGAATGCTGCACTCGCAGAGCTCAGATGATGCTGAATTTCAGCGTCGATGTCAGCTTTTACAGAGAGATGGCTGCCAAGATAAGAAGAGTGATCGACTTTCTCCAGCATCGCACCATTAAACTGGATTGATGGTGCTACAGAGGGATTGGTTCGCACTTGCTGATGAAACACTTTGGTTTTTTTTATGTTAAGCGAGAGGCCAAGCTTTTCATATGCTTCTGCAAACACATTTAGGATAGTTTGAAGATCTTCCTCTGAATGTGCGGAGACTACATTATCATTGGCATATTGAAGTTCTACAACAGAGGTTGTAATTACCTTACTTTTTGATTTCAGCCTACTGAGATTAAAAAGCTTTCCATCTGTTCGATATGTGATTTCCATGCCAGTGGGAAGTTTCCCCTCAATAAGTTGTAGAATCATGACGACGAAAGTAGCAAATAAGGTAGGAGCAATGACACATCCCTGTTTGATGCCTGATCCCACTTTGAATGGATCACTTGGAGAGCCATTGTTATCCAAAATTGTTGCCGTGATGTTGTCATGGAGGAGTCGCAAGATATTCACAAATTTATCAGGGCATCCAATTTTCAGAAGGATGGTCCAGAGAGCAGTTCAATTTATAGTATCAAAGGCCTTAGTCAGATCAATAAATGCCATATACAGAGGTTGGTTTTGCTCCCTGCATTTTTCTTGAAGCTGTCATGCAGTGAAGATCGTGTCCACTGTCCCCCTGGAAGGGCGGAAACAATTTTGGGATTCAAGGAGGATGTCTTCTGAGATAGGTAGGAGGCGATTTGTGAGGATCCTTGCAAGGATTTTACCTGCAGTAGCTAGAAGAGAGAGGCTTTGTTAGTTCCCACAACCTGTTCTATCACCCTTCTTGAAAAGAGTGATAATTATGGCATCCCTAAAGCCTTCTGGGGTCTCCTCATCCAGATTTTTTCGATGAGTTTATGAAGTTGTTGCATAAGTTGAGGCCCAACTTCTTTAAAGACTTCAGCAGGAATCCCATCAGGTCCACTAGCTTTGTTATTCTTCATTTGATTAACGGCTTTACTGACTTCATCCAAGTTAGGGGATACTGCAAGCTCATCTCTAATTTGTTGTTGCACCCAAAATAGAAACAGAACATAACCTCCAATTTGAAACACAAAAAATGCTGTCTTCACCATCATATGACACTGACCAGTAAAAAGGCTTTGAAATTAATAAAAGTAAATTTGACACAGATTTCTAGGATGAATAATGAGGGAAATAAAATTTTCTAGTTTAGATTCTTGGTAGAAACATTAGCAACACAGGAACGAAGCAAAGTAAGAAGAACACCAACAAACATACAAAAATATAATTATCTTTGGAGATGGCAGGTGTTGCCACCACTCACCATATGCTCAGAGGCACGTTACCAAATTCTTGCCAGCTACACAGGAAGTGGATTGGACTGTGAAAGACCAACCCAAATGGTGTTTGCATTTTGACCAATTTGTAGGGCAGTACAATATCTCAGAGAGGAGGTCAGGTCTCCTGCTCCCCTGGTGCATTCAATATAGCTGCCCAATTTCCCTGCTTTTTAAAGTTTGATAGAAATAGCTGTGGGCTATAGGTACATTCTTAAACGGCAAGGTTTTTTGCCTATTAGTGAATTAATTCTTTTTTTATTAGAGTAACGGTTACATAAAAAGCCGTGTGCCTCATAGACCTATCTATGCTGACTCACTACTGACCCTAACTAGGCTACCTAAGCTTGCTCTGCAGCATGTGGAGTAAGTTGACTCAGCACCCCAATCAGGGGGGTGCCGCCTTAAATAGGAAAGGTCTTCACCTGTAATCTCTGGCTCCTTCGAAGTTCCACCTTCTGACCGACCCGCTTCTTGTGGCGTCTTGCGCAGTGCAAGGGGGGGGGAGCCTCCGCTTGCTCATCTGACAGTGTAGGCTTACTATGTGCTGGCTTGACTTCAGGGGGCGGGGAACCTGCTGGCAGGGAAGTGTTTGAAGTGCCAGGGGGGGAGTCCGGGGGAGAGTTGGCACACATGTGAGATCATTCCCCAACGGCTCTGTTGGGGCACTTGTAGGTGGAGCGAGCTCTGCATTGCCGGGAGGAATGTTCGTGGGAATTGACAGGCTATCAAGTTCACCCCCTCCCTCAAAGCCCTCAAAAACCTCATCCACCTCTGGCTCTTCTCCCTGATCTATCTGGGGAAGCCGGTGCTCGACCAACTCTCCTCCCTGGTGCTCCTGGGAGAGTTGGGGCTCAACATCATCCCCCCTCCATGCACTGTTCTCCTCCACCCCCAGGGCTTGGGCTTGCTCTGGTAGGCTTCATGAAACTCTCTCACCAAGTCCAGGGCATGAACATCCCCTACTACTTCCCAAGAATGTTCTGATGGATGAATTAGATACTGAAGCCATCCCCGGAGCTTCCGCGAGTCCAGTATTTGCTCCACTTCATATTCCTCCTGCCCATTCACCGTGGGGTGTGTGTGTGACAGCTGCACTGGTGCTCTGTGAGGGTCGAGGGGATGTCCAACGTCAGCAGGGAGCAGTGAAACACGGGGTGTATCCTGAAAGTGGGAGGCAGTTTTAGGTGGAAAGCCACTGGGTTGATTTGAGCCTCCACTTTGAAGGGTCCCATCCTCCGATCCTCCAACTTATGGCAACATCCCTGTGTAGGCAAATAATGTGTAGACAGCCACACTCTGTCTTCCACTCGGATGGAGGGGCCCTTGCCCAGATCCATCTCTACCCCACTTGGTGAGATGCAATATCCCAGAAAGTCCAACACGGTCACATCAAACCCGCACTTCTCCAACTTGGCATAGAGGTGATGTTTCCGGAGGCACCGCAACACAGCCTTTACATGTTCTTCGTGTTCCTCGGGGGAGTCCGAATATATCAAAATGTCATCCAAATACACAATCATGAATTGATCCAAATAGTCCTGAAAGATGTCATTCATGAAATTTTGGAAGACTCCTGGGCATTAGATAGTCCAAATGTCATCACCAGGTACTCAAACTGTCCATATTGGGTCTTGAAGGCAGTTTTTCACTCGTCCCCCTCTTTTATTCGCACCAGGTTGTAAGCCCCCCTCAAATCGAGCTTGGTATAGATGTTGGCGGACCACAACCACTCCAACATTTCCGTGATGAGTGGGAAGGGGTAGCTGTTGGGGATGGTGATCTGATTCAGCACCCTGTAGTCATTACACAGGCGTAACTCCCTGTTCTTCTTCTCAACGAACAGCATAGGTGCCCCTGCCAGGGACTGAGAGGGTCGAATGAAACCTCTCTTCAGGTTTGTGTCTAGAAACTCCATCAGCGCTGCCAACTCCGGCTCTGACAGGGAATAGATGCGCCTGGACGGAATGGGCGCTCCTGGCATTAGGGTGATGGCACAGTCATATGGTCAGTGAGGGAGCAGTTGATCAGCTTCTATTTTGTCAAACACATCCCGGTATTCCCCATATTTCTCGGGTAGAGGAGCTTCCCCTTGCAGTGTTGTTCCGGCCACTATCTCAGGATTGGGCTTTTTCCTAGGCTGGCAGTGTTGTTGACAATATCTCGAGGCAAACGCCACCACTGCCTAGTCCCAGAAAATGGTTGGATTATGCTGGACCAACCAAGGCATACCTAACACCACTTGGAAGCGAGACAGAGAAGCCACATAGAATGACAGTTCCTCCACATGCCCCAGGATCTCCATCCCTAGCGTCTCGGTCGTTCTCGCTACAGTTCCTGACTTTAGGGGATGCCCATCAATGGTCTCATTGGACAAGGGTTGCACAAGCGTCTGAATGGGGATGCCGCTCGCAGGCGAAATTGCAGTCCCTGAAACTTGACGAGGCCCCAATGTCAATCATGGCCTTGACTTGGAAATTCTGTCTTGTGGGCAGAGTTAATTGGACTGGCATGAGCAGGGCGGCTTGCGATGGAAGTGGTTGTTGCTGAGGCTGTTTTATTGACCTCTACGAGAGCTGGGATTTGAAGTTTTTGGGCACCAGGATCTTCTCGGTTTTGGAAGGGCATCCTCAGGCCAGGTGCCCCCCTTTCCCACAGTATAGGCATAGCCCCTCCCTCCTGCGCTTCTCTTCCTCTTCCTCTGACAAGCGTGGTCAGGCCCTGCCAATTTGCATGGGCTCCACCCCCGATGAGCTCGAGGTTCCCATGCTAGGCAGATGATGGATGCGGGGGAGAGGCAGAGCTTGGAAAAGTTACTTTTTTTGAACGACAACTCCCATCAGCCCCAGCCAGCATGGCCACTGGATTGGGCTGATGGGAGTTGTAGTTCAAAAAAGTAACTTTTCCAAGCTCTGGGGAGAGGTAGTGGTGCCTGGGAACAAAGCAACTCTGCTCTGTGCTCCAACCGATGGCCCTGGAGCCTACTGTCTACTTGCAAGCACAACTGGATCAACTTGGCCAAGGTGCCTGGTGGGGAGGTGCCGCCAGCTCATCCAGCACCTCTGGTCTCAGAACATTCCGATAGAAGTACATCAGGGCCAGGTCATTGTAATCAGTCTCTTGGGCCAAGACATGGAGTGTGTTAGTATAGACCCCCACAGAGCCCCTTCCTTACTTCAGGGTTCCTAGCTGGCGGGCGACCGTCTCTATCCGTCAAGGGTCTCGGAACATTTCTTCATTGTCTGCGATGAAGGCGGGGTATTGACCTAGCATGGGGTTGCTTTGATCAGATATGGGGTGGCCCACTTGGTAGCCTCTCCTTCCAGAAGGCTGATGAGGAACGCCACCTTTGAGTCATCTGTCGGGAACTCGGCTTGACATACACACATGTACAATTCACATTGGGCATGGAACATGGTGAACTGATCACTCTGACTCCTTTGAAGTTCCACCTTCTGAGTGACCTGCTTTTTATGGCGTATTGCGCGGTGCGCGGGGGTGTGTGAGCCTCCACTTGCTCATCTGACAGTGCAGGCTCGCTAGTTGCCGGCTTGACTTCAGGGGGCGGGGAACCCACTGGCGGGGAAGTGTTTGAAGTGCCAGGTGGGGAGTCCTGGGGGGGTGGAGTTGGTGCATATGCGAGGTCATTTCCCAACAGCTCTGTTGGGGTGCTTGTAGGTGGAGCAAGATCTGCATTGCTGGGAGGAATGTCCATGGGAATTGATGGGCTGTTGACTTCACCCCCTCGCTCAAAGCCCTTGAAAAACTCATCCACCTCTGGCTCCTTTCCCTGATCTATCTGGGGAAGCCAGGGCTTGACCAACACACCTCCCTCCTCATCCTGGGGGAACTCCCCTCCCTGCTCCTCCTGGGAGAGTTGGGGCTCAACAGGATTGTGCTGTTGATAATGCTTGATGAGGGATCCTCTGCAAATATATCCATATAAAAGCAGGGGTTGGCAACCCTCTGCCTGGAATGCCCTTCCCCTACCTTTTAACATGGCTGCTCCAAACTTCTTTACAGACTTGACCCTTCACTTTTGATAGAGGTTTGAGAAATGAGTAAGAGTAAGAAGATTCTCTACCTTTTCCTGCCTACCCTGTGGGCTGCTGTGAACTCACTTTACAATTCAAGTGAGTAATAACTGACAGAATGAAAACACAGTGGTTTGGTCTACCTTCACAGGCACAACAGCAATTGCAGCCACACTTCCCGGTATGTAAATTCTCTTTTATTACTATTGGGCAAGAAACAAACCATCATGCAAACAACAAGGCACATCATCAGTGGGTTTAAGGGATTGACCTGAGTGCATGGAACCACTATTGTTGCTTCTATGGATGTAAGGGAGTGAAGTATGGTGCGGCCGCATTTGGAATACTGTGTACAGTTCTGGTCGCCTCATCTCAAAAAGGATATTATAGAGTTGGAAAAGGTTCAGAAGAGGGCAACCAGAATGATCAAGGGGATGGAGCGACTCCCTTACGAGGAAAGGTTGCAGCATTTGGGGCTTTTTAGTTTAGAGAAAAGGCGGGTCAGAGGAGACATGATAGAAGTGTATAAAATTATGCATGGCATTGAGAAAATGGATAGAGAAAAGTTCTTCTCCCTCTCTCATAATACTAGAACTCGTGGACATTCAAAGAAGCTGAATGTTGGAAGATTCAGGACAGACAAAAGGAAGTACTTCTTTACTCAGCGCATAGTTAAACTATGGAATTTGCTCCCACAAGATGCAGTAATGGCCACCAGCGTGGATGGCTTTCAAAGAAGATTAGACAAATTCATGGAGGACAGGGCTATCAATGGCTACTAGCCATGATGGCTGTGCTCTGCCAGCCTAGTCAGAGGCAGCATGCTTCTGAAAACCAGTTGCCAGAAGCCTCCGGAGGGGAGAGTGTTCTTGCACTCGGGTCCTGCTTGCGGGCTTCCCCCAGGCACCTGGTTGGCCACTGTGAGAACAGGATGCTGGACTAGATGGGGCACTGGCCTGATCCAGCAGGCTCTTCTTATGTTCTTATGTTCTTATGAAGTTAAAGGTAAATCAAATGCAAATAGAGATAGAAAAACAAAAGACAGTGGTGATTTCCTAAATGCAATACCATACCAACCACAACAAGATTTCTATGAGTAAGGCAGAAAACTCAGCATCCCACAACCAGTCAGGATTCCTAACCAAAACTAAAAAATCCAGCAGCCAGGCAGCCAAGGTCACGGAAATTCCCATGCAGCACAACTTGACCTGGGGGCTGCAGTTAGTGCAGAATGCTGTGGCACAATTGCTGACATGAGTGAGACACTATCAGCACATAATACCTCTGCTCTGAAATCTGCATTGGTTGTCGATTTGCTACCAGGCCAAGTTCAAGGTGTGCTTTGCCATGTTATTGGTTCCACATAGTACTTGTTCTGCTCTTGTAAGAAATCATTCCTTTAGTGTGGCAGCACCTACCCTTTGGAACTCCCTGCCTTCATTGTACACTTTTCAGCACCTGCTAAAAACATTTTTGTTTAAACAAGCCTACCCAGACATGTAGAAGCTATTATGTTTTTATCTGCTTTTAATTCATTATTTGGTTTTATTATTTTGAATGTTTTTAAATACCTGTCTTTAACTGATTCTACCAATAATTTTATTGTTTTAATTCCTTCTGTAAACTGCTGTGAGTTTTTTTTTACAATAAAGTGGTATATAAATGTTGTAAATAAAATACATAAATTAATTTTGGAGTCACTGTGGCCCTTGGGTGTCTTTCCACTTTTAGGAACAAAGGAATGATATCATCTCAGGCCATTTGGTGCCATCTAGCTCAGTACTGATGACATGGACTAGCATTGGCTCTCCAGGATTGCAAGCAATTGCAGAGACTGAATTTTGGACCTTTGCATGCAAAGCATATGCCCTATCAATGAGCTACAGCCCTTCCCCGTTTAAAAAAGTATCTTTTAAAACTGTACTTTTCAATTCAGTAATGAATGCACAGCATACCTAAGGCAGGTCCACACCACTCATTTGAAGCACTCAACATACATTTTGAAACACATGAATCACATCACAGAATCATGGGAACAGTAGTTTGTTAAGGGTGGTGGGAACTACAACTCTGAGGGGGAAATTACACTTCCCAGGATACTTTGGGGGAAGTCATGAGCTTTAAAAGTGAGTTGAATGTGCTTTAAATATATTGTGTGGATCTACTTCATAAACCTTGCCTGCATATACATTGTTTAAATTAATTTTAAAAAATGGAAATGAGCTATAAACTTTACTGGGTGACCATGGGCTACTCACCATCCCTCTTGCATCAGTTCCTGGCTGGGTCTGGGGACATAAAAGCCCGGTTGCCCTTTGGGTCCCTGGGAACAGCTGCACCAGTGGGGAACTGGAGAAGACCTATGCTGGGAGTGAGTATTTTAACATCTTGGTGCTTGCTTGCTCGCTCCTCTGATTTGCAGTCTCTTGAGATAGCTGAGGTCCCTGGTAAGTGATGCAAGGACTGGGATACCCTGCCTGGCTCTGAATTCCAGAGAGAGGCTGCAGTCAAGATTCCAGCCTCTTGCATCAGCTCCTGGCTAGGTCAGGAGCTAAAAGCCCGGCTGCACTTGGGCGGCAGGTCTGCTGCCAGTGGGTTTGCCACTCAAGGGGCAACACCAAAGGAATAATCCATTGGAGAGTCCCGAGGGTGAGGGTTGTGACGATCCCACCTTTGGCTCCACCTGTCAGGTTCCCACCTGCTTGTGGCTATCGCCTTTCACTAAGCACCACCTCAGGACACCACCAGTCAGGATCGTTGTTTTTATTTTTTCTTACTCCACTCTAGCACAGATCTCTCAAGATCCCACTGCTAGGCAGCAGCACCAGCCACTCCCTGTAAACAATACTGCTAGAGACTTCGCCTTAGTCTCCGTATGGCTTGTTACTTTGTGTCTGGGTGCCCTTGCTGTCCACAACCCCCCTGTATCTTTGTCTATAAAGCATACAATCCTGGGTTGCTCTGGATACTTGACGATGTTACAATTTCTTCCATCACTGCTGCCACCATTAGATATAGTTTCCCTTCAGCCTTGATAATTACCCTGCCCTCCCTTCTGGTCTGTATATCCCCAGCCAAAGATCAGGCTTTTGGTAAACCAATAAAAGTATTTATTTGATAACACTAGGAAATAACAAGATTACTTTAGGAATATTTAACAAGCGTATGGTTTCATATAGTGTCACTCTTCTGTTTCCAGTTATATATATTCTGTCCAAATATCAGCCTAATAGAATCCAAACCTCGCTCAGAACTCTGTCAACTCAATCCCAACTGCCTCCCACTTCAACTCCTTTCCAATCATTCTCCTCTCAACTCCCCCACAAAACAGAACCCTGAACCAACTGTCATCCTCTCATTTATACCTTCAGCTACTCAAACGCTCAGTCAATCATCATACAGCATTTTCCCGCATTCTAGCCCATGTACTCCCCCCTCTAACTCAATCCACTTACCATATATACCTTAATAAACCTGCACTTACCATATTTACAGTCATAAAAATACAGGGGCATCACAAGGGTGCTACCCCTTTTATTTCTTTTTCTAACCAATCTAGAGGAGATTGGTAGTGGGGAGGGTGTACGGTGCATGTGTAGTTCCTGTGCCAGGTGAGAGCTTATGCAGTGAACTGAATGATAGGAGAAAGTCGCCAGATGCCTTCAGAGTGAGAGTCTGCAACTGGAAGAAGGCTGGTCCTCCCTGGGTGTAAGGCAGGGGGGAAGTAGATGTGCCTTGTGTGAAAGATATTGAATTGGTCTGACTGTTCCCAATTCTCTCAGAAGCCTACTGGGATAACTGGTTCAGGTAGGTTTTGTTGGTGGGCTCTTGTGTCTATATCATGTGTTTAAGAGGAGTCCTAGTAAGGAGGGACATGGGTGATGCCACCCCAATCTCAGTGATCATGGGTAGAGGGAGATATAGCCAAGGGAAGTAGGTGAGCTACACCTTGTTCCTTACTCCCACTCCTGCCATGGATGGGTTCTTCATTGCTCATCTGCTGTTCCCACTGACCTGTGTGTGCTGTTTTTAATGCCAGATTGGTATACAGTAAGACCATGCTCATCCATTATTTGATCATTGATAAGAGTACCAATCTGGTGTGCCAAGACCAGGGTGGGCGAGCTGGGATGAGTTGATCTGACCCACCTTTGCTCACCTGGATACTTGGTGCAACATCAACACAGGTTGGAGGAATGGGGGGAGGGGTTATTGTGGTCTACAGAACTTCCATCTCTGTCACCAGGAAACCACTCTGTCATGGAGCTAGCTGTGAGGGCCTGCACTTGGTGTCGGACCAAGGAGACAATAAGCTAGGGTTGCTGCTGGTGTACCATCCACCATGCTGCCCAGCAGCTTCTCTGACCAAGTTGGCGGAGGCTGTCTCAGTTATGGTATTAGAGGAGCTCAGAATGATGGTCCTGGGTGATTTCAATGTCCATGCTGAGGCTGCCTCTAGTGTTCCAGCTTGGGATTTGATGGCCTCTGTAAGACTGCTTGGGACTTGATAGCCTCTATGATAACCATGGGACTGTCTCAAGTTGTCACTGGCCCAACGCATAGAGAAGGGCACTGTGATGTTCCTATATTAATGTATATATGGTAAGTGTTGGTTGTTTAGAAGATATATGGTAAGTAGTGAAAGAGGAGGGGGAGTGAATGGGCAGTAGAATGCTAGATGATTGGCTGAGTGTTTAAAATGGCTGAACGTATAAAAGGAAGAGTGAGAGTGGAATCAGGAGGGGAGAAGAGAACTGAGTGGGTTGCTTGGTGGGGTTTAGAGAGTTGTTTGACAGGAGAGAGTGGAGAAGGAGGTAGGTGGAGTTCGGATTAGTATTGAGTAAAACCATATGCTTATGTGCTTTAAGAAGAAATCTTGTTAATCTTGTTAGCTTTGTTATCTTTAATAAATACTTAATTTGGTTTACCAAAGGCCTGATCCTTGGCTGGGGTTTCACAGACCAGAAGGGAGGGTAAAGTAATGACCAAGGCTGAAGGGGAACTGTAACAAATGGTGGCAGCGGTGAAGAGAATAACAATACCAGTATTCAGAGTCTCTGGGAATACTAGTATTGGGACGTTACTGGTGGTTGCCTAGCAGGGGGATCTGTTGGGATCTGTGCTAGAGCGGGGAGAGAAACCATAAGAGAGAGCGGTCCAGACTGGTGGAGTCCCTGGTGGTGCCTAGTGACAGGCAGTAGCCACGCGCAGGTAGGAACCTGACAGGGAGAGCCAGGGAAGGACGCCTCACAGGCGCACCCTCCAGATGGAGGAAGGGGTGTTCTGGAGATGGGGGTGTGGATGTCACTTCATTGTCATGGTCAGACCACTTTCTGGTGAAGTTTAGACTTACGACTCTGATCCTTCCCTGCAGGGGTGGTGGACAGATTAAGATGGTCTGCCCCCAGAGACTAATGGAATCCACTGGATTCCTGAATGCCCTGGGGGAATTCCCAGTAGCAGAGCCTGGAAGATTACTTTTAAAAAGTAATAAATTACAGCTACAATTACTTGGCCAAAAAAGTAGTAATTACAGTTACAATTGCAATTGCTCTGAAAGTAACTGATTACTTTACTTTTTCTCAAAAGTAATCACTACAATTACATTTCAGTTACTTTTAAAAAAAATGCCTACAAGGTGCTGGCCTTGGCTGCTTCACATCTAAGTAGCCTAAAACAATATTAAAACTAAACACACACACATAGGGGGTAGTAGAAGGGTTCAAATCCCCACATAGCCATGAAGCTCACTGGGTGACCTTGGGCCAGTCACTGCCTCTCATGAAAACCCTATTCATAGGGTCACCATAAGTCGGAATCAACTTGAAGGCAGTACACTTATTTTTTATTTTGAAGATGATGATTATGATAATGCAGCATTTCAAATTAATTCTGTATGAGAAGCATTCCATGCCAAGCTTGGAAAACCAAGGAGGAGGTATAAAATGTAGACAAAAATACTTTTGACAAAATGCCATTTATCCTTTGTATCTATATCTATAATTAGCAATACAGTTGAATGATGTATGTAAAGTATTTTTTCTTTCCCTTTTTTATTAGTATTTTAGTACTACTGCTAAAGTTCTGATGAAAGAATAAAGCATTCATTAGCCAAAATTCAAATGATTAGAACACATCACATAAATTCCACTGAAGTTGGAGTTTTTGCCATAGAAAAGGCAAAAGACACATACCCTATGATAGCCCAATAGTCAATCAGAACTAATATAAAACCCTATTGTTTCTCATTTGCAAATGTTGCAAGATCTAAGGTAACTCTAGATCATGTGAGTTCAGATGATGCACATGTTATGTAAATTTGTATAGATATTAGCAGAGATTGTCAACAGTCTGAGATGTGTGTGCGCCAATGTGTACGTTTACCTAAGTGGCAGGCTTTTACTCTGCACTGAGATCACTGAGACTTAAGACTTAGTAAAATAAGAAAAGCTATTTTATTTATAGAAATACATAGTAGATAGGAAAGGCATACCTAGTTCTAACTAACTAACTAACTTGGAGGCGCAACACCCAGGTTTGGGAGTTGCCCTCATGGCTCAGGAGGGAGAGAGCAGAGACAAAGGTGTCTCCTCTCTTTTGGATTACTTTATTGCTTAACTGCATTCTTTGTTTGCCTCTGTAATTCTCACTTTTTTTTACCCACTGTTTGAATGTCTTTTGGGAATGCCTACTGATTATTTGTTATCATTTTGGGCTGATTACCTTCAGCTACTATCTCACCAAAGTTGCATACGCATGATAGATTTAAAGCACATTTCCTCCACCACCCCAAAAAAGAATCCTGGGAACTGTAGTTTGTTACGGGTGCTGGGAAGTAAACTACAGTCCCCAAGATTCTTGGGGAAAAGCCATGTGCTTACATGTATGGTGTCTACTGGGAGACTCTTATGGATTGATTCTATACTCCCAGAAGTAAATCCTATTTACTGCTATGGGAACTACTTCCAAGTAAGTATGCTTGGAATTGCAGCTTTTAGGTCATGCTTAATAGCCACCTTGTATCAAATTGAACAGTTTCCAATCAGATTTAAACACTAACCACTTAAACTGGTCAGAGTGTCATTCCCTCTATTTCTGAAGCTCAGGCTGGAAGTGTTGTTGCTTATGTAGCCATGGTATCACCATCCATACCACACATAATAAGGAGTATTAGTGGGCAAGAGGGAACCCCAAGTGTTGCAGAATACAAAAAAGTGAGAGAGAAAACAGAAAGGGGATGACTCCCAAAACAGCCCAAATGAGTACTGAGCATGCTCTGTTATGGAATGCTCAGTGGCTGTGTGAGTGAGTGAGTGAGTGAGTGAGTGAGTGAGTGAGTGAGTGAGAGAGAGAGAGAGAGAGAGAGAGAGAGAGAGAGAGAGAGAGAGAGATGTCTCAGCTAACAGAAAATTATAGAACAGTAGAGTTCGAAGGAACCTATAAGGTCATCGAGTCCACACCCCTGCTCAATGCAGAAATCCAAGTTAAAGCACACCTGACAGGTGGCTGTCCAGCTGCCTCTTGAATGCTTCCAATGTTGGGGAGCCCACCACCTCCCTAGGTAATTGGTTCCATTGTCATACTGCTCTAATGACTGACAGTCCTTTTTAGAGTGTTGAAAGGTGTTTCAAATAAAATCCTAAATTTTATAATAGTCCAGATTTTTTTAATGTCCATACGATTGATGGGCAGGCTGGAAAGAAAAATGACTCACTAAAGCTACATCCACACCAGAGATTTATTTCACTTTAAACAGTCATGATTTCCCAGAATCCTGGGAAGTGTAATTTGTGAAGGGTCCTGAGAGTTGTTAGGAGACCCCAATTCCCCTCACAGAACAGAATTATCTCAGAAGAGGGGCTGACTGTTAAACCACTCTGGACATTGGAGCTCTGTTGGGAGAATAGGAGTCTCCTAATAACACTCAGCACCCGTCACAAACTACACTTGCCAGGATTCTTTGGGGGAAGTCATGACTGTTTAAAGTGGCATAAAAGTCTGGCGTGGGTGTGGCCAAAAGGTCATCCAGCGAGTTCATGGCTGTGGTAAGATATGAACTCAGAATGTCCCAGCTGCACCCAGCATGGAACTACACTTTCAGCAGCAAATACCAGAAAACCAACTAAATGTGTGCTGTTGTAACCCCTATGGGTTATATTGGTTTGGTCCAGTGGGTGGAGAAACCTTATGGAAGGATTGTATTAAGGAGTTGAGTACAAACCGTGAGGAAGCTGAAGAGAAAAGGAGCTGTTAATGCCAGGGAGTAAGGACTAGGCCCTTGTCACCTTGAATTAGGTAATGGGGTTTTACAATTATGTGTGTAAAGGGGAGGGAAGAGTAAATTAATTCTTTTGTGGCTTTATGTATTTGAATTTAAATTATATTTTATTTAGGGCTTTGAAGTTTGCAATTGGAAATTTCCGAATTTTCTCTACTGGACTTTCTGCAAGCAACTTCTTCATTTATGTCTTGCTGAATGCATTGGACTTTGGGAATTATTATGTTAAGAAGATATATGATATATTCTGTTGGCATACATGGTGTTATGTTCCATGGTGTTATGTTCCTTTCAGTTATTGTTTAAATATATATATATATATATAAAACAAACATTGTAATTGTGTTTGCAGTATTCGTTTCAACGAGCCCCATAGGACCCAAGAAAGAGGTACACTGTCAATATGCAATGCATTTGCTGGGGTGCATTTGGGGAGGTGTAGCAGGAGATAGATGGAAGGGGCTGTTTTCCATAAGAACATAAGAAGAGCCTGCTGGATCAGGCCAGTGGCCCATCTAGTCCAGCATCCTATTCTCACAGTGGCCAACCAGGTGCCTGGGGGAAGCCCGCAAGCAGGACCCGAGTGCAAGAACACTCTCTCCTCCTGAGGCTTCCGGCAACTGGTTTTCAGAAGCATGCTGCCTCTGACTAGGCTGGCAGAGCACAGCCATCATGGCTAGTAGCCATTGATAGCCCTGTCCTCCATGAATTTGTTTAATCTTCTTTTAAAGCCATCCAAGCTGGTGGCCATTACTGCATCTTGTGGGAGCAAATTCCATAGTTTAACTATGCGCTGAGTAAAGAAGTACTTCCTTTTGTCTGTCCTGAATCTTCCAACATTCAGCTTCTTTGAATGTCCACAAGTTCTAGTATTATGAGAAAGAGAGAAGAACTTTTCTCTATCCACTTTCTCAATGCCATGCATAATTTTATACACTTCTATCATGTCTCCTCTGACCCGCCTTTTCTCTAAACTAAAAAGCCCCAAATGCTGCAACCTTTCCTCGTAAGGGAGTCGCTCCATCCCCTTGATCATTCTGGTGGCCCTCTTCTGAACCTTTTCCAACTCTATAATATCCTTTTTGAGATGAGGCAACCAGAACTGTACACAGTATTCCAAATGCGGCCGCACCATAGATTTATACAACGGCATTATGATATCGGCTGTTTTATTTTCAATACTTTTCCTAATTATCGCTAGCATGGAATTTGCCTTTTTCACAGCTGCCGCACACTGGGTCGACATTTTCATCGTGCTGTTCACTACAACCCCGAGGTCTCTCTCCTGGTCGGTCACCGCCAGTTCAGACCCCATGAGCGTATATGTGAAATTCAGATTTTTTGCTCCAATATGCATAATTTTACACTTGTTTATATTGAATTGCATTTGCCATTTTTCCGCCCATTCACTCAGTTTGGAGAGGTCTCTTTGGAGCTCTTCGCAATCCCTTTTTGTTTTAACAACCCTGAACAATTTAGTGTCGTCAGCAAACTTGGCCACTTCACTGCTCACTCCTAATTCTAGGTCATTAATGAACACGTTGAAAAGTACAGGTCCCAATACCGATCCTTGAGGGACTCCACTTTCTACAGCCCTCCATTGGGAGAACTGTCCATTTATTCCTACTCTCTGCTTTCTGCTTCTTAACCAATTCCTTATCCACAAGAGGACCTCTCCTCTTATTCCATGACTGCTAAGCTTCCTCAGAAGTCTTTGGTGAGGTACCTTGTCAAACGCTTTTTGAAAGTCTAAGTACACTATGTCCACTGGATCACCTCTATCTATATGCTTGTTGACACTCTCAAAGATTTCTAATAGGTTACTGAGACAGGACTTTCCCTTGCAGAAGCCATGCTGGCTGTGCTTCAGCAAGGCTTGTTCTTCTATGTGCTTAGTTAATCTAGCTTTAATAATATTTTCTACCAGTTTTCCAGGGACAGAAGTTAAGCTAACTGGCCTGTAATTTCCAGGATCCCCTCTGGATCCCTTTTTGAAGATTGGCGTTACATTTGCCACTTTCCAGTCCTCAGGCACGGAGGAGGACCCGAGGGACAAGTTACATATTTTAGTTAGCAGATCAGCAATTTCACATTTGAGTTCTTTGAGAACTCTCAGGTGGATACCATCCGGGCCCGGTGATTCGTCAGTTTTTATATTGTCCATTAAGCCTAGAACTTCCTCTCTCGTTACCACTATTTGTCTCAGTTCCTCAGAATCCCTTCCTGCAAATGTTAGTTCAGGTTCAGGGATCTGCCCTATATCTTCCACTGTGAAGACAGATGCAAAGAATTCATTTAGCTTCTCTGCAATCTCCTTATCGTTCTTTAATACACCTTTGACTCCCTTATCATCCAAGGGTCCAATCGCCTCCCTAGATGGTCTCCTGCTTTGAATGTATTGATAGAATTTTTTGTTGTTGGTTTTTATGTTCTTAGCAATGTGCTCCTCAAATTCTTTTTTAGCATCCCTTATTGTCTTCTTGCATTTCTTTTGCCAAAGTTTGTGTTCTTTTTTATTTTCTTCATTCGGACAAGACTTCTATTTTCTGAAGGAAGACTTTTTGCCTCTAAGAGCTTCCTTGACTTTGCTCGTTAACCATGCTGGCATCTTCTTGGCCCTGGCGGTACCTTTTCTGATCTGCGGTATGCACTCCAGTTGAGCTTCTAATATAGTGTTTTTAAACAACTTCCAAGCATTTTTGAGTGATGTGACCTTCTGGACTTTGTTTTTCAGTTTTCTTTTTACCAATCCCCTCATTTTTGTGAAGTTTCCTCTTTTGAAGTCAAATGTGACCGTGTTGGATTTTCTTGGCAATTGGCCATTTACATGTATGTTTAATTTAATAGCACTATGGTCACTGCTCCCAATCGGTTCCACAACACTTACATCCCGCACCAGGTCCCAGTCCCCACTGAGGATTAAGTCCAGGATTGCCGTCCCTCTGGTCGGTTCCATGACCAACTGATCTAGGGAATAGTCATTTAGAATATCTAGAAATTTTGCTTCTTTGTCATGACTGGAACACATATGTGGCCAGTCTATGTCCGGGTAGTTGAAGTCACCCATTACTACCACATTTCCTAGTTTGGATGCTTCCTCAATTTCATATCTCATCTCAAGGTCTCCCTGAGCATTTTGATCAGGGGGACGATAGATCGTCCCCAGAATTAAATCCCTCCTGGGGCATGGTATCACCACCCACAACGATTCTGTGGAGGAGTCCGCCTCTTTTGGGGTTTCCAGCTTGCTGGATTCAATGCCTTCTTTCACGTATAGAGCGACTCCGCCACCAATACGTCCTTCCCTGTCCTTCCGATATAGTTTATATCCAGGGATAACCGTATCCCACTGTTTTTCTCCATTCCACCAGGTCTCCGTTATGCTCACTATATCAATGCTCTCCTCTAAGACCAAGCACTCTAGTTCTCCCATCTTGGTTCGCAGGCTCCTAGCATTAGCGTACAGGCACTTGTAAGCAGTGTCTCTCTTCAAGTGTCTTTGGCACTTGTGGTTAGGCCTGTAGTAATTTTGCTCTTCTGAATTTATATCCTGTGCCCCTGCTCTCACAATGCCTACTTCTAGGCCTACCCCTTTTAAAATTTCATCATTTCTTTGGTCTTTATCCCTGGGGGGAGGTTTATTTTGAACTGGACCTTCCTCAGCTCCTGTCGGGTTTCCCCCCTCAGTCAGTTTAAAAGCTGCTCTGCCACCTTTTTAATTTTAAGTGCCAGCAGTCTGGTTCCATTCTGGTTCAAGCGGAGCCCATCCCTTTTGTACAGGCCTGGCTTGTCCCAAAATGTTCCCCAGTGCCTAACAGATCCAAACCCTTCCACCTGACACCATCGTCTCATCCACGCATTGAGACTGCAAAGCTGTGCCTATCTGGTTGGTCCTGTGCGTGGAACCGGTAGCATTTCAGAGAAAGCCACCTTGGAGGTCCTGGCTTTCAGCATCCTACCTAGCAACCTAAATTTTGCTTCCAGGACCTCACGGCTGCATTTCCCCATGTCGTTGGTGCCAACGTGCACCACGACCACTGACTCCTCCCCAGCACTGTCTACCAAACTATCTAAACGACGGGCGATATCCTATCTGGATAGGGAGAACGCTTCAGTTGTCCATGCTCTGGTAACCTCTAAATTAGATTACTGCAATGCGCTCTGTGTGGGGCTGCCTTTGAAGACGGTTCGGAAACTGCAGCTCGTGCAAAATGCAGCGGCCAGACTGATAACGGGGACCAAGCGGTCCGAACATATAACACCGATTCTGGCCCGCTTGCATTGGCTGCCTATATGTTTCCAGGCCCGGTTCAAGGTGCTGGTTTTAACCTATAAAGCCTTACACGGCGCGCAGCCACAATATCTGGTGGAATGCATCTCCTGATACGAACCTACCCGTACGCTACGCGCAACATCGAAGACCCTCCTCCGGGTGCCTACTCAAAGGGAAGCTCGGAGGGTGGCAACAAGAAAAAGGGCCTTCTCAGTGGTGGCCCCCGAATTGTGGAATAGTCTTCCTGATGAGGTACGCCTGGCGCCAACATTACTATCTTTTCGGCGCCAGGTCAAAACCTTCCTCTTCTCCCAGGCATTTTAATAAGTGTTTTAATATGTGTTTAATATGTGTTATAAACGTTTTAAATTTAAAATTTTTTAAGGAAGCCCATTTTTAATGTTGTTTGAATTGTTTTAAATATGTGTTTTATTGTATTTTGATATTGTCTGTTGTGAACCGCCCAGGGAGCTTCGGCTATGGGGTGGTATATAAATTTAATAAATAATAATAATAAAATAATTTAATAAATAATATCCGCAACCTTCTCACCAGGCAGGCAAAACACCTTGCGGTCTACATGCCCATCACACACCCCACTGTCTATGTTCCTAATGATCGAATCACCCACTACAAGGATCCCTCCAGCCCCTGGAGATATATCCTCGGCACGAGAGGATAGCTGCTCATCCCCCAAGGAATGGGTCCCTTCTAAGGGATCGTTTCCCGCTTCCTCAGCTGGATGCTCTCCTTCCCTGAGACCATCGTTCTCCATGATAGCAGGAGAGTTATCATCGCTGGAGTGGGACACAGCTATAACGTCCCTGAAGGCCTCCTCCACACACCTCTCTGCCTCTCTCCGCTTTTCCAGGTCCGCCACCTTGGCCTCAAGGAAATGAAGTCGTTCCTGGAGAGCCAGGAGCTCATTGCACTGAGAGCACACCCACGACATCTGTTCAACAGGCAGATAGTCGTACATGCTGCAGGCGGTGCAAAACACTGGAAAGCCCCCACACCCCTGCTGGCTTCTTCCCTGCATAGTTTTGTTTAAGGTTTATTACGTCAATGGGTTAGAAACTGTGGTTTAGTTGAGGTCAGGGAACAGACGGGCAGAGTGGGGGGCCCTGGCCTCCTCGCCCTGCTGCCGAACTCGCTCTGCTGCTTAACTCACCTTGACGCTTTGTCAGCTGGGGCCTTGACACTTGTTTAGCCTTGTTTACAGTGTCCCCTGAAGCTTTCCTGCTAGGGTGGTGTTGAAAACTAGCTTTCTATAGGCTTCCTTCTCCTAGGATCTGTCTCCTAAGACATAGGTTCTTTCAGGATTTGGCTCCTAGCTCAGGGTGACCTTAGGCTGCCCTTATTACTTATTGCTCTGAGCTGTTTTAATTCAATTTAATAATGGAATAAATGGGAGCTACTTACCCTCTTTTCACTCTGCTGCTTAACTCGCCTTGACGCTTTGTCAGCTGGGGCTCCCTCTAGCTCGTGCCTGCCACTTTACCAGTGCAATGCCCCATATTTTTCCTTATTGACCTCCATCAGCTAGGGGAAAGTGGCCAGGGAAGGGGTTGCAGATAAAAAGTTTCAGCAGCAATTACCCCCTCTCATCACTTCTCCCTAACAAAATGCCCTCCACATCAGTAGCAGACACCAGCAGGGAAGTTCTTTTTGGAGTTGTAATTCAGCTCTCATTCTGTTAATTCCCAAACTACACCAGTTGTCATTTTGACCTACATGCATAGGGAGAAAGAAAGTGTAAAGGGTGTGCACAAGGGGGAGGGGATGACAAAGGATTTAGGACTTAAAGATTTAATATTCCATGAGTAGAAAAAAATACCCTATGCAAATGTCTATATTATTGCAGAAAAGTTCAGTTCTACATATGTTTGCCATCTTTTCCTCAAGCACAACTGTTTTTGAGATAACAGTCTTATTCTCTCTTGCCTTTCACCAAAAAGCCATGTTAGTTGTCCAGTATGTGAAATGACTGCAAGCAGGTGCAGCCCAAGACATTTTGCTACTTGAAGCAGAAGAGCAAATGGTGCCCTGCCCCCAAGTCAAGGTCATAGTACCAGAGCTTGAAAAGTTATGTTGGCATTTGAGGCAGAAAATCTCACAAGTACCTCTTCCTGACAGTAAATATACAACAACCAAAAATTAAAATAGCTAATAATTTGTTGCATGGTGCCCCAAATTAGTTGCTTGGGGTAGTCATATCTTGCTGCCTAGTGAGAGTCACTCTATGACAGGCACATAACTGAAGCAAAACACACAAACAGAAGTGTGAGACTACACCTACCTCCTAGTCTCTTGCCAGTTCCCAATAGTTTTTGTCAGTCTGGGAATAAAACAGACTGACAAAAAACTAAAAACAGACTCAAAACTCCAACAATATTCCAGAGAGAGGGAGATCCACGTGAGAAAAGTTCTCAGGTAAAACTCGGGGGGGGGGATGAGAAGTAGCAGCAGTAGGATGCTCCTGAAACCTCGCAGCGGGCACGAGGGGGAGGCGGCAGCCACGTCAGGCGCAAGTACTGTGTGTAGAGGAATTACTTTGCAGGAGATCGGGCACCTTGTCCCCCAGACACACACAGAGAGAGGTACAGGATCTCAAGCTGCTGGGACGCTCCTGCAACCTTATGGCACGCGCGAGGGGGGGACAGGCACAGGGGGACAGGCATGAGCAGGGGGTGCCAGGATGAGCGGAGAGGATGCAGAGGGGGTGCCAGGACAAGCGGAGGGGGTGCAGAGGGGTGCCAGGACAAGTGGAGGGGGTGCAGAGGGGTGCAAGGACAAGCTGAGGGGGTGCAAGGACAAGCGGAGGGGTACAGAGGGGGTGCAAGGACAAGTGGAGGGGGTGCAAGGACAAGCAGAGGCGGTGCAGAGGGGGTGCAAGGAGGGGGTGCAAGGGCAAGCAGAGTGGGTGCAGAGTGGGTGCAAGGGCAAGCAGAGGGGGTGCAGAGGGGGTGCAGAGGGGGTGCAAGGGCAAGCAGAGTGGGTGCAGAGGGGGTGCAAGGGCAAGCAGAGTGGGTGCAGAGTGGGTGCAGAGGGGGTGCAAGGGCAAGCAGAGGAGGTGCAGAGGGGGTGCAAGGGGTGCAGAGGGGGTGCAAGGGCAAGCGGAGGGGATGCAGGGGGTGCAAGGGCAAGCGGAGGGGTTGCAGAGAGGGTGCAAGGACAAGCAGAGGGGATGCAGAGGGGGTACAAGGGCAAGCGGAGGGGGTACAAGAGCAAGTGGATGGGTGCAGAGGGGTGCAACGGCAAGCGGAGGGGGTGGAGGGTAACACATACACTCACCTCCACAGCTCTTCACCTCCATTCTGCTGCTTCTGCCTTCTCCTCCTCCTTGCCCTCCAGCGCTGTCTGGCTCTCCACTTCCTCCCTCATGCCTCCTAACATAGAGCACGAGGGAAGAGCTAAACCGCGCAGAAGCCCAGTTTGAGGCACATGTCTTTCCTCCACCATTCCACCAATCACAGCAGCAGATGATTTTCCCTGCTTCCCCCCCAGTAACGTCCAAATGTAATGCAAAAAAGTTACATTTGCAGCTCAAAAGTAATGAAATTACCACTCGTTCTATTACAAACAAAATGTAACAAAGTTACCCACTCGTTATGCAAAATAGCAATGAATTACAAGTAACTCGTTATTTTTAACGAGTTACTTCCAAGCTCTGCCCAGTAGATAGTGCAGGTGACCCTGTTGAAGCCCTTGTAACACTGTAGAACTATGAGGCACATTGGGCTCTTAACATGGTTGCCCCTGAATGCCCTCTCCAGCATTGTAGAGCCCAGTTTGCACATTGGTACACCAGTGAACTAAGGGCAATGAAAAGGCTGCACGACAGCTAGAGTGCAATTGGCTGAAGACATGCTGTGAAGCTAATTGGGCATGAGTAAAACATCGTAACTGTGCTTACTGTGTAGTGGTGAAGGCAGTGAAGAAGGTCCACCCACTTCTCTGCCACCATTGCATCCTCAAGTAGCCGTCCAGTGGAGCTTTTCTGTATTGTCAGGGGTCTGTTGACATCAACTCCAGGAAATTGGGTATTAGATCCTTCAGAGGCGAACAATGAATTGTTTGCAAGGCACTTTGAGGGTGAAGTTGCTCACTCCATAGCAATCTTGATTACCCATCCATATCTACTGTAGTACCCAGTGAAGTGTCCAGTGCAACCTCTGCTGCAACTTCTTGGGATTGATTTCAGTTTATGCAGCCTAATGATGTGGACAAGGTGCTTTCGATGATGCAACCAGCAATGTGCCCTTTCAACCCTTGCCCTTCTTGGCTTATTGAAGCTTGCTGAGGAGGTTTCACCATGTGGTTCCAGGGTGTGGTCAACATGTCATTGCAGGAGGGAGTGGTTCCAGCTTTTACCAGCTTTGGCTGGTAAGACAGTTATGGCAATTTCTGGACCAGGATAGCCTGACCACTGTTGTCCATACACTGGTAACCTCCAGGCTGGATTACTGTAATGCTCTCTATGTGGGGCTACCCTTGAGGTTGGTCTGGAAGCTGCAGCTAGTGCAAAATGCAGTGACATGACTGCTCACTGGGGCACCAACATGTCACCCCGCCGCTGAAAGAATTGCACTGGCTGCCCATTAGCCATGGGGCTAAGTTCAAGGTTCTAGTTTTGGTGTACAAAGACTTATACAGCTTGGGATCAGGATACATGAAAGATCATCTTAACCCTTATATACCCAGTCAATCACTATGCTCTGCAGGTGAGGGTCTCTTGCAGATACCATCTTATCAGGAGGTCCGTTCTGCACAGCATAGGAAGTGGACCTTTAGTGTAGTGGTGCCTACCCTTTGGAATTCCCTCCCCTTAAATATTAGACAGGCACAATCTGTGTTATGTTTTTGGCACCTGCTGAAGACCTTCCTCTTTCAACAAGCCTCTTAAGTAGTGATCTTATCCCAGTCTGCATCTGTGTTGGAATGGCTTTTTAAGACGTTTTTAAAAGTTTTTTAAAAATATGTTTTTAAAGATATATTGTTTTAATATATTTTTAAAGGTGTTTATTTTAATATATTTTAAAGTCTGTTTTTATGATGTTTTAGAGCATTTTTAGTGTTTTTGTTTGCCACCCTCGGCTCCTACTGGGAGGAAGGGCGGGATATAAATTCAAACAAACAAACAAACGCACAGGAGTAAATCCCTTTGAACTCAATAAGCATGCCTTTCCCTCTCCCCTCCCCTCCTCTTCCCCTCTCCTCTCCCCTTTCCCTCTCCCCTCCCCTTCTTCTTCTCCTCCGCCTCTTCCTCCTTCCTCCAACCCTGCCCACTCCAGTCCTTCCTCCCCCCCTCCCCATCCCCTGTGGTCAGTTTCACTTATACTAAGCATGATTGCAGAGGAGTAAATCCCATTGAACTCAATAAGCATGCAGATGATCAGTCCATTCTCCGCAAACTTGCACAGGATCCCACTTCTTACCTCTTGGATTAAAAAGGAGATAAATTCACTAACAGAAAAAAGAAAAAATTTGCAATTTAAGAACATTCCTATAGCCAACAGATATTTCTATCAAACTTTTAAAAGCAGGAAAATTGGGCACCAGTGAATGCACCAGGGGATCTGACCTCTTCTCTGAGATATTGTCCTGCCCTACAAATCTGTAAAAATGCAAACACAATTTTCTTTGGTCTTTCACAGTCTAATCCATTTCTTGTGTAGCTTGAAATAATTTGTTAACATATATCTTTGAGCATATGGTGAGTGATAGCAACACCTGCAATCAGGGCTACATCTCCAAAGATGGAGAATTACATTTTTGTATGTTTGTTGGTGTTCTTCTTACTTTGCTTCTTTCCTGTGTTACTACTTTTCCTACAGAGAATCTAACCTAGAAACTAACCTAGAAAATTCCCTCATTATTCATCCTAGAAATCTGTGTCAAATTTATTTTTATTAATTTCAAAGCCTTTTTATTTGTCAGTGTCATATGATGGTGAAGACAGTCTTTTGTGTTTCAAACTGGAAGTTATATTCTATTTCTATTTTGGGTGCATTAACAGTTGAAGCTGAAGCTGAAGTATGATGTAAAATTAGACTAATTACAATATGTTGCTACTTAAGCAACAAATCTATCTATTAGAAAAAACAAACTTGGTCTGCCAAAGAATGCATGTGTTCAGTCTGCTATGCTTAAACCACTGCACCTAAGGAAGAGTGGATATGGTCTGTTAAATATTTGCTAGAATATATTTCAGCTCCCACTGTTTTATCTTGTAAGAACTGAGACACTCCTCATGTTCACTGAAGACTATTCGAATAGTCGGTGTGATTATTCCACAACTGTTTGGGGATTTTTTTTAGTGTAAATTATGCAAAGTGTTGCTGTACTTCACATATTCACAGAAACAGAAGCAAAAGAAAATAATTTACCATAGGAAACGTCATAATATCGCAAAGTAATTCAAACATATTTAAAGTGACTATCTGAACAATAGCAACTATGTTGATATTGTGGCTTCCTCCCTGCTAAAACAAGATCAGCACTACACATATCTAGTTTCTGTTGTTTGGGCTGATTGCAGGTGTTTTCACCACTCGCCATATGATCAGAGGCACATGTCACTAAATTCTTCCAAGCTACAGAGGAAGTGGATTGGACTGTGAAAGACCAACCCAACCCTGTATCTCAGGGATACATTTGTATCTCAGTACAATATCTCAGAGAGAAGGTCAGGTCTCCTGCTCCCCTGGTGCACTCACTATAGCTACCCAATTTCCCTGCTTTTTAAAGTTTGATAGAAATATATGTTGTCTATAGGTACGTTCTTAAGCCACAAGGTTTTTTTTTTTGCCTATTAGTAAATAATAAGAAAGTGCTAATTTTCCAAAGCTATAACATCAGTGAAGCAACTTTGCAATGCATTGTTTGTGGTGCTTATTTCCTGTGTTTCATAAACAGTTTTGTTTTTAACCTGTCTTTGAGTGCTTTCCATAGATCACCGTTCTGCTTATGACATAATGTATTTCCTGCATTGGTTTACAGGAAAGGATATTCTATTGTACAAAATAGTCCCCAATTTAGTAAATGATATTGGCAAGTCACATCATATTCCTTGATTTCCTTTCTTGCTGTCATCTGCTCCCCCTCCCTGCAGATGCAGATCCAGGTAGTGATGTCAAGAGGAAGACCGGGAAAATTGTCTCATTGGGAAATACACCAAGTGTGCTTAGTGAGTGGGAGTCAGCAATTTTTTTTTCTGATAGTAGTTCATAATTCTACTAGCGGATCGATTTCCATATGCTGGCTCTGTCTGGAATGAGAAATCCTTCTAGCAGAGGCATGCCTTTTCAAAAATAGCAATGCAAATCAAAGAAATGCTAATTTTGCCTCCTGGCATGTTTTATGTAATTTATAGCAACTTGAGTTACTGACAGAGATGGAAGAGGAAAGAGAGGTTATTGGTTTATTTTTCCTTCCTTCAGACTACTGTCCAAGTTTGCATCACCACTATTAAATCATATTGTCATCATCGGGGTTTTTCTGACTGTTATGTTGGCAAAGGGACAAAAATCTTTGCTATGATCCAACAGGTGCTCCATTTTAATGTATAAATCTAAGCACATTCAGCCAGGCTGTTTTACAGCAGTTTAAATTTGTTGTTATTTATATTAGCACAATACTATGCATGTTTGCTCAGAAGTAAACTGCACTGTTGTTCAACAGGGCTTACTACCAGGTAAGAGTGCATAGGACTGCAGTCTAAGATTGCTTTCATATAGTACTGTCATAGGGCTTATACTTAACATAATTAAGGTTGGTACAAAATCTGCCCCCCAATGGAATTTTGGGCAAAAACTGTGGTTTCCCTATGGTGGAACTATGAGCAGATTTTCGTATTCTCATTACTTCTGTTGAAATTGTGTGCTCACATAATGCCACCATCTCTTCCTGACTGCAATATTATTCAGGATCCAAATATTCTCATGTACTTTGAGATCACTTTAATTAAGAAAAATGGCCATGCTATATGGGTTTTGACGTCTACTACAAATACACAATGCAGTGCAACTATGAGTGAAAAATACTTGTGCAAAATTCAGATGTGTTCACTGCATAATGATGTTTGTAGTCTACAGCAGACCACAAAACACTTTATGCTGGGTGAATAATCTTGGAATGGATTTGCAAGAACATTTAAGTACTGTATCACCTTATAGATATAGCTTCAAAATGGGAGCAGCCTCAACCTCACAGATCAGATGGAGTTTTGGGGAAGGGCCATAGCTCAGTGGTGGAACATCTATCTTGGATACAGAAGGTCCCAGGTTCAATCCCTGGCATCTCCAGGTAGGGCTGGAATTCTGGACAGCCATTGCCAGTCGACGTATACTGAACTACATGGACCAATGGTCAGTATAAGGCAGCTTCCTATGTCCTATGTAATCTATGACCTTGAAAAAGTAAGCAGATTTTGTAATATATTACTGTCTAAGGTTGCTCAAAGCCCTAGATATATTGTTTCATGCTGTGGTATTATACACAATCCAGTGCACTCTCATAGGAGGACCAAGAGCAGTAATGCACTTACAGAGCTCCCCATGTGAAGGGATTCCTTGTTTATTTAAATGGAGTGTGGAGCTCTTCTGTGCAAAGAAGATCTGCATATATATGCGACATATGTGTGTGATACTCTTTTGGAAGTCAACCTCTTAAATTATATATCAGAAACATATCAGAATGGGCTAGTTTTCTATGCAACCTTCCCAGGAGGACTGATTTCTACTTATAAATTCCTCCTAGCAATCAGTGTTGTCATGTCAATGTCAATAAGCTTCTTTATTTCTTTTTAAAAGAATTTATAAACCGCTTCCCAACAAATTTTCCAAAGCGGCGTATAGCAGAACTGTAAAACAACAACATATATTCCAGAAAGAAATATTTGCAAAATATACTAAAAATACAGATCTTAAAAGCATCAAATTACACACATTCCATATAGTATATAATATAAAATGGATGAGTCACCCATCACGGAAAGCCCTCTTAAAAAGATACTTTTTCCATAGCTGTTTAAAAACAAAAATGCTAGGGGCTTTTCTAAGTTGATTAGAAGCTGATTCCATGGACCTGGTTTATGTTTTGGTTTATGTTGGTGATATTTTAAAATATGCAGGTACAGGAGACACTTGAGCACTGGTATCTCAAAGAAGCTCCAGGCATTACAGAAACAGCACCTGCTCCGTCTGGCTGTGTTTATCGGTGACATTCAAGGGAAAACACGTTTAGGGTACAAGCACACAATCTGTCTCTGCTTGTGAGTATATCCCAAGTAAGCTTCTCTCTGGACATTACAAAGAAACACAGCCAGCTAGACGGATAAGTCACTTGCTTATCTAGCTGGTGGCCCTTCATTTAAGGTCAGAGGAGACTGTAAATATTATGCCTTAAATACCAGCTCCCCTTTATTCTGTAGTACTTACAAATAAAGGTGAGCGGGGCAGATCCCACAGGAGCTCCTTCATTTGATAGATGTCTTCTAGAGCAATAAGCTTAGAAAAAGATTTGTCTTTCCCCAGCTTTGCTTGGTATACCAGCTGTGCTCTCTTTTCAGTGCCTGAGATCTTTTGTCTGTTATCCATTCCTTGGTAACTTCTTTCACTTTAAGTAGAGTGGACCAAGAAGCATCATATAACACAACTTATATCAGCCCTAGTTTACCATTGTTGATTACCATTTGTTGTCCGGGTTCAATTCAAGGTATTGTCTGGGATCAGTTTATTCAAAGAAATACCATCTCCTATGTGTTCCTTCCTATGCTCTGAGATGATCTGAAGAGGCTCTGTTACAAGCGCCCCAACCATCTGAAGTATGGTAAGTAGGTATAAGGCTGAGATGGCTCTCAGTGACCGTAGCCCAATTATAGAGCTCCATGTCCAGGGAAGCTTGCCTGTTGTACTCTTTGCTGACTTTGACAGAGCAATTAAGGCAATTTTACGTCAGAGAGCTTTTAAATGAAGCAGGCAGATCAGCAACATCTGGGGTTTTAATTCTTGCTTGGGATGTTTTATTAATGTAATTTACTGTATTTTAGTGACTTTATTTATTGAGGTATTATTTAATATTGTGTTTGTATTACAAACTGCAGAGAGAGCATGAGTTATGGAAGAGCACTGAAATCTTTTATTATCCATTGATGTTATGTCCTTCTGTAACTGGACCATTGTGCATGGGGCACAATGCTGATATGCAAAACTCTGATTGCAGGAGTTACCCATAATTATAATGTTGGTAGCCTAGTGCTATCTATTAACTTTATCTATAGTAGCATAAGCAATGGCATACCACTTCAGCCAAATCAAATCACACCTGACAGTTAACAGTATGCTCTGAATTAATTGCCAGGCAACACCTATCTACCTTCCCCATATATCTGGTAGAGGATTGCATCACAATCCACAGACAGGAACACCCAAAACTTAGAATGCAAAGGACCCAAACAACATCTTGTATTCTCTGGCTGCGTTCAAACAAGGGGCTTGCTGTGTTCATTTAATGGATTCAAATGGTAGTGCTTCTGTCCTGATATCTAAAATTCCTTTTGCACTGCAGTACCTGTAGCATTAAGGAACCGTGGCTTTTTTGGCTGATATACCGGCATTTTGCACAACTGTCTTTCACACAGCTGCAATAAACAGCACCTTGTTTTCATCCCTCACCCATTATACACAGGTGCACTGTGATTCCTCCATAATTCACTGCTTGAGTTAGTGTCTGGACACAGGGGTGGTGGGTGAGAAAAGGAGGAAGGGAATTCTGCTGCCCGCACCTACTCCAGAATACTGGTACAATGTTTGTCAGGCAAAAAAAAAAAAGAATGGCATGCACCTAAAGGGTGGGAATGCATTGCATGCTGGGATGACTCTCATGTGAGCAGCTGCAGCTAGCACAAAGCTCCCGTGACCTTCCAGGTTCCTAGGATTGCAGCCTGATTGTTTCTGGTATTATTTATCACAAAAATTAGCACTAAACCTCCACTAGATTCCACTAGATTTCCGATACTAGCTTTGGAATAACAGAATAAAATGCAGTGTGAAAGCAGTATCTGTTTCACCTGCTAAAACACTCTTATGTGATGCAGTTATTATTGGGGGGAGGGCAGTGGGTTGAACAACTTGCAGTGGCATCAATTCCACTGAGGTTGGGATTGAGAGCAAGTGTCATGAAGTGGAAAATAAGAGTGTTAAACTCAGTGGTATGAACTGTTAACAGGATAGGATCAGGCCATTCAGGATAGTTCTTACAAAACTGCTGGTTCACCTGGTTCTTGTCAATTTCAGTGTGGCATCAGTGTCCAATTGACTAAAGGCCTTATATTAAGGGTAAATATTAGATTAATTTCTAATGGTATTTACTATTCAAAGGCTGGCTTATTATGACAGGACAGAGATACTGTAGGTTAAAGCAGGGATGGTGAACCTATGGCCTTCCCAGTTAGAGTTGGACTACAACTCCCATCATCCCTGACCTTGGCCATGCTAGCTGTAGTCCAACAACATCTGGAGGTCTACAGGTTCCTCATCCCTGGTTAAAGAATGAGAATATCTGATTGCTGTACCACCTGGGTACTGAGTGCAGCATTACGGCAGACTTGAGGTCAGGGAGTTGCTGTGTTCTATAGAGATTCTCCCTCCCCAGGTTTCCTGTCTACTTGAGTGGGGATCAAGAGTGTCAGTACCCGGTGTTGGATAATCTGGACAGTTTAGGGATTCTGCTGATTTACCACCCGCCTTGCTACCCAGCAGTCGCCCTGCCTGAGCTGAGAGATGATCTTGGACTGTTAGTTCTGGGGGATTTCAACATCTTTGCTGAAGCCATTAATTCAGTGACAGCTCAGGACTTTATAGGCTGCTATGACAAATGTGGGGCTGTTCCAACATGTCATTGGCCCAACACATGTGGTAGGCCACACTCTGGATCTGTTTTTTTGGACTGGACAGGAAGAGGGTGAACTGAAAGTGGGGGATATTAAGTTCAGTCCCTTGTCATGGTCGGATCACCTCCTGTTGAGGTTTACGCTTTCAGCATCTGTTCCCCTCTGCAAAAGCAGAGGACCTAATAGGATGGTCTGCCCTTGGAGGCTGCTAGATCTGATTGGTTTCCAGGTGACTCCGGAGGGTTTTCTGGCTGATAAGACTGGTGCTCCTGTCAAAACTCTGGCTGATTTGTGGAATATGCAGATGGCTCAGGCTGTTGACACAATTGCCTCTGAGCACCCTCTCCCGCTTTGTAGAATTGCTCGTTGGTATACATCAGAGCTTAGGGCAATGAAACAAGCTGGGAGATGGCTTGAAAACTCCAGAAAAAAGTAGGTGAACACTGGTGAGTGCTCATTACTGAGCCTCTTCAATGGCAATGAAGGCAATAAAGAAGGCATACTTTGCTGCCTCCATTACACCCTCGCTATGGTGTCCAGCAGAGCTTTTCTGGGTTGTACGAGGCCTTTTATACTACAGCCCAAAGGAGGTGGTAGAACCAATGGTGGCTTGCTGTGACTTGCAAAGCATATTGAAGGTAAAATTGCTTGCATCTGCCAGGACTTTGACTCCACATTTATAGTGGATGGATCCCCAGAGGTGTCTAGAGCACTGTCATGTCCTGTTGTGTTGGGTGAGTTTCAATTAAAGAGGCTCGAGAACGTGGACAAGGTGCTTGGTTCTGTCTGGGCAACCATTTGTGCTCTTGCCCCTCATGGCTAATAAAAACTAGAAGAGACGGGACAGCCAGCTGGGCCAGGGAGGTGATTAATATCTCTTCAGGAGAGGGGGTGGCCCCTGCCTGTTTAAAGGAGGCAGTGGCAAAAACACTCCTTAAGACACCATCCCTGGATTCAGAAAATTTTCAACCAGTTGCTAATCTCCCTTTCTTGGGCAAAAGTTCTCGAGCAAGTAGTTGCAGGCCAGATCCAGGTTCTCTTGAATGAAACTGATTTTTTAGATCCAATTCAATCAGGGTTTAGGCCCTTTTTTGGCACAGAAATTGCCTTGGTTACCCTGTATGATGACCTTTGTCGGGAGAGAGACAGGGGAATGTATCCCTGTTAATTCTCAACCAGTAGCGTAATGGCAAATTCAGAAGTGCACAATCCCTTCATGTTAGTCACAGTCATACCTCTTCCTTTTTTTTGCTGCTGGGTTGAGAATGAGAACCTTGCTAATGCCTTCTCCCACAACAGCATGTATCCCTAGCTTGAAAGGAGGAGTGTTATTTATTTATTGCATTTGTATACTGCCCCATAGCCGACACTCTCTGGGCAGTTTACAACAATTAGTGTTAGCTACTGAGAAGAGTCTTCTCAGTGGTTGACTCACCTCCTTTCCCTCTGCTTGGCTCCAATTGTTAAGTAAGGACAAGGAAGCATCTTAGAGGACTCTTCTTAGTAGCTAACATACTCCCCTTTCATGCTGATTGTCTCGTAGGATGTTGGAGACATAGGGACTCTGCTGGGACCTTGCTCCCAAAAGAGTAAGGGCTCTAATATCCCCCGAGACCCTGGACAACTACACCCCTCTACATACCTCTTAGCGGCTTTCAGTACCATCGACCAGGTATTCTTCTAGCAGCGGCGTCACTAGCGGGAGTGCGGGGGGGTGCGGACCTCCAGCGCGTGCCCTCCCAGGTGTGTGGATGGGGTGGCTGGTCTTGCACACGCATGCGCGCACGTGGACACACACTCTCACCACACGCTCCAGGCTGGCGGTGGGAGGCCTGTCCCGGCTTCACCGCCAGCGAGCGGGCACCTGCTTTTGGTCTCGCCCGCTCGCCGCCGAGGAGGAGTTGGCACAGGGCAACGGTGCGGGGCGGCTCTGGGTGTCACCCCCCTCAGGGTGTCACCCAGATGCGGTCCGCACCCTCCGCACCCCGGTAGTGACGCCCCTGCTTCTAGAGTGGCTTTCCAAGTTGGGGGTGGTACTGCTTTGTAGAGGTTCCAGTTCTACATGAGTGGTCATCTTCAGAGAGTGGTGCTTAAAGAATGTCGTTCAGCCCAGTGAGACCTTCAGTGTGGGGTTATGCAGTGTTTGATTTTATCCCCCATGCTATTTAACATCTGCATGAAAACCATTGAGTGGGGTCATCCAGAGTTTTGGAATAAGTTGTCAGCAACATGCTGATGACACACAGCTCTCCTTCTCCTTTACATCTGCAGGTGTGGCAGTGGATGCACTAGATCAGTGTCTTGTCACAGTAATGATATGGATGAGACCAATAAGCTTAATCGAGTAAAAAATGAGGCACTGTTAATGGGTGGTTCTCTAGATTGGATGGATGGGATGTGGCCTGATCTGGATGGGGTTACACTCCCTCTGAAGGAGCAGGTACGCAGCTTGGGAGTACTCCTGGATCCATATTGTTACTTGAGATTCAAGTGGCCTTGATGGGGCAGAGTGCCTTCCATCAGCTTCGACCAGTGGCCCGGGCTGCACCCATATCTGGACAGAGACAATCTAACTTCTAATGCCTACAGTCTGGTGACCTCTAAGTTAGACTACTGCAATGTGTTATACATACAGCTGCCTTTGTAGACAGTTCGGAAACTGCATCGGGTGTAGAATTTGGCTTGTGGAGTTTTTAGATGTCTTCCCATTAGTCATTTGTTAATCCGACACTTTTAAATGCATTTCCTGAGGAGAAACAGGTTTGTTGCACAAGAGTGCCAAAGCAACTTTAATCATGTAATCTGAAATTGTGATTCAATCCCGCCTCTCTGACAATGAACCACAGAATAATCTATCTGCTATGAGAAAAAGATGCCCCTGGTATCATAGAATCATAGAATAGTAGAGTTGGAAGGGGCCTATAAGGCCATCAAGTCCAACCCCCTGCACAATGAAGGAATCCAAATCAAAGCATTTCTGACGGATGGCTGTCTAGCTGCCTCTTGAATGCCTCCAGTGTCAGAGAGCCCACTACCTCTCTAGGTAACTGTTTCCATTGTCGTATGGCTCTAACAGTTAGGAAGTTTTTCCTGATGTCCAGTTGAAATCTGGCTTCCTGCAACTTGAGCCCATTATTCTGTGTCCTGCTCTCTGGGACGACTGAGAAGAGATCCAGGCCCTCCTCTATGTGACAACCTTTCATGTACTTGAAGAGTGCTATCCTATCTCCCCTCAGTCTTCTCTTCTCCAGGCTAAACATGCCCAGTTATTTCAGTCTCTCCTCATAGGGCTTTGTTTCCAGTCCCCTGATCATCCTTGTTGCCCTCTTCTGAACCTGTTCCAGTTTGTCTGTATCCTTCTTGAAGTGCGGAGGCCAGAACTGGATGCAGTATTCCAGATGAGGCCTAACCAGTGCTGAATAGAGTGGAACTAATACTTCACACGATTTGGAAACTCTACTTCTGTTAATGCAGCCCAATATAGCATACCAGTGCCTGCAGGAAGAAGGAGAACATCGCCACCCAGGGAAGGAGAGCCTGCTGTTGCTGCTGCTGTTGGAACACCACCTCCACCACCTCCACCACCCTTACCAGTGGGACTGCTGCCTGGCAGACGTGCCTCCTGCAGGACCAGGTCCCAGGTACCCAGCCAGCTATGACTAATTTCCATCACCTGTCCCTCTTTGGAGGGATACATAAGCCGGCTGGCTGAGGTGGCCTGGGGTTTTGTCTTTTGTTTTGTTTTGTTTTGCTTTTTTTTTTTCTTTTGGGTGCCATTGGTTTTAGCTATGGGTGGGTTCGGTTTCGTTTATGTAGTTTGTATGTTGTATTTTACTTTATCTTGTACGCCGCCTAGAGTGGCCGCTTGTGCGGCCAGATAGGCGGCCTAGAAACAAAATTTATTATTATTATTATTAATAATAATATTAATATTATTATTATATTATTATTTGCTTTTTTGCAGCCACATCACACTGTTGGCTCATATTCAGCTTGTGATCAACAACAATTCCAAGATCCTTCTCACATGTCATATTGCTGAGCCAAGTATCCCCCATCTTATAACTGTGCATTTGGTTTCTTTTTCCTAAGTGTAGAACTTTGCATTTATCCCTGATGAATTTCATTCTGTTGTTTTCAGGCCAATGCTCCAGCCTATCAAGGTCCTTTTGAAATTTGTTTTTGTCTTCCACGGTATTAGCTATGCCCCCCAATTTTGTATCATCTGCAAATTTGATAAGCATGCTCTGTACCTCCTCATCCAAGTCGTTAATAAAAATATTGAAGAGCACTGGGCCCAGGACCGAGCCCTGTGGTACCCCACTCGTTACTTCTGAATGTGTCCTACTAGTCTTCCTGATATAATGCATCTTATCTACAAGATCTAATAATTCTAAAATATGTAAGAGCTTTCTCAAGTGCATGATTGAAAGTGCTGTATTGAATGTGCTGTATTTAGCAGTATTTTGGTGTCACTATGGCTGTGTGACCTTGGGCCAGGCTCTGCCTCTCAGCCTCAGAGGAAGGCAATGGTAAACTACCTCTGAATACCACTTACCATGAAAACTCTATTCATAGGGTTGCCATAAGTTGGAATCGACTTGAAGGTAGTCCATTTCCATTTTCATGATTCTCAAGTAGAGGCCCATATAGCAGCCAGCTCTGGATGCATAAAAAGCTGCCTTATACTAAGTCAGATCATTGGTCCATTTTCTAGTTCAATATTGCCTACAACCAGGCATGTTTAACTTATGGTTCTCCAGATGTTATTTGACTACTACTCCCATCATCTGACCATTGGCCATACTAGGTGAGGTTGCTGGAGTCTTTCAACATCCAGAGCATCACAAATTCCTCATGCCTGCTGTACACTGACTGGCAGTGATTCTCCAAGATTTCATCCCCACCTGGAGATGTCAGCTATCAAACCTGGAACCTTTGGCAAGAAAAGCATATGCTCTACCACTGAGCTGTTTGTACTTTCAGTACTTTTTTTGGGGGGGGGTATATTTTAAAAATATTTTGGGAAGGGGTGTGAGAATTAAAAAGATTTTTTCCTATTCAGAGACTACAGCTTACTGTTCAAAGAGAGCAATACATCTAGATCATTGTAAAATAATAGTGCATCTTTATTTAGGCATGATAAAAAACATTAACACTGTATCTAAAAATAAATTCAGGGTTCCAAACAATTTAGACATTTCAAATAAAAATACCTTGTTAATAATTAATAAATACATTACAACTTTAGTGTGTTAAAATGAAATAATTAAATATGCTTAAATATTTTAAATAACACACGTTTAAATAACAGTAAAGACACAAACACAAATAATTACTTATAATAAATAACATTGGAATGCACAAGAGCAAATTTTGTTACAGGGTCAAGTAATGGGTAACAGTCATTCTTCTTGTAAGACTGATGGAGGCTCAACAGTGCCTCCCCATTCTGAAGTATTAATGCTTTATGAAATTTCAAAATTACAAGGAAAGCAATTCGAAGCCCCTGATCTTTGATGCTGAAGAGGATTAGGATATGGTGGAGGTTCTTGTCTGCCAGTCTCCACCAACTGGGAAGGCGGCTCTGCTACTACACTTGCAGAATGTGTGGTGTGTGAAAAGCTACATCGAGCAGTATTCCTGTTGGCGGCAGCAAGTATAGAGCCCCAAACAAGTCATTGTTAGGGCAGGGTAGAACAGAGCTGGCAATAGATCAGCTGGATCCAAAACTGCCCCATTTCCCCAAGAGGGGCCTGATCTGGGTCCTTTAGCTGTTTACCTTCTGCCTCGGCCAACATAAGCCCACAGGCCTTGGGATGTGGCAGTAGAGCTGCCATGTTGCTCCTCCGCCCTCACTTAGGATTGTTCTGTAGTCTCTTAACTATAAAGATACATCATGAAGCTCATCACTGGAAACCTCACCAAAAGCCTCAAAGAAGCCAGCTGGGATTGGCCCTGATTAGAGGTGGGTGCTATAGATTGGGGCTCCATCATCAACACTGTTTCAAGGACCGCTCCCCAAGCTTTTGCTGGCCCTGAGCACATCTAAACCCACTGGCACTCCACCCCAAAATGCCCCATTCACAATGGTGAAGCCTACCCTGCCAATGAAGGTTGACACAGCCCAGAGGATGAGATAACTCCCGCCTATCTTAACTCCCTCCAGCAGCACAGATTGGGGTTTAGCATTGCAGTGTAAGTGGTCCAGATCTTCACTTGCCTTAAATTTGCTAAACTGGTTTTGGTCCAGTAGCTTTTATGCTATATCAGCCAAGATCTGGACAACTTCCTAACAAAAAGTTTTAAAAAAACCTTTGTAAAAGAAATATTATCTAAAAATTATATACCGCTTTTCATTTCAAGAAGAAATATCAAATAAATATAAATAAATATAAATACGTGTAAGTTATTGAAATGAAAAAGAACTACTGCATTTCTTAATTTTCTAGAACTTCAGTTACGTGTGATTAGTTCTTGAAGCCTTCCATCCAGGCAAACAGAAGGTCCATCTCTCCCAGAGCTTTGACTGGTACTGTATTCTGATCAAGCTGCAAGCAGGGGAGGGGAGAGAGAAACAATTTCAAATGTTCATTACAGACTGTTGAATATGTTGGCTTCCAGCTATATTTCTCTTTAACATTATTTACAGAGTGACTACAATATTTCCAAATATTTAATTCATAATCTACATTAAAGAGTAGAGGTACCTTTCATAGTATATGATAATTTATTCATAGGAAGGGTTGTAAGACTGAACAAAGCCATTGGCAACCAGTAAATATTTTAGAATGGTGTTAATAGCACATTAACAGATTGTGGAGTAATTCATTGGTAACATGGCATATTCAGTATAAAGTATACACTGGATCACTCCCAATACCATTTTCACATTATTATTAACTACATACATTTTAATATTCAGTGGTGACTATCTTGCTCATCATGAGACAATATTAAGTTGTAGCCTTCATGTGATAAAGTTGGTCCCAGATTTTTCTTATTACAGATCATGGCAATATGTAGACATAGGAAATGTGAGACAAGATAAATGGATGTAGGATAACTGGCTGAACATGCTATGAATTTTAGGGAACTGAACATTGCTCATGACCAACTGTCACAGTGTCATGTAGCTTTCTCAGAGAAAATCTGATCTGGGTTGGGACAATTACATGACATGAACTAATAATTGCTTTTCCTATATCCTCATGTGCTTTGTGTTAAGTCCTCAAAGAGCACAGAAGACAAATAGTGTAGTATATATTAAGAAATATTTTAAAGGTCATAGGTCTGCACTAGGGGATTCCATAGGACTTCACCATTTTGCATGCACTGCAGTGAGCATCAAACCTATGGGACCTGCATTATGACTATCCATTCTCCAGTCCATATTTATCTATTCTGCTTTCTCCTTTGGGAGTGGTGTTAATTCTGTCTGAAGCCCCAAGGAGTAGTAGCATGGGGTGGTTCCCTTTCTAATCATTGGTTTTTAAACAGGAATGATTTGTCCAACCACAGTTCCATCTGCAATCAAATTAGGAATTGCATCTCTAATCTCAACATGGAAAACCCACACTGAGATTGTGGTATGACAACAGCATTCTACATACATTGCTCTCTGATATGTAGATGGATGAGAGCCTAGAGGGGACTCAGGTCTAGGTATACACAGAAAGAACGAAATATACAGTATATCCGAGTCTTCCCAAAAGTTCAAAAGCTTCCGGGTAGAACTTGCTATGTGGATTTTGTAATGCAACAACTCAGTCTTAAATAGTGGAGAGGAAAAACAAACAAGCCAAGTTACCTTTTCGTATTCACCCAGCACAAGTTGAAACCTTCTGTGGGACTCTTCCCCACAGGAACATTTGTTTTGATCATGCTGATTTCAGGAAAAAAACACAAGAGGAAAAATGATTAGGATGATTACACAGAACAAGAATGAAGAAGCAAACTATTTATCCTGCTTGTGTCTTTGAAATTTTGCTTTGACATTTAATTTTAGATGGAAATCTGAGTACAGAATCCCTTCTCACTTAACTCCCAGTGCAGTAGTACTGCTTAATTTGTAAAAATGTATTTCCATTACTGTGACATTTGGGATTCCTGAGATTGAGGTGCATAATGAGAGCAGATTCCTACATTAGTTTCATTTTGATGGCAGAACCAATCATGAATCATACTTACACACTGTCTCAGATTTGCCTTGATGCTAAGGAAGGCATTGGCTAGAGTGCTGGTTTTCCTTTTCAGCAGGTTGCTTGTTGCTTCATAGTGTCTGAAAACACTTTCAACATAAAACCTCAGAAGGTGGCGGAGTAAACAACAGCTTTCTGATATCTAAAGCAGGAAGAAAAAACATGAGGTTTGAATGGTCAAATCCAATTTTTTTTCAATTATGGATTCAAAAAGATATCTTGGCCCTCAGGAGACTAGTTCACCCATATATGTATAATATTTGATCTCTAAGCACTGAAGCCTTTCACCAAATGTATGAACTCTTAACACATGGCATGACAAAATTCAGGAGGGGGAATACAGATCTGGACAAACCTGGAATGATTTTAGATTTATGAATGCATCCTGACTTTACAGGCTAAGAGGAATCCCATGGCAGTTAATACTTTATATACATCTGGAATCAAGTAAACAGATTATTTTTGGGTAGCTAACATATAAAGAGTTATACACATGCTTTGTACAATTTACATTAACCATTCTTCCCTCTTATATACAAATGGACTAAATATACATTCTTGACCTTTACAAATTAGTCACTTGGAACACTTTTGTATTCTAAAGAAGCTATATTTACCGGAACTTGTTGTAAGACACTTTCCTTCAGCAGTATCACATCAGTCCTGTTATCTTGGGTTTGCTGCAATTACAAAAAGAAGAGAAATCATGTGAGTAGAAGAAAAAACTGGAAGGCAGGGGAAGGGAGTGTGAAAGACAAGCATTATACATTATTTAATATAGGATCCAATCAAGACAGTTGAGCAATGTAGTCAGGCACCTAGATCTGTTCAATGCTGCACTTCCCCTTCTATAACATTCCCATTATTATAATTGTTGGAATCTTTGTTGTTGATCCACCAGTCTTGGGACTCAAGCTGCTTTTTTCTTCTGCAGTTTTTGTTTACTAAGTAGCTACAAAGTGCTTACACGAATTACAGTATGTCAGCTCCCACTGGCAATACAGCACTTTGGGAAGGCAAGTTCTCTGCAGAACTGGAATCTTGTGAAGATGCCCCATCAATTTAATGGGTAGCTGTCATTCTCCTCTAAAGGACCACCTCTTTTACACACTGTCCATATCTGAGTTTTGACTAAAATATGTTCCTCTATGCTTTACCACAGAGTTATTTCACTGCCACCAGATCTCTGTAAGTTATTCTATTCCAAGATAAGTATTGCCCTTTGGGGGGTGGGGGAGTACTTAGGAGGTTATACTCAAGGGGAAGGTCTATGACCCCTTTGAGGCATCTCAGCGTCACCTAGTATCCTCTTCTCTTCTGACCAGTAGTGCTACTTGACCATCTAGGCATGGCAAAGTAGGGGAGAGAGATTATTGAGCTTGCTGAACTACATCTATTTAGAGCACTTTTAAAGGGCTTTTTATTGGTAAACAGAGAGATACAGTTATCAGCAAATACATGCAATTTAGAAAAGAAACCAAAATATAAGCATTATAACGTTAATTTCCCTCATCTGACTCTGCACTGATAGAAGTTTGCTGAGCTGGTATTAAGAAAATTAGGTATCTAAACATTAGCATGTACACAGACATCTGGATCTGAAATATGAAGAACCGCATCTCTCTAGGATGTATGACTTCTGTGCTCCTGTCTAATCCAAATAATGTTTTTGGAGACAGAATTTTCTTTTGGGATTTTTGGTCAATCAGTCCCAAAGAGTTTAATGTAGAATTTGGCTCAACCAGTGGGGATGCTAGCTTCAAAGCTGACTGTTCCAAGTGTATCCTTTATTTCTAAAGACAACACAGCAAGAAAGGAGATCAGGATGGTGATGTTCCTTAGAAGCCTCCACTTAGCTGGACACTTATCAGTTTGTTGCCGCATGAAGTAGTAGGTAGGAAGTGTAGTTGAAGAGAAAATAGGTGTGAGACAGCTGCTGGGGCACATCTTCAGTTTCCTGAAATGTGACGATTTCTCCCTCACAGTAGCTGCTCCCAACAAAAAGGAGATGCCAGAGAATTAACGTGAGACCATCTAAATGAAAAACATCTTCCCTGTGATATTTACATTTAATTGATTTGGTTAATTGTTATACAAGGAATTCTGAGTAATCTAGCCTCAAAACATGATGTGTTTCAGATGTGAATGCTATTTTCATCTTGATTTCATTAATCAGGACAATTGCTGTGCTGAAAGGATTAAATCTGCTAAACACTCCAAAATTTAGATCAATGACCAAAAGTCAAGCATGGATTGCCTTGTGATGATACTCACCACAGTTTTTCTGATTACACCAAAGTAGTCCTTTAGTTCCGGAAAAGATACCCTACTCAATTCACATTGGCCAAAGTTGAGTCCTCTGCCTTCTGTGATCACAATCTTGTCAGACAGAAATGAAAGGAGAACGAGGCAGGAGAAAAATCTGATACCCATCTTTGTTTGATAATCTACTCCTATAAAAAGACACAAATTGTTTAGTGATCTGTTGATATAAAAGTCCAGTTAAACTGCTAAGCAGTTCTAAAAATCAGGTTTTATTGAGGAAAGTAAGATTTTAATCACTGATGCCCACAATGTGTTACACTGAAAATTCATATTCTCTGTCAATAGACATACCCTTGGGACCTGCCTTGTTGGCTTGGATAGGGGTTGCCTTGACTTAGCGGCATGGACTGACATCACACTTCACTTTGGATCTAAGGCAGAGAATCACTATGTCTCACTTTCTGCAGCCTCAGATGTCTTCTCCACTGATTACAATGGGGAAAGTAACAAATGCCTATAATATTTTTATTTTTAATTTTTTTAGAATTGGATAACATTGCAGGCATAGTAGTTCCTTCTGAGAGGATGGAGTCTGCTGAATCTCAAACAGGTAAGTGCAGGTTTTTTTGTGTATGCTAGGCACCTTTAAACTCTGAGAGTTTAAAAAAAGTTTTTATATCCTTTCTTGTAGTTTTGTGGGCAATTTGCATCAACATGGGATAAAATGTAGATGTGCCCCTAAGTAAGTTCTCTGCGGAATTTCAGAAAGGTGAGTGTAGGTGATAGAGAGTTATAAATAAAAAACAGTATTTGAATTTTAAAACAATTATTTTGTGTTCTGCTCCATTTGCACCAAAGTCACAATCTTTCTATATTCATCCCAAAAGCACTGTGATTGGAAGCCAAAGGGGAGACCTGGTAAAATCATTATCTGATTGGAAAGTAGAGTGGTCAGTCACAGAACTACACACCCCTTCCACTGCCTCCCTCCTCCTCTTTGCCTGGTGTTTTCCATTTATGGAGAGCTTGTATCAGATTAGTATCCTTAGAAACACTCCCAAGGCTTTGAAGTGAGTCCAAACCCCACTTCTCCTTGGCTCTCAGATCTGAGCCATCTTGGATTCTGAAGTGGTCTGATATCTTCAAGGCAGCAATTCTTGACTTGGACTTGTGTCCCATCTGAGGTGAACGCATAATGCCCTCACATAAATCCACTTTAAATGAATAACAGCAGTGAACTTTTATTTCATTCTTATCATCCATTGATTACAACAGAAAAATATGTTCACTTTGAACATAGGAAAATATGAATGATAAATCAAATTATTTTTTTTTTACTTAATTCAGATTTAGCTCATTAGAAATTAAGTTAGTTGTATCACACATCTAAGCAGTAGCAAATATAAACCTATACAGATGCTGTACATACTAATTTACTCTGAAGGGTCAATAAATGTTGGTCAATCAGATGTTTGGATCAGAGCTTGGAAAAGTTACTTTTTTGAACTGCAACTCCCATCAGCCCCAACCAGCATGGCCACTAGATTGGGCTGATGGCAGTTGTAGTTCAAAAAAGTAACTTTTCCAAGCTCTGGTTTGGATGAATGACAGTGTTGTTTACACAGATATATATTTACTACTTATCCATCCACTCTTAACACATTTGTCCAAATCCAGAGGAAATCACTGCAGTTACAGGATACAATTAAGGGCTTAATCCCATTGATTTTAGTGGGAATTTGCTGTGCCTAATCTTTTCTGATCTGAGTATACTCTGTACACAATCTCTCATTTTAATCCAACATAATGTCTTTAGCATCAGAATGTTAAAAAATGTTGGTTTAGACATCAAGGTTTCTACCAGACTTGCAGATTTTAAATTCAATGATAATAATTATTTTTACATTCAGTCTACAACCCAGTGAGGCTAAAATACTTCAATTCATAAAACTCAAATTAATAATAAAAGAAAAGGAATGAAACTTTTTCATTCTGTAATCAGGAGATATGCTGTTTTTAATGGACAATCAGTAATATATTTCTCTCAATATACAAATGCCTTTAGATTTCAAGCTAATACAAGACGTAAATACCCATTGCTTACCTTAGTTACTTGGATGCTGTGATTTGCAATGATGTGTAATTCTAACTACCTAGCTCTGGCCCTTTATATATATGAAAGACTTTGCAGGAAATTTCCTCTGACCTGCCTGTGGGTGGAGACTAGAGTCTTTACTCTCAATATCTCTGTGGTGCTTCATTTGCATATTTCAGAAAAGGTTTCCCAAAAGCAATCTGAAAAATGCAGAGTCATGAATAAGTAGCAAGTGACATAATAAGGTAAAGAAAGTTGAAGATGTCTTACATACCTGTCAGTTCCTGGGAATACACCTGTCAAAGATACTAACAAATAATATAGAACTTTTCCAATATCTTTCTCAGTCATTTCATAGTAATTAAGTAGTAGTTTTATATATTAGTATTTAGCTGGGTTAAAAAAGATGCCAACACCAATGGAGCTCTACTCTTAGAACTATTACACTGTCAGGGTCTTCTCAGGAAAAAAAATTACGCTTCACAATAAATGAACTGTCCAGTATGTATACTAAGATGAAAAATTCATCTTGGTACAAATCGGAACAAGAATATATCCAGGAGCTTCTGGATGTGCGCACCCAGGTTGAAAAAGCCACATATGACATCATTCATAAAAGATGGGACACATATCTTTTCTGACAGTTCTGACAGCTTAGTTGATGAACTGCTGCAGAGGCTAAAGAATCACATTTAATTTCTATTTGACACAGGAAAAATGGAAAGAGGACAAAAGTAGAGGCAGGAGTAAACAGGAAAAGAATATACGATTGTTTCATTTTCAGCTACTCATGCTTAGGCTTGGTTTGAGGCTTATTATGAGGCTTAGACCCCATCTGGACTTTACATTTAAAGTAGTGTCATACCACTTCAAACAGTTATGGCTTCTCCCAAAGTATCCTGGGAACTGTTGTTTTTTTCGGGTGCTAAGAGTGGTTAGGCAACCTCTGTTCCTCTCAAAGAGCTAGAGTTCCCAAGTTCCCTGGGAAGAGGGATTGATTGTTAAACCATTCTGGTTCATTTAAAACGTCTGGGTTTGTTTGTTTGTTTTTTAAAGGTGGATTTATTGCACTAGGGTGACAGAGCACTTTAATCCACTTTAAATACACAAACCTAAGTTCTGCTATGTTCTGGAATCCCTCCCACAAAATACTGACATTCTTTTAGCCAGGTACCTAAAAATATAAATGTGCAAACACATTTTTATACAAAAACACCTTTTCAAAAAGGGATTGCAATTGTTGCAAATGCAATTACTTTTCAGATCTCACAATGCCAGAGATATACATGCTCCTGAGTCACTGTCCCCCTCTCCCCCATTTTGCCTAAGTGATACACAGTTTTCTACATGTTAGCAATACAGTGGATAAAAATGTGGGCAGGACACCTTTGATGAGTGATTTGTTCTCACTTATTTACAGTGTTCTCAGCGTGGCTTAGAAGAATCAAACATTAAAATACAATATCCATCAACAATCAATAAAACTGTAAGAAACAATGAGAAAGTCAATATATGGAAAGGCAGGATTCAACTTCCTAGAGAAGACAGTTGGATTTTGATTAATAAGAGTGTTTTAGGGCTGAAGTTAATGTTTTCAAAAAGAACTTATCACTTTGTGGCAGTTTAGGGGTGATATGGGGCAGGGAATAGTCATTGCTGATTTCATGGCGGTAGACTTCTAAGATTTTAGTTTCATTTTGAATATGTGAAGTTTTGTTTACAAAATTATTGGTGTTTGTAATTCCATGCACAATTGGATGAAGCTGTTTGTGGTGGAAGGTGTAGCTTTTAATAATGTTTATGTATTATTTGAATGTTGAACAGCCATTTATTTGAACTATGCTGGATTTATACAAATAGGATCAATAAATTTGACTTGTGCACTTGTTGGGTTTCTGCCCACCCCCCATTTAGAACAAGCTGGGTTTTAGGAATTTCCCCTGAGCCTTCATAATTTCCTGTCTTTCAGATGCAAGGTAATTTCCAGCATGTTACACCTGTTAAGAGACAATTAGAATACTGCTTCCCTCTTTAAAGATATGTTGTGACATTCTGGCATCATTTAATGCAGCTGCAGGATGCTCTAGTGCTTCCATTCTTTTTCCTCCAGAATACCTATTTACAGACAATATAAGGGGTTGGATCCAGATGACGGCTGCAATCCTAATCCCCCTTACCTGGAAGTAAGCTCCATTGAATTCAGTAGGACTTACTTCTGAATAATCATAGTTAGAAGTGCACTGTAAGTTGGTTGAACATGGGTTCCACTGAAATCACTGGAGCACGTAAACCATAACTTAATTTGTATCACTGTTTTCAATGGAACCTAAGTTCAACTAATTTAGTCTATTTGGTTTGTTGTTGTTATGTGCCTTCAAGTCGATTTCGACTTATGGTGACCCTATGAATCAATGACCTCCAATAGCATCTGCTATAAACCATCCTTTTCAGATCTTGTAAGTTCAAATCTGTGGCTTCCTTTATGGAATCAATCCATCTCTAGTTTGGCCTTCCTCTTTTTCTACTCACTTTTGTGTTTCCCCGCAATATTGTATTTTCTACTGAATCATGTAAAGTTGAAATACATTCTCAGCCATATTCCCACTGAAAAAAATGATAGGGGTTCAGGATTAGGGGTTTAGGAAAGAGGTGTGTAAAAGTATAGATACAGTTCTTTTTGTTTGTTCTGTATTTAAGAACATAAGAAGAGCCTGCTGGATCAGGCCAGTGGCCCATCTAGTCCAGCATCCTGTTCTCACAGTGGCCAACCAGGTGCCTGGGGGAAGCCCGCAAGCAGGACCTGAATGCAAGAACACTCTCCCCTCCTGAGGCTTCCGGCAACTGGTTTTCAGAAGCATGCTGCCTCTGACTAGGCTGGCAGAGCACAGCCAGCATGGCTAGTAGCCATTGAGAGCCCTGTCCTCCACAAATTTGTCTAATCTTCTTTGAAAGCCATCCAAGCTGGTAGCCATTACTGCATCTTGTGGGAGCAAATTCCATTGAATTCTTGAGATATATATTATTTGATGTGGTGGGTGAATGAAATATATACAGATCTGCCAAGTGCACATTTAGATGGACTCTGAAAACTGTTCTGTTCAGCAGGTTTTCTCACCTTGGATAGCTCTTTGAAAGTTCAGACCAGAACCTTGAGTGGATTCCACTGCCCCATTGACATGGTGCCACCAGCCGCCACTGCCATTACAACCTGGATCAAAACAACTCCTGAACAATATAGTCAAACAGAGCATACAGTCTCCAGCTACACAGCATCTCAGGAAATAAAAGAAATAGTTGACCTTGGTTAACTCCATGCAGCCATCTTAAAAACTGGAACAGAACAAGTCAGCAGTTTTGGATTTGATTCACTTCAACACCTCCAACATTACAGATGAAGCAGAACACTTTTGCTTTCATTGCGTGAGATTTTGAAATCTGAATATGTAGAAAAGGTGCTACAAATGTGCTGAAAGCACAAGCAAAACTCTTAGCTCTTGGGCATCTATTGGGAGGGATGTGACTTGCAGCTTTTGAGTTTTAGGAGTCAAAAATAGTTCTGCTTGCTCTGTTAGTTTTTTGTGAGATGATGAGAAAGATAAAGAGAAACACTTCTTTGACATACAGTATTAGGAAACAGTTGTGATGAAACAGTTTCGGTGAATCAGAGGAATGCACGTTTTTCCATTTCAATAGGGGGGAAATGTGTAGGAGGCATGAGGCAAAGTGGAGAAAATTTGGTGAAGGTATCCAAGCAAGTAGGTATGACAAATTCAATAGTATTAGTAGTGAAAGAACAATCATATTTCACTTCCATCTCATTTTTTTAAAAAAAAATTCTTGTTTTATGTGGTCATTTATAGCTTTATCTAAAGACAGAGTAAAAACTGAGGGGAAGGGGATAGACCAAAACCAAAACAAATCTATGCCACTTTTTAGTTCAACTAAACAGTTAAAAACAAAGACAAAAAACTAGAGCTGGGCTAAAATTTCTTAGAGAATAATTATCTGATATATTTCCTGAGAATTTTCTCTTTTGGGCTCTCTTTGAACTTTTGGAGAATTTCACCCCCCCCCTTTAGTTAGTGGAAGTCCCACCACCACCACCATTTCACCAACAAGCATGGAGAATTTGGGGCACAACTGTGGATCCAGTTTAATGTACTATTGGTGAATGAAGCAATCGCCTTGGCTCCTGTTCCTGTTCTCTTACGTCACCCACCAGTATGACCGAGCAATATAGCTTTTATTTAGTATTATAACTGGGCCAACATTTCTCAGAAGTGCCTTTTTTTAAAGAATTCTGGGTGGTATGCAACTAAACAGTTCCGCTAGCATATGCACTTTTTGATGTGCAATAGAACTCTCTTCCTGGGTTGGGGGAAACCACACCACTTATTTAGGGGGCACTATATAAGAAGAGGAAGTTCCATTGCACAACCAAAATGCACTAGCAGAATTCTTTAGTTGCATACCATCCTCTCTTTTTTTTTAAGATCCTCCACTTGGAGAACTTTTGGCAAAATGAGTCTCCTAATTTCATCACCTGCAAACACAGCGAGGGTTTTTTCGAGACTATATTTCCTTGGCCCTAAAAAAACTGGTAATAGTTGCAGGCTAGTCCCACTCCCTCCTGCAGAGTTGTTTACTCTTGTTGTCCATATGCAATCAATCATCATTGTTGGTCAAAGGGTGCTGTTGACTGATCTTTGAGATCAGAAGGGATATTAGGGCAGGAAGTGATCACTTAGACATGTTGGTCCTCAACCATTTAGATCTGGGGGCGGGGATCTTTTTTAGCCCAAGGGTGATATTACCTCATGAGTAACGTTCTGGAGAGTACATGCCAGCACTGAGCAAGGCAAGAAGCAAAAGTGGGCAGACCAACGAATGAGACTTTTACCTTTGTACACTGGGCTACATTCCAGCCACACAAAATCCAGAGCTGTCTACACATACACACATTTCTCCATCCTTTATTTAGAGAAGCAAGAGACATTATCACAGTTTAAAGACACATTCCAGACATAAGTACAGAAAAGGAGAGAATGGAGCAGGGCTGGTGAGAGGGACAATCTGTGGAGGAAGATTCCCGAGGGCTGAATAGAGAGGCTGAAAGAATCATATCTGGCCCCCAGCCTAAGGTTCCCCATCCCAATTTAGGATTTTATAGATTTAAACTGGTACCTGGAATTGTGCTTGGAAAGCAAAAGGAAGCCACTGTAGATGCTTGAGTCTTTAGCCTCCCATCCTCATCAGAAGGCAGGTGGCTGTGTTCTTCATTTTTAAGAGCCATCTTACCTTATGTTGTGGGAGGGATTTTTTTTTAGTCGCAGCATTCATTCATTTATTTCAATATTTTAGGCCTCCTCACATGGTGGTTTACACAAACAAAATATAAAAGATACATGACACAATTTTAAAACCATGATAAAATAACATCTTTAAAAACCTAGTCCCGAAACAGTCCATAAAAGCTATCATGAAACAATGTAAAACCACTCCACAATTTCAAAACTTGGCAGCACTTAGGAAAAGGCAATCTGCAACCAGCAAGTTTTTAAAGGTCCACTTGAATTCCTGCTGTAGAGGCTATACTCAATTAACTTGGAAGTGACTGGATGAGAGGCAACACCACCAAGAAGACCCTGTATCCTGTGCTCAGCAACATGTGTTTTAATATATGGCCACCATCCAGAATACCTAGATGCACTTAAGCCGGACTGAAATAAATTGGCTTTCAGGTTTCTGTAAGCATATTGTGTGTGTGTGGGAAAATAGAACTTTTCCTGATTTAAAATATTCATTAATGAAGAAAAATAAACTTTTTGATGCAATGAATGTAACCTCCTCCCTCAAATATCTGACCTTATTTATATGATCATAATTTCTATGTGTATATGTACTGTATGTACTTAGAAGCAAATAGTGGCAAAAGGCCTGAATCTTGTAAAAATATACAAATCACATCCTTTGATCTACTGGTATTTATACCTCATTGGCTACAGCTGCTGCTACTAAGGTGAGTAGAATCAAGCAGATGCCACTTCTAATTGATGAAGTGATTATGATAATAATCACCCTGAAGTGGTTTGAAGTGAAACCAGGTTGTTCCCAAAACCAAGAATTTGCTTCAGAGATTTGGAGGACAGAGTCAGACTGCTTCAGTCTGTCTGTTAAAATTCATTACATCTCCCCCAAGTTCCTTAACAGGAAAACATCTGTCAGGGCAAGGAAAAGAGGGTAGATATCATTTTGTAATTGACATGTCTTGCTTCCTAAAAAGAGAGTAATCTTAGGAGGACTCTCCTTTTTATTTCCAATCCCAGTGCTTTGGGGAAGAACTTAGACTGTTTTCCATTTCCTCAACCCCATATCTATCATTCTGAAAGTTTGCAGATGACATCAGAGCTTGGAAAAGTTACTTTTATGAACTACAACTCCCATCAGCCCAATCCAGTGGCCATGCTGGCTGGGGCTGATGGGAGTTGTAGTTCAAAAAAGTAACTTTTCCAAACTCTGGATGACATGTCTAGGGCACCTCTACAATGTGTCCTATTTTCATACAAATTGTCAAAAATTGCAGTGCTGTTTCATCTCTACAATGTGTGCTGTTTTCATATAAATTGCCCACAAATTGCTGAGGGAGGAAGCAAATCCCTTTCTCTTTCCTTGTACAAAAATTCCTGCAACTACCCTCCTGATACATGCAGGTTATTTATTTAGGGGCACCTCTATGATGTATGCTATTTTCATACAAAATGACAGGGCAGAAGCAAATGGTTTCCCTTAGCTTTAAAGACTCCTCTTGTACAAGGCACTTATCTGTCTGAAATTTGGCAGGCAACCCCCCCTCCAAGGGACAACTATGTCTGCAAATCTCATCCAATTCTGCCAGGAAACAGTTTTTTAAAATCTCAGATTATAAAGTCATCTGACACAGAAACTCTGCAATTGTCTGAAAATTGACAGGCTTCATCCACTCAAGAGGCAATACTATTTATTAAATATTTATTTATTTAATTAAAGATGTGTACCACAAAACAGTGTCAAGGTGACTTGCAATACAAAAAAATAACATAAAATAGACAAAAGAAAAACACAGATGAAAAATAACTGCAGCAAATACTAAAACTTACCATAGACTAAACTGAAAATTAACAGACAGAAGCCCCACATCCCTCCAATCACTAAACCTGCAAATTTCATCCACTCCTGTCAACCAGTAAGAGTGAGTTGTTCTTTTCCACATGTTAGTCAATGGGGAGACAAACAATGCATTGCATTTTTGAAACATGGATCCATTTTGGATCCAAAGTAAAGTGGGTCACTCCAAATTGGTCAAAGCAAAGCAACCCACTTTCCAAAGTGAAATACAAACTGAGTCTTGTCTTCAGTGCACATTCCTACTAAATAGCTCCAATTCACCCATGTTCTTGTACATAACTATCTGTGCTACACAGTCCCAAGACATTTGAGAGCTTTGAGAGTATTAATCACCAATCGGAAGACAGCAGGATGGACCTGAATTCAGTCTTCCATCTCATGTAGGTGATGGGCGGCGTCAAAGGTGACACTGCTGACTATCTCTGTGTTTAGTTCATGTGTGTGTATGTCCCCATGCATGTGCATGTGTGAGAGACTGAAAGGAGAACCCAGTCAAACAAAAGAAACCCCATATATAGGCTGCAGTGCAGGTGGCATAAAACTCATTCTGAAGCCAACCAAACACTTGTTAGGTTACAAAATCTTTCACATCTAGTGGTGATATAGGGGGCAAAGGAAAACTACTTTACCACCTGCATCGTGTGCTCAATAAGCATTTGCTCATTGAGCAGAGTTGTTTTGGGTGATCCAGAGGCTGGTCATTCCAGAAGTGGGTGATGGCCCTCTGGAGCACTTAGCGGTACACTGTGAGCAGTTTGCACAGCACTTCAAGGATAAGGTTGCTCAGCTCCATTTTGCTCTGGATACCACCAGTCAAGATGTCCAATGCAGTGCCTTCCCATATTTTATGGGGTTGAATTCAATTGATGTGGTCTGATGATGTGGACAGGAGGCTTGCAATGATATACCCAATTTCTGGCTGTCTTGACCCATGCCCATTCTGGCTAGTTGGGAAGGGTTGTTGACCAAGTGGGTCCAGAGTGTGGTGAACGCCTACCTATGCAGTGCAGTGGTACCTATTGTCCTTAAACAGGTAGTCCACTCCTGAAGGAGCCCACCCTGGAACCGATGGTTTATATATAACAGCACTGTCATAAATCCCCCCCCCTTGGGCAAGGTGGTGGAGAGTGGTGGTGGTGGAGCAGCTGCATGAGTTCCTGGAGAATACAGGTTATCTGGATCCATTTCAGGCATGGTTTTGAGACTGAATCAGCCTTGGCCACCTTGATATATGACCTATATTGAGAACAGGACAGGGAGGAGTGCAGCTCTGTTCTTGGTTCTCATTCTCTCAGTGGCTTTTGATATTATGGACCATGATATCCTCCTGGGATGGCTTTGTGGGATGCGTACTGGGGGCATTGTTCCATACCTACTTGTAGGGCCATTTCAAGAGAGTAGTGTTGGGGAATTGTGCCTTGGCTCATGGCTCTTATGCTATGGTGTGCTGCAGGGCACAGTCTTGTTGCCAGTGCTTTTCAATTTCTGTATGATGCCATAGGGAGTGGTCATTTCGGATTTGAGGGCAAAATGTCATGAGTATGCAGTTCTGTTTCTCCATAACATCTGAGCATGATCTAGACCAGCCTTTCCCAACCTTTGCATCCCCAGATGTTGTGAGACTACAATTCTCACCATTCCTGACCATTGCCTGTGCTGGCTGGGGCTGATGGGAGTTGTAGTCCAACAACATCTGGGGACCCAAAGGTTGGGAAAGGCTGATCTAGACTGTTGTCATGGCACAGTGGTGAACTGGATGAGGGCCAATAAACTGAACTTGAATCCTGTGAAGATGGAAATACTGAGAGTGGGTGATTCCTGTGTCTGGGAGACTGGCCAGTTGTCTGTTTTGGATGGGGCTGTGTTCCCTCTGAAAGAACAGATTCAAAGTCTGGGGTTTTTCCTAGATCCATCTCTGTCACTTGAGGCTTGTGTAGTCCCAGTGGCTCGGGTGGCTCGGGTAGTCACCAGCTATGGCTGGTATGCCAACTGCAGCAGTTCTTGGACAGTGATAGCCTGACCACAATTATGCATGCATTAGTAACCTCAAGACTTGATTATTGCAACGCGCTCTGTGGAGATAACCTAGGCCCTAGTCTGGAAGTTGCAACTGGTGTAAAAATGTTGCAGTTAGATTGTTAGTGAGGACATGCACATACCTCCAGTGCTTGAAAGCTTGTACTGGCTGCCCATATATTACCAGGCCAAGTTCAAGTCTCTTGTATTAATTTACAAAGCCCCTAAAAACTTGGGTCTGGGATACCTTAAGGACCACCTCTTTCCTTATATCCCTATCTGATTATTAAGATCCTCAAGGGAATTTCTGTTAGTGGTTCCGCATGGCTCAGATGCACAGCTCCTATCCACCAGGAGCTGTGCATTTGGTATTATGGGCTGGATTCTGTGGAACTTGCAGCTGAGATCAGGCAGGCCTCCTCCTTGTTCAACTTCAAATGCTTGATGAAGACCTGTATTTCAGCAGGTATTTTAAGTAAGTTGCACTTTATGTTTTTACCTGTCTTTGTTTTAAGCACCATACTGTATTATTTTCATTGAGGGATTGTTTTATTAATTGTTGTGTCAACTGCTTTGCAACCATCTATGCTGAAAAGTGGTCTGTAAATATTGGAAATAAATAAATAAAACAAAGAAGTTGCTTTATGAACAAATTCAGCAACTGAAGCAGTACACAGCATCCATTGAAGGAGACATGGCTCTTGATTAAAAAAATGATCTGCATAAAAACCTGCTGCTGTACGTGCATCACCCTTGCTGATTCAGCATAACAGTCCATTGTGATTTCTGCATCCTGGCTTTATTTATTTATTTATTAAGAACATAAGAAGAGGAATGCTGGGTCAGGCCAATGGCCCATCTAGTCCAGCATCCTGTTCTCACACTTGCCAAACAGATGCCTATGGGAAGCCTGCAAGCAGGATCTGAGTGCAAGAGCACTCTTTTCCTCATGCAGTTTCCAGCAACTGGCATTCAGAAGCATACTGCCTCCTACTGTGGAGGGAGAGCATAGCCATCGTGGCTAGTAGCCTCTGATACCCTTATCTTCCATGAATTTATCAAATTAATTATTTTGATTCATACACTGCTTTTCCACATAAATGTGCCTAAAGCAGCTCACAACAAAGATACCAATACATCATTACAACAACAGTCTAAATGCTAAATTATTACAAAATATTATTATTATATTTATATACCGCTTTTTAGGAGAACCTCATGAAGTGGGTCATAAAATAACAATTCAAATGAACAATTCATGATAATATGGGTATTATATCATAGAATCCATTATGTGAGAGGAAGGAAGCAAGATCAAATTGGGGGTAACTCCATTTCCTTCTCAGCTTGACACCTACACTGTGCTTCCAATAGTACTTAGTCCATCAAATAAAAAGATGATGTAATTAAAATTTTCCTCTATGAAATCAGAGCCTCCCTACCCTTTCCTTCACGTTTCACTTTAAGTCTTGCATTAGTCTTACTTTTGCACATTACATCACATCTCAGCCTGTGTCATTCAGAGGTGGTTAAGGTAGATTTCTTATTTGAGGAAGGATGCTTATTTCTGGGATTTTTTTGGGGGGAAAACCCTTTGCTATGGAATTGTCACGACTTTGACATAGAGGGAAGCATGAGGTGCTTCAGGGGAAAAGAGGTTCAAGACACATTGAAAGACATCATACTAATCCCCAATAATTAATTTTCTCCCTGACCTGATACAAAGCTGGAACTTTTCACACTGTGATGACAGCCAGTGTGGTTTAGTAGTTAAGAGCAGAGCTTGGAAACGTTATTTTTTTGAACTACAGCTCCCATCAGCCCAATCCAGTCGCCATGCTGGCTGGGGCTGATGGGAGTTGTAGTTTAAAAAAGTAACTTTTCCAAGCTCTGGTTAAGAGTGTTGGACTAAGACCATGGAGACCCTAAGCACCAATGAAGTCCACTGGGGAACCTTTGGACAGTCCCTATTTCTCAGCCTAACCTACTTCCTAGGTGGTTGTCAGGATAACAGGGAGCAGGATAACTGTGTATCTTACACTGAACATCTTGGAAGAAAGGGGGGATATATGTGAAAGAAATAAGGTTTTGGGTTGTATCCAATGTAGAGCTTAGCGTTATGGCACCAACACTTTGGAATATCCTCCCCTTCAATAGTAGACAGGCACCATCTCTGTTATCTTTTTGGTGCCTACTGAAAACCTTCCTCTTTCAACAAGCCTTTTAATTAGACGCCTTATCCCAATGTGCATCTGTGCTGGAACTGCTTTTTAAGATTTTTTTAAAGTTTTGTTTTAATATGTTTTTACAGATGTTTTGTTTTAATACTTTTAAAGTCTTTTGTTTTAAGGATATTTTAAAGTACTTTTAGTGTTTTTGTTTGCCACCCTGGGCTCCTTCTGGGAGAAAGGGTGGGATATGAAATAAATAAATAAATAAAGTCAGGATCCTGTCAGTACAAGAATTACCACTAGCACAACTCTCCCCCATCTCCCCCCTAAATCTGTTCTAGGGGTACCCTCTGGGGTAGGGAGCAGGGAGGATGAGGGGAGAGAAGATGGTGAAAGGTGGGTAATAAATTAAAATAATCACAATTATAATCATAATCACTGAAGAGCCACATTTAATGTCATGTGTAATTTGGCCCCATAAGTAGCACACAAAATGCAGCAAGAGATGTTATATTAAAGTATAGAATCTCTCTCCATCTTTCTTTGCTTATTTTGGGAAACATTTTTTCCTTACAAATAAATGAAACCATAGGGTGGTATGGAATGCTAGTCCTGCTCAAAGTAGACCAATTGAAGTTAGTGGACATTATTATTATTAAAATTTATTACCCGCCCCTCACTCAGAGGTCCCAGGGCAGGTTACAACAATTTAAAAATACATAATTAAAACAGTTAAAAACAACCTAACATCACAGAAAATAGGGCTGGTCCTAAAAATATACAAGTCATGTGCTGAAGGCCAGGGCAAAGAGGTGCAACTTCAGCATTTGCCAAAAATTATACAATTAAGTTGCCAGATGCACATCAGTGGGGAAGGAGATCCACAGCTTAAGGGCTGCCACAGAGAATGCCCTCACCTGCCCCCCCAAGCTTCCAAGGGTGGTGAAATTACCAAAAGCGCCCCCTCTGCTGATCTCAACACCCGAGAGGGTCTGTAGGGAAGGAGATTGGGACCTAAGTCATTTAGGGCTTTAAACACTCATGTGTGCACCTTGAAGTGGGCCCGGAAATAAACTGGCAACCAATGCAGCTGTTTTAAAACAGGGGTTATATGAGTTCTAAAAGGAATATCCGCCAGTAATCTGGCAGCTGTATTTTGGACCACTTCAAGTTTCCGAGTCTTCTTCAAAGGCAGCCCAACGCAGAGTGCATTACAATAATCCAGTCTGGAAGTTACCATACGATAGAGCACTGTGGCCAAGCCTTCTCTGTCCAAAATGGGCTGAAGTTGGAAAACCATCCAGAGATGGGAAAAGGCCCTCCTAGCCACTGAGGCCACCTAACCTCCAGTGACAGTGTTGGATCAAGGAGTACGCCCAGACTGCAGACCTGCTCCTTCAAGGAAAGCGCAACCCTACTTAGGTTAATTAATTTTAATGGGTGTATTCTGAGTAGGACTTAGTTGAACACCAGTCACAAATATTTTTTCTAAATCATGCTTTGATTAAAATATTATAGTCAAAATCACTTGATAGGCCAGATCTGAGCCTGCTGCCTAACCCTCAGTTTATGTCAGGGGCAGGGAACCTCTAACCCAGCCTTTCCCAACCAGTGTGCCTCCAGATGTTGTTGGACCACAACTCCCATCTTCCTGACCATTGGCAATGCTGGCTGAGGTGGATGGGAGCTGTGGTCCAACAACATCTGGAGGCACATGGTTGGGAAAGGCTGCTCTAACCCATGGGTGTAATTAGGCTTTGCATAGGTCCCAATTTGGCCTGTGAGGCCATTTTCACAAAACCACATCCACCTGACCCATGCTTGATGTAGGAAACAGGATGTCAGGTGTGGTACAAATAGAGATACAGCTGCAAATGAACAACTGGGGTTATTATAGATTGCTCCCAATTGTTCCTTGCCAAAGGAGGCTTGCTGTCACCACTGATCAGCTGAGTAAATCAGTTCTTCATTTGCAGTGACTGATAACTAGTTAAATTTGAACTAGCACTGAAGAATAAATTTTATAAAATCAACATTCTTGATGACTTTCAGGTTCAATTTGAGATCTGAGTGGATCCAGGGTGTGGTCAATGCATCATTGGGGGAGGGAGTGGTTCCAGGTGCCTTGAAAGAAGCGGTGATCCGACCACTCCTGAAAAAGCCCACCCTGGACCCATTGATTTGTGGTGACTACCGACCGGTTGCAAATACCCCCTTTTTACGGAAGGTGATTGAGAGGGTTGTGGCGCACCAATTGCAAGCACTCTTGGATGAAACAGATTATCTTGACCCATCCCAGTCTTGGTTCAGGCCTGGTTATGGGACTGAATCGGCCTTGGTTGCCCTGATGGATGACCTTTATTGGGAGAAGGACAGGGGGAGTGCGACCCTGTTATTCTTACTTGATCTCTCAGTGGCTTTTGATACCATTGACCATGGTATCCTTCTGGGTCGACTTGGTGAGATGGGTATTGGAGGCACTGTTTTACAGTGGTTCCGATTCTATCTCCAAGGTCGCTCTCAGAGAATAGCATTGGGTGACTGTCTTTCGGCCCCCTGGCAGTTGTGCTGTGGGATGCCACAGGGTACCATCTTGTCCCCCATGCTGCTTAACATCTATATGAAGCCCTTGGGAGCAGACATCAGGTGATTTGGGGCGAGGTGTCAGCAGTATGCTGATGATACCCAGCTCTATTTCTCCATAACATCTGAATTGGGAGAGGCTGTGCAAGCCCTGGACTGCTGCCTGGACTCGGTGGTGGGCTGGATGAGGGCCAATAAACTGAGTCTGAATCCTAGCAAGACGGAGGCAGTGTGGGTTGGTGGTTACCGAGTTTGGATAATTGGTCAGTTGTCTGCTTTGGATGGGGTCGTACTCCCTCTGAAAGAGCACGTCCGTCGTCTGGAGGGTGCTCCTGGATCAATTTTTGTCGCTAGAGGCCCAGGTGACCTCCGTGGCTAGGAGTGCCTTTTACCAGCTTCGGCTGATAAGACAGCTGCGGCCGTTTCTGGACTGGGATAGCCTGACCACTGTTGTCCACGCACTGGTAACCTCTAGGCTTGATTACTGTAATGCACTCTATGTGGGGCTGCCCTTGAGGTTGGTCCGGAAGCTGCAGATGGTGCAAAATGCAGCAGCGAGACTGCTCACTGGGACAGGGTATCGCCAACATGTCCCCCCACTGCTGAAAGAATTGCACTGGCTGCCCATTTGCTACCGGGCCAAGTTCAAAGTTCTAGTTTTGGTGTACAAAGCCCTATGCAGCTTGGGACCAGGATACCTGAAAGACCGTCTTACCCCTTATATACCGAGTTAATCACTGCGCTCTGCAGGTGAGGGCCTCCTGCAGATAACATCTTATCGGGAGGTTCATTCTGCACAATATAGGAAACGGACCTTTAGTGTGGCAGCACCTACCCTGTGGAATTCCCTTCCTTTGAATATTAGGCAGGCGCCATCTCTGCTATCTTTTCGGCACCTTTTGAAGACTTTCCTCTTTCAACAAGCCTTTTAGGTTGAGACCTATCCCAGTCTGCATCTGTGTTAGAATTGGTTTTAATGTTTTCTTTAATAATGTTTTTAATCCCCTTTTTTAAAAAAAGATATGTTTTTAAAGCTTTTTTTAAAAAATGTTTTTAACGTTTTGTTTTAATGTATTTTAAGGTCTGTTTTTATGATGTTTTAAAGTGTTTTTAGAGTTTCTGTTTGCTGCCCTGGGCTCCTGCTGGGAAGAAGGGTGGGATATAAATCAAACAATAAATAAATAAATAAATAAAATTCACTCAATTTCCATTATGAGTGTTATGTCTAAATGAGATCTAAATTGTTGTTGTTGTTTAGTGTTGAGAACTAAAGGCTTGTAAGCATTTTCGCCAAAAAGAGCTGGTCTGATTTAAGGTATTGTTTTCTTTAATTTATCTCCCTTGGAACATCACAATAGTAACACACATTCATCAAAAGGGACCACGATTTTTCATTGTTTTAGTTAGTTGCTTCTCTAAAGAACCTGAATTGATAGCACTGCATGATCCAGCCAGCTTCAAGGATGTTCAAGTCCTATGGGGACAAAGGGAGAATTAGGCATATGTTTAACTCTGTCATTGAAATCAATGGGACTTGAAAGTTGCTTGGTAATTGTATGAACAAAGGATACTTTGGCTAGATTGGCAGAGGCAGGGCATTCCAGGCAGGGGGTTGCCAACCCTGCTTGGATATGGATATCTTTGCAGAGGATCCCTAGCCAAGCTTTAGCAACAGCACAATCCAAACCATATATACTCGGAAATTTAGAATTGAAACCTAGTCTGGGACTTGGATGCCAGTTATCGATGTGACCCAGGGACCTACGTACATCAGGCCGCCGCCGCCACCGTCTCTTGTGGTGGAAAGCGCCGGGCCAGCTGGAGCCGGAGCCGGGGAGGAACTGCGGCCTCTCGGCGGGCCCGTTGTTGTGGACTATTCTGGAGGACGTTGGTTCCTGTGATGATCTTTTGGCATTTTCGGAGGCGGTTTGGAGGCCCGGGAAGCGCCCCTGCAGCGGCCGCCACCCTTCCATACAACCTTCATCCACTTGCCTGATATCGGTGGCATTTACACTCTGGCCCCTTTGCCAAAGGCTTCTCTAAGAAGAACTGCTGTTAGTTTCATTTTTGAGAGGCTGGTTGTTCCACCCCTTTCCTCGCTGGAACTGCTGGATGCTGGGGTTGGGGGAGATGCCTGGTTTTGATCTTGTAAATGGACTATCTCCCATACTGGTTTTATGCCAGGGTGGGAAGACTTACACCAGGAACGCCTATCTCTAGCTACACCTCGGACCATAAAGGCGAGAAGCCTATTAGTGAAACTGAGAGTTGCCTCTAACCTTGTTGTTTAGTTATCATGTATTGTTACAGTTCTTATTGTTTGCTTTCTGATATTCTGTTGTTTTATATGTTTTGTTATGTACATCGCTCAGAGTGGCTGGTAAATCCAGGCAGATGGGCGATTAATAAATCGAATTAAAAAAAAATAGTTTGTGTCCTTTATTCACCCAATTACCAAGCAAAGAAAGTGAAGTTTGAACATGTGTATTCCAGATGGAGAACATAGTGTTACAAAGGATCCTGGAGGCTGGATGCGTTGAGCCATTTTGGTCCTCAGGTAAGTGGTTAGGTAGGGAGTAATGTCAGTTTTGGTATAATATCTTGATTTGCAGTATTGCACCACTGACCTGGTGCCCCATGTAGTTGAGCTGCCCTTTTGTATGGGTTATCCATAATATTTGCTTGTAGGCAGTCATCTGAACTGCCATCTGCCACCTTTGAAGAAATTACCTGCAAGCAAGATACACTGAGGATCCACATGAATTAGCGCTGGTATCATTAGGCAGAATGAGGCAGCTGGCTTTGGGTGTCATGAAAGGACAACAAATTGTTAGATGATGATGATGTTAGTAATATTATGGGAGGAGAGGTTCTTGTGAGATTTTCTGTCTCAGGTGCCTACATTTCTTGATCAGCTGTGGTTACAATGCACTTTGCCTTGAGGTTGAGGGTAGCATTTGCTCCTCCAGGAGCAAAATGTCTTAATCTGGCCCTGATGCAGTTACACATATAATTTATTCTTTGTATGCAGAATATGACCCTTTATGGTGCAACCACATATGGAGAACTGTGTATCATTCTGGCTGCTATATCTCAAAAAGGATATTGTAGAACTGGGAAAGGTGCAGAAGGGGAAAACCAAAATAACCAAAGGGCTACAGCAATTCCTCAGATGAGGAAAGCTGACAATATCCCGTGTGTGCGTGCAATTTGAGGAAAGTAGGGGAGCTGGCGGCAAGGGGTAGTGCAGTGCACCAAACCTCCCATAACCTCCCAACAGCAGTCTCACTACACATACCAGGAGAGGGGGACAGCTAAGAGGGTGGCGAGTTTGGTGCAGGGTGAGCGCTATGCAGCAGTGGTACCAGTCTGGAAAATCTGGCTGGCTGCCCCTGGGAAAAGGGTAAGGGGAGACATAAGAGATGCATAGAATTATGCATGGTGTGGAGGAAGTGGATATATTCCCTCTCTCATAATACTAGAACCCAAGTCATTCAATAAAGCCGAATGACAGGAAATGCAGAACAGACAAGAAGAAATACTTTTTCACACCACACATAGTGAAGCTATGGAATTTGGAACTACAAGATGTGGTGATGGCCACCAACTCTGACAGCTTTAAAATGGGCTTAGACAAATTCATGAAAGATAAGGCTATCAATGACCGCTAGTCACAATGGTAATTCAGGATCAGAAGCAGCATGCCTGTGAATAGAAGTCAATGGAAACACAGTGAGGAACTTACTTTCAAACTATCAGGTGAGGGCTATTGCATGCACCTTCTTCCTATGGTCTTCTCTGAAGCACCTGCCTGGCCTCTGTGGAAACAGCATGCTGGACTAGAAAGGCCTTAAGACTGATCCTACATGGCTATCCTTATGTTATGTAAGAACAGGATTTCAGTATCATCTATAGTATATAGCTGACAATTTATATACAATGTGAGCAGTTGCTCATAGTAGTTGTATATTATATAAATGGAGCTTTTCCAGAATTCTATAATATCATCTCAAGATGCAGCTGATCACTTCCTGTCCACAAAAAATTCCTACAGACTATAATTTGAAATGAAATCCCTTTGAAAATGGCAATTAATAGTAATCTTCAGATGTATTTGTATTAGATTTTATACAGATTCACTACTAAGGCCAGACTGATTTCAACAAAGGGCCACACTACAAGTGAGGTTAAATGCATCTAATGTTCAAGTTTTTAATACACTAAAATCTGACAGCATTAAATTTAGTTTTTCAGGCACTAAACTGTGGCTTATTGCAAAACATACACCCAAGGATTAGAATGATAGCATGGGATTAGAAAAAGATACTTCCAAGAATGTGTATGATGAGACAGACTTTCCCTTTTTATTTCTTTTTTCAGGAAATTGTACAGAAAACATTAATGACTTTCTTGTCCCTCTAGGACGCTTTTCATGAACACACCTTTTTCCATTGCACCACCAGCTACATCCTCACTTCCAGCAACTCTGTACAGGAGCAGACATGCCCGACACTCCATTCACTTTACCACTGAGTATACAGGCCATAAAGCATTTTGTGAATGAGAACAAAGCGATGAGTCAAGAAAGAACAATTTCAGAGTATAGAATCCTGCAACCACAGAGACATGCCCTTTCAGCATGCATCACTTAGTTAAACACAAAGGTTCCATCTGTACCACACATTTAAAGAGCTATCACACCACTTTAAACAGTCATGGTTTCCCCCAAAGAATCCTGGGAACTGTAGTTTCTGAAAGATACAAAGAGTTGCTAGGAGACCTCTATTCACCTCACAGAGCTACCATTCCCAGAGTTCCTTTGGATAAGGGATTGACTGTTAAACTACTCTGGTTTACTAAATAAGCATGCTGCCTCTGATCCTGTAAGCGTGTAGTACTATGAGCCATTGTTAGTTTATTCTCCATGGCTTTGTCTAATTCCCTTTCAAAGTCATCCCTTACCACATCTTGTGGGTTGCAAATTCTAGTTTAGTCATGTAGGGAGAAATAAGTGTTTCCTCCTCTCTGACCTGAATTTCCACCCTTCAGCTTTATGGGATGACCTTGGGATTTGTTATTATTATTATTATTATTTAATTCTTCCACAAGGTGTATCTGCAGCTTTGCAAGAAAATTTATCCCAAAATTTATGAATATAAGAAGATCCCTGCAGGGCCAAACCAAAGGTCCATATAATCCAGCCTCCTGTTTTTATTATTAATTATTATTATGAATCATAGTCTGTTTTAGCATTAGGAGAAAGAGAGACGTTTCTCCCTATCCAAACTATACATAATTTCATATACTTCTGCAGGAGTGTAGTGAGACAATTTTCATTGGGGGGGGGAGGCAGAGACAAAAATGGGAGGCAGAAGGGTTGGAGCATTGGTCACTATAAAAGAGGTTTCTGGAGGAAAGGTTTTCATAGGCAATGGCACCCCCCAATTTATGCATTTTAATTAGGAACTATGACTTGTAAAGTTTGCAGAAAAGCAAATAATTTAAATATATTTTCCACATTTAAAATAGTTGTGTAAACTAAATAATAGTGACTAGGACGTAAATGCATATTGTGCAAGTCATCCTACCATAACGATCTGAACTGTTAATATTAAGTTTAATGTGCTGTAATTTCTCTGCAAACTTGCAGCGGAACTGTTCACTTGAATTTCCTTCAAATATGTTACTTTCAAAAGCCAAGATTACTAAATTTGCTTTTCTCTGATAAAGCATTGGACACGTGTATGGTGTCAGTGAGAATGAATTTTCAAGTTGAGAATGAATTTTCACACACAGCTGTAGATACACCAAAAGTGAGTGCTGCAGCATACAAAGTGTACATGTGTGCAAAGGCTTCCTTGTACAGATACAATGTTTTAGTAAGCTTGTGAACTGTGAGTTCAGTTCTCCTGAGGCAGCTACTTCCTGGAGCTAATTACTCTGGTCTCTTTTGCCATGCCAGGAAAGCAATTAATAGAAGTTTCACTTTATTAATACCTATAAACATAACTTTTCATAAGAAAATGCTTGACAGCATGTCACACCAGAATTATACGTCTCTTTGAACTACAGGTGCTAGAATTAACTGTACAAGCACACAATCTCTGTTCTACAGAAAGGCCTTGGGCCAGCCAACTAATATTGCTTCTGATGGCTCTACCAACAAATGTCACACACTCTAATTTGGTAGTACATAAGTTCTCATGAGACAAGTTAAATAAGGTGAATTATCTATAATGATTTGCACAGTTGGATGGAGGTCTAAAACTGTTGCAACTAAGGCTCTAGCCACATTATACTCTTCAAAACCATTTTGTAATGGAACCAGCTTGAAAGGATATATTTTTCAACTTTTAAAATAAACTAGGGAAGAAATGCCCCCAGACATGCACACACACAAAATATTCCAGCTCCCCATTGCCTGGACTAAGTTAGTAAGGTCTCAGTAGGCTTCCTGGGCCTTGGAGAGCAAGCTCACTCACCTCTCTGTTTCTTCTCAGGTCCTGCCCTGGACTGCTTGCACACTCTAGGCCCCAAAACCTAGGCACACCCACCAGATGCACTAATACCCAATACAGTACGTCCAGAGGCTTCCTGACCATTACAGGGGAGGGAGATATCAGTGTTGCCAACACGAATCCCCCCCCCCCAAAATCTGACCTTAACCCACTAGACACCGTGTTTGATAACATTTTTGGATTGTTGTGAAACACTGTTATGAGGAACTGCTTAACAAGGTGAATAATAGAATTTAAAAGTACTAGTAACCGTTGGTATGTTATATTTAAGTTTGGAACTGCAGATATAAATGTATGTGTGTGTCTTTAGAACTGAGAGAAGTATGGATGTTTTACATTCCTGGTTTGTTTAGGTTTAAAAAATGTGCTCTCTCTTCCTGTGTTTGGTTTGGTTCGTTACTCTGAGAACAGGATGATGGACTAGATGGGCCTTTTGCCTGATCCAGCAGGTTCTTCCTGTGATGATTGTAAGATGTATTGTTTATACAAAGGATAAGCGTTGTGGAATCACCTTATTAAATACAAACAGAGGTTCTTCATTGGTGAGGCAAACACACTCTGTGCATGCTCAGGCCATTTATTTCTGAGGCTTATTCCTAATCATCATGTCTTCTTTGGTGGGGCTTAGGCTGCATCACACTTTGATTGGATAGAATATTGCCTGCACCTTCCTTCTCAGTCAGCCAATTGGCAAGAATCTCCTTATCTTTATACCTTTAAAAAACAAGCACACCACAGGATTGTGTTGGGTAAATTACTCTGGTATCCTTTCAATCAAAGGGGTAGCCAACTAGCCATGGCTTACAGCAGAAATGAAACAATAGTCAAGTAGCACTTTAGAGACTGTACATAGGAACAGAAATGCAAACAATAAACAGTTTCATGAAATACATAATAGCAGGGGGGGATGAAATTTAAGTATTTGTAAAAATCGCCAAATTCTAACCATAAAATGTTTTGACATCCAGTAGGTACTAGACAGGAAAATCCACCACCAGACATGCACCTAAAAACATTAGATTTTAGTGGAGAAACCGTTAAATTGGCAACAATGGGGGAGATGCTCTGCCATGCATAATAATACTGTCTTTCCTGCCTTGCCTTCCTCCAACTGCAAACCCTTAGGTTTGCCAACTCCCTCCCCCAGCCATCAATATTTGTGTTCATTTCATTCACACTTTCATCTCTTATATTTGCTATCTACTACTTTTTATCCATGAGACAAAGATACTGTGGATTCCTGAGGAGAACTTTATGGATCACATCCAGTCACATTCTTGGACTAATCCCTCCTGCCCCTTTTCCCTCTCCTCCCAGCTCCTCCCCTCAACTACCGGGACCTGCTCAAGACAAACGTCTTAAACTCAAACTTATTTTTAACAGAATACAATGCTGTGTTTGCAATCCCTTGGTAACTTTCCCTGCCCATCTTTCTGGATGCCTAAACTGTATTTCTAAAAGCTCTACTGAAGTTTTAAATTATTGCAATGCTAGAAATTTGGGGACTGAAGGAAAATTTCATTTGGGAGGGGGCAAAATTATCATTTGGGGATCAATGCCCTCATTTCCCCCCCCCATCGCTACACCTCTGCTCTTCTGTCATTACCTCACTTGCAGCGGGTGTGGTGGTTTACTAGGCAAAATGACCAGCAGCCACCGCATGGTGATTAAGAATTGAGAGGTTAATCCATACACTGTAAGCAATGGCTAGTGGAAGCAGGGAGTACCATGCGTTTGCACAGTGCTAAGATTGATACAGGTTCCCTGGCACAGATGCAAGCTGATGATGTCAGCAGGGGCAATTATCCAGCCAACAACCATTTCCTTGGATGGGGCTTAAATTCCTCTCCCTGCTGACAGCTTTGCCTCGCAGACTGTCTTAGTGGCTGCTGCTGAAGTCTTGGTATGAGAATAGAGGAGTTCCACGGATGCTGCTGTTTTAGTCTCTGCAATGTTGGAAGGAATGTGAGGTGAGATTGCCCGGATGCCCTGCCCTTGTACAACCCCAACCAGCCCTAACATAAAAGGAAGACAAGGAACAGCCTTCCCAGTCAGAGGCCAGGAAGTCTTGTGTCCTAGCACCTCTCATTTTAGATATTGGGGAGGAAATTTTAAAATGTTGTAAATCACTCAGCCTCCAGGGCTGGGACAGGCTATGCTTGATAAAATGCCTCCGTTTCCACAGTGCTTTGTCAAGCTATTAACTCTACATTATGATTGCATCACGGAACTACAAGCACATTGACTCAAAGAGGGGGGTGCTAGTTGCCTTAATGCAGCATCACCCATGCAGTTGCAAATCTTGCTTCATGTTACTTCATTTTTTCTACATAGAAGCAAAGTACTGAGATGTCAGCAGGCTCAGCAAATACAATTATTCAGCATATTCACAATTACTCAGCAGTTTGGTTCTGTAGACATTTTCAGCTCACTTTTCATCTCACAGCTCAAGACAGAATACCAGAAAAGTGTAAAATAGCTCATAAAAATGCCATGAAAGAAACAATGCATGTTATACAACATAAAAACAAATCAAACCCAACTGCAATGAAGAGACTCTATTAACCAATTAACCCATAAAATCCTGCTGTTTTAGATTGTTTGGGTCAGGGTTGATTAATTTAGTCATGTTAGTGAACGGAACCTCTATTGGAGATGCATTTTTGTTCAAGGAGATAAACACAAGAAGATAAAAAGATGAGTTATATTCAACAGAGCTGGGAAACAGCGATTCTGATCTTGAATTATCTTAGGGCCAAATCAAGTATCACATGGAAGATCTGTGATTGGAACTTCCGATATCATTCTGGATCTCCTGGCATCTCTCCCAGCATCACAGCCTAGATCAAAATAGCAGCTCCCTCTCCTGTGGCTACCTTTCTGCAAAGAAAAGATCTTGGAAGAACATAGTCACGAGCTTCCATGTCACATCTAGTGATGCTCTTATATCAAAATTAGTAGATGCAGGCATGGTTTGCTACATAACTTGGGGGGGGATTCGACATTCCCCTAATATATTCTAAAGATGATAAAGATGGGCTGGCCCTACTCTTGGGCAGAGGGAGGCAACTAGCACAGGCAGCCAGTGCTGTTCCTCCTGAGCTCCCTGGCCATTCTCCTTTGTTGTAGGACAAATCTGTTAGGCCACATGACCTGTCCTGGGCTCCCTTAGCTATTTGCCTTCCACCCTAATTGGCTTTTATATGTGGAATGGGGAGGTGCTATCTTGTCCTTTGCCTTGAGCCAATCCTGTCCACACATGTGGCACATTTGAGCAGGGCCCATATGCATACACTGACATATATGTAGACTTCTTTCATGTGAGGGAAAATTCTGACTGTCCCCCCCCCTGCATTGGGCAGCTTTATTCGTGCATATTGGTAGGGCTTCTTATTACATATGCTGCAAGAGACGTTGCTGCCATGAACCAACTTAATGTGTTAGGGGAGTTTTCTGAACACCACTATAGCGTTAGTGATGTAATTGCAGTAGAAAATAAATATCTGGAATACATATCACTTGGCAGTTCTAATATTGAGGAGAGCAACTTGTCTCCTTATTCTAGTTCTGGGAATCTTATGAGGATTTCAATTTAGTCCACAATTTCCATTGGGCTAGCTCTAAAATCAGGCCATTCAACCAAAAGTATGGAATGTATAAAATGTATGTATGTGTAAATATGTATATATATGTTTTGTACGTTAGCAGCTGATGAAGGCGGAAGTCGAAACGTTTTGGTAGTGCAATAAAAACCTCTGTTTTGTTAATCACAATTATGTATGTATGTATATATAGGCACATATACTGTATAGAGGCACATAAGAAGACCCTACTGGAACAGGCTGCTCTCACAGTGGCCACCCAGATGCCTACAGGAAGCCCTTCCTTCCAACATTTAGCTTCATTGGATGACCACAAGTTCACTTAACTGTTGTGCCAGTTCCCTTGTGTCTCCACCTCTGTTTGCTGAAAGCAGGGGCACACAACACTAGTCAAACTCCACCTGTTTTTACTCTAAAATCTGGTTGGATCATCTCAAGTGTGTATGTTCTTTAATTTTGCTTTAGACAGACCAACCTGTTGCCACTGCAGGTGTGGCCAATGAAAATATTTTGCTGTAGGCTCAGGCAGAGACTGTGATTCACCCAGTGCTTTGCTGCAGGCAGTCCTGAAAGGTCTGAAGTCAGCAGTGGGGAAGGAAGATATGTCCGGCCAAGGGCAGAGTTGCTTCAAAACACAGACAGAACAACCATTCTCATTGCTTTTGAAGCGACTAGTGTGTCCACAGCCCTAGTATTATGAGAGAGAAAAACTTTTCTCTATCCACATTCCCTATGCCATGCATAATTTTATACACTTTTATGTCACGTCTTACGTTTTCCTTAAACTGGGGGGGGGGCAACATGAGAACTGGCCTTTTCAGTGGTGGCCCCCTTGCTTTTCCCCAGAGAGGCATGCCTGGCACCTTGTCTGTCTATAGTAGCCTGGCAAAAACCTTCCTTTTCACTCAGGCCTCTGGTAGGCTGTCTTAGTCCTTTTTGTTTTTGTTTTAAATTTTGTATATTGGAAAATTATTTTTCTATTGTAAGCTTTTAAAATGTGTTGTAAGTCACCTAGAGACCATTGGGTATGAGGTGATTAACAAATTAAATAAATGAGTAATAACTACTACTACTAACAAACTAAAAAGCCCCAAATGCTGCAACCATTCCTCATAGGGGAATTAAGAACATAAGAAGAGCCTGCTGGATCAGGCCAGTGGCCCATCTAGTCCAGCATCCTGTTCTTACAGTGGCCAACCAGGTGCCTGGGGGAAGCCCGCAAGCAGGACCCGAGTGCAAGAACACTCTCCCCTCCTAAGGCTTCCGGCAACTGGTTTTCAGAAGCATGCTGCCTCTGACTAGGGTGGCAGAGCACAGCCATCATGGCTAGCAGCCATTGATAGCCCTGTCCTCCATGAATTTGTCTAATCTTCTTTTAATGCCATCCAAGCTGGTAGCCATTACTGCATCTTGTGGGAGCAAATTCCATAGTTTAACTATGCGCTGAGTAAAGAAGTACTTCCTTTTGTCTGTCCTGAATCTTCCAACATTCAGCTTCTTTGAATGTCCATGAGTTCTAGTATTATGAGAGGGGGAGAAGAACTTTTCTCTATCCACTTTCTCAATCCCATGCATAATTTTATACACTTCTATCATGTCTCCTCTGACCCGCCTTTTCTCTAAACTAAAAAGCCCCAAATGCTGCAACCTTTCCTCGTAAGGGAGTCGCTCCATCCCCTTGATCATTCTGGTTGCCCTCTTCTGAACCTTTTCCAACTCTATAATATCCTTTTTGAGATGAGGCGACCAGAACTGTACACAGTATTCCAAATGCGGCCACACCATAGATTTATACAACGGCCTTATGATATTGACTGTTTTATTTTCAATACCTTTTGATTATTTTGGTTGCCCTTTGCTGAACCTTTTCCAACTCTTCCCAGTATCTTTTTTGAAGTGAGGCGACCAGAACTGTACACAGAATTCAAAATGCAGTTGCACCATAGATTTGTATAACGGCATTAATATCAGCAGTTTTATTTTCAGTTCCTTTCCCAATGATCCCTAGTATGGAGTTTGTCTTTTTCAGAGCTGCCTGGGGATGGAAACATCTGTTAAGTTCAGTTCTCTTCGTTTCTCATTTTTCCCATCTTAAATTCTCTAGATTTCTGCAGCAATTTGTGATTCTTTAAAAAAAAATCCTCATGAAAACTCTGCAACATTTTAGTGTGAATTTCTCCTAATAATCACATTTTTGTAAGCAAATGTATGCATTTTTGTATGTTATTTTCAATCCTATATGTATTTATATGCACACTTACCCCAATATATGCATTTTTGTAACCATTGTTTCATTGTTGGTGAACTATATTGCAAAATTTGAGTAAGTGCGAATTTCAAAGGATGGCTGTGTTTCAGTCCTCATATTGTTGCTCCACGAGCTAGAGGGAGCCCCAGCTGACGAAGCGTCAAGGCCCCAGCTGACAAAGCATCAAGGCAAGTTAAGCAGCAGAGCGAAAAGAGAGTAAGTAGCTCCCATTTATTCCATTATTTAAATTGAAGTAAAACAGCTCAGAGAAATAACTAATAAAGGCAGCCCAAAGTCACCCTGAGCTAGGAGCCAAATCCTGAAAGAACCTATATCTTAGGAGACAGATCCTAGGAAAAGGAAGCGTATAGAAAGCTAGTTTTCAACACCACCCTAGCAGGAAAGCTTCAGGGGACACTGTAAACAAGGCTAAATTCCAGTCGGAGAGAAGGGAGGAAAGGAAACTCCACCGATACATACAGGGAGAGAGTCAGCTCAGTCCTTGCTAAAAAGGCAGCTTCAGCCTTCCTGAAACACAACCACAAGCTCTGTTTCCCTAGGTTAAAGAAAGGTCAGGCTGTTCTAGGTGGGAAAACAACAAACACAAAAGACTTGCCTGGAAGGCGCAGCCCCTTGCTGAGATTAAAAGCAGCCAAAAGCTTAAACAGCCCCACCCCTCGCTCAGGAAGGAAGCCTGAGAGAATACTAAAGAGTTAAGCCCCAGCTGATAGCCATCAGCCTCAAGTAACACATCACTGGCTGGCAGCAGTAGCTGGGAGGAACCAGCCACACATATAAAGTCAGAGCACCCTAGCGAGGGAGCCTGCTCCACGAGCTAGAGAGAGCCCCAGCTGACGAAGCATCAAGACCTCAGCTGACAAATCATCAAGGCGAGTTAAGCAGCAGAGTGAAAAGAGGGTAAGTAGCTCCCATTTATTCCATTATTTAAATTGAAGTAAAACAGCTCAGAGAAATAACTAATAAAGGCAGCCCAAGGTCACCCTGAGCTAGGAGCCAAATCCTGAAAGAACCTATATCTTAGGAGACAGATCCTAGGAAAAGGAAGCGTATAGAAAGCTAGTTTTCAACACCACCCTAGCAGGAAAGCTTCAGGGGACACTGTAAACAAGGCTAAATTCCAGTCGGAGAGAAGGGGGGAAAGGAAACTCCACCGATACATACAGGGAGAGAGTCAGCTCAGTCCTTGCTAAAAAGGGCAGCTTCAGCCCCAGCTGATAGCCATCAGCCTCAAGTAACACATCATTGGCTGGCAGCAGTAGCTGGGAGGAACCAGCCACACATATAAAGTCAGAGCACCCTAGCGAGGGAGCCTGCTCCATGAGCTAGAGGGAGCCCCAGCTGACAAAGCGTCAAGGCGAGTTAAGCAGCAGAGCGAGTTCGGCAGCAGGGCGAGGAGGCCAGGGCCCCCCACTCTGCCCGTCTGTTCTCTGACCTCAACTAAACCGCAGTCTCCAACCCATTGACGTAATAAACCTTAAACAAAACTATGCAGGGAAGAAGCCAGCAGGGGTGTGGGGGCTTTCCAGTGTTTTGCACCGCCTGCAGCATGTACGACTATCTGCCTGTTGGACAGCAGTCGTGGGTGTGCTCTCGGTGCAATGAGCTCCTGGCTCTCTGGGAATGACTTCATTTCCTTGAGGCCAAGGTGGCGGACCTGGAAAAGCGGAGAGAGGCAGAGAGGTGTGTGGAGGAGGCCTTCAGGGACGTTATAGCTGTGTCCCACTCCAGCGATGATAACTCTCCTGCTATCATGGAGAACGATGGTCTCAGGGAAGGAGAGCATCCAGCTGAGGAAGCGGGAAACGATCCCTTAGAAGGGACCCATTCCTTGGGGGATGAGCAGCTATCCTCTCGTGCCGAGGATATATCTCCAGGGGCTGGAGGGATCCTTGTAGTGGGTGATTCGATCATTAGGAACATAGACAGTGGGGTGTGTGATGGGCGTGTAGACCGCAAGGTGTTTTGCCTGCCTGGTGCGAAGGTTGCGGATATCGCCCGTCGTTTAGATAGTTTGGTAGACAGTGCTGGGAAGGAGTCAGTGGTCGTGGTGCACGTTGGCACCAACGACATGGGGAAATGCAGCCGTGAGGTCCTGGAAGCAAAATTTAGGTTGCTAGGTAGGATGCTGAAAGCCAGGACCTCCAAGGTGGCTTTCTCTGAAATGCTACCGGTTCCACGCGCAGGACCAGCCAGACAGGCCCAGCTTCGCAGTCTCAATGCGTGGATGAGACGATGGTGTCAGGTGGAAGGGTTTGGATTTGTTAGGCACTGGGGAACATTTTGGGACAAGCCGGGCCTGTACAAAAGGGACGGGCTCCACTTGAACCAGAATGGAACCAGACTGCTGGCACTTAAAATTAAAAAGGTGGCAGAGCAGCTTTTAAACTGACTGAGGGGGGAAACCCGACAGGAGCTGAGAAAGGTCCGGTTCGGAATAAACCTCCCCCGTGGGATAAAAACCAAAGAAATGATGAAATTTTAAAAGGGGTAGGCCTAGAAGTAGGCATTGTGAGAGCAGGGGCACAGGATATAAATTCAGAAGAGCAAAATTACCATAGGCCTAACCACAAGTGCCAAAGACACTTGAAGAGAGACACTGCTTACAAGTGCCTGTACGCTAATGCTAGGAGCCTGCGAACCAAGATGGGAAAACTAGAGTGCTTGGTCTTAGAGGAGAGCATTGATATAGTGAGCATAACGGAGACCTGGTGGAATGGAGAAAACCAGTGGGATACGGTTATCCCTGGATATAAACGATATCGGAAGGACAGGGAAGGACGTATTGGTGGCGGAGTCGCTCTATACGTGAAAGAAGGCACTGAATCCAGCAAGCTCGAAACCCCAAAAGAGGCAGACTCCTCCACAGAATCGTTGTGGGTGGTATACCATGCCCCAGGAGGGATTTAATACTGGGAATGATCTATCGTCCCCCTGATCAAAATGCTCAGGGAGACCTTGAGATGAGAAATGAAATTGAGGAAGCATCCAAACTAGGAAATGTGGTAGTAATGGGTGACTTCAACTACCCGGACATAGACTGGCTGCATATGTGTTCCAGTCATGACAAAGAAGCAAAGTTTCTAGATATTCTAAATGACTATTCCCTAGACCAGTTGGACATGGAACCGACCAGAGGGACGGCAACCCTGGACTTAATCCTCAGTGGGGACCGGGACCTGGTGCAAGATGTAAGTGTTGTGGAACCGATTGGGAGCAGTGACCACAGTGCTATTAAATTAAACATACATGTAACTGGCCAATTGCCAAGAAAATCCAGCACGGTCACATTTGACTTCAAAAGAGGAAACTTCACAAAAATGAGGGGATTGGTAAAAAGAAAGCTGAAAAACAAAGTCCAGAGGGTCACATCACTTGAAAATGCTTAGAAGTTGTTTAAAAACACTATATTAGAAGCTCAACTGGAGTGCATACCGCAGATCAGAAAAGGTACCGCCAGGGCCAAGAAGATGCCAGCATGGTTAACGAGCAAAGTCAAGGAAGCTCTTAGAGGCAAAAAGTCTTCCTTCAAAAAATGGAAGTCTTGTCCAAATGAAGAAAATAAAAAAGAACACAAACTCTGGCAAAAGAAATGCAAGAAGACAATAAGGGATGCTAAAAAAGAATTTGAGGAGCACATTGCTAAGAACATAAAAACCAACAACAAAAAATTCTATCAATACATTCAAAGCAGGAGACCATCTAGGGAGCCGATTGGACCCATGGATGATAAGGGAGTCAAAGGTGTACTAAAGAACGATAAGGAAATTGCAGAGAAGCTAAATGAATTCTTTGCATTTGTCTTCACAGTGGAAGATATAGGGCAGATCCCTGAACCTGAACTAACATTTGCAGGAAGGGATTCTGAGGAACTGAGACAAATAGTGGTAACGAGAGAGGAAGTTCTAGGCTTAATGGACAATATAAAAACTGACAAATCACCGGGCCCGGATGGCATCCACCCAAGAGTTCTCAAAGAACTCAAATGTGAAATTGCTGATCTGCTAACTAAAATATGTAACTTGTCCCTTGGGTCCTCCTCCGTGCCTGAGGACTGGAAAGTGGCAAATGTAGCACCAATCTTCAAAAAGGGATCCAGAGGGGATCCCGGAAATTACAGGCCAGTTAGCTTAACTTCTGTCCCTGGAAAACTGGTAGAAAGTATTATTAAAGCTAGATTAACTAAGCACACAGAAGAACAAGCCTTGCTGAAGCAGAGCCAGCATGGCTTCTGCAAGGGAAAGTCCTGTCTCAGTAACCTATTAGAATTCTTTGAGAGTGTCAACAAGCATATAGATAGAGGTGATCCAGTGGACATAGTGTACTTAGACTTTCAAAAAGCGTTTGACAAGGTACCTCACCAAAGGCTTCTGAGGAAGCTTAGCAGTCATGGAATAAGAGGAGAGGTCCTCTTGTGGATAAGAAATTGGTTAAGAAGCAGAAAGCAGAGAGTAGGAATAAACGGACAGTTCTCCCAATGGAGGGCTGTAGAAAGTGGAGTCCCTCAAGGATCAGTATTGGGACCTGTACTTTTCAACTTGTTCATTAATGACCTAGAATTAGGAGTGAGCAGTGAAGTGGCCAAGTTTGCTGATGACACTAAATTGTTCAGGGTTGTTAAAACAAAAAGGGATTGCAAAGAGCTCCAAAAAGACCTCTCCAAACTGAGTGAATGGGCGGAAAAATGGCAAATGCAATTCAATATAAACAAGTGTAAAATTATGCATATTGGAGCAAAAAATCTTAATTTCACATATACGCTCATGGGGTCTGAACTGGCGGTGACCGACCAGGAGAGAGACCTCGGGGTTGTAGTGGACAGCACGATGAAAATGTCGACCCAGTGTGCGGCAGCTGTGAAAAAGGCAAATTCCATGCTAGCGATAATTAGGAAAGGTATTGAAAATAAAACAGCTGATATCATAATGCCATAGTATAAATCTATGGTGCGGTCGCATTTGGAATACTGTGTACAGTTATGGTCGCCTCATCTCAAAAAGGATATTATAGAGTTGGAAAAGGTTCAGAAGAGGGCAACCAGAATGATCAAGGGGATGGAGCGACTCCCTTACGAGGAAAGGTTGCAGCATTTGGGGCTTTTTAGTTTAGAGAAAAGGCGGGTCAGAGGAGACATGATAGAAGTGTATAAAATTATGCATGGCCTTGAGAAAGTGGATAGAGAAAAGTTCTTCTCCCTCTCTCATAATACTAGAACTCGTGGACATTCAAAGAAGCTGAATGTTGGAAGATTCAGGACAGACAAAAGGAAGTACTTCTTTACTCAGCGCATAGTTAAACTATGGAATTTGCTCCCACAAGATGCAGTAATGGCCACCAGCTTGGATGGCTTTAAAAGAAGATTAGACAAATTCATGGAGGACAGGGCTATCAATGGCTACTAGCCATGATGGCTGTGCTCTGCCACCCTAGTCAGAGGCAGCATGCTTCTGAAAACCAGTTGCCGGAAGCCTCAGGAGGGGAGAGTGTTCTTGCACTCGGGTCCTGCTTGCGGGCTTCCCCCAGGCACCTGGTTGGCCACTGTGAGAACAGGATGCTGGACTAGATGGGCCACTGGCCTGATCCAGCAGGCTCTTCTTATGTTCTTATGTTTCAGAAAGTGTAAATTTGATAGAGCTAGCTTCAAATGTAAACTGAATCAAAATTCTCACCCCTAGAGCTACCACGTACTGGGTCAACATATTCATTGAGTTATCCATGACAACCCCAAGGTCTTGTTCCTGTGGAGTCAACTACCAGTTCAGACCTCATGAATATATATGTGAAATTAAGATTTTTTGTCGCAACATGTATCACTTTACACTGAATTGCATTTGCCATTTTACCACCCATCCACTCAGTTTGGAGAGGTCCTTTTGGAGCTCTTTGCAATCCCTTTTTTGTTTCAATGACTCTGAACAATGTATTATCATCAGCAAACTTGGCTACCTTACTGCTCACACCTAACTCTAAATCATTTATGAACAAGTTAAAAAGCACAGGTCCCAATACCAGTCCTTGGGGGACTCCACTTTCTACATCCCTCCATTGGGAGAACTGTCCACTTATTCCTACTCACTGCTTCCTGTTTCTTAGCCAGTCTCTGATCCACAAGAGGGTCTCTCTTCTTAATCCATAACTGCTAAGCTTACTTAGGAGTCTTTGATGAGATACCTTGCAAAAGCTTTTTGAAAGTTCAAGTACACTATGTCAATTAGCTCACCTCTATCTACAGTGTGGTGTAGTGGTTGTGTTGGACTACGACCTGGGAGTCCAGGGTTCGAATCCCCACCCAGCCATGAAGCTCACTGGGTGACTTGGGCCAGTCACTGCCTCTCAGCCTCAGAGGAAGGCAATGGTAAACCCCTTCTGAATACTGCTTACCATGAAAACCCTATGCATAGGGTCGCCATAAATCAGAACTGACTTGAAGGCAGGCCATTTCATTTCATCTACAGTATATTCTCAAAGTATAGGTCACTCAGATAGGACTTACCCTTGCAGAAGCCATGCTGGTTCTGCTTCAGCAAGGCTTCCCTCTTCTATATGTGTGGTTATTTTATCTTTAACAATGCTTTCCACCAATTTTCCTGGGACAGATGTTAAGCTAACTGCCCTGTAATTTCCAGACTCCCCCCGATCCCTTTTTAAAAACTTGGTGTTCTATTGGCCATTTTCCAGTCCTCGGGTATGGAGGCAGATCTTAAGGACAAGTCACATATTTTTATTAGAATATCAGCAATCTCACATATGAGTTCTTTGTGAACTCTCAGGTGGATGCCATCTGGACCTGGCAATTTGTCAGTTTTTATTTTGTCCATTAGAACTAGAACTTCATCTCTCATCACTACTATCTGCTTCAGTTCCTCAGACTTCCTTTCTGCAAAAGTTAGTTCAGGCACAGGGATTTGCCCTGTATCTTCCACAGCTGCAAAGAATTCTGTGCCAGAAAAGGTTGCTATGGTGAACATCTTACAAAGGGCCTCCCACACTTGCTCAACAACAACAACAGCCGCTGCCGCATGTGTCTCCTCCTCCAGGCAAGGCCCAGATCCCCGAGCCCAAGCTGCTGCAGCCGCCACCCAGCATGAACCAGCAGCACCACCACCAGCAGCAGCAGAAGCCCGGGGAGCAGCAGCTGAGTGAGCCCGAGGACATGGAGATGGAAACAAGCCTATCTCGACACTGAGGGAAGACATTGCTACCAAGGAATCTGTTACAGCCTTCTTTGAAGGATATGGACTGCTATACAATGATGGGACTTTACTGTATATTTGTTTGTTTCTCTCTTTTTCTCTGTCTTTTGCAGACTGGATTGATTTGAGATTTCAGCCTGTTTTGTGATATTTTGTGGTGTTATTTATTGATACTGTTGTAGTTATTATTGTTATTGTTGTTGTTGTTATGTGCCTTCAAGTCAATTACGACTTATGGCGACCGTATGAATCAGTGACCTTCAACAGCATCTGTCATGAACCACCCTGTAAGTTTTTGTAAGTTCAGGTCTGTGGCTTCGTTTATGGAATCAATCCATCTCTGGTTTGGCCTTCCTCTTTTTCTACTCCCTTCTGTTTTTCCCAGCATTACTGTCTTTTCTAGTGAACCATGTCTTCTTATTATGTGTCCAAGGTATGATAACCTCAGTTTCATCATTTTGGCTTCTAGTGACACTTCTGGTTTAATTTGTTCTAACACCCAATTATTTGTCTTTTTCACAGTCCATGGTATCCACAAAGCTCTCCTCCAACACTACATTTCAAATGAGTTGATTTTTCTCTTATCTGCTTTTTTCACTGTCCAACTTTCACTTCCATGCATAGAGATCGGGAATACCATGGTCTGAATGATCCTGACTTTAGTGTTCCGTGATACATCTTTGCATTTGAGGACCTTTTCTAGTTCTCTCATAGTGGCCCTCCCCAGTCCTAGCCTTCTTTTGATTTCTTGACTATTGTCTCCATTTTGGTTAATGACTGTGCCAAGGTATTGATAATCCTTGACAAGTTCATAGTCCTAATTGAATTCAGTGTCCTCATTGTGAACTGTAAAATTACATAAATCTTCTGTTGTCATTACTTTAATCTTTTCAACATTCAGCTGTAGTCCTGCTTTTGTGCTTTCCTCTTTAACTTTCAACAGCATTCGTTTCAAATCATTACTGGTTTCTGCTGGTAGTATGGTATCGTCTGCATATCTTACACTATTGATATTTCTCCCTCCAATTTTCACACCTCCTTCATCTTGGTCCAATACTGCTTTCCGTATGATATGTTCTGCGTATAGATTAAACAAATAGGGTGATAAAATATACCTGTCTCACACCCTTTCCGATTGGGAACCAGTCGTTTTCTCCATATTCTGTCCTTACAGTAGCCTCTTGTCCAGAGTATAGGTTGCGCATCAGGACAAGCAGATACTGTGGCACCCCCATTTCTTTTAAAGCATTCCATAGTTTTTCATGATCTACAAAGTCAAAGGCTTTGCTGTAATCTATAAGGCACAGGGTGATTTCCTTCTGAAATTCGTGCTCCGTTCCGTGATCCAACATATGTTTGCGATATGATCTCTGGTGCCTCTTCCCTTTCTAAATCCATCTTGGACGTCTGGCATTTCTCGCTCCATATATAGTAAGAGCCTTTGTTATAGAATCTTGAGCATTACATTACTTGCATGGGATATTAAGGCAATAGTTTGATAATTACTGCATTCCCTGGGATCCCCTTTCTTTGGGATTGGGATATATACGGAACGCTTCCAGTCTGTGGGCCATCATTTAGTTTTCCATATTTCTTCACAGATTTTTGTCAAAATTTGGACAGATTCAGTCTCAGTAGCTTGTAGCAAGTCTATTGGTATGCCATCTATTCCTGGTGATTTGTTTCTTCCAAGTATTTTAAGAGCAGCCTTCAACTCACATTCTGAAATTTCTGGTTCTTCATTATACGGTTCCTCCATGAATTAATCTGTCATCCTGTCATCTCTTTTATAGAGTTCTTCAGTGTATTGCTTCCATCTTCCTTTTATTTAATCTCAGTCAGTCAGTGTGTTCCCCTGTTGATTATTCAACATCTCTACTCATGGTTTAAATTTGCCTTTCATTTCACTAATCTTTTGGAATAGGGCTTTTGTTCTTCCCTTTTTGTTGTCCTCTTCTATTTCTATACAATAACTATTGTAATAGTTCTTTTTGTTCCTACCTACTAGTAGCTGTATTGTTGCAATTAGGGTTCTGACTATGTTTCTATCTTGCTTTTGCTTTCCTTCTCTCTTTAACCATTTTAAGAGTTTATTCAGTCATCCATTGAGGTCTTTCTTTTTAACTAGAGGTATTGTCTTTTTGCATTCTTCCCTGATAATGTCTCTGACTTCAATCCACAGTTCTTTTGGTTGTCTGTCAACTAAGTTTAAAGCCTCAAACCTGTTCCTTATTTGATCTTTATATTCTTCTGGGATGTTATTTAAATTGTATTTTAGCTTTATGATTGCTGCTTTGTTCTTCTTTAGCTTTACTCTGATTTTCGATACGACCAGTTCATGGTCTTTACCGCAGTCTGCTCCTAGTCTTGTTTTTGCAGAAAGTATTGAACTTCTCCATCTTCTGCTACCAATTATATAATCAATTTGATTCATATATTGACCATTTGGTGATGTCCACGTGTACAGTTGTCTTTTCAGTTGCTCAAAAATGTGTTTGCAAGTAAAAAAAAGAATAGAAAGAAGGGTGCTTGCCTGTTAGTCTGTTTTCTCTTTGAAGAAAAGATAAACGTGTTGCGTTAATCAGATAGAGCTTGTTCGGAAGTCCGTCCGGCATTGCTGGCTGGACCTTTTCTCATAAATTAATGAAATCCAGTCCTCCCAACAAAAACAGGCTTTTGAGGTTAATCTCTACGTTTCTCCCTGCCCGGGAGAAATTTCATCAGTCAAAAAAAAAAATGTTCTGACTGATTTATATCTGAATAAGCTTCTTCTGAGGCGGGAGCCCGTCTCAAAATCAGGCACAAGCGAAGTCACCCTTCCCGGAAGCCTTGGTTTAAATTGTTGCAGCAAAAAGAGATTTGTCAAATGAATCAGCTTTAAAGAACTTCTGGGTGAGCTATAACTCTTCTCTGTTATTCACGAAATTAACAGCTTATCTCTGTTTCTATTGCAAAAAGCTGTCCTGGAAGTGCATTCTAAAGATATAAACAGAAGAGAGATTTCTATTCCGAGGAGAAAAAAATAAAAAATATGAACTTTGGAACATTATATTGTCTGGGACTATTCTCTTTTTGGTCTATTTTATTTTGACGAATCTGCTTCTTCACGACGCCACTAACTGTTTTGATGCTGGGAACTAAATTTGTTTTGTATTCTTGAACATAGAGAGATAAGGCAGGCTGCTCTGTTTATACTGTGATGTCATCAAGCCTGGAATATTAACCCAATTGTTGCTGAAATAAGAAGTGGTTCTTTATTTTTGTTTTGTTTTGTTTTCATGGTTTTAAAAATGGCAATCAAGAAAGTGGCTGAGAATCTGGAAGTAATTATGTTTCAGAAAATAATGGATGAGATTGAGATAACAAAACAAACCCTGCGACAGGGCAGTAAGGAGCTGAAAATTGAACTGAGCAAAATGACGCAGGAGCTTAAAGAAATAGGGGATCCTGTGAGAGAGGAGAATGAGATCAGAGATGAGAAAAGAAAAAATAAAGGGAAGATACAAGCCCTGGAGATTGGAACAAATGTGGAATTGGAAAAAGATCTGGAGTTTATGGATATTAGAAATAAAATCTACTGTTTGGAATTTAACGTTATCTCTGAAGAAATTAATGAAGATATTAGAGATAAAGTTATCAATGGCTTGGATAATTTTCTGGACTGGAATGACGTGATGGAGCTTGATATAGAGAAAATCTATGGAATTAACTGCAGCCATGTGACAATGGAAAAACTTTCAAGAGATGAGCCAGTGCATTTTGAAAAAAAGAACAGAGACATGACTTTACAACAATACTTCAGCAACTTATTCAGAATCAATGGCAAGAAAATATTTGGGATAGAGGAAATTCCCATCAGACTCTTATTATATGACTATGGCTATGACAGCAAGATTATTATGGAATACTGATAATGGAAGATTGGACACTGAAATTACTGGACTTAACAGGACTATTGAAGATGGAAGATGGAATTAATATGGATAATGGAATAATGGCTATTGAAATTATTGGACCTAACAGATTTTGATGAGATGGATTAATCGATATGTTTATTTGGACTATGGTTATGACAATAAGATTATTATTATTATTAACGAGATGGATTAATCGACATGTTTATTTGGAGAAAAATTGATAGATATATTTCTTAAAGAATTGAAACCTCTCTTTGACTTTTTGTGGAAAGAATAAAGTAACATTTATGAGATTTGATGATTAATTAAGATAACTACTGGAGGAAAGTGATTTTACAATATAATTTAAGAGACAGGATTGTTATATATTGTAGACCTATAACTGATCTGCGACAAATGGGAAGTCAACATTTTATTTTTTTTTGTTTAATCATTTTTGTTTTGTTTTTTGTCTTTGAATGTTTTATGATTTTGTTTTGTTTGTTTTATGAAAATTTAATAAAAATTATTGTAAAAAAAAGGTGTTTGCAAGAAGCAAATCATTGGCTTCACAGAATTCAATAAGTCTTTCTCCTGCTTCGTTTCTGTCACCTAAGCCCCATTTCCCCACAATTCCTAGTTCTTCTCTGTTCCCTACTTTCGCATTCCAGTCCCCCATGATTATCAGCACATCTTGTTTTGGTGCGTGATCAATTTCTTCCTGTACCTCTGCGTAAAATCTCTCCAATTCCTCTTCTTCTGCATTTGCCACTGGAGCAGAGATTTGGATGATGGTTATGTTAATAGGTTTCCCGTTTAATCTCATTGATATCACTCGCTCAGACCTTGCGTTGTAGCTCCTAATTGCTTTTGCTACATCACTATTAAAGCAACCCCATTTCTTCTTAATTTCTCATTTCCTCCGTAAAATATTTCGTAGTTGCCTGATTGAAAATGTCCCATTCTTGTCCATTTTAATTCACTCACGCCAAGTATTGTAATGTTGACACGTTCCATTTCTTGCTTGACAATTTCTAACTTTCCCTAGTTCATGCTTCTCACATTCCATGTTCCAATGGTGTGCGTTGTACAACTTCGGACTCTCCTTTTGCATCTGTGCGCATCAGCCTCTGGGCTTCCTTTCGGCTTTGACCCAGCTGCTTCATTAGTCACAGCGCTACTCGTACTTGTCCTTTGTTCTTCCCTAGTAGCTTGGTGAGTGCCTTCTGACCTGGGGGGTCTCATCTTCCAGCACTATCTCGCATTGGATTTTGGATTCTTATTATTCTGATTTTTTTTATTATATTGTTTTGTTCTTGTTATGGCAGCGGCTTTGAGGTCACCTGGTGATGAAAAGCTGCATACAAATATACTAAATAAATAAATAAATCCAGCTTCTCTGCAATGTCGTTAGAGGATAAGGATTATATATATATAATAAGACATATATATATGTCTTCCTGAGGTACACACAGGTGATACAGCGTTTGGAGTGACATGGATGAGACGCAGGATTGGTGACAGGTGGCTTAAGTACAGCTCTCACTAACAGTCTGAGCAAATTAGGAGGCTGGCAAAATGCTGTTGTAGACAGCTACTTTTACAAGCACTAGGACAGGCAGGACCTATTACATCAAACATAACATCACCTGCAGGTCCTGCAATATAATTTATCTCATCGAATGCAAAAGACCAGGATGTCATATCCAATACGTAGGTAAAATCACAGCTGACCTACGCACACGCTTCAGAAACCACAAATCGGCAATCTTAACAAAAAAAGTGGAGCAACCAGTTGCAAAACATTTCAACATGGATGGTCACAGCCTGTTGGACTTTTCTATAACAGTGATAGAGATGCCAACAGATCCAGCAGCATTGACTACAAGGGAGAACTTTTGGATTTATTCTCTGGACACATTGGCACCATAGGGCCTGAACCTGGAAGACACTACCACCACCACTTAGGTTCTGCAAGTGAAGCCCCTCTGAGCGTTCCATCCTCAAAGCTCTAAAACTGCCACCTTGGTAAAAGCACTTTTATGTTAGCAGCTGATGAAGGCAGAAGCTGAAACGTTTTGTTAATACAATAGAACTCGTGGGTGCAAAATACAAAAACCATAATATAATGCAGGGCATGGTCTGATTTCTATCACTTTACTGGGTTGTCAGGGAATAGCAGTCAACCTTAATTAACTAAAAAGAAAAAAAAGGAGGAAAGTATGGAGGGGGAAGGGGGTGGGGAGGCATTACAAAAACCATTGCCTTGTATAGGCTGAAGGTGGAGAACATCCATGTTCTGGCTGGTTGGTATAGTCAATAAAATCAAACCACATTCCAAAAAAGTTGTCATTCTTACTCTGACCTCGAGCCACCCTCAGTTTTTGTATTAATTTCACCAAGAAAGCCAGGCACCATACACAGTCATACCATTTGTCCAGAGAGATGCCGCTCAGGGTCTTCCAGTCTGTTGCTATAACTGCCCGAGCAGTGACCAGCATAATTTGAATGAGCGCTTTAGATTTCACATCTCTATTAGGACCTATACATAGTCCAAGGAGTGCCATCTCTGGAGTTCTCTCAATAGTCTGTTTGGTAAAAGAATCGATTTCAATAAAGACCGCTTGCCAGAAAGGTGTTACTTCTGCACATTCCCACCACATATGGAGGTATGACCCAATTTTGGCACACCCATGCCAACACGTGGCAGGAGATCCATGTCAAATATGGGAAAGGTGTCTGGGAGTGAGATACCACCTGAGGATGTTTTTGTTGTTATGTTTTTAGCAATTTTCTCCTCAAATTCTTTTTTAGCATCCCTTATTGTCTGCTTGCATTTCTTTTGCCAAAGTTTGTGTACCTTTTTGTTGTCCTCATGTGGATAAGACTTCCATTTTTTGAAAGAAGCTTTCTTGCTGCTCATAGCATCTTTGACTCTGCTTGTTAACCATGCTGGCATCCTCTTGGCCATGGTGGTACCTTTCCTCGGTATACACTCCAGTTCAGCTTCTAATATTGTGTTTTTAAACAACTGCCAAACTTTTTAGAGTGATTTAATCCTCTTGACTTTGCCTTCCAGCTTCTTTTTTACCAGTCCCCTCATTTTGGGGAAGTTTCCTCTTTTGAAGTCAAATGTGACCAGTGCTGGATTTTCTTGGCAATTGGCTATTTACATGTATGTTTCATTTAATAGCACAATGGTCAGTGTTCTCAATAAGTTTGACAAAACTTACCTCTCTCACAAGGTCCTGGCTGTCACTTAAGATTAAGTCCAGGGTCGCCACCCCCTGGTGGGTTCAATGACCAGCTGTTCTAGGGCATAGTCAGTTAGCAGGGTATCTAGTAATTTTATCTCTTTTTCATGATTGGAACATATAGGTAGCCAGTCTATGTGAGGGTAGATGAAGTTATCCACTACTACAATATCAATGTAAATGTACTGCCTTCAAGTCGATTCCGAGTTATGGCGACCCTATGAATGGGGTGTTCATGAGGCTGAGATGCAGTGATTGACCCAAGGTCACCCAGTGAGCTTCATGGCTATGTGGGGATTCAAACCCTGGTCTCCCAGGTCATAGTCCAACACCTTAACCACTACACCACACTGGCTCTTTACTACAATATAATGTTAATTATATTTATTATATAATTAGTTATTATATAAGTAGTACAAAGGAGAAAAATCACTACAGAGAGAGAGAGAGAGAGAGAGAGACCTTAATGTCAGAATAGGCTTCTAAGCCTTTTACAAATATTGTAAGTATAATTACAAAAACACTGAAATATACACATCCATAATTAAAAAATATTGAATAAAACAATCCCATTAAAATAACATAGCAATTAAAACAGGAGATTCAAGGAAGCTTAACCTCCCTGATAGACTGTGGGAATGCTGTGGGCACAATATATCTCAACTTCAGCAAACCTTTTGCCCCATGATATTCTGATTACCAAGCTGGCTAATTGTGGGCTGGATGAACAACTATCAGGTGGATCCACAGTTGGCTTCAGAATCCTACTCAAAGAGTGCTTATCAATGGTTCCTTCTCAAACTGGGGGGAGATAACGAGCAGGGTACTGCAGGGTTCAGTCCTGGGCCCAGTACTCAACATTTTTATTAATGATATGGCTGAGGAGGTGCAAGGAATGCTTATCAAATTTTCAGATGATACGAAATTGGGAGAGATAGCTAATACCCTGGAAGACAGAAACAAAATTCAAAGGGATCTTGACAGGCTGGAGCATTGGGCTGAAAATAGCAGAACGAAATTTAACAGGGATAAGTGCAAAGTTCTACACCTAGGAAAAAGAAACCAAATACACAGTTATAAGTTGGGAATACTTTGCTCAGCAATACTACTTGTGGGAAGGAATTGTTGTTAATCACAAGTTGAATACGAGCCAACAGTATGATGTGACTGTAAAAAAGGCAAATGCTATTTTAGGCTGCATTAACAGAACTGTAGTTTTCAAATCAGGTGAAGTATTAGTTCCCCTCTATTCAGCACTGGCTAGGCCTTATCTTGAGTACTTCATCCAGTTCTGGACGCTGCACTTTAAGAAGGATGCAGACAAAGTGGAACAGGTTCAGAGGAGGGCAACAATGATGATCAGGGGACTATTAACAAAGCCCTATGAGGAGAGTGTGAGGATCCCACCTGCTGCCACCTCCTGTCAGGTCCCTCTAGTCAGGATCCTGATTTTTATTTGTTCTCTCACCGGCTCTAGCACTGATCTTGCAAGATCCCACTGCTAGGCAGCACCACCAGCCACTCCTTATTTCACAATATTGCTTTGAGACTTTGCCGTAGTCTCCTTCTGGCTTATTGTTACTTTGTGTCTGGGTGCACTTGCAGACCACAACCCCCCTGTATCTTTGTCTATAAAGCATACAGCCCTGGGTTGCCCTGGATACTTGATGATACACTATCTCTTCACCGCTGCCACCATTTGATACTGTTTCTCCACCTTGGTAAATACCCTGCGTACCCCTCTGGTCTGTGAAAGCCCCAGCCAAGGATCAGGCCTTTGGTAAACCAAGAAAATATTTATTTATAAACACCAGGAAATAACAAGATTACTTTAGGTATATTTAACAAGCATATGGTTTCATATAGTGTCACTCTTTATGCTTCCAGTCATATATAATCTGCCTTAATACCAGCCAAATATAATCCAACCCACAACCAACTCCAACCCACAACAACCGACCAACCGACTCAACCAACAGAACTCTTTCTCAACTGTCATCCTCTCATTTATACCTTCAGCCACTCAAACGCTCAGCCAATCACAGCATTCTCCAGTATTCTAGCCCATGTACTCCCCACTCTCACTCACTCTACTTACCACATTTACCCTACAAAACGTGTACTTACCATATTTACAGTAATATCTACATACAGGGACATCACAGAGAGACTGAAGGAACTGGGCATATTTAGCCTTGAGAAGACTGAGGGGATATATAATAGCACTCTTCAAGTACTTGAAAGGTTGTCACACAGAGGGGGTCCAGGATATCTTCTCGATCATTCCACATTGCAGAACCAGGAATAATGGGCTCAAGTTATAGGAAGCCAGATTTCAGCTGAATATAAGGAAAAACTTCCTGTTAGAGCAGTATGACAATGGAATCAATTACCTAGGAAGGTGGGGGGCTCTCTGACACTAGAGGCATTCAAGAGGCAGCTGGACAGGCACCTGTCAGGTATGCTTTCATTTGGATTCCTGTATTGAGCAGTTGGATCAGTGACCTTGTAGGCCTCTTTCAACTCTACTATTCTGTGTTTCTATGATTCTCTAAGGTGGTATCCAACTCAATAACTGCATTTGCGGAATGACTTCTATGAGCACAATGGAAATTGCCCTCCCTCTAATCCTCCTGCACACCCTCTACACCAACCCCAAATCTGCTCTGGAAGATTGGGGGAATTCCCAAAGCAAATTTGGGGGCATGCAGAGGCAGGAGAGCAAGGGGAAGTTCCATTGCATTTGTGGAAGTCATTCCATGCATGCAGTGAATTAGCTGAATACAGCTCACTGGTTGAACGGTACGCCTTTGTAAGTAGCTGTATCTTCAACGGCTGGCAGAATGCCAATACAGATGGGCATACTAGCATTTCATCATATATCATAGACGGCAAATACTGAAATATTAAGTCATCAATATGCTATGCCCTTCAAAATATAATTATTACAAAACATTTTCAACTACGTGCAGGATCTAATTTTTCCTCTTCTACAGTGAAACCTATATGCTAATTTCAGATTACTAATGTCCTCAGATCTTGTTTTTCCTTTGCATAGCTGCCAGAATTTTTCCAGAATTATGCAATTAATATCCTAGCTGCTTGCAATAAATTAATTTATATTCCTTTCCATATTTAGATATAGGAATGTCCACACAGCCCACCTTTACCAACTGGTGCCCTCCAGGTGTTTTGTACTACAATTCCCATCAGCCCCTGGAAACATGGGCTATGTTGGCTGGGGCTGATAGGAGTTGTAGTCCAAAGCATTTGGAGGGCACCAGGTTGGTGAAGGCTGACATAATGTAATATCACTATTACTAAATCAATTGGCAATGTTTCTATTAGAAATCACTGCTCTTTTTTCAATATCTGAATCCAAAATATCTAAATAATGACACTTTTATACCACATACAGTATGTACAGGAGCAGGCTTATCTTTCCCATGCCCCCAGCCACCAAAGCACACTCTTTCCTGTTCTTATTTTAGTTTACGCAGTAGCCTTTGGGGAGACTACAACTCTCAGGTGCTCACTATTCTGAGCGTCAGTGGAAAAGTATTAGGGCTGAAAGAACAAGGGAAGTGTGAGTGCAGGAAGGACTACAGAATGTGTTTATTGCTTACATACTATTTATTTATTTAGATTTATTTGATACCACACTTCCTTTCATCTGGAAGCCTAGAGAGGTGTACGATATAATTAAAACGGTCAACACAAATATTTCACAGGACTATTAAAAATCTTTAAAAAGGTCTCAGGTCTGTGGACTGTCTTCAAGTCAATCCTGACTTATGGCTACCCTATGAATAGGGTTTTCATGGTAAGCAGTATTCAGAGATACAGCTTCTAAAATTGAAGTCTTAACAGTGACACCTATTGGGTACATGGCATACGTACAGGTCGCTTAACTTGTAATATTCAAGCTTTTTGGCACACAAGCCAACTTGTAAGTGCTTTAACTTTTCTCTTAAACCAATGATTTGTTGATTTTAGAATTTTAGGACCAACACATTTCTGCTCTTCTGCACAGTGTAAATATCTCAAGGGAATCCTCTCTGATCCACTGTAATAATAGACTTCTGTAATAATGCTGTGTTGAGAAATGCTAGTCCTTTATCATGCCTATTCTCACATGACATTTTTTCTTGTCATTTTTTCCTGTTGATATTTCTGAATTATCATTGGCAGAGTTTGAAACAAAACAGGAATTTGGGGTCTACATACATTTTAGGTAGAGCACAGCTTGCAACCAAGATATTTTATATTGTTCCTGGATTTCTAGATCTTTTTTAGATTTCAAAAACTGTCCATTAATAATTGATCAATTTGAAAATCCTGGGCAATATGATCAAAATGATGGTGGGCAACCAGCTCCAAGTGCGCCTGTAGGAAGCAGATTATTTAGACCCATTCCAGTCTGGTTTCAGTCCCAGTTTTATCACCAAAACAGCCTTGGTTGCCCTGATCAGGGCTGGCGCCAGAGGGTGGCCAGGTTGGGCTCTGGCCAAGGGCCTCTGTGGCCCAGAGGGCCCCCTGGAGGTCTTCTTCTCAGGGTGGGAGGGTTGTGCTCGCATTCCATGATCCATGGCCAGATTCTGCTGCAGATAATGGAGAAAGAGCTCCCAGGCACCCCCCCAATACAGACAGCATGGGCTTCAATAAGCCCACCTACATGCCCCACTTATCTCTCCCATCAGTATGAATGCCATGTGCGCTGTGTGCCCATGCCTGCCATTAGCCAGGATGGTGGCAGGAACTTTCCTAAGTGGCTAATGCCCCTGCTGCCATCTTGGTTGATGGCAGGCATGCATACTATGCATGTATGTCATTCACACAACATGAGAGGTAGATGGGGCACACAGATGGGCTTATTAGCCCTGTACCGCCTGTATGGGGTTGTTAGGCTACGTCGCCACAGGCCCAAGGCAGTCTTGTGCCCAAGGGCGCAGTCATGACTTGTGCTGGCCCTGGCCCTGATTGATGACATTTATCATGAAAGAGACAGGGCAGTGTCATCCAGTTGGTTCTCCCTGACCTCTCAACAGCTTTCGACACCATTAACCATGGTGTCCTTCTGGAATGACTGAGGGAAGTGGGAGCTGGATGCACTGTATTACATGGGTTCCACTCCTACTTGCAGGGTCCCTGTCAGGAAGTAGTACTAGGGCACTGTTGCTCGGCTTCATGTCTTTTGAGCAATGGCATCCCACAAGGGTCCTTTCTGTCTCCTATGCTATTCAGCATCCATAAGAAACCATTAGGAGCTATCATTCAGGGATCTGGAACACAGTGTCAGCAGTATGCTGTTCTCTCTATACCATCTGAATTAGGTGAGGCAGCGTAGGTATCTGGAAGCAGTGATGGGCTGGATGGAGGCCAATAAACTGAGGTTGAATCCTGATCAGACGGAGGTGCTGTGGATGAGCAGTTCCCATGCCCACAAATTAGCTGGACAACCTGTTCTGTGAGGTGCTGCCCTCCACCTGAAGGAATGGATTCTTATTCTGGGAGTGCTCCTGGATTCCAACTTGCCACTGGAGGCTCAAGTGTCTTCTGTGGTTAGGAGTGCTTATGCCCAACTTAAGCTAGTTCACCAGCTATGACCATTCCTGGATTGAGATAACATGGCCTCAGTTGTCCATGCTCTGGTGACCTCCTGTGCAGACTACTGTAATATGCTCTATGCTCTATGCGGAGCTGACATTGAAGATAGTCCAGAAAATACAGATAGTGCAGGATGCGGCTGCTAGATTGATAAGTGAGGCAGCCTGATGGGACCCTGTGTCACCAGTGCTGAAAGTGTTTAATTCAAGGTGTTGGTACTAGCATATACAACCTTTGGGACCCAAGCATCCATAAGAGCACCTTCCCAGCTATCAGTCATCTCAGGCCCTACAATCAGCAGGGGAGACCCTGGTGGTAGTGGTGGTGCTGCCTGGTTTATTTATTTATTTATTTATTTATTTTATTACATTTTTAGACCGCCCTATAGCAATAAGCTCCCAGGGCGGTGTACAGCATAATAAAACAGGTTAAAATACAAGTGGATGTAAATACAATACACAATAAAACATAATTAAAAATTTTCAAATTTAAATTCAGATTTTAAAATTTTTTTAAAATGCCTGGGCAAAGAGGTAGGTCTTTACCTGGCGCCAAAAGGATAACAGAGAAGGCGCCAGGCGTATCTCATCAGGGAGGGCGTTCCATAGTTCGGGGGCCACCACTGAGAAGGCCCTAGCTCTAGTTATCGTTCTCCGTGCCTCCCTATGCGTTGGGACACGGAGAAGGGCCTTCGACATCGAGCGCAGCGACCGGGTAGGTACATAGTGGGAGAGGCGTTCCGCCAGGTATTGTGGTCCGATGCCGTTAAGGGCTTTATAGGTAAGAACCAACACTTTGAATCTGGCCCGGAAACATATTGGTAGCCTGTGCAGCTGGGCCAGGACAGGTGTTATATGATCAGATTTTTTAGTCCCAGTAAGAACTCTGGCTGCAGCATTCTGCACCAGCTGAAGTTTCCGAACCGTCTTCAGAGGTAACCCTACGTAGAGTGCATTACAGTAGTCCAATCTAGAGGTTACCAGAGCATGGATAACTGTGGCGAGGTTCTCCCTGTCCAGATAGGGTTGTAGTTGGGCTACCAGCCGAAGCTGGTAGAACGCATTCCGTGCCACCGAGGCTACTTGAGCCTCCAGTGACAGGAGCGGATCTAATAAGACCCCCAAACTACGGACTTGCTCCTTTAGGGGGAGTGTAACCCCATCTAGGGCAGGTCGGACATCATCCATCTGGGCAGAGAGCCCCCCCACCAACAGCATCTCAGTCTTGTCAGGATTGAGTCTCAGTTTATTAGCTCTCATCCAGTCCATTATCGCGGCCAGTCAGCGGTTTAGTACATCAACAGCCTCACCTGAAGAAGATGAAAAGGAGAAGTAGAGCTGTATCATCAGCATACTGCTGGAAACGCACTCCAAATCTCCTAATGACCTCGCCCAGCGGCTTCATATAGATATTAAAGAGCATGGGGGACAGAACTGAACCCTGTGGGACCCCATATTGGAGTATCCAGGGACTCGAGTAATGCTCCCCAAGCACCAGCTTCTGGAGACGATTCTCGAGGTAGGAGCACAGCCACTGCCAAGCAGTGCCTCCAACTCCTAAGTCCGCAAGACGTCCCAGAAGCATACCATGGTTGATGGTATCAAAAGCCGCTGAGAGATCAAGGAGAACCAACAGAGTTACACTCCCTCTGTCTTTCTCCCGACAGAGGTCATCATACAGGGCGACCAAGGCTGTTTCTGTACCAAACCCCGGCCGAAAGCCCGATTGACATGGATCCAGATAATCAGTTTCATCCAAGAGAGCCTGGAGCTGGCGAGCGACCACACAGGTTGGCAGTGACCTGTGACAGGGCCTTTTCGGTGGTGGTTCTCCATTTGTGGAATGCCCTCCCTGGAGAGGTGCATCTTTCTTCCTCATTATTAACTCTCAGGAAGAAGTTAAAAACATTTTTATTTATCCAAGCGTTTGATTGCCGAAAAATAATGTTCTTACTAGCCTTGAAATCATTAGCTAAGAGAGTGATTATTTTGCATGCTTTTAGATGTTTGTAATTTATTATTTATGATTATTTCTTTATTTGTTACATTTATACCCCAGGAAAGAACAAGAAAGACTGAAAAGGTGTTATTTCTAAAGATGCCACCAAAACAAGCAATTAATATAACGAGTATGTACTACAAACAATTCCCCTATGTTGAACATGCCCTGGTTCGAATGAGCCAAACGGTAATACACTTGTAATTGGAACCAATTACAGGCAGCATTATTGCTGCTAACAAGGAATGAGTGTTACTCCATGGCAGAGCACATGCTTTGCATGTGAAAAGTTCCAGTTTCAATCCCTGGCATCTCCAGGTAGGCCTGGGAAAGCCCACAGTTTGAAACCCTGGAAAACCACTGCCATTCAGTATAGACAGTACTGAGCTGGAGGGGCCAAGGGTCTGATTTGGCATAAGACGGCTTCCTATGCTGCTTGTTTCCCCTCACAGCCTCTTGCCTCTGCTGTTGACTGCCAGGCCCCACATTCCCTCCACTCTGTTGCTGCTATTTCTCCTCTTTGCTGTTTCTCCTTGCTTGGCTCCTCTGGGCATGCCAGGAGTGGCAAGAGCAAGGAGAAAGAGTATCCGTCACCACTTCTCCTCCCGGGCAGTGATGCAGGATGGGTCCAGAAGGCGAGAGGGCAAGCACTGGGCAGTGATGTTGGTGGCGAAGAGGAATGGGTCCCATAACCTCCAAGTTAGATTACTGCAATGCACTCTACGTGGGGCTACCTTTGAAGACAGTTCAGAAACTGCAGCTTGTGCAAAATGCAGCAGCCAGATTGGTAACAGGGACCAGATGGTCCGAACATATAAAACCGATTCTGGCCTGCTTGCATTGGCTGCCTGTATGTTTCCGAGCTCGATTCAAGGTGCTGGTTTTAACCTAGAAAGCCTTACCCGCCTTGGGACCACAATACCTAATGGAATGCCTCTCCCGATACGAACCCACCCGTACATAACACTCAACATCTACGGCCCTCCTCCGGGTGCCTACTCTGAGGGAAGCTCGGAGGATGGCAACAAGGGAGAGGGCCTTCTCAGTTGAGGCCCCCAAATTATGGAATGATCTCCCTGATGAGGTACGCCTGGTGCCAACACTTTATCTTTTCGGCGCCAGGTCAAGACTTTTCTCCCAGGCATTTTAGCATGTGTTTTTAAATTGTTTTAAATGTTTAAATTGTGGTTTAAATTGTTTTTAAAAGATGTGTTTTAAATTTGTATAATGTGTTTTTAATGTTTTTAGGTACTGTAAACCGCCCAGAGAGCTTCGGCTCTGGGGCGGTATATAAACACAATAAAGAAATAAATAACTGAGAGCTAGTTCGGACAACACAGTAAACCAAACTATGGTTTACCGTGAACATGTGGATGTGCGGACTCTTCCCCCGCCCATCTGCCCCCTGTGGCAACTGCATCACTCTGCCTAATGGTAGGGACAGCCCTGAATGTCATGCTGTACAGGGTGGGAAAGGAAAATTACACAAAATATGCCACATTCCCAAGGCGCACATCAGTGACAAATGAGTTAGAATTCAGCCATGATTAGGAATATAGGTCTTTGTCCTCATTTATACAGTAACAACATCTGTTTGCCTATCACTAATTATTTCTGTAATAACACAGTGTGTCACCTACAAACAGGGCTGGCTCCAGGTTTCTGGGGGCCGTTGGGCACAGTGGCCCCTTGTCTCCAGGGCCCCCAGGTGTTGCCTTGTGGTGGCCACCACCACCTTAACACTTTATGCACCCCTTTCCCTACCATAGCTCTCCATTCATCTCATAGCTTTTTCCATGCATCTTGTACCTCCTTTCCCCCTTGCACCCCATACCCATACCCCTCATTTTCCTGCTTACCCCATAACCTCTCCCTTTATCTTTACACCCTCACACCCAAACACCTGTTCTTTCTCTCTCATACACATACTCACCAGCCACTCCTGCTTCCTGTCCTTCCTTTTTCCTTCATCCCATCCATACCACACACCCCTATTTTTCTTACTCACTCAACATCTTTTCCCACCCCCATATCCATCCCTTTCTTCTCATGTCCCATGCTCCCATTTTCATTTCTGTCTCTACCTCTTATCTCACCAATGCCTCACCCCTCCCACCACTCCATTTCCCTACACCCCAGTCTCTCCTCTCCCATGCCATTTTTCTTTCTCCACCAGCCCCTCCTGCCTCACACCCACACTTTCTCTCTTCAACCCCTCCTACTGCCCCTAACCCTCCTGCTCCTTGTCCCCTCCAACACCTCTCTCTTTTGCCTCAACTCCATGTCCTTCCCCCCTTCTGTCTCACCTCTCACAGATCCCTCTAGGGCTCTCCTTCACTGCACGCCCCTCCCTGGTGGGGGCCAGGAGTTGCCAATGTGCGGCAGGTCTCTGAAGCGGGAAAAGAGAGGTGAGAAGGAGGGAGGCTTTTGTTGCATACTGAAGGAGGAGGCACCACTGCTGCCTGGCACAACTCAGGTGAGTGAGTGAGGTGAGGTGAAGGGTGTGGGCGCTCACTAATGTCGTGAAAGGCAACAGCGGCAGCAACAGATTGCCTCTTCCTTCTCAGGTATTCAGGTGAAAGCCTCCCTGCTCCCCACCCTGGGCTCCTACTGAGAGGAAGGGTGTGATATAAATGAATGAATCCGTTCCTCCCTTGCCTATCGGCAACTCCTGCAGGAGAAGAAAGAGGAACTGCTGCTTTCTGGTGTGAGCGAGCAAGTATCCATACCTTTTGCCTCGCATCATTCACTTGCTCAAGCCATGCCAGACAGAACTGGCAGGCCCCCACAGCACTAAGAAGGGTGGCAGGAAGAGGTGACCAGGTCCAGCACTGCTGGTGGTGAGAAGCCCCTGTGAGCTCATGGGCCCTTGGCCAGTGCCCAACCAGGCCACCTGCTAGCACCAGGCCTGCCTACAAATATCATGGCTCCAGTCCAATGAAAAATTGTAGGTAGTTAGATTGGTCAATTAGGGAAAAATCCAGTATATTACCTTACTCTGGCATTTGCAGAGAACATTAATCATGCTCACATTACATTCCAATGAAGTCAATGGGAAATAAGTTAGCTGTATGCATCTAACTTTGTTCTGTTGATTTCACTGGGATTTGTGTGATGATTTTTCTGGATTGGGGCCGTGAATCCTTATTATTACATAGCTTACTTACAATGCCATCATGCATATATTAAACTAGTTTACAAAAGGCAAGCTTGCTTCCAGAGAGTAATGTTTGTAATAGTGAAGACTGCCACTAGGTGGTAGCAGTGCCCAAAAGTTCTTCTATCATGCTGTTGCACTTGCAAATTGCAAATTTATGACTGTCTCTTTATTATAAATTTTAAATGAATAAATTTGTTCTCAAGAATATATTTTAATACAGACGGTCCAAATATATATGTGGACAAAAATTATCAGTCATCATTTTTAAACGTGATTTGTATGTGATTTTCAGTTTTATCTATTCAGCATTTAAAGTGGTCAACATAAAAACATTATTGCTTACATAAAAGAAAATTGGCTGTAGATAATATTTTAGTCTGACAAGATCAACACAATCTTTCTTCTCAAAGTGCTTTGCACTTCATAACAACTAGGGAAAAATTTTAATTGATTTTTAAATACATTTTGGTCTCTGAAACTCCAGTGTGTCAGGCTTTCTGTAAATTTTCTGCATACAGAATTGAAGACCAAAGACCAGGGGTAGGGAACCTTTTTGGCTCCACTGGCCAGATCCTTATCAAGATTGGCCTTGTGGGCCAAATTTGACAGGTGGGCATGGTCACTACCTGTCAATCATGTGATGTCATTGTGACATCCTGTGTTTGAAGGCAGGCGACCCTGCCCACCTGTCAAACTCCGTTACAGGGGAGTGTTCCCAGCACCAGCAGCAAGCACTGGCTTCCTGCTCTCCCTTCTGCTGCCAATGGTGGTGGCAAGGGGAGGGGGATGAAGGAGAGACAGAAAACTTCTTTCTCTTCTTTGGGTCCCCATCCATGGCCATTGCACCACTGGAAGGAAAAGAGGGAAGCCAGCACTTGCTGCTGGCATTTGGGATTTCCCTCGCTTTCTTCTCTAGCTCCAAGCACCACCCGAAGGAAGAGAAGGGCTTTCAAAGTCTTCTCCCTTCCTCCATTAGGTTCCCAACATTGGGGACTTGAAGGTAGATGGGGGATTGAAAAGGCGTTGCAAATCTTTCCCCCTTCCCACTATACATTCCCGGCATTGTGGGCTTGAAGGAGGAGGGGAAGAGACTCACAAAGGCTTTTGCAAGTCTTCTCCCCCTTCGTCCTCAATTTAATTTACTTATGTATTTTCTTACGTTTATATCCCATCTTTCTTTCATCAAGGAATTAACAGCGGCACACGTGGTTCCCAGGTGGTCTCCCATCTAGGCACTGACCAGACCCAGACCTGCTCAGCCTCAGCGAGATGGTTGCCTTATGTGTCTTCAGACCATACCTTGGGCCAATGTTGGGAGTTAATGGGGGAAGGGGGAAGCTTTTGCAAAGTGTTTAAGACAGCCCTTTATCTTCTTTTTGAGTGAATGGGAGCACAGGAGCTGTCTTAAAGCCTTTGCAAAAGCATCTTTGAAGTAGCTGGCACGTGCAAGCTGCTTTAAAGGGTACTTTTGTGAATGGATTCAGCAGGGATTAAATCCTGCTGCTTTTGCTGTCCAAAGTTGGTTACACTTAAGCGCGCCCTTAAAGTTTTGCATTCAAAATGAATTGAGCTCAGTAAGTATCCTGATTATTTATTTATTACATTCCTATCCTGCCCTTGCTCCCAAAGGAGCTGATAATGACACCCAGCTCTCTTTCTCTGTAACATTTGAATCAGATATGGCTGTACAAGTCTTAGACCAGTGTCTGGAGGCAGTACTGGGCTGGATGAGGACCAACAAACTGAATCTGAATCCTGGCAAGATGGAGGCACTGTGGGTGAGTCCAGGATATAGGTCTGCTCTGGATGGGGTTGCACTTCCTCTGAACAACAGGTACATAATCTGGGGGGGGGAATACCTGAACCCATCTTTGCCTTTGGAGGCCCAACTGGTGTCATCAGTAAGAAGTGCCTTTTGCCAGCTTCAGTTGGTATGCTAGCTACAATCATTCCTGGACAGAGTTAACTTGGCCACAGCAGTCCAACCATTGCTAATCCTGAGATTGATTACTGCAATGCATTCTATGTAGGGCAGGCCTTAAGGCTGGTCTGGAAGCTGCAGCTGGTGTAGAATGTAGCAGTGAGGTTTTTGAGCAAAGCAACCTATCACCACCATGTAACACCCCTGTTAAAGCACCTGTACTGGCTGCCAATAAACTACTGGACCAGGTTTAAGGTTTTATTAGTATATAAATCCGTAAATGTTTTGGGACCAGGTTTCCTAAGGAAATGTTCTTCCTTACAGACATGCCAAGTCACTGAGATATCTGAAGAGCCTCTCCTAGTGGGGCTGTATGCTCTTGAAATCCATCTTGCAACTACCCAGAGTAAGGCCTACAATGTGGTGGCATCTCTATCCTTGGAAAAAAGGCAGGCATTGATGGTTTTATGTTAAAAACTTACCCAAGCATAGACTTATATTTGATGCTGTTTCTTATATTGTTTTATTATACATGGTTGTACACCGCATTGGGATTTTTAAATATCAAAGCAGTTTATATGTATTTTAAATAAAAATCAAAGAAGCATGTTTTTCTCATCTGGAGAACTCCTTCCCTCTTTCCCTGCATTTGGGGTCTTGCTGGGTTTTTTCCTCTTAAACATTGTTTTGCCAGGTGTTGACAGTATAGTACATGGTTGCATATATTAATCCCTTCTTGGAACCTACCTTTTCTGTGAAGCCTTGGCTCAAGCACCAAGTTCCTATGCCATATTGGCCCAGTGGCTAACCCCCGCAAGAGGCCTAATCTACCACCACCCCTCCAATTTTTTTCTAACCCTCCCAAAATTCACTCAACCAATTTTTGTAGCGGCAGCAAAAAGAAAAAACGAACTAAAGTAGATGCAGCGCTGGGCTGGGTAAGGCAGACAGCATCCTGATGAGAATGCAGACTGCCTTCTCCATGATATCCGAATGAACATTTGGAGAGTGGGAGGGGTGATAACATCCTTCCACAGCTGATCTGTATGGATCAGCTGAGGAGGGGCAGCTGTGGGCATGTTTGTATGTGCATGTGTGAGTGCAGTGTCAAAAGCAAGAATGTCTGCTGAATTTCTGCAGGAAAAGTGTTTCACAGCATGAGACCCACTAGACTACATGCCTGACTTCTGGCTGAGGCCAGTCAGGTTTCTGTAACCCAGGGGATAACTAACAGCGCTCCTCTGGATGATTTCAGTGTTTGGGCAGAGATATAAGGGCTCAGGCAGTCCTTCAGGTGTCCTGGACCCAATTTGTTCAGGGCTTTGTATATCTATAATGTCCTTTTTGAGGTGAGGTGACCAGAACTGTACAGTATTCCAAACAAGGTCACACCATAGATTTGTACAATGGCATTATTATATCATCAGTTTCATTTTCAGTTTTTTTCCTAATGATCCCTAGCATGGAATTTGACTTTTTCACAGCTGATCACACATTTGATCATATTTGCTGGATTGATTTCTGTTCCAGACATGGGACAACTAAGTAGGTATCTTCCATTTCTGTTCCCGTTTCCATTTCCACTGGAATTCTCCAACATCCCTACCCTGGAGATACAACTAAAAGTTTTATACTTGACAGAATTTTGTCTCCTCCTTTAACAGGACTCCAAGAGTTGGGACTTCAAGAGAAATCACAGCATTTACTGCAGGATGCAACCTAAAAGTACATGAGTTGGAAGTCATGTAATTTTACAATGAATTTTATTCCTAATACAGTAACAAATTCTGGTAAAAATTAGGGCTGTGCACAGATCCCTCAATCCACGCTATGACTCCAGTCTGGAGGGAAGGTGACAGTTTGTTTGTCCCAGGAACCACCAACTACTCCTGAATAAGTTTTGGGGCTCATGTTTAATTAAGCTAACCCCCCTAATTAAACATATGATGAGGAGAGGAGGGGTGAGGGAAGGAGTTCCCCCCCTCAACCAAAAGCAGGGTCAATTTATCATGCATGCTGCTGCTCTGCAAATGGCTTTCCTGCAAAAAAGCTCATTTCAAAACAGCACCCACATCCCTGGAGGATTGCTGCTTCTGCTCATCAGGCATTGCCTCTTTTTCCTGCCTGATGCCCCACCCCCCTGACAATCCTGGGTTGCTCTGGGTAACTGAATCTGACCTGTGGCAATCTGTGGCTATCAAAACCCAAATTGGCCAAGGCCCCAAAACATCCACATGGGCCCAATTTTACTCAGGCCTCAGCCAAATCCGGTGCACAGCCCTAGTAAAAATATATAGAAAATGACCCAGACATGTATTCCATAAAGGGAAATAAGGAATGCGTGTAAATAAAGGAGGCTGAAATTTTGAGCAGAAGGAGTAACCAGGGGACCTTTTCCCCACTGGCCATTTTTCCCTACAAAATTTCCCCCAAAGTTGCTCTTTGCCTCAGGAGATTCCAGATACAATTCTCAAGCTGGTGAGATGCTGGCAGTCTGGATCCTTTAAGATATACTCACAGTGATGAAATCTTGGGCATTAAGCAACTCCCCATTTGGGAACATATGATGCTTCCTTGTTCTGTATGTGTTCCTCGTTGACCTTAATTTACACATTCATGGAACAAGACTGTTAGTGAAAGATCTTTCTCCACCTGTTATTCCTGCAGGGAGGAGACTCTGAAAACCACTTTTCCAAGCAACTGGCAAATATCTTATTCAGACTGATGCTCATTCAGCTTTGTGGCAGGCAGGATCGGATGCCTGAAGGTAAATTCTGGAATTGCCCACCTGTCATGTAAGGAACAATTAGTGATTGTTGTTGAAGGAAAACAGAAACTCAAAGTTCCTTTATTAATAAATGAATAAAGTTGCAACCATCTTGGGAATGATTGCCTCTCACTGAAGCGTAATTTTTTTAATACATTTTTCTGTCTGTTTCTATGACTTGTTTGACTATTTCTTGACAATGTTAGGTAAAAATTTAAAAGGTGCATTTAACATTTTGGTTATGCCTTCTGTCTAGCTTAAAGTGACACAAGCAATATTAGGAGTAGCGCCAGAATGGCTTCTAGTTGACTTTCGAGATAAAATGTCGACATATTTCCTGGTGACCTGACCCTTTCTCATTCCAGTGGCTCAAAGAATAAAAGCCGGTTTAAGCTGGAAATTTCCCTCCCCACTATTCCCTTTTATTCTCGTATCACACTGAGGTTGATTGCTTCACTTATAGTTGCAAATCATGACATGTATAGAAATGTTAAAGCTCCCCAACTACCCCGCAATCTTCTGATGTAAGTCTAGCAATATTAATCTGTCGTCACTTGAGGGGCGCCTGGTTGCAGCTAGGGGCTCCTGCTTAGTATCTCTTTTGTTCCCATAGTCGCAGAGCGCTTATCTCAAGGACATGTGAAACACGCAGTCTCATAGTCTAACAGATATTTTGATGTTTCTACTTAAGTTCTTCCTCTGCACCCCTTCACTTTCTCTACATGTTTTAGGGTATGATGACAATGAAATGTTTCATTGTAGTTTATGACGCTGCTCCCCAATGTTGTAACTTTTTGGGGTAAAAGCTATATATTCTCTGACCTATCAATAAAACGGGTTCCCACGCTGACCTGCCTTTTGGCTTGTAAGTATTGGGTTCCCCTTTGCAAAGGAATTGTGTCGCGCTTACTTGATCTCTGATAGTGGGTTAAAATTGCACGCATCTGCACCCCTCCCGGGTGAACGCGAGTTGAGGAGACAGAGACAGCTCACGTGTTAAGTTTGGACCTAACAATTGGGGGCTCATCTGGGATCCCTTGTGCGGACCCCCATATTGCCATTTGCACCCCTTTATTTTGACAACAGGCGCCGCGAGAGAATTTTCTCGGTTGTCAAGAAAAGCGGGCTGATTGGCAGTACGGGGATAAAGCACAGTTGAGGAAACCTCTATCAGACGTCATGGGAAACAAAGGGAGTGTACCGGTAAAGGACAGCCCTTTGGGAATAATGTGTATGTTGTGGGAAGAAGAAGAGTTGCCAGTGCGCAAGAGAGGACTGAAAAAGAAAAAAATGATAGAGCTCTGTGAGGAAGAGTGGCCACGGATGACCACAGTTTCGGTGCCGGGTGAACGGTGGCCGAGGGGTGGATCCTTTGAAGCCGCTCCGTTGTTGGGAGTGCGGAGGCGGATTGGGGATACGCACCCAGATCAATTGGAATTTTGGATCCTATGGAAAATAGGGTCGCAAAAGTGGGACAGCCTCACTTTAATGGCTGTAAGAACTTTGTCCATTGAGGAACCCCCTCCTAGTTATTTCACTGATGAAGAATCAGAAAAGAGAGTGGTTTTGAGCCGTTCTATAATTCCCTCGGCTCCGGATCCGCACCCTGCTCCCGGGGGTGGGAATCCCAATCCGGAGGCTAGGACCCTTTCATCTGGATCAGATGATGAAACAGATGACAAGGGAACAGAGGAGGGGGCCTCTGGGGGCATGGACACGCGCAGGCGAATAAAGGAAAGAGACAGGGAAGCAGCGGAGGCTTCCGAGTTTCCTCTGATGGTGCGCAATCAACCGTACGTGGATGGCCAAGGGGGCATCCAGCATACGGAGGTGGTTGAGCTAAAAAATTGGCTAGAAGGGATCTTAAAGAATGGAGCAGAATGGCTGGAACTTTTGGGGAACAGCCAAGGAAGATCAGGGAACTGTTGGGCAGGTTGTTTGAGAGCCACAATCCGACGTACTTGGATGTGGAACATTTGTTGAGAAGAATGTTGACAGGAGAAGAACGTAGCAGATTGTGGGCAATTGAAACTGTATGGGCTGCAGAGGCAGCAGCACACACGGCTTGGTCAGACAGGGCGCAGGCAGCTGCAAGGTGGGTAGCGGGAGACTGGACGCAGCCTCGCCGTACCCAATTGCAGGCTGACAGGGATAGGATTTTGACGCACCTCGAACGGATGTCACAGAAACCCCCCAACCAAGCTAAATTTATGGCAATAAAACAAGAAGCCAGTGAACCTCCCAGAAAATTTTGGTTGCGCCTGTTAGATGGAGCACGCAGTTACACTAATTTGAACCCTGAGAACATGCTGGACCACTCGACCCTCATTGCCAGTTTTGTTCATCAGGCGCAGCCCGCGGTGAGGGATTACTTTCTTAATTTCAGACCCGGATGGGGGGGGAAAGCTGTGGCTGTGATCCTAGAGGTTGCGGATTTTGTCTGGGACAAGGACAAGGAAAAAAGTAGAAAAAAAGAAAGGAAAGAGGAGTTTGAAATGCTGGCTCTTGCAATGAGGGGCCAGCCGCCAAGTAGAGGCTACAGAGGCCGAGGCCGAGGGTTTCCAAGAGGGCCAAGGGCCGGAGAGCAGCGAGGCAGGGGACAAGCAAGACAGACATGGCAGGGAAACAGGACTTGTTTCCAGTGCGGAGATTACACATATTTTAAGTGGGACTGTCCATGGAAGACAGGGAATACACAATACACGCAATCACCACAAAATAATTCCTTTTACCCAGACTTTACAGGCTCAACTGCTGATTTTCCACCTCCACCGCTGCCGGCCACTCAGCAGACGCCGGCTTCATGGGACCAGTACGGCGGCCGGCAAGCGAACCACCAATGACTGAGCAGGGAACAGGAGGGGTTGACAGCGGGACTAATGAACCTTATGTCTCTGGCAGGAGCTTTTCTTTCCCTTTCTCGCCCCACATCGGAACCTAAACTCTCATTAACTGTGCAAGGACTTGAAGTAATATTTTTGGTGGACACAGGGGCTACGTACTCCTTGGTTAATATAGCGCACTCAGATTGGTTGTGTAATGAAGTGAAAATGACAATGGGGGTTGATGGAAACCCCACACCTATGTGTCCTACATCACCATTGCAAGTAAAGTATAAGGACAAAATGTTTAACCATGTTTTTCTTTACTCCGCTTCTTGTCCCATTTCTTTAATGGGTAGAGATATGATGTGTAAACTGGAGGCTACTTTAACCTGTACTCCTAAAGGGGTGGGTTTATTGATGAGCATATTGGGAGTTCCAGCGGGGATTGCGTCTAGACACAAACACATAGAGCAGAATCTGCCAGAAGATTTGACTGACCTTCCACCAGATTTATGGGGCACAGAAGACACAGACGTGGGCTTGCTTCGATCAGTAAGCCCCGTGAGAATACAGGTAAAGCCTTTCCTCCCCCCACCTAGAGTTGCCCAATATCCTCTGTCGTTGGAAGCCCGAGAAGGCATACGCCCCATCATTGAAGGCTTTATCACAAAAGGTGTCATCCGACCGCAGCGAACCCCTTGCAACACGCCCATTCTACCCATAAAAAAAACCCCGAAGAAACCAGGAGAACAGGTTCGGTGGAGATTTTGCCAAGACTTGAGGGCAGTAAACAGGTATGTGATCCCTTTACATACGGTTGTTCCCGATCCAGTGACCATCATCAGCCAAATCTTGTGGGACGCGAAGTGGTTTACCGTCATTGATCTGAAAAATGCCTTTTTCAGTATTCCTCTCCACCCAGATTCGCAGCATTTGTTCGGGTTCGAATGGGGCCAACGCTCCTTCGTATGGACCAGAATTCCAATGGGATATTGTGATAGTCCCGGGGTGTTTAGCCAGTGTTTATGGGATGATCTTGAGGGGTTCACCCCAGAATGGGGCTACGTTCTTGTTCTTTACGTTGATGACATCTTGATTGCGAATGAACACCAGGGGGTGCTGCGAGATGACGGTAAGGCTTTTCTGCTATATCTCTATTCGAGGGGTCACAAGATCGACCCGAAGAAAATTCAGTGGCTATCGGACAGGGTGAAATATTTGGGTTTCATTCTAACGCCAGATGGGCGACAAATGGACCCAGGGCGCGTTTCCACGATTCAGAACTGCCCGCTCCCCCAAACAAAAAGACAGTTAAGAGGTTTCTTGGGACTGATTGGGTTTTGCAGACCATGGCTGCCATCCTGTGGAGAGTTAAGCAAACCGCTACACATGCTCACAGCAAATAAAGCTCCTGATAAAATTCAATGGAGCTGGGACAATGAGAAAGCATTTGAATGATTGAAACGGAGCGTGGCAACCTCAATGTCCCTAAAACCGCCAAATTACAGCAAACCCTTTCATCTGTTTGTACATGAAAGAACGGGGGTTGCAAGTGGGGTTCTGACACAGATGTATGGCCCCAGCCACTTCCCAGTAGCCTTTTACTCACAACAAATGACAACGTAGCCCGAGGCACCCCCACATGCACATGCACGTTAACAGCAGCTGCCTTACTTCTGACCAAAGTGAAGGGACTGACTCTTGGCCATTCCACCACAGTTTGGACTTCACACGCACTCTCAGCACTGCTGAGAAAAGGCACGACGCAGGTCTTTTCGGCACAGAGACAGCAGCAGTTGGAAGCAGAACTATTGGAAGATCCTAACGTGCGGTTTGAGCATTGTGGACCGTTAAACCCAGCTACTCTTTTACCCGATTTACCCTCACCCATTCCGGATCATGACTGTGTTCAAATCCTGCAATCCACATTGCAAATAAGACCAGACCTTTCGGATGCTCCGTTGCAGGAACCGGACCTTGTTCTTTTCACTGATGGCAGTTCCTTTTACCAGAGTGGGGTAAGATATACGGGTTTCGCAATCACAACACAATGGAACGTGTTGGAGGCAACCGCGTTACCGGGAAGATGGGGAGCACAAGCAGCAGAGATTTATGCTCTAGCACGAGCATGCCAAATATCGGCAGGAAAGAAGGTGACTATCTTCACGGATAGCAGTACCCTCACAGGAGTTGAAGCGATGGATCGAGCTGGGCACGATATTGAAACAGCAATTATGGATTATGCCCGATGGCAGAACGTGTCTGCCTAGATCACTGCACCAGACGGCAGCAAAGTGGTTCCACGACCACGGGGGTCACTATGGAACACACGCGCTGGTGGACTCAATTACGCACTCCTGGTATGCTCCGGGCATTCAACCCATTTGCGTAGCAATAGTGAAAGCATGCTACACTTGCCAGGTAAACGGCCCCGCCTTACCAAACAGGGCGCTGCAAGGGGGTAGACCTGTACCAGCAGCACCATTTCTACACATCCAAATTGATTTTGTGGATCTCCCAAAAGCAGAAGGAAAGAAACATCTATTAGTCATGGTCTGCCCCTTAACGGCATGGATTGAGGCATTCCCAACTGCAAACGCCACCGCTACAACGGTGGCAAGGCTATTACTGAGAGAAATCATCCCGCGGTTCGGAATTCCAGAAGTTATAGACTCCGACCAAGGCACACATTTCACGGGACAAATTCTAACGCGAATTGAAGAAGGACTAGGCATCAAACACCTATTTCATACTGTGTACCACCCACAATCGTCCGGGGTGACTGAGAGACAGAACCGAGAAATTAAGACGGCATTGGCTAAGTATACTCAGGAGACCGGGTTAAGGTGGCCTCAGGTACTCCCACTCGTCCTTTTCCATTTACGTACACGCCCCACATGGGTTCTGGGGCTTTCCCCGTATGAATTGATGTATGGACGGCCCCCGTCCAAAGGGGGGTCTTTACCAAGTGTCGATGTTTCACTATTGGGGGGGGATCATATAACTGTATCCCAGTATCTTTCTCTGCAGAACAAAGTGCGAGAGCTGTGGAAGGCCGCTGGATACACCAAAATGGTGCCCCTTGAGGACCAAGTACACCCGTACCAGCCGGGGGACTTTGTATGGGCAAAGAAGTTTGTACGGGGGGACTCTTTGCAACCACGCTACACGGGGCCACATCAGGTCCTGTTATCCACACAAGCGGCTGTCTTTCTGGAAGGGCGTAAATCGTGGATACATCATTCCCATGTAAAACCAGCCGTTGTGACTACGCCGCCGCCTCCCCTGGTTCCCAAGCTGCGCCTGCAGAGAAGCGAGGAAACAGAACAGTGGCAAACAGTGCAACTCCCTTTTCAGAACGAAGATCTGGAGTGACTGCCTGTACAGAGATGATTCAACATTCCCCAACAGTGCTTTTATTCTTGTGCATTGTCTTTATGATAATTCCCTATACACTGACTATTTGCTGCCCCACAGATGTTAAAATATGTAACACGGCTGACTATGACATACTGAAAGACTTTGGGAGAACAGTACCTAAAACCAAGGACTGCCCGGACCCATTTTTGTATGACATAGAGCAAATAATGGAAGGAATAGTGAAGGCAGACATAGCGGGGCGGCTATGTCAAAAGGCGGCGATAATCTTACAACATAATTACATGGGTAAATGGACAGTTCACTGCACCCGGGTAGAAATGGAATGGCCCATGAGATTGGCGTTGCGATGCCGAAAATACCGCCCCTTGCCCAATTATGGCTGCCCACCGAATCTTGATGTAAAAACCATAAGACAAGAATATAACATGCTTTCCTTCCAGGTAAATACCGAATGGAGAGAAAAATTCTGCGCAGGCATAGCTGAACCCTCCTGCTACGAATGGTTGGAACAAAGAATAAAAACGCAGAAGGTTTCACAACAAACAATAGCCAAAGTTATAGGTGACGGGTGGGATGGAAACACTTTTGTGGCTTTATTGGAGGAAACAGCTCCCAAGAAGGGTACATGTTATGTCTGTGCACACACACCGCCGCATAGCCGGGCTGGAGTCCCCTTAACAGGGGCCCCTCTGCCACTTAAAGAATATGTTTCCTTTGTTTCACATTCCAGTTCCCAGGAGATAGAGGGAGGGCTGATCCTCAGCGGGCCCATCGCCAGTTCAGTTTGTGTTAGCAGCGGGAGACAAGTGACCGGGGGGATGTCATGTGAGGGTTTGATCTTCTCAACGGGCCCGGGAAACTGGACTTTACGAAATAAAACACACTCAGCAGAAGGCATAACGTGGTTAGCCGTCTGGCAGCAGTTGTTACAGCTTACCTTCTCAGAACACCATTTGGCATCTTTTTTAACTGACTTAGAGGATCACCTAACCCCAGCCGGACTCTGGTGGCTCTGTGGACACTTAGCGGTAAGAAAACTGCCAACAGCAGGTCTGTGGACTTGCACCTTGGGAAGGGTAGTTCCAGGGCTCTGGGTTTCTTCCTCGTTGCCATTCAGGCGAAGAAACAGAAGGAGCACTGGGGAGGCGGTATTGAGAGGCCTTTTTCCCAGGTATGGGGCCGCTAAAACATACCAGGAGCTTGTAGAGCTTTCCCAAGCATTTGAACGCTTTATGAATGATTCTGTCATTTCCTTCTCAGATCTCACTAACGAACAGGGGCAAATTAGAACTGTAGTTTTGCAGAACCTGTTAGCCTTGGATTTTTTATTAAGTGCCAGCGGGGGGATTTGCTCGTTGATCGGGAGTGAGTGTTGTACCCACATCACGGACAGTAAGGCTGATGTCATTAAACACATTAATGATATTGGGAAGATATATCAGGAGGTGGAACGCATCGGCAATTTCTCCCTTTTCTCCAGCCTCGCGGACTGGTTTTCGGCATGGCCTGATTGGCACAAGATCTTGTTTTATATTGTTCTAATTATAGTGTTATTAATCACTGGCTGTTGCTGTTTGCAATGTATCCCAAACTTGATACAACTTGCATCTACATGTCTGCATAGGCTGATGTCTTCCATCTCCCGAAAGCCGCAACCGACTTTCATGGAAATGGCTCTAAGACCATTGTGGGGCACAAATCAAGGGAATCCAGCTACCCGAGAGAATAACTGAAAGGGAGGACTGTTAGGTAAAAATTTAAAAGGTGCATTTAACATTTTGGTTATGCCTTCTGTCTAGCTTAAAGTGACACAAGCAATATTAGGAGTAGCGCCAGAATGGCTTCTAGTTGACTTTCGAGATAAAATGTCGACATATTTCCTGGTGACCTGACCCTTTCTCATTCCAGTGGCTCAAAGAATAAAAGCCGGTTTAAGCTGGAAATTTCCCTCCCCACTATTCCCTTTTACTCTCGTATCACACTGAGGTTGATTGCTTCACTTATAGTTGCAAATCATGACATGTATAGAAATGTTAAAGCTCCCCAACTACCCTGCAATCTTCTGATGTAAGTCTAGCAATATTAATCTGTCGTCACTTGAGGGGCGCCTGGTTGCAGCTAGGGGCTCCTGCTTAGTATCTCTTTTGTTCCCATAGTCGCAGAGCGCTTATCTCAAGGACATGTGAAACACGCAGTCTCATAGTCTAACAGATATTTTGATGTTTCTACTTAAGTTCTTCCTCTGCACCCCTTCACTTTCTCTACATGTTTTAGGGTATGATGACAATGAAATGTTTCGTTGTAGTTTATGACGCTGCTCCCCAATGTTGTAACTTTTTGGGGTAAAAGCTATATATTCTCTGACCTATCAATAAAACAGTTTCCCACGCTGACCTGCCTTTTGGCTTGTAAGTATTGGGTTCCCCTTTGCAAATGAATTGTGTCGTGCTTACTTGATCTCTGATAGTGGGTTAAAATTGCACTCATCTGCACCCCTCCCGGGTGAACGCGAGTTGAGGAGACAGAGACGGCTCGCGTGTTAAGTTTGGACCTAACAACAACATTCATAATGCTGGCTCTGTCTTTCAGGATTTTGACATAATTACCTATGCTGGGCATGAGGCTGTATTATTATAACACATGACAGTGACTTTGTTTTATTGTCATTAGTGGATAATTTGTTGATATTATATTGTAATACTATATGTGAAATCGATTCTTGAATTTTGCTAATTGCTTGTTTTAGTTATATTTTGAATTATTATAGTTTGCCATTGCTGTGGGTTAGCAGATAAAGAGTGGTGAGCATCCAATTCGATATGTAGAAAAAGGGGGGTCAAAGACCAGAATGCTGAAGTATTTTATAGAAAACTGGTTTTATTGCGAGATTTTTTTCAAAGAAGCCCAAACTGGTTTTATTGCAGAATATTTTTCAAAGAAGCCCAGCGCATTTCAGCCTGTAATCACAGGCCTTCATCAGGGGATAATGAACTTTTACAATGGTTAACCGAACAAGAGGATTGTTATCAGTGCAATACAGGACCAAAATTGTTCGGTTAACCATTGTAAAAGTTCATTATCCCCTGATGAAGGCCTGTGATTACAGGCTGAAACGCGCTGGGCTTCTTTGAAAAATATTCTGCAATAAAACCAGTTTGGGCTTCTTTGAAAAAAATCTCGCAATAAAACCAGTTTTCTATAAAATACTTCAGCATTCTGGTCTTTGACCCCCCTTTTTCTACATTGCTGTGGGTTGTCAACTGTCTTGAATTCAGTAATGTAGGAAGGCGGTATGCAGATTACAAATGAAATGAAAGGCCAGATAGTAAACAGGTATGTCAGGGGGCATAGGATGGAAGAGAAGAAAGATCATGTATGACTTTTTTTGAGATTAATCATGGGTGGGTTTTGTATCTCTTTGTGAAGAAATTCTGTTTATTGGAATCTGTGTTTTAATTGAATTGTCACATACTCTGTCAGTTGTATTGTAATGAGTTGGATGGGGGAAGTCTTCTGTCTGGTCAGATCATGTAAGTTGGTTTAACTGTCATTGGAGGACCTTAACTGTCAAGCTGAGGAGCAGTTGGAGATAGAACTCTCAGTATGCAAAAGAAGGATAGAAAACATGCATATTCTGCTTGGTGGCAACAGGTTTAGAATTTTCAGTTAGACAGAATGATTGTCTGGGACCAGACTAGAGGGGCCAAAACAAGGGGATATATGGTTGGGTGCTAGTCAGTCAAAGGTCAGTCAATCCATGTTGGTCAAAGAGAGAGTCTGAGTTAGTTGGTGCTTGGTGTTTGTGGTGGACAGCCAGAAGAAGACAGCAGAGAAAGAAGATCAAAGAAGAAGAAAGAAGACCTGGAAGAAAGGCAGAGTGGTTTGGTATCCAAAGTGTTGCTGGGTCAGCCAAATTACTTGGGTCAGGCTGAAGAGATGAGGGAAGAACCTGTCTACAGCCTGGAGAAGAAATGAAAGGCACTGTGGAATGTGAGGCTCTGGTGTCTGGTAGGAGAGCCAGAGGAAGATTCCATCACAATACAGCAGAAACAGACTTGCACTTTAATAGGTCAGTAGGCATTGAAACAGAGGCTTCAACAAAAATCCGCAATTGGAGTATTAGTGAGGCTTAACTGGAGAGGAGTAAATATAAGGGCAATCTGGCAAAAGAGTGTTAATAGGGTAACTGTCTCCTCAAAGCTATCTTGGTTTAGTAATAGTAGTGTAAAATAAGCTGTATTTAAGTAACACTTTAACAAAGTGTACACCCATTTACAGAGACAGTACTATATTAAAGAAAGCAATAAGCTTGTGCACTACATAATCATGTAATAAATCAATATTAATATCTTTGTTAAATATAGTAACTATATTTGACTGGCTTTGTACGACACCTATATCCTACATTTACCAGGGTTATTGGTAAGGGTTCAAAGGGTATAAATGATATTAAATGGTGGCAGTGGTACAGGTTTAGGAAGACCATGGGAGTGGCAGTTGGTTTTGTTAATAGAATAAGTAAGGAAATAACCCCACTTCCCTCACCGCACTCTTCAATGCAATGTTCCCATGGGAAAAAAATAGGAAATAAATTGCTAAAGTAGGGATAGATGTCCTGGCTCCCAACCAGAGAAGCAGACTCAGGACTTAATGTCTGGGTTTTACACAAAGCTTTATTCCAAAAGTCAGTACAGGAATGCAGCGTCAGGCATTCTAGGCATGATTCCGGATACAGAACAGGAACAGTCTAGGCATATCTCTGAAACAGGCTAGGCATCTCTCCTGATACAAACTAGGCAAATGGAAGCAACAGCCGACAACATATCTCAGGTATACGGAGACAACAGCATACTGTTGTTGCTATGCCTTAAACTCTTCCACCCATCCTAATTATAGGTGGGTCAATACATACTCTATTACTTTTTTGCTTTTGCTGCAAGGCTATGGCTTTTCCTAGAAGCAGAGAACATTTTCTTCTCCAATGTATGTAGCCTTGACGAAAGGATAAACTCAGGCTCAGAAAGAACTATCCTCACCAGTGTTTCCTCAAGCAATTACACAAAAGTCTGTCTGTTCCAAGGCTAGGTCTGGGCTGGTGCCAGTGCAGGAACCTCATCAGTCAAAGACAGGGGGATGGGCTACATTAATCACATTAAGCTCAGCGTTGCTAGAGGCTTCTGGAAACATTTCTCCCATGTTTTCCTCAATCCCCTCCATGCCATGTGTAACCCACTCTTCATCTTCACCATCTTGCCAAAGGTTCTCCTTGGGGCCCATGACAGGGAACCTGGGACCCTTCAAATGCTGTTGGACTGCAGCTCCTATCATCCCTGACCATTGGCCATTGTTGGCTGGGAAGAGGGAGTCCAACTACATCTGGAAGGCCACAGCTTCCCTACCCCTGTGCTAAACAATGACAGATAGCAGAAACATCAGACAAAAGTCTCCTTGCAAAAGGTTCTCTGCAGGCTGTAATACTCCCTCTCCCAATATTCTCACCATAGGAGTCCAGCTAGCTAGGTAAAAACTCAAATGAAAGTTATCTTTGAAATCAATGCAAGTTAGGCTTGCCTCTGTTGTGTTCAAATTGAAACCCCTGTGTTAATAAAACTATAATTCACTGGTCTTACCTAAACCAGCTTAGGCTTCATGAGAAATAGAACCAGAGTGGCATTTATCTGACTTTCGGTATAAAATGTAGATTTATTTCCTTGTGACCTGACCCTTACCGACATTCCAGTGGCTCACATAATAAAAGCCGGATTACGCTGGAGACTCCCTTACTATGCATTTCATACCGTATATATGCTTATGGCTTTGCTTATTACTGTCAAAATGTTTCACACAGAAATGTCAAAGGCTGCTTTATTGTCCCTCATAGCTCTCGAGTTGTATCCCTCCCTTTTGATATGCAAGACGAAATGATACCATGTCTGTGTTTAAGTTAGAGGGCGCCCGGTTGCAATTGAACCTCCTCTTTCCATGCGCCTTTGTCCGTTCCTGCATAGTGCTTATCTCAAGGACATGTGAAATATGTAGACAAGTTGACAGTGCAATGTTTCCACTTTTGTTCTTCTCCTGTACCCCTTTTTGTTTCTCACATACGTCCTAAAGCTAGGGCAGTTAGCAATTGTTTCTTTATGTTTTATGACGTGAACATGATACTGTAAATTTCGGGGTAAACCTATATAAACCCCCATCTATCAATAAACGCGGTTCCCATGCTCGCCTGCTTTGGCTTGTAAGTATTGGGTCCCCTTTGCAAAGGCTTTGTTTTGTGTTGTTTGATCTCTGATAGTGGGTTCATTTTTACTCAGCTCCGCACTCTCCCGGGGTGTAATAAGTGAGCTGGGGTAACAGGACAGCTTGCGTGTTGGGTTTGGATCTAACAATTGGGGGCTCGTCCGGGATCCCTTGTGCGGACCCCCTTTTTGCCATTGCACCCCTTAAATTGATAACAGGCGCCACGAGGATTTCCTCGGTTATCAATGCGAGCGGGCGGCTTTGACAGTTCGGGGATAAAGCACAGTTGAGGAAAAACCCGCTATCAGACGTCATGGGAAATACAGAGGGTGTGCCGGTCAAGGACAGCCCTTTGGGAATTATGTGCATGCTGTGGCAAGAGGAAGAGTTGCCAGTGAGGAGGAGAGGTTTAAAAAAGAACCGCGGATGACTGCAGTATCGGTGCCGGGTGAACGGTGGCCGAGGGATGGGTCCTTTGAAACCGTTCCGTTGTTGGGATTGCGGAGACGGATTGGGGATACCCACCCAGACCAATTGGAATTTTGGCTCCTATGGAAAATAGGGTCACAAAAATGGGACAGTCTTACTTTGATGGCAATAAGAACTCTGTCCATTGAGGAACCCCCTCCTTCTTATTTTAATGACAATACGTCAAGTAAAAGAACGGTCCTGAGCCGATCTATAATACCTTCTGCTCCGGATCCGCTCCCAGCTCCCGGGAGCAGAAATCCCACTCCGGAGAAGAGGTTTCTTTCATGTGTGTCGGATGATGACACAGATGAAAGGGAAGAGGAGAAGGGTGCCTCAGGGGGTATGGACACGCGCCTGCGAACAAAAGAAAAGAAAAGGCAGGAGGCAGAAGCGTTAGAGATGCCATTACTTGTACATGATCAGCCGTACGTAGATGCCCGAGGGGGCATCCAGCGTACCGAAGTAGTTGAGCTAAAGAGCTGGTTGGAAGTAAGAACGTAAGAATGGTAATAGGAAGGATTTGCATAAAAGAAATGTGTATGAGTTGGGTACCCAAGTGAGAGGTTGTATGCGTATAGCTTTTTTTTTGAGTGTATGTATGAAAGTTTTTCTGTGGGTTTGCTTTCAAGGGAACTTTCCTTCCATTACTGTCGTTCATAAATCATGCTGATTTTACCTTTTCCTCTTTTAACTGCTTGGATCAGCTGCGCTGCCCACCTGTTCTCTTAGTAGTTCTTAGCATTTTCTCCAGTTGGGCAGGTTGTTCGAAAGCCACAATCCGACATACTCGGATGTGGAGTAAAGAAGTAAAAATGACAATGGGGGTAGATGGAAACCCCACGCCCATGTGCACAACACTACCGTTGCAAGTTAAATACAATGATAAAATGTTTAACCACGTTTTTCTCTACTCTGTTTCTTGTCCCATTTCCTTAATGGGACGTGACATGTTGTGTAAACTGGAGGCTACCTTAACCTGCACGCCTGAAGGGGTGGGCTTGCTGATGAGTGTATTAGGGGTGCCTGCGGGTAATACACTTAGACACAAACATGCAGGAGACGGTTTACCGGGAGACCTTGCTGACCTGCCATCTGACTTGTGAGGCACGGAAGATACAGACGTGGGGCTATTGCGATCAGTAAGCCCCGTTCGAATTCAGGTAAAGCCATCCCTCCCGCCACCAAACGTTGCCCAGTATCCTCTGTCATTAGAAGCAAGAGAAGGCATACGCCCCATAATAAAAGGCTTCATTGCAAAAGGAGTTATCCGGCCGCAGCGGACCCCCTGCAACACGCCAATACTACCAATAAAGAAACCTCCAAAGAAACCCGGAGATCCAGTCCGGTGGAAGTTTTGCCAAGACTTGAGGGCGGTAAACAGGTATGTGATCCCTTTGCACACTGTTGTTCCAGATCCAATAACAATTATCAGTCAGATTCCATGGGACGCGAAGTGGTTTACCGTGATTGATCTCAAAATGCTTTTTTTTAGCATTGAAAGGGTACCACACAGGTGTTTTCAGCACAAAGACAGCAACAGCTGGAAGCAGAGCTGCTAGAGGATCCAAATGTCAGATTTGAACGCTGTGGACCATTAAATCCAGCCACACTCTTACCCGATTTACCCCTGCCCCTCCCGGAGCATGACTGTGTGCAAGTCTTACAATCTACCCTACAGATCAGACCAGACTTGTCTGATGAGCCATTGCCAGAATCGGATATTATACTGTTTACAGATGGCAGCTCCTATTACCAAAATGGGGTAAGATATACAGGATTTGCGATAACAACACAGTGGGAGGTGGTGGAGGCGACAGCCCTCCCAAGACGATGGGGAGCGCAAGCAGCAGAGATTTATGCGCTGGCCAGAGCATGTCAATTGTCAGCAGGTAAGAAAGTGACTATTTTTACCGACAGCAGGTATGCTTTTGGAATTATACACTGTCACATTCATCTGTGGAAATACAGGGGGTTTACAACTGCAGGGGGCAAGCCTATCCAACACTTGGAGCTTGTGCAAAAACTGTTACAAACTATTCTTGATCCCTTACAGCTAGCAGTGGTGCATTGCAAGGCACATACTAAGGAACAGGACCCAGTGACTTTGGGAAATGCCCTGGCTGACCAGACTGCACGCCACGCAGCATTATTACCCATGAGTATGCCAACTCTGGCACTAGTGACCACTGCTTTTGTCCCGCCTGTATCTGTTTCAATACCCCCACAGGAAGTGAAGCAATGGACTGAACTAGGAGCGATCCTGAAACAACAACTATGGACCATGCCGGATCACACGTTTCTGGTATGCCCCTGGAATCCAACCCGTATGCGGCGCAATAGTGAAAGCATGCCACATTTGCCAAGCCAACGGACCAGCTTTACCAAACAGGGCCCCACAAGGGGGTAGACCCGTGCCGGCTGCACCTTTTACTCAGCTCCAAATCGACTTCGTTGATCTCCCTAAAGCGGAAGGAAAGAAACATCTTCTAGTCATGGTATGCCCTTTAACAGCATGGGTAGAGGCATTCCCAACCACAAACGCTACGGCAACAACGGTGGCCAAAATATTACTGAAAGAAGTAATACCGCGGCTCGGAATTCCAGAGGTAATAGACTCAGACCGAGGAACACACTTTACAGGACAGATTTTGACAAAAATTGAAGAAGGTCTGGGAATTAAACATGTGTTCCATACCGCTTACCATCCACAATCATCCGGAGCGACGGAAAGACAGAACCGGGAAATTAAGACAGCGTTGGCTAAGTATACTCAGGAAACAGGCTTAAGGTGGCCTCAGGTACTCCCTCTCGTTCTTTTCCATTTGCGTACCCGCCCTACCCGGGCGTTAGGGCTTTCACCGTTCGAATTAGTGTATGGCAGGCCTCCCACAAAAGGGGGGTGCTTGCCAAATGTGGAGGTTTCACTATTGGGGGGGGATCACATAACTGTATCCCAGTATCTTTCTTTGCAGACCAGGCTCCGGGAACTGTGGAAAGCTGCCGGATCCACTAAGACGGTACCCCTTGAGGACCAGGTGCATCCATACAACCCCGGGGACTTTGTTTGGGCAAAGAAATTCGTGAGGGGCGATTCCTTGCAGCCAAGATACACGGGACCACATCAAGTCCTGTTGACTACACAAGCTGCTGTTTTCCTAGAAGGACGAAAGTCGTGGATACACCATTCCCACGTAAAGCCAGCTGTAGTAGCGGCACCGCCACCACCCCAGGTCCCCAAGATACGGTTGCAGAGGAACGAAGAAACCGGCTAGTGGCAGGCGGCACAATTCCCTTTCCAGAACGCGGACATTGAATAAGACATCAACACAGAAATGCTCCAACAAACAGAAAGGATGTCTATTTACTTATGGGGGATGACTGTGTTAGCTCGATATGCCTTACCCCTTTGCTGCCCCCCCAAACGTGAAGATATGCAATGATAATGATTATTACTACCTGAAAGACTTTGGACGAACAATCCCAAAAACACGGGATTGCCCAGACCCTTTTCTTTACGATGTAAATCAGATAAAGGAAGGGATAGTGAAGGCTGACATAGCGGGACGGTTGTGTCATAAAACAGCCATTATCTTGCAACATAATTATACTGGCCGCTGGGTAACGCATTGCACCCAGGCTGAAATCGAATGGCCTATTAGACTTGCACTTCGATGCTGGCAATATCGACATATGCCTAATTACGGCTGCCCTCCAGAGGTAGACATAACATCTATAAGTTCAGAATATAACATGCTTACTTTCCAGGTTAAATATGGAACAACCCAGCCCAAGATGGCAGAAAGACCAAAGTTTTGTGTAGGTATTGGAGAACCATCATGTTATGCATGGCTAAGAGATAAACTGGGCGCTCAGAAACCCATACAAGACAAGGTGACACAAGCTACACAAACCAGGAAAACATGGGGCGGGTTCAAACATAGAAACACTAAAAGAGGCGATGGGTGGGACAGAAATACTTTTGTTGCCTTAATGGAAGAAACAGCTCCGGAAAAAGGGCACCTGTTATGTTTGTGCACACACCCCACCGCACGGACAGGCGGGAGTCCCCTTGACGGGGGCCCCATTGCCGTTAAATGACTATCTCTCCTTCGCCTCACATTCCAGCTCACAGGAACTAGAAGGGGGGTTGGTTCTTAGTGGGCCCATCGCTAGATCAGTATGCGTAGGCAGCGGAAGCCAGCCAGCGGGAGGGATGTTATGCGATGGCTTAATTTACTCTACAAAACCAGGTAATTGGTCTTTTATAAATGAAACACGAAAAGCAGCGGGTTTAACGTGGCTTTCTATTTGGCAGCATTTGCTACACCTGACTTTTGCGGACCACCATTTAGTACCTTTCCTTACAGATCTAGTGGATCATCAAACCCCAGCTGGACTCTGGTGGCTTTGTGGGCACTCAGCGGTAAGGAAATTACCAGTAACGGGCTCCTGGACCTGTACTTTGGGAAGGGTAGTTCCAAGACTCCGGGTTTCCTCCACGTTGCCTACTCTGCGTCGCCGTAACAAAAGAAGCGCAGGGGAGGCAGTGCTGAGAGGTTTCTTTCCACAGTATGGCGCAGCCAAAACATACCAGGAGCTCATAGAATTGTCTCAAGCTTTTGAGCGTTTTATGAATGATTCGGCCATTGCCTTTTCGGATCTCACCAACGAACAAGGGCATAACAGACAGTAAGGCTGATGTCACAAAACACATTAACGACATCGGAAATATATATCACGAAGTAGAGCACATAGAAAAATTTTCCTTGTTCTCGAGCTTCTCCAATTGGTTTTCAGCCTGGCCCAGTTGGCATAAGATCTTATTTTATATTGTTGTAATAGGTGCCTTGTTAATTTCAGTTTGTTGCTGTGTACAATGTATTCCCAATTTAATGCAACTGGCCTCTGCCTGCCTGAACCGACTCACAGTGTCCCTTTTCAAAAAACCACAGCCAACTTACATGGAATTGGCTTTGAGACCGGCTTGGCAATCCAAACAAGGTGATGCAGCTACCTGAGAGACTAACTAGTCTCTCAGGGCTGAAAGGGGGGATTGTTGTGTTCAAATTGAAACCCCTGTGTTAATAAAACTATAATTCACTGGTCTTACCTAAACCAGCTTAGGCTTCATGAGAAATAGAACCAGAGTGGCATTTATCTGACTTTCGGTATAAAATGTAGATTTATTTCCTTGTGACCTGACCCTTACCGACATTCCAGTGGCTCACATAATAAAAGCCGGATTACGCTGGAGACTCCCTTACTATGCATTTCATACCGTATATATGCTTATGGCTTTGCTTATTACTGTCAAAATGTTTCACACAGAAATGTCAAAGGCTGCTTTATTGTCCCTCATAGCTCTCGAGTTGTATCCCTCCCTTTTGATATGCAAGACGAAATGATACCATGTCTGTGTTTAAGTTAGAGGGCGCCCGGTTGCAATTGAACCTCCTCTTTCCATGCGCCTTTGTCCGTTCCTGCATAGTGCTTATCTCAAGGACATGTGAAATATGTAGACAAGTTGACAGTGCAATGTTTCCACTTTTGTTCTTCTCCTGTACCCCTTTTTGTTTCTCACATACGTCCTAAAGCTAGGGCAGTTAGCAATTGTTTCTTTATGTTTTATGACGTGAACATGATACTGTAAATTTCGGGGTAAACCTATATAAACCCCCATCTATCAATAAACGCGGTTCCCATGCTCGCCTGCTTTGGCTTGTAAGTATTGGGTCCCCTTTGCAAAGGCTTTGTTTTGTGTTGTTTGATCTCTGATAGTGGGTTCATTTTTACTCAGCTCCGCACTCTCCCGGGGTGTAATAAGTGAGCTGGGGTAACAGGACAGCTTGCGTGTTGGGTTTGGATCTAACACCTCCTTTTGCCAAAAGCTCTGATATTGCAGGGGCAGCAATATATTTAATTAGAAATCCAAACAGTTAAGGTTTCTGCTATTAAAAAACATTCTGAATGATATTTGAATAATCCAGTATCTATCAAATCATTCTATTAAGCAAAGTCACGAACATGTTGCTAATTACAGGAACTTTTACTGAATGGAAGTCATTTTCTTTGTTCTGCTGAAGATGTCATAGTGTGTTTAGAATGTTTTCAGAGGCCCTGCTTACTCTAGAACAGTGGTTCTCAAACTTTTTTGGTTTGCGGCGCACTGTAAAACATATAAACATTTTCTGGCACATTTCGTGTACAAAATTAAAAATATATTAATATATTTTAAACTATGAATAAAAATAACAAACTATAGAAAACTATTACTTACCCTATACAAATGGGTTTCTTCTCATTTTTAAAATATACTTTCATAATATTTTAGGCACACCTAGCCACCTCTTAGGGCGCACCAGTGTGCCTGGGCACACAGTTTGAGAATCACTGCTCTAGAAAAATGAAAGCAAAACACCCAGTGCAATTTTTATTGTATGTCATTCATATGCGTTGTCTGTCTTATAAAACCCGTATCACAATGTAGTTGTGGTTTGCTATTAAAGATAGTTTTCACTATATAGAAAATGTTTTACCAATTATAATTTAAAAGCCATAGCCAACCAACACTAGCTGGAAGTGTAGTTTACCCTTCACAGAGCTACAATTCCCAGCACCATTGACAAACTTTGATTCTTGGGGAAGATGTGCTTTAAATGTATGGTGTGTACACAGCCACAGATAAGATGTTGGAGGCAACATCTTCCACACTAGCCCTTTTTCACAGAATTGTTATCATTCAGTAAATATAGTGCATTGGGATGGTTATGTTGCTATCCTATTGCATTTTCTGTGTTTGCCTCCTGCCTTTTTTCAGACCTGATTTGCATTGTCTTTACTGACTTTTAAGACAACTGCAGTGCCAATGTACACATTTTATGCTTACCAAGATCCTGCTGTGATCTTCTGTTGTAGTGCAATCCTATGCATGTTTACTCAGAAGCAAGTCCCAATCCTGTATAGAGAAAGTACTCTTTATGCTGCTAAAAGCTATATATTTACTGAATTCCTGATGTGAGACAAGCAGAAAAAGGAAACTGTTCTTAGAACTTGAAATGGAGTCTAGCTATTGCCTGAGGGTCAACAAATCTTGTCAATCACTACTCTGCCTTTACTTATTGACTAAAAATCTGAAAGGGCAGAGAATAGAGCTGCTGGTTAGGGATGGAAAGATCTGTCTGTTTTGGTTCTCTCAGTTTCTCATTTTTCCAGTGTTAAATTCAGTTCTCTACATTTCTACAGTGATCTGAATTTTTTTTTAAAATCCTCATGAAAATTCTCCATCATTTGCGAATTTCTCCAAATAAACACATTTTTGTAGGCAGTTTTGACAAAGGTACACCTTTTTACAAGCCATTTCTCATCATTTCATGCCTTTTTGCATGTTATTTTCATTCATGTATTCCTTTTTCTACACACTTTCCCCTAATATATGCATTTTTGCAAATGTCATTTAGTTGGCGAACTGCATCCCAAAATTCTAATAAATGCAAATTTTAAAGGATAGCTGTGTTTCAGTTCTCATATTGTTTCGGAAATTGCGAATTTGATAAATTCTCCTTGAAATGCGAACTGAATCAAAATCCTCACCCATCCCTACAGCTGGTACTAACAGAAGTTGCTGGGGGGTGGGGTGGCTGCTGATATTTTGGGTTATATCTTTTGAACCAGACCACCTAGAAACTTAATTTTTAAAAAAATGAAAGCTAAGAGTCCAGAGATTAAGGTGACTCACCTGGAGATGCAGAGAGCACCCTGAAAAGCCAGAGTCTCTGGGTGAAACTCGGAGACCTGGGATCTCTAGTGTGTGTGTGTGTGTGTGTGTGTTTGTGTGTATAAGAGAGGAGGGGATGAATGTGCGGTCTGTGAAAGAGGGAGAAATTTATATGTGAATTGTGTGTGCATGTGTGTGAGAGAGATGCATGCACGTCTGTGCCCTGTATGAATGTGGTGTATGTGTGTGCTGAGTAAGTGTGTGCATGAAAGTATAGTGTGGTCCCCTTATATATTTTTTCCTGGTATTGGGGAATGCTCCCTGTTTTTATTAAGCCACCCTGAGTGCCCTGTTGTAGGATATAAAGGCAGGATAGAAATATTTTAAATAACTAAATAAATAAAGACAGCAACATAATTGTTGTTTCTTTTCCTTATCCTTTGTTTCTAACCCCTCCTTTATTTATGTATGCTTTTGTCTATTTTTAACTTCCTCTCTCCCACCACATATAACTCTGTACCTATATTCCTATTGAAACTGAATAAAGATTTTTTGAAGTGTGATCCCCACAATCAGGATATAATCGACTTTCCTTGGTAAGCCTTAGTTTGTCCAGGAATGAGGAGGAAGCAGCAACAGCTGTATTCTCCCTAATTTTTCTGTCACGCCATGCCCTCACCACAGCCATGTTGTGTTATGCTATACCCACCATAGCAACCATTTTGTGTTATGCAAAATTTGTCGAAATTTTGAAGCCATTTTTTCCTAGGTTGTTTTGGGGAAAATGGAGATCTTGGGGAAAATGGGAAAATATGCAATACTTATTTTTTTAGTGCTCTTCATGGATCAAAAGTAGCTTTGTTACTTTAGGAACATAAAATGCATTACTGTAGTGTACTTTTTTGGTTATACATAAAAAAAGTGCAGTGGATGCAGCACAAAATGGTTGCCATGGGCAGCAAAAAAAGAAGTGATAGTCCATACCAGTGAGTACTGTGACAGAGAAAAAGCAAACTACTTATGTTTAGCTTTATTTGCCATAAAATTATCATGTTTGGTATATTAAAAGCACAGCTTATTCAGATAATAAACTGAATTTGCTTTATTATTTTTTAAAATTTTGTTACAAGCTGCTGAATTTAAGGAACCTTGCATCTCTTTTGTTTTGCCAGTTTATGAGGAGCAGGCAAAAAAAATAGAAGGAACCATCCACATTATAATAAAACAAAGAAAATTATTATTTGTCCTGAAAAATTATGTGTCCATTCCTCCTCAGTGCAAAGCAGATGTAAAGTGCTCATTTCTATAAAAAGAGCTGAGAAAAAGAGGGGGAGACCAAGACTCAATGAATACTACATAAAATTTAATCAGTCTCATTTTCTGAGTTGTCATAACTTTCTGCTTCTTCATATTTACCATGTAAAAATTGTACTCTGTACTTTCTCCCACTCCCACTCCTTTGAGGCTTAGCCAAAAGGACAGAAACAGATTCACCAACAAGAGGAAGCCTAGAAGCAAAGAAGACATTGGATGGTTCTTCTCCATCTCTTATGACAATGGCAGTGTCCCCTAGAAGCAGAAATGCATCTTGTTCCTGCATTTGAGGGTTGTGCTCTCAATGTACAGCTCAGGACCTGCTTATCCTCAGTGTACAAGGCTTGTAATGATCTGATACTGTACATAGTCTTACATAAAAGAGCCAGTGTGATATAGTGGTTAGAGTGTTGAACTGAGATGTGGGACAGCAGAGTTCAAATCTCTGCTCAGCCATGAAGTTCACTAGGTGACCTTGGGCCAGTCACTGTTTTTCAGCCTAACCTATCTCACAGAGTTGTTGTGAGGATAAAATTGGGAAGGGGAGAACCATTTTTGTATGTCACCTTAAGCTCCTTGGAGGAAAGGTGGGACATACAGTAAACATAATAATAATAACAATAAAAAGACTTTGGGGGGGGGAGGAAAGGGAAAAAATGGTTTTCCCCCAAAAACATTTTTATTTATTTATTAAATTTATTAGTCGCCCATCTGGCTGGTTATCCAGCCACTCTGGGCGACGTACAACATAAAAACATACAAATTACATTAGAGCATTAGAAATCTCAAACAATAATAATAAAACCTAACCCACCCCATGTCGTGCCCAGGACGAGACTCAGGAACCAGACCAGTTGGTGAAAGTAATTCAGTTTTTATTAAAGTAATCTCCAGACAAAAACTGCTCCTTCTCATGAAGCAACACTATAACACATATCCTGCGGCATAGAAGAGAGTTGACAGAACAAGGAATCCCTATTCCCCCTGTCCCTTAAAAAGGGGGCTTTCTGGCGCAAATTTTCTCACTCTGCCTCAAAGTGCTCTCATCCACACCCCTCCTCTCTCTCCCCCTTGCCCTCTTTTGCTGTCTCCTTGTCCGTGGTGAAGGGGGAAGCACTGCCCCCTCCCCTTCTGAGGATTCTGACTCAGGTATGGGGGAAAGCGGGGGGGCTATGCTTAAACTGTCAGGCTGGCTTTTTCCTGGATCAGGAGGGAGTTGAATTCCCCCTTGCCCTCCCTCCTTTTCCAACTGCTCTAGTCTTGAAAGGGAAGGAGGCGTGGGAAGCTCACGGGAAGAATCTGTGTCTGTGAGAGTTTCAAGGTCTTTACTGCTAGATAGTTCTATCTCTGGGATTCCCCCCCTTCCTCAAGTTCTTCTTCACACGGTTCTGGCCAAATGATCTCCTCCCCCTCCTCATCCTCTGAAACAACAGGGCCCCAATCCTGCATCCTGACACCCCAAAAGCCTGCCTGAAAAGCCAGGCCTTCAAGGCCTGGTGGAAGCTCATCGTAGAGGGGGCATGGCGGAGATCATTTGGGAGGGAATTCCACAGAGTGGGGGCCGCGATTGAAAAAGCCCTCTCCCTAGTCCTCACCAGTCTAGCTGTTTTAACTGGTGGGATGGAGAGAAGGTCTTTTGAGGCTGATCTTGTTGAGCAGCATCGCTGATGATGCTGGAGGCGCTCTTTCAGATAGACTGTGCCGAGACTGTGCAGGGTTTTAAAGGTCAAAACCAACACCTTGAATTGGGTCTGGAAAACAACTAGTAACCAGTGCATCTCCTTCAGCACTGGAGTAATGTGATCTTGCCAGCAGCTGCCTTTAAGCAGGCGAGCTGCTGCATTCTGTACCAGTTGCAGCTTCTGGACCATTTTCAAGGGTAACCCCATGTACAGCGCATTGCAGTAGTCTAGGTGAGAGGAGAACAGGGCATGTGCCAATTTTCTTCTGGGCCTTCACCCCCTTGGCAGCCATTTTGTGCCAACAGCATTTTCTCAAAATTCAAAATGTGTCTGCTGGTCCAAAAAGCTTAGTAACCCCTGTGCTAGTTGAAATTTTCTGGTGGGTGGTGACCCCTTCCTCCCATTGAAAGGTCATTGGGCCCCCTTTCATTGTCTTTCTAAGGGTTTTCCAGAAAAAAATCAATTTCATTCACTGCAGAGGTTCTCTAACGCTCCAATCCTGAGCTCAACAAACTTTCTTCCAAGTAAATACACACAGGACTGGGTTGCAATTCTTCTTGCTCAGAAATCGATAAACATTGTCGGATCATGTAAGGAAACAGCTGTGCACAGGAGTTCTCTTCCAGCAGATAAGAAATGTTGCACCTCTATGCTAGATATGCATATCTACAATCTTTAATAGAATCTTATTAAAATATTTATGTCTCACTTGAATCACATGAGAAGACACATCCCAAGGCATTGATTTTTGCAGATGAATTCTTCCTCTGTGTTCCCTTTATCTAAGAGCACAAGGCAAGGGAATAGGCACTTGACTTTGATTTAGACCACATATCCTCAAGGGTGGTTTTTCAGCTTGGTGAAACGGCGCTGCATTCCACAAACAGAAAGTAGGAAAGAGAGAAAGAAAAGCCATAACCAGATCCACCCTCTCTCTCTATCCCTTCCACACGGTCAGCGCATATAACACCTGTTCTGGCCCGTTTGCACTGGCTACCCATTTGTTTCCGAGCCAGATTCAAGGTGCTGGTTTTGACCTATAAAGCCTTACACGGCATGGGACCGCAGTATCTTGTGGAACGCCTCTCCCGCTATGAACCGACCCGGTCACTTCGCTCAGCATCTAAGGTCCTCCTCCGGGTACCAACCCATCAGGAAGCCCGGAGGACAGTTACTCGATCTAGGGCCTTTTCTGTAGTGGCCCCCGAACTGTGGAACAGCCTCCCCGAAGAAGTACGCCTGGTGCCGACGCTTCTATCTTTTCGGCGCCAGGTTAAGACCTGGCTATGCTCCCAGGCATTTTAAGCGTTTAATGTTATAATTTTAAATATTTTTTGTTTGCTGTTTATGTTTACTGTTGGTAGGTTGATTTTATTGTGATATTCTGTATTTTAATCTTTTGTACACCGCCCAGAGAGCCACTCGCTATGGGCGGTTTAAAAATGAAACAAACAAAACAAACAAACAAAAATAATCAATGAGATCTGTCAGTCTTTCCAGAGTCAGTTTTCAGTCTCTGGCTGTGAGAACACTAGTCGCCTACAGTCAACCATTTCCATTGGCCATACCTGGAGGGGGGAAATGGGTTGATCTGCCATTCAGTTGTGAAAACTCTGTGAAGCTGATTTTTTCTAAAAATGCAGTCAAGTTAATCCCGTCAGTTTTTACAGTAAAAAGGGGCAGGGTTTGACTAGAGTCATGTGCCCCCGTTTTCAGAAGAGAGAGGTGGAGACGCACTGGAACCGGCAGAACAGTGAGTGTGTTTTATTCTCTGTCTCTTCTGGCAAATCACCTGCAAGCCTGCACACACATGCATTTAGTCAGGAAACAATGTGTGTTGCCACATCCCAGCCCTATCTCTAGGGCAAAAATATTTGCCCGAGAGTAAGTCCCATTGATGTACTACACTATTACTGAATCCATTGGTTGCTCTGAAATGTGTCTTTATCTGTTTGGCAGACACACACTGCATGTCTATCTTACTAGCCTATCAGAAATGTGCTTTTGCAATATATATATATATAATTATTGTTTATTATTATTATTATTATTATTATTTACTCAGATAAAATTACTTGGATCCATGCTGAACCTGTAGACAGGATGCCTGCAGCGGTGAGACTGACTATAGGCTCATCTACACGGTGGTTTAGTGTGTGTTTGGTGCTACTCACATCTCCTTTTAATTCACATGGTTCACATGATGTTACTGGCAATCACAAGCTATCACCAGTTTTCTGCCTGTAAATCTGTACTAACTAAATCCATTAATAATACGAAAAAATTAGAACAATATGGCCCCACTCATGCTACACATCTTGAAGACGGTTTGTTTCAATAGCTTTTAGCGGGCGGGTGGTTCATCACTTTCAGCTATTCCCTTTCTCTGCCCACTAACTCTCCCATGAATTCCATTTTGTTTCTGGTGGTTTATTTAGCAGCTTCCAACTGCTCTGTCCTCCACCCTTCACAGTTTGCTGCAGCCCTCCCTTCTTCCCTTTCTCCCCAAGTAAACTTCCTTCACTCCTTGTAACTAGGGATGTGAATTGCAATTGGATTTTATCATTCATTCTCATATTCTCTATCTTTGCGGAGAGAATTTTGAAGTAACATCTCTCCACACCTGGTTTCTGATTTTTTTTCCTAAAAAAGCTGAAGTTTTTTTTTAAAAAAAGTACCCTCAACAATATCAACCAGTATTGATATTTTCTCAAAATATCTATATTATATTGATTTGTTTTTCCAGCAGGAAAAAATTAACTCTGAAAAAGCAAGGTGCAGCAGAGAAAGGAGGGAGATGACCCCACTTCTTTTCAACTGCCAAACTTCAGGAAGTGGTAGGGGCAGGAGGGAGTAGAAATACTGCACAGGTCAAAAATATTTGCACATGCCCAGTAATTGAGCAACTGAAGGGAGTAAAAATGTAAAAGGAGAGGGCAGGGCCACAAGGAAACAACAACACTGATCCTTCCCAGAGGAATGCCTACTTAGGTGAATGGAAAAGAATGGATTTGAAGCTACCATTGAGCATGAAGTGTGAATCTTGCAAATCTATTACAACAGTAAAAGCAGTGTATTTGCTATGAAATGTTCCCATGTGGATAAGCCCAAAGAGCCCTCCCATCATGGTTGGTGAAATCTAGTAGGAGGGGATTGACTATATGGGTTCAGGGAGTGATCAGTGCCACACTATAGGAGGGAGTTATGCCCACTGCCTTGAAAGAGGTGGTGGTTGTGCCCCCTCTTGAAGAGGTCCTCCCTGGATTCAGAAAACTACCATTCAATTTCTAATATTCCCTTCCTGGGCAAGGTAATTGAGAGGGTTGTGGCTGACCGGAAGAAGCAGATTATCTAGATCCATTCCAGTCTGGTTTCTGGCCCAGTTTCAGCACCAAATCAGCCTTGGTGGCCCTGGTTGATGGCCCTTATGGGGAGAGAGATGGGGGCAATGCAACCCTATTGGTTCTCCTTGACCTCTCAGCAGCTTTTGACAACATTGAGCATGGTGTTCTTCTACAGCGAGTGAGGGAGTTGGGAAGTGGAGGTATTATATAGCAGTGGTTCCGCTCCTACCTGCAGGGCTGCTACCAGAAAGTAGTACTAGGAGATTGTTGTTCAGCTTCATGGCTTTATGGCTGTAGGCTTCCACAAGGGACCATTATGTCTCCCATGTTATTTAACATCATATGAAACCATTGGAAGATGTCATCTGGGAAGTGGAACATGATGTCATCAGTATATCTGTATTCTCTCTATATATTCCATCTTGATCAGGAGAGCCTGAGAAGGTGTTGGACTGGCATCTGGAGGCAGTGATGGACTAGATGGGGCCAATAAACTGAGGCTGAATTCTGATAAGACAGAAGAGTTGTGAGTGGGTGGTTCCTGTATCCAGGAATTAGGTGTACAACCTGTTCTGGGAGGGGTTTCTTGGATGTCCAAAATATCTATGCAATTAATTTTTCTGTTGCAAAGCCACAAACTATTATAAAATGCTAGTCTGAATTTGAGCTGTGTTGTATTGTTGATGGGGTAAGGGGTGGGCTGGTACAGATTTAGAAAACATGGTTTATTTTCAGACAACTAGACTGTGATTCTCTCTAGGGAGAAAGACAAATTAAAAGCTCATAGGAGAAGAAACAGACTGTGTACTGAGGGCTATTTAGATTAGAAATAAAATTTCTGAAATAAACAAATGAATAAAAGAAACAGGTTCATAGTCTGGGAGTACTCCTGGATTCCACATAGAGTCCCAAGTGGCTTGTGTCTAAGAGTGCTTATGCCCAACTTAGGCTGATTTGCCAGCTATGGCCATTTCTGGACTGAAATAGCCTGGCCTCAGTTGTTCATGTTCTGGTAACTTCCCATCTGGACTACTGTAATGCGCTGTCTGTGGGGCTGCCCTTGAAGATGGTCTGGAGGCTGTAAGTAGTGCAGAATGCAGCTGTTAGGGACCATGTGTCACCAGTCTGAAAGCGCTGCATTGTCTGCCAGTGAGCTATTGGGCCCAATTCAAGGTGTTAGTACTAGCATAGAAAGCCCTAAATGGCTTGGGACCCAAGTATGTAAAAGAGTGCCTTCTCCAGTATCAACTGTCTCAGACCCTGTAATTGACAGGTGAGCTCTTGTTGGTGATGCCACCACTGGCAGCTGCCTGGTTGGTGTTGACGGGGCCTTTTTAGTGGTGGCTCCCTGTTTGTGGAATGCCCTCCCCAGTGAGATGCATCTATCTCCTTCATTACTGATTTTCAGGAGGAATTTAAAACATTTCTTGTTTACCCAGGCATTTGATGGCTGAAGAAGACTGTTCCAAGCAACCCAGGGATCACTGAATGGAAGGATGTTTTTGTCTGTAACTGTTTGTCAAGTGTTTTCATCTGTAATAGTTTTTAAATTGCTTTTTGTTGTTAAAATGTTGTTAAAATGTCGCTGGGCTCCTTTGTGAGGAAGGACGGGATTATACATCAATCAATCAATCAACATTTAGTGAGTTTATGACTCTCCCCACCTGCTCACCTCTCATTAGCTGCCCTACCCAGTGCCCCACCAGCTCAGATGGGCACCAGCCACTACTGCATACCCTAATCATGGGACTGAGAAGACAGAGGCTGTGACAGTGCTCCAAGCTGTACCCATGTGAATTTCAGGAATGAATAATAGCTCTCTTTCCACTTTGGAGAGCCTTATCACCTGTCATAGTCAGGTCACTTTACTGAATTCTTGATTCTCAACTTAAAGAGAACAAATGATGCCAGCCTTGCTAACCTGTCCGTTAAGGCTGCAGAGTTTTCTCTCATCCTGTTAGCTACACCCAGAAGAATGTTTATGTGCTATTCACACATCAGATTCTCTACTTAGAACCCTCTTCTACCAGGATGTTAGCTATAAATTATTTCACATAAATAAATGTCACAGCAAGCTCGAAAGCTTAAGGATGGTGATTCTTCTACCTCTTGTGCTTTCAGTAATACAAACACGATGTTATCTAACATGTATGTCACAATCCTGTTGTAAATGTAAGTGGTATCAAGATCTCATTCTTCAAATATTCAGTTGATATTCTTCAGGAATTTTCCTTTGCAGATTAGCTGCATTGCTGAGGCTGCCAAACCCTTTTTATTAAATAGAAAATTAGAAGGCTTGCTGACAGATAGGCTTCTAATTAGCTGTGAACATACCTGGTGGGTGTTAGATGCTGGCTCCTTGCTTTTTATCTGAGCACTGTCTCTTTTTGCTTTGTTGTTTTCTGAGTCCTCTGCCTGTGTCAGTTTTTCTTCTGAGCTCTCCTTTGTAAACATTACTCAACCCTTTTGACATATTTGGGGAAAATAATGTGTTTTAAATGTATGGTGTGTATGCAGCCTAGAAGGAAAAAAAGAAAGAAGTGTGACATTTTTGGAGGGTGGGGTGAAGGCAGGATTCTACCTCCTCTCCTCTCCCTGCCCCAGTCTCCTTGTAGTCATCATTCCTTTTCTGAACAGAACCTTCAGAACCATCTTGTAACCATAAAGGCTCTGTTACCATGATCGGCCACCCTGCATCTTGCAGATTCCCTGTTCATGCTTACAGAAGCCTTGTGTGCTCAAAATGTGTAATTCCTAAGTTCATAGAATCATAGAACAGTAAAGTTTGAAGGGGCCTTTAAGGTCATCGAGTCCAACCCTCTGGTCGATGCAGGAATCCAACTTAAAGCATACTGGACAAGCATACCTGTCCAGCTGCCTCATGAATGCCTTGAAGAAGCCGACCACCTCCCTAGGTAACTGGTTCCATTGTCATATTCTAACAATTAGGAGTTTTTTCCTGATGTTCAGCTGAAATCTGTCTTCCTGTAACTTAAGCCCATTACTCCTTGTCCTGCACTCTTGGACGTTCTAGAAGAGATCCTGGCCCTCCTCTGTGTGACAACCTTTCAAGTACTTGAACAGTACTATCATATCTCCCCTCAGTCTTCTCTTCTCAAGGCTAAACATGCACAGTTCTTTCAGTCTCTCCTCATAGGGCTTTGCTTCAAGTCCCATGATCATTCATTGTTGCCCTACTTTGAACCTGTTTGAGTTTGTCTGCATCCTTCTTAAAGTATGATGTCCAGAACTGGACGCAGTACTCAAGATGAGGCCTAACCAGTGTCAAATAGAGGGGAACTAGTATGTCATGTGCAGTGCCGGTGCCAGGCTATTTTGCGCCCTATCAAAAAGAGAAGGTCAAAGACCAAGATGCTGAAGAGTGGGAACTTTTATTTTTGATAAAACCCAACGCGTTTCAGCCTGTTATCTACAGCCCTTCATCAGGGGATAATAGCTTGTAAGATTAAAAGACGAGCAAATCGCTTTCTGTACTGTACCAATATCAAACGTCTGATTGCCCATTTGGATGCTAGCCACCCTTTATTTTGTGCCCTAGGCAAGACTAACTACCTGCACCCCCCCAAAAAAATTGCTAACTTCAATTTTCAAAAACAAATGTCTTGTAGAGAAAATGAAAAGCACAAAACTTGAAACTGCTAAATTTATTTTAAATTGCAAGAATAAGTAATACAACAATCTTTATCTTTCTCAAATACAAAAGAAAATGTTTTAGCACACAAATCATTTTGAATAATCTTGTGAATTGTGATGTTAAAATTTAAGTCTCTTAAAAGTTTCAGTTTCAGGCACATCAAAATATCACTTTGCATGCCTTTTCCTTTGCAAATTTTGTCACCAATTCCTTCAGATCAAGTGCTGATGCTTGGGCATGTTCAGTTGATATAGCTGCCAAGCCAACTAGTCTCTTTTGCAGCATTGTTGAGCATATGTAAGTTTTTATGAGCTTTGAGAAACTGCGTTCACCACTTGCCACTGACACTGGAAGTGTGAAAAGGGTCCTTAGAGCAACAGAAACATTAGGCACATTATCCAGGAGTTTTTGTTGTAGTATGAAGAGAAGTACTCTTTGTGGTGGCATAGACTTTGGAAGTCTTCAAGCTATTGCTATAAGTTCACAGCACAGATATTCAGCATCAATATCTTTGTTTCCATTGTGCATCAATGATTTTTCCAAATTCTTGCACAACTTCAGTAGATTTTTTGTTGATACTGTATATATCATACAGGAAGCCAAATAAGGAATTATATTGTTGGAATCTCTCTTCAACAGATTGTATGGCCATGTCTAAGACAGCATAGTAGAAACCTACTTTGAATTTCTGCTTTGGATCTTGCAGTGCCTCTCCTTGGGCCTCATACTCAAACTCCTGTTTCTTTCTCCTTTTTCTAACCTGTTCTTTCTCAAAGTTTGGTAGTATTTCTAGCTCCTTTGCAATCTCAGTAGCATCTATCAAAACTTGTTGAAAACCCGCATCACACCTGAAGCCCACAAGGTAATTCTTGGTCACTTGTAATTGGCTTGTAGCTGAATTTAAATCAGCTTCCTTATTTTGTAGTAGCTTGCTTGTAGGATTGACTTCAAAAAGGATGTTGTACCATGTTACAAGGGTTACCACAAACTTGAACTTACAAATTGCATCAGCAAGGGCCTTAGCTTCAGTTCGGGATGTATTTCCAGATAAATCTTTTAGGCTTGTGTCATCAAAGATCTCTATTAAAGCATCATATATACTACCAAGATGATATCTCAGTGGTTTCAAAGCATCAATCCGACTCTCCCATCTTGTTTTGCTCAATGGCTTAACAGTTATGCCTAAGTCTGATACATGGCTAGTTAGAATTTGCCAACACTGAGTCAATGCAGAGAAATAATTATAGATCTGTTGAACCAAACCGAAGAAACTAGTTGCTTTAAGACAACACTTAGTGGCATCATTGACTACCAAGTTTAAAGAGTGTGCATTGCAGGGCACAAAAAAGGCACATGGGTTTATGTCCAGGACTCTCTTTTGTACACCATTTTCTTTGCCTTTCATGATACTCCCATTATCATAATCTTGACCACGCAGATTCTCAATTGGTAATCCCATTCGCTCAAGCTGTCCAAGAAGAGTTTCTGTCAAAAAGGCACCTGTAGTCTCCTTTAGTGGAACAAATCCCAAGAAATGTTCTCTTATGATAACCTCAGGCTCAGAGATCTCAGTAACTGATGGTTTGATTACATCAACATAACATACAATCATTGTCAGTTGTTCAATATGACTAACATCAGGTGTGCAGTCCAGAATAATTGAGTAGTATTTGGCTGAGTTTGCATGTGCTAAAATTTTCTGCTTTATAGCACCTGCTAGAAGCTGTATAAACTCATTTTGGATATCTTCTCCTAGGTAGTGAACCATTGTTTCTTGATCTTTAACTCTGCACAAATGTTCATTCATGATAGGATCAAAAAGGGCTAGATATTCTACAAACTTCAAAACTTTTCCATTGCTAGCACTGTACAACTTTTCAGTTGTACCACGGAATGCCATGTTTTGTATGCCAAGAACTATGACCAAAGCAATCAAGAGTTCCAAGATTTGTCGCCAATATTGTTCTTCTTGCCTAATTTTCTGCTGGTTAATATCATCAATTGTTTTTCTTTTAGATAAGCGCAATTCAAGTTCTCTCCAGGTTTGATAGTTTTCTAAATGGTCAGCATTCCTAAAATTGCACAAACACGCTGTTACTCACTCAAGTATAAAAAGGATAAATAAAAAATGGAATATAGAAATTTTTCATAAGACTTTGTAATTAATTATATTCCATAGCACTGTTGTGGCATTTATCTTAAAATAAAAAATATAAATTGTCAGTTGCATTTTTACAAGGCTTAAAAAAACTAATCTGTACAAAACTGTGCCCCTCAAAGGTCAGTATTGCACCCCTCTGAGGTCTGCACCCTAGGCAGCTGCCTAGTTGGCCTAATGATAGCACCGGCCCTGGTCATGTGATTTGGAAAGTATCCTTCTATTAATGCAGCCTAAAATGGCATTTGTCTTTTTTGCAGTCTCATCACACTATTTGTGATGTGACTGCAAATCATACTGCTGATCACACATCAGCTTGTGATCAACAACAATCCCAAGATCCCAAGGCAAATACTATTTTAGGCTACATTAACAGAAGTATAGTTTTCCAAATCACGTGAAGTATTGGTTCCCTTCTATTTGTCACTGGTTAGACCACATCTTGAGTACTGTGTCCAGTTCTGGACACCACACTTTAAGAACGATGCAGACAAAGTGGAACAGGTTCAGAGGAGAGCAATGAGGATGATCACAGGATGTGAAACAAAGCCCTATGAGGAGCGACTGTTAACTGTTAGAACGGTACACCAATCGAACAAATTAGCTAGGGAGGTGGTGTGCTCTCCAACGCTGGAGGCATTCAGGAGGCAGCTGGACAGGCACCTGTTGGGTATGCTTAATTTGGATTCCTGCACTGAGCAGGGGGTTGGACTTGACCTTATAGGCTCCTTCCAACTCTATGATTCTATGATTCAACAGAGAGTCCTGTATCACCTTCAAGGCTAACACATTTATTTGGACATCAACATTTGTGTCCACTTCATCATATGCATGAAGTATTATGAAGTGGACTCTAGTCCTTGAAATAATATACCATTATAAATGTGTTAGGCTGCAATTCTAACCATGTCTACTCAGAAGTAAGTCCTATTGAATTCAATGGGGCTTACTCCAAGATAAATGCAATTAGAATTGTAGCCCTAGTCTTGAAGGTGCTACAGGATCCTTTGTTGGTTTTGCTGCAATAGCTGCCCTTCCAGGAAGTTATATTAGTACCAGGTGTGTTTTCCTGGTGGGATGCTCCGGAACACAGCCCCGTTATTTATTTATTTTTGCAGCTGGCCCCCTGCCAACCCCTCCTGGAGCCCCTCTGTCTACAGCCAATCAAACCACTGCAATTCCTGAACGAACTCAGAGTGTATGTCAGGAGTCACTACAGCTAATCAGCAGTCAGTATGGGCTCTTTCACACTGTGAGTTAATGTGAGATTGGTGCTACTTGCACCCCTGTTTAATTCACAGGGTTCACATGATGTTGCAGGCAAAGAGAAGCTAGGACACAGTTTTTCCCTTTAAATCAGCATTAAACCAATCTGGGGATAATGAGAAAAGTGAAGGAAAAACCATCTCCGCTTCACAGCGTTACTTCCATGTAGGTGCTTTGCTCCAATGTTTTTTGCTGGGAGGTGGATCATCAGTTTTAAATACTCCCCTTTCTCCGCTCACTAAACTCTCCATGAATTCCATTTTGTTTCTGTCAGTTTAACAAGCAACTTCCGACTGACTGCTCCTGAACTGCTGCAGCCCTCCTTTCTTTCACCTTTCTTTCTTTTTTAAACTTCAGCACGGTTCGACCTCTTTCCACCCAAACTCCCTTGGGCTTTGCAAAAGAGAAGCTGAACTACCCCAGTCACTTTCCCGCACAGCTCTGCCGATCTGCATATTGGGCTGTGAAGGGGTTGCCAGGTCGGAACCATTCAAAAACCTGAGAAAATGGGGGCGGGCCCTAGTGACGTCACGGGGCGGGCCCTAGTGATGTTACAGGGCGGGCCCTAGTGACATCATTAAACATGATACATTGTATCAACCACAGTTGCTTGGAGCATACCATTAAATAAAATAATCTGATTGGAGATTAAAATAGAAATCTTTCCTAAAATAGGGTGTTCCTAGGTCCATCTGAAGTGACAAGGTCATTCCTTCTCACAAGCTTAGGGAGCATGGATGCAAAATGGAAATGGACAGCCTTCAAGTGGATCCCAGATAGGGTCTTCATGGTAAGCAGTATTCAGACAGAGGTGGTTTACTATTGCCTTCCTCTGAGTCTGAGAGGCAGTGACTGGCCCAAGGTCACCCAGTGAGCTTCATGGCTGTGTGGGGATTCAAACCCTGGTCTGCCAGGTCATGGTTCAACACCTTTAGGGAACATTTAATCTAGCTTACTTGCTTCTGGCAAGAAGGGTTTACGTGCCCTCAGGCCAGGCCATTATTGGAAGAAAGAAGCTTAGTGTTGCAGAGATGTTAGATGGGAGCACAGATAGATGCCCCTGAAGGCAGCAACTGTAAACATGCTTATTAACGAACTAAGCCCCATAGAACTCAATAGGACTTACTTCTGAGTAGATATGGCCTGGACGTCTTAGGTGGCGTTCACTCACTCACTCCTGAACTCTTTCCTCAGCAGGCCTGGAGTTAAGAACATAACAACATAAGAACATAAGAAGAGCCTGCTGGATCAGGCCAGTGGCCCATCTAGTCCAGCATCCTGTTCTCACAGTGGCCAACCAGGTGCCTGGGGGAAGCCCGCAAGCAGGACCCGAGTGCAAGAACACTCTCCCCTCCTGAGGCTTCCGGCAACTGGTTTTCAGAAGCATGCTGCCTCTGATTAGGGTGGCACAGCACAGCCATCACGGCTAGTAGCCATTGATAGCCCTGTCCTCCATGAATTTGTCTAATCTTCTTTTAAAGCTGTCCAAGCTGGTGGCCATTACTGCATCTTGTGGGAGCAAATTCCATAGTTTAACTATGCGCTGAGTAAAGAAGTACTTCCTTTTGTCTGTCCTGAATCTTCCAACATTCAGCTTCTTTGAATGTCCACGAGTTCTAGTATTATGAGAGAGGGAGAAGAACTTTTCTCTATCCACTTTCTCAAGGCCATGCATAATTTTATACACTTCTATCATGTCTCCTCTGACCCGCCTTTTCTCTAAACTAAAAAGCCCCAAATGCTGCAACCTTTCCTCGTAAGGGAGTCGCTCCATCCCCTTGATCATTCTGGTTGCCCTCTTCTGAACCTTTTCCAACTCTAGAATATCCTTTTTGAGATGAGGCGACCAGAACTGTACACAGTATTCCAAATGCGGCCGCACCATAGATTTATACAACGGCATTATGATATCGGCTGTTTTATTTTCAATACCTTTCCTAATTATCGCTAGCATGGAATTTGCCTTTTTCACAGCTGCCGCACACTGGGTCGACATTTTCATCGTGCTGTCCACTACAACCCCGAGGTCTCTCTCCTGGTCGGTCACCGCCAGTTCAGACCCCATGAGCGTATATGTGAAATTCAGATTTTTTGCTCCAATATGCATAATTTTACACTTGTTTATATTGAATTGCATTTGCCATTTTTCCGCCCATTCACTCAGTTTGGAGAGATCTTTTTGGAGCTCTTCACAATCCCTTTTTGTTTTAACAACCCTGAACAATTTAGTATCGTCAGCAAACTTGGCCACTTCACTGCTCACTCCTAATTCTAGGTCATTAATGAACAAGTTGAAAAGTACAGGTCCCAATACCGATCCTTGAGGGACTCCACTTTCTACAGCCCTCCATTGGGAGAACTGTCCGTTTATTCCTACTCTCTGCTTTCTGCTTCTTAACCAATTCCTTATCCACAAGAGGACCTCTCCTCTTATTCCATGACTGCTAAGCTTCCTCAGAGGTCTTTGGTGAGGTACCTTGTCAAACGCTTTTTGAAAGTCTAAGTACACTATGTCCACTGGATCACCTCTATCTATATGCTTGTTGACACTCTCAAAAAGCCACCTGCTCTGCCACAGAATCCCTTCTTAAAGCCTTCCCTGTTTTGTAGTCGTTCCTATCTTTTTGTAAATATTCTTTATTTCAGAATATCCATTACTTTTATCTTTAAAAATAATGAAGAAAAATTATAAATAAAAAGGTATCCATTTGGTATCTTACAGCTTTCTTTTATTATTACTTATATATTGCTTATAGCCATTATAGTATTTGAACTACTCAGTAGCACTGCCTCAAAGTAAAGCTGTGTTCCACTGATTTCCACCCAGCACAAATGACACCAAAGTAGAAACTAAAAAAGGAACATACTATTAAAGCTAACTAAAGGAAGATCATTTTTGTAGTTGGTACCCATATAACCTTGGGGGGGGGAAAGGTTACAGACACTTGCTTTCTACCACTCTAGCTCACAGTACATTAAAAAACACATCCACTGAGCTCAGCTTAGGGGACCCTTCAGCTCAGCACATTCCTCAGCTTGACTTGGTGCCCTAAGCTCTTTGACTCCTACGGCTGGCTGTGGCTAAGTGATCGGGCAAAAAGCTTGTGTATATTTCAGTTTAATAATCCAACAGTATTGTGCGAATGTGGACAATGGGTCCCCAGGAGGGCATCTTATATTAGCAAGCGATTATATCATTAAATTATTTGACACTAACATGTCCATTAGTAGCCACTTGTATTTTTTTAAAAAAAACTTCCACCTTTCTTCTGTGCATCCAAGATGTTCTAACTAGATCTAGAAGAACCAGAGTTGGCTTCATAGACACTGCTGCTCTGAAATTCACTGTTTTGTAATTGAGGTATATCAAAGAAAGATATTGCAATCATATTCAAGAGAAGCATATTCAGCATTACACTTAATTTATGGTATAATATCAAGTTTTGCTATGCCAACAGATTAGTGCTTCAAATGGGGTGTACTGATTGTTGTGCCAGTACAATATCATAGGTCATTTCTTTATTCAATTGGTGGCAGACAGATATATCCATTTAAATATTTAAGACTGGCAGGTAAATATTGATTCATTTCTGACAGTGATGTGATGATTAAGATTTCTTTTTCTGTACAACGATGTCTAAAATTACAAGTTTGATAGAATATGTACAAATAATACTTTAGCTGCTTTTCTAAGTCATCAAAAAATTGGCTGAGCATACTTTTAAGCTAAGGAATTATTTAGGCAGCAGCTACATTAACACTTTAGGGACACTATTGAAGAGGCACCAATTCCATAAAAGCACATAATAGCAGAATACATTTAACAGCTGGTATGTTTTAGAAATACAAAATAGTTCTTGCTTTTGTCTCTCTCAGCCTGTCAAGACCTATTAGTGCAGTCTACAAAAAACCTTGCTTTAAAATAAGAGATTACAAGTTTTTTGTTGGGTATTTTAAGTACTTTTGACAATATCTCTTATGGGCAGATCATTTTACTTTTGAAGAAGAAAGGGGAAAACCGAAGTAAAATGGCAATTCTACATCTGCTACTGAAGATTTAATAGCTAGTTAAAAATTAAGCAAGGACTACATCCCTAAAGATAGTCTTTCAAAGGCATCTCCCTTCAAATTTTACATGCAGAAGCATCGATTAAAGCATTACATCTAATCCATTTACAATTATTTCTGAAAATTTGTACAGGTACCACACTGACTATAACCCTTATTTCTACTGACTTCAGTGGGACTGATGGACTAAGAATTTCACCCTTAGTAAAATAAAAAAAATACAAAGCTAGTTAATCGCTGAATTTAAAGTAACGAATGATGACTGAAAGAAAGCTGTATATGCCAGTAATTTTAATATAAAAAACAAGCAAAAAGGGATAAATATAATATAAAAGAAATTGCAAATGGTAATAAAAATCAAGTTCTTCAAGGGATCTTTAAATTTCCTATGTTACATGACATAAAGTTTTCTGAATTTAGTATGTCTAGCAATTTCCACAAACCAGAAGGTATCGGAGAGAAAAAGGAAGCTGCAGTTTTTTATAATGCTTTTGCAACTGAAACAGTTTAAGACAGATGCAATCTTGAATTCATTTATTTATGAAGAGACCACCAACACCCCAGGTTTCAACTAAGAAACTAAAAATGTGGCTTCAAGGTTTCAGAGTAGAGTATGGTTTTGAAAATATATTTCTTTGAGCCAGTATCCAAACAGCAATTAAACTATATATTAAGTCAAACACATTAAGTACATACTATAATCTATATGTTAATACACGCACACACACACACCTATTTTCTTAAAAACACAATACTGGCTATCATACTAAATAGCAATTAATCTTTAAACACTTCTAATCCATGTGTAAGTTGTGGAAGTCAGTCATAAGATCTTTTAAATTAAAGAAATGAGTGCATTTTGCTTTTAGCATTAGGTTCTGAACTGTATAATTGAACTCCATTAAACAAAAATTTAAAGCGTGGGCAAGTGAAAGAAAACGTTACGTACTGTTCAGTTTCACACACACACACACACACACACACGTTACTTTTCTGGTTTGAAGCGTTTCTTAGAAAAAAGGCAGAAGATTAACACTTAAAGACATTTCAATGAAACACAAGAGCAGGAGGAAACAGTACATTAGAATTTTTAATATAAAAATGTCCTGTATAGAGTTCAGTCACTTCTACAACATTTAAGAAGGAGCCGGCCCAGCCTTGCTGCCACTGCCTCTTCAATCACGGCTCCTGCTCAGACTGCGAGGCCGCGTGGGTGCCGTCTCAGCAGCGGTTGCTAGGAGACGGCGTCCGAGCAGCTTTCCAGCCTCAGCAGGAGTGGAGGCCAGCCAGGGCCGGCTCCTTCTTAGCCCCGGAGCCGGTTCCCCTGCTCTGGAAAGGACGGCTGGCCCGGCGTCTTCACCCCTCCTGCTGTGGGTGCCACTGGGTGGCAGCGGCCGTGATGGGGCTCAGGCTGGGGGCCCATCGCAGCTGCTGCCAGCCAGCTGCGGTGCCCACAGCAGGAGGGGTGAAGACGCCGGCCGCCCTTTTTTGGAGCAGGGGAACTGGCTCCGGGGCTGGGCGCCTTAGAAGGAGCCGGCCCAGCCTCGCTGCCACCACCTCTTCACTGCTCAGGGGCTGCCAGGCCGGCTGGCTCGGACACCGTCTTCTAGCAACTGCTCCGTCTCCCGCGGGGGCTGCTGCTGGGGGGGTCCCAGGGGCTGCGGCTGGACGGAGCCCACGTCGGGACATGGTAGCAGACGCGGGCCAGGAGGCTGCCCTCGCGACACTCAGCCAGGCGGCTGCGGGCGGGGGCTCCACATCCAGCACCCCTCACCTGAAGTAGTTGTGTACGGGCAGTGTGGCTGCTGCTGCAGCTGCGGCTGCCTGTGTACCGCTCGCTAGCAGGCAGGGGCTGCTGCTGGGGGGGTCCCTGGGGCGGCGGCTGCTCAAGTTGGAAGTCCTCCGTCCTCGTGCAGTCCCTGCGGCGGCGGCCTGCCTGACTGACAAAGGGCGGGAACGCCGGGAAGGTGGCCCTCCACAGCCCAACGTATGCGTGCGTCAATCACGCATGTGTGGCTGAGGGGGCCAATGAAAAACCAGAGATCCACCTTTTTAAATAAAGTATTGCCGGAGGCCAGAGACGGCCCCCTTTTGCCGGAGACTCCGGCAGAAAGCCGGAGACCTGGCAACCCTAGTGAAGAGTGTGGTGTTTTGTCTAAGCCCTGGTGCAATAGAAATGGGGCAGCCCAGAGTGCATAACGTGTTCTGCTGAAATCACTTTTATGACCCAGGCTAAGAACTTTGGCAGCTGCACACGAGGTGCTGCTTTTCCCTTCTAGTTTGCTGCATGCCACCCCAGCAGAGGGGGAAAGCAGCAACTCTGGGGGTAGCCTGAGCCACCTCCACATCTCCCCAAAACCTACCTGCCAATTACCAGCGAGGCACAGTCTCTCTGTCACACACACATACAAAACCTGTCTCTGACTAGCTAATAAAAAAAAGGCAGAAAGGGTTTTACTAGGAATGGGGGGGGTCTAGTCAGTGTCCCCTTCTTTGTGAGGAAATGCCACCTCACCTCATTCTCCACCCACTCTTCTTAGCCCTCTTTCTCTCTCTCCTTGCGCCCCCTTTGTCTTTGGCTTCAAGGAGAAAGAAACACTTGTCAAGAGAGAAGTCTTCTCAGTTGATATGCAAAATGCAAGGGGAAGAAACCTGCTTTTTGCAGATTGTGGGAGGTATCTTTCTTTCAGGCAGCAATGCCTATAAAATACCAGCTACTTTGTCCCCCCCATGCATGAAGAGGGGAGAAATAACCACTTTGCTAGCTCTGTGTTTGGTGCTTTGGGAAACACTGAGCACAGGGCTAGCAATGCCTCATGTGCAGCAATTTTCAAGCACTTGATTGCCAGCAGGATGTTGTGGCTTGGGAACCTCCTGCAAGGGGTTTTGATAAGTGGGTTGGATAATTGTGCCATGGGATTGATAGGTGGGTGCCCCCAGTCACCTGTCAAATTTGACCTGTGAGGCTGATCCTGATGATTCATGAAGCGACCCTGGACTTCTAAATTTGCAACTACACTACTGATTAACACTAATTCTAAATACCCCCTAATCCCACCACCAGTGTAAAGCTGGATGTATGAGACTATGACTACAATAGATTGTGAGAGTATTATCAGTATGTTTAAACCTTATGGTTATCCATATGTGAGAATGGGTAAGGCAGACTTTCACAAGACTTCTACAAAGTGCCAATAAATAAACTACATGATCAGAAGCCACGTACATTTCCCAGTACTGCTTAAACCCTGCAGCTATAAACTCCTACACTGAATCTCATGACTGTACAAATAATTAGTACAAAGCAGTACTGATTGTACCCTGATACATATTGCATGTCATACAGTTGTCCCTAGCCCCAAGAGCCAGCACAATTAAAACATATTGCAAAGTGTCATTCAAATCCCATTTTGAGCAACTCACTCCATGTTTCACTCTATCGTTGAGTCCGCCTGTGCCATTGTGCAAGCTGCCAGAGAAACTGTGGAATTATGATTTTCCCACTACTGTTTTTTTTTCAAGCTGGAAATCTGCTTCACCAATAAATTCATCTTGATTTCTGCTTAGCATTACCAACTTTTCAGTCTCAGCTGTGTTGCCTTTAATTGCCACCTGCCACACAGACATTTAGCAGGTGAAGTTTGTCCTGGCATTAAGATCAGCTAGGAGAGTGGCATCTGAAATGTCTGCATCTCCAGTTGCTGTGAGAAGCAGGGCCAGGAAAAAAGAAACCACATTCCTATTTCTACCTTCCCACTGGGTCATTTATGATGATTCCAGAATCAGTCCCCACATATACAACTAGAGATACCACCAAGACTTGTATTTCCAGGTTTGAAACTGCAAGTCCTGGGGAATGATTCTCCTCAAATACAAAGGGAGCACTGCAACTCCAAAATTATTTCCATTTCCTACATAGTCCACCCCCAAACCCACGCTCACCAACAATCCTCCAAACGCTTCTTAGCCAGCCAGCCAATCACCTTTATGCTATACTTGTGATGGCAAGCAGGAAGGAGGAATGAGTAGCCCCTGGAAAATGTAGTTTTCCTGAGAGCTAATGTATGTAACTATTTACCCACCTTTCCTCCCTCCTCCTCACTGCCACCTGATTACAGTATTTGGCACTAGATTTATGTGACACACACTTACATATATGAATTAATATTCTTGACATGTAAAAGTGTGTGTGCATTTTTGGTGGTGGGAGAATAAGAGTTGCCAATTTTTTGCTTGAGAGGGCTCCTGTGCCTTCAACAGCAGAGTGTGTGTGTGTGTGTGTGTGTGTGTGTGTGTGTGTGTGTGTGTGTGTGTGTGTGTGTGTGTGTGTGTGTGTGTAGCAAGCAGAAATTCAACTCTTAATTTTCCTGGCCCTCTGGATACTATTGGACTCCAGTTCCCATCAGCCCATGGGAGATGTAGTCCATCAACATGGGGGGGGCACAGATTCCCCACCCCTGCTATAGCAAGAAAAGTCTCACCTGCTGAATTTCTGCTTCACTGTTAAAGACACAGAAAAATGTAGCAATCCTAAAGAAAATAAACATTTTGTAGATAAGATTTCCAGATTTAATACTGAGAGAAGCCAGCCATCGCAGACTTAGCAAGATTGTCCACTTGTTTGATTTTTGCATGTCAGTTTGTTTTTAAATCAGTTCATCCAGTAAAAAAGAAAATGCAAGTGGCATCGAACCAGCTTACTTACTTGCTAAACAACTGTGAGGAGTTTTTACCTAACATAATGTAAAACAGTTGTGCCTATTTTCATTTGGCAAAGGCTGGAAGATAGAGCCATATCATAAAATTCAGATTCTGGTTCCTTCAATGGCAGTACCTTAATGTTTTTCACCATTTCCTTTAGCCATGAAACCTGGTCTTTAGGACTAACATACTGCTACAAACTTGTCCTACGTAAACTTTAAGTGTTTTGCCTAAGGCAAAAGTCTTCCTTTCTAGACAAGATGGTCTGAGTCTAGCCAAACCCGAGGTTCTGGTGTTTACAAATGTATTTAAATTTAATCAGTTAATTCATTGGATAATTAGTTAAAAGCTAGATGATTAATCTTTTAAATTGTTTCAACAATTTGAGCCATACTTCAAAGAAAACACATGCTGTATACAAGGGTGTACAGCAATTGATAACTCTAGGTAATTTGGGGACAATTTTCTTACATGCCTAAAGAAGTCTTGGTTTGCTTTCATGTTCAGGGTCACGGACATGGAAAGAGACATGCTACTAAATGGGTAGGGAAATTTGTTCACCCCAAGGGCTTTACAGGGACCTTCCATGAGTCACATGTCAGTGATGGTTAGGGCCAGAAACAAAAGGGGGTGCAGCAATGCCTGTGATGCAGAGCTTGGAAAAGTTACTTTTTTGAACTACAACTCCCATCAGCCCCAGCCAGCATGTGCTGGCTGGGGCTGATGGGAGTTGTAGTTCAAAAAAGTAACTTTTCCAAGCTCTGCTGTGATGCTTACCTTTGTACTGTAGGTTACATTGCAGCCATGCAAAAGTCTAGGTTACTGCATCCACACACAACACACACACACCTCTCCATCCTTTATTCAGGCAACTAACAGGCATTATCATAGTTTGAGGAGATATTCCAGCTAGGCAAAACACTCATGGTGAGAGAACATGAAGCAGGATCAGTAACATACATGACCTGGGGAGATGGGAGGTGGTCTGTGAAACGGCATGAGCTAGTGAGGGTTCTGAAAGTCTCAGTCAGTACATCTTTCAGAACCAAAGCAAGCCATTGGATAAAAGTTTGGTGGTTCCATATTCATATTTCTTGTATAGTGTTTTTAAAACAAGTGGGACCTACAATGCAATATTGTAGCATACCCTTACCTTTTAACAGGAGGTGCCATCCTTCTATTAATCTAATCAGCCATATAAACTTTTAGGGGCTCAAGCAAGTCAAATCACTCTACTCCTTCCCTCCTTCCTTTTCTGTATCCCCCCCTCTCCTAACTAACATTTAACTTTTGGTGGCTTATTATGAGCACTGAGCATGTGCAGCCCTTACTTTGGTTTTTTTGGGGGGGGGGGTCTGACCTCTGGCTCTTTTGGTAGTTTTAAAAGAATATCTGTTTTGCAAATGTTGGAGTTGTCCCAAGTGGTCCGATAACTTGCTCTTGTTTCTCAGTTTCCTCAGTTTCTTGTTTCCTCCAAGAAGCTCAAGGTGGCATACATAGTTCTCCCTGTCTCCGTTTTATCCCCACAACAACCCTGTGGGGTAGGTTAGGTTGACAGACAGTGGCTGGCCTAAGGTCATTCAGTGAGCTTCATGGGTGACTGGGGCTTTGAACCCTGGTCTCCTAGGTCCTAGTCCAAAACTCTAGGACTAAGCACATAAAGAAGGACTTATGAATGACTCATTACTTACAATATGTTGCTGTTAAATATGTGCACCATTAGCGCTGAATGATATAATACAATCACCTGCTTTTACCCCAAAAAAGAAAGATTTTTCAAGGCTAGGTTAAGAGCTTTTTCCTCCTTCCAGCTGTTGTTTGTTGTTATGTGCCTTCAGGTCGATGATGACTTATGGCGACCCTATGAATCAGCAACCTCCAGTAGCATCTGTTATAAACCACCCTGTTCAGATCTTGTAAGTTCAGGTCTGTGGCTTCCTTTATGGAATCAATCCATCTCTTGTTTGGCCTTCCTCTTTTTCTACTCCCTTCTGTTTTTCCCAGCATTATTGCCTTTTCTAGTGAATCATGTCTTCTCATTATGTGTCCAAAGTATGATAACCTCAGTTTCATCATTTTAGCTTCTAGTGATAGTTCTGGTTTAATTTGTTCTAACACCCAATTATTTGTCTTTTTCTCAGTCCATGATATGCGCAAAGCTCTCCTCCACCAACACATTTCAAATGAGTGGATTTTTCTCTTATCTGCTTTGTTCACTGTCCAACTTTCACATCCATACATAGTGATCCGGAATACCATGGTCTGAATGATCCTGACTTTGGTGTTCAGTGATACATCTCTGCATTTGAGGACCTTTTCTAGTTCTCTCACAGCTGCCCTCTCCAATCCTAGCCTTCTTCTGATTTCTTGACTATTGTCTCCATTTTGGTTAATGACTGTGCCAAGGTATTGATAATCCTTGACAAGTTCAATGTCCTCATTGTCAGCTGTAAAGTTACATAAATCTTCTGTTGTCATTACTTTAGTCTTCTTGACATTTAGCTGTAGTCCTGTTTTGTGCTTTCCTCTTTAACTTTCATCAGCATTCTTTTCAAATCATTACATTTCTGCTAGTAGTACGGTATCATCTGTGTATCTTCGATTATTAATAGTCCTTCCAATTTTCACACCTCCTTCATCTTGATCGAATCCCACTTTCTGTATGATATCTGCATATAGATTGAACAGACAGGGTGATAAAATACACCCCTGTCTCACACCCTTTCCAATTGGGAACCAATCAGTTTCTCCATATTCTGTCCTTACAGTAACCTTTTGTCCAGACAATCAGATGCTGTGACGCCCCCATTTCTTTTAAAGCATTCCACAGTTTTTCATGATCTACACAATCAAAGGTTTGCAATCTGTAAAACACAGAGTGATTTTCTTCTGAAATTCCTTGATCTGTTCCATTTTCCAACATATGTTTGCGATATGATCTCTGGTGCCTCTTCCCTTTCTAAATCCAGCTTGGACGTCTGGCATTCTTACTCCATATATGGCAAGAGCCTTTGTTATAGAATCTTCAGCATTACTTTACTTGCATGGGATATTAAGGCAATAGTTCGATAATAACTGCATTTCCTGGGATCCCCTTTCTTTGGAATTGGGATATATATTGAACCCTTCCAGTCTGTGGGTCATTGTTTAGTTTTCCATATTTGTTGACAATTTTTTATCAAAATGTGGACAGATTCAATCTCAGCAACTTGTAGCAACTCTGTTGGTATGCCATCTGTTTCTGGTGATTTGTTTCTTCCAAGTATTTTAACAGCAGCTTTCACCTCACATTCTAATATTTAATATGCTTAATGGGGTATGATTGCCCCTGAAAGACCAGGTCTGCAGCCTCGGGGTCATTCTTCACTCCCAACTGTCCATGGAAGCTCAGGTCCTGGCTGTGAGCCAGGCAGCATTGCATCAACTTCATCTGATATGGAGGCTGCACCCCTACCTCCCCAATCATCTGCTCCCGTTGGTGGTACATGCCTTGGTCTCCTCTCGCTTAGACTACTGTAATTCACTCTATGTGGGGCTACCCTTGAAAACGGTCCGGAAATTGCAACTGTTACAGAATGCGGCGGTGCGCCTCATCAAAGGTAGCTGCCAGCGGGATCACAGAACTCCAGTGTTAAAAGAACTACACTGGCTACCAGTGGCTTGCCGGGCCCAATTCAAGGTGTTGGTTTTGACCTTTAAATCCCTATATGGTTTCGGCCCAGCCTATCTGAAGGAGCACTTCCAGCATCATCAGTTATGCCGCCTAACAAGATCAGCCTCAGAAAGCCTTGTCTCTATCCCATCAGTGAAAACAGCCAGATTGGTGAGGACTAGAGAGAGGGCTTTTTCAATTGTGGCCCCCACCCTGTGGAACTCCCTTCCTAATGATCTCCGCCTTGCCCCCTCTATAATGAGTTTCCGCCGGGCCATGAAGACCTGGCTCTTCAGGCAGGCTTTTGGGGTGGGCTAGATTTTATTATTATTATTGGTGTAGATTTTAATGTTTACTGGATTGCTATGTTATTAGATGTGCAGATAGATTTTATTATTATTATTGGCTCAGATTCTAGTGTTTATTGCACTGATATGCTGATTCGTACGTCACCCAGATTGGCTGGAGAATCAGCCAGATGGGCGACTAAGAAATTTAATAAATAAATAAATTTAATAAATAAATAAATATTTCTGGTTCTTCATCATACAGTTACTCCATGAATGAATCTGTCATCCTTGCATCTCCTTTATAGAGTTCTTCAGTGTATTGCTTCCATCTTCCTTTTATTTTATCTCGGTCAGTCAGTGTGTTGCCCTGTTGATTATTCAACATCCCTACTCTTGGTTTAAATTTCCCTTTAATTTTTCTAATCTTTTGGAATACAGCTCTTGTTCTACCTTTTTTGTTGTCCTCTTCTATTTCTATACAATAACTATTGTAATATTTCTCTTTGTCCCTACGTACTATTTGCTGTATTATTGCACTGAGGGTTCTGACCTCCTCTAGGATGCACATCTTAACATGGTGATGGGATTGGTGGCCCAGCTACGCCCCTGTCTGGACAGAGACAACCTTGCTTCAGTTGTTCATGCTCTAGTAACCTCTAAATTAGATTACTGTAATGCGCTCTACGTGGGGCTGCCTTTGAAGACGGTTCGGAAACTGCAGCTTGTGCAAAATGCAGCGGTCAGATTGTTAACAGGGACCAGGCGGTCCGAACGTATAACACCGATTCTGGCCCACTTGCACTGGCTGCCTATATGTTTCCGGTCCCAATTCAAGGTGCTGGTTTTAACCTATAAAGCCTTACACGGCCTGGGACCACAATACCTCATGGAACGCCTCTCCCGATATGAACCTACCTGTACACTTCGTTCAACATCGAAGGCCCTCCTCCGGGCGCCTACTCAGAGAGAAGCTCGGAGGGTATCAACAAGAAAAAGGGCCTTCTCAGTGGTGGCCCCCGAACTATGGAACGATCTCCCCCTTGAAGTACGCCTGGCGCCAACGTTGTTATCTTTTCGGTGCCAGGTTAAAACCTTCCTCTACTCTCAGGCATTTTAATCATGTAACATTATCACATCTTCGTACTTTTACATTTAATAATTTTAGTATTTTAGTATATTAGTATTTTAATATTTAGTATTCCTGTGTGTTTTGAATTTTATATGTGGTTTTAATTGTATATTGATGTTTTATTCTGTTGTGAACCGCCCAGAGAGCTTCAGCTATGGGGCGGTATAGAAATTTAATTAATAAATAAATAAATTTGAGAGTGTTGAAGAAGCTGAGAGCAATGCTGTCAGGACTCTAGACCAAGAGGCTAGACTCCTAGCAGGGGCACCCAAGGCGGAATGCTCCAAGCTGAGACACCAGACTATCCAGCCCTGGGCTCCTGGTGGGAGGAAGGGCGGGATATAAATAAATAAATAAATATACCACAGATAGCTTTAATGTTTTCTTTTGATTGCTTTTTAAAAAGATGTGACCAATTTAACAGTTTTGCAACCTCAAGAATGTATCCATAAGTTGGATAACAATTATTTAAAAGGATGAATAATTTTTAAAAAACCATTTGCAGCAATATACATTGAGAGCTAATGTTTCATGGGCAAGTGTCAAACTTATGATAATGTTTATTAAAAAGGAGAAACTGTGAAAAAAAGAGTTTCTGGCAAATGACCTGTGACAATCATATTATATGACCAATTCATTGTCAGACATCCACAAATAATTGCCTGCAAAGCAAGACCCTGTGCATGTGACACTTTACTATGAATTCACAAGTTACAAGTCAGTGTCAAGTCCACATGAGAAGTTGTAATGCCCACAGGAATTTATGCTTTTTTTCAGGATGATCACATTTCCCATACGGGTATTATTCCCAGAATTTGTGGTGTTTATTTTAAACTGTCCCCCACTAGGATGCACACCTTGACGTGGTAAGGGAGTTTGAGAGTGTTGAAGAAGCTGGGAGCAATGCCGTCAGGAGTCTAAACCAAGAGGCTAGACTCCAAGCAGGGGCACCCAAGGCGGAATGGTCAAAGCTGAGACACCAGACTAAGATGCATCCAAACTCAGAGGAAGGCAATGGTAAACCACCTCTGAATACCTCTTACCATGAAAACCCAAAATGCGAGATAATGCTGGAAGATGAGACCCCCTAGGTCAGAAGGCGCTCACCAAGCTACTGGGGAAGAACAAAGGACAAGTACGAGTAACGCTGTGACTAATGATGCCACTGGGTCAAAGCCGAAAGGAAGCCCAGAGACTGATGTGCACAGATGTGAAAGGAGAGTCTGGAGTTGTACGACATACACAATAGGAACATGGAATGTGAGAAGCATGAACCAGGGAAAGTTAGAAATTGTCAAGCAAGAAATGGAATGCATCAACATTACAATATTAAGCGTAACTGAATTAAAATGGACAGGAATGGGACATTTTCAATCAGGCAACTATGAAATATTTTATGCAGGAAAATTTATGCTTTAATAGTGAGAAGTGATGTAGCAAAAATAATTAGGAGCTATAATGCAAGGTCTGAACGAATGATATCAATGAGATTTAGCGAGAAACCTATTAACATAATCATCGTCCATGCTCCAACAGCAAACACAGAAGAAGAGGGATTGGAGAGATTTTACTCACAAGTACAGGAAGAAATTGATCACGCACCAAAACAAGATGTTCTGATAATCATGGGGGACTGGAATGCAAAAGTAGGGAACAGAGAAGAACTAGGAATTGTGGGGAAATGGGGCTTAGGAGACAGAAATGAAGCAGGAGAAAGACTTATTGAATTCTGTGAAGCCGACAATTTGTTTCTTGGAAGCACATTTTTTGAGCAACCGAACAGACGACTGTACACGTGAACACCAAATGGTCAAGAGAGGAATCAAATTGGTTATGTAATTGATAGTAGAAGATGGAGAAGTTCCATACTTTCTGCAAAGACAAGACCAGGAGCAGACTGTGGTACAGATCATGAACTGGTAATATTGAAAATCAGAGTAAAGCTAAAGAACAACAACAAAGCAATCATAATGCCAAAATACAATTTTAATATCATCCCAGAAGCATATAAAGATCAAATAAGGAACAGATTTGAGGCTTTAAACTTAGCTGATAGAGAACCAAAAGAACTATGGATAGAAGTCAGAGACATTATCAGGGAAGAATGCAAAAAGACAATACCTCTAGTTAAAAAGAAAGACCTCAATGGATGACTGACAAAACTCTTAAAATGGTTAAAGCAAAGCAAAAGGAGACAGAAACATGGGTAGAACACTTCCAGCTGTATGGCAGACAAAAATTCAGCTGGTGAAGCTTTCCCAATAGGTGCATTTTTTTCTGACCCCCCATCTATTAATTTTCTGCCTCTCATGCATTTCTTAAGGGCATAACATTAGGGATAGTGCCAAAAGCCGGCAACAGTTCTAGCCAAGAGCTTTGCATGTGATATATGTGAAACTTTGCTAGAAGGCAGGGTACAGATAATAGCTGCAGACTTAATTTCTTTTCTCAATTAGTATTTCATTTTCTTTTTTAACATCAGAATATAGGTGGGAGGCAATTGCAGGGTTCTACCAATGAATGAGTGCATTACAAGATGAAAGGAAACACGGTTCAAATCACAGCAGGGTGCTGATCATTACGGATGTTGTAAAACTTTATATTATAAACTAGGGGGACTCTGTCCCCCTGCTTGCTTCACTCAAGCATGCTCTGCTCACCAGCCAGGGACTCCCAAACACACATACACGCATGGACTCCCAATCCCCCTGGATTCCTAAACACACACACACACAAATACAGGCACACATAGGCAACTATCAAAAGAACCCCCCCACCGCTCAGGCAATTCACAAAAGTACCCCCCTAGGCACTTGCTGCCACCCATTTAGGCAGGTTACTGGCCTCCTGCCTGCCGCCGACACTGCCCTACCTCAAGCACTTACCTGCCTCCTGTGTTGTTGCTGCTGCCTGCTCACCCGCCCCTCCCCCCGCTCGCTCAGTCACTCGTATCCTCCTCTGCCACCCATTCATTTGCCCGGACCCTCTCCCTCTGCCACCTGCCTGCCTGCCTGCTGCCTCCCATCATCCTTGCTTCCCTCACTCCCTGACCTCGCTTGCCTGCCTTTCTGCCGCCACACTGTGCCTTCATATGCAACAGCTACAAAAGTAATCTATAGTTAGATAGATAGGTAGATCATTACTGAGGACCCCATACAAATTCCATCAATGCAAATATATTGGGAAGGAAGAACAGGACTAGAGATGGGAAAAGGACATTCAAATCTTCTACAACCTCTCCACCAAAATATCTAAAACTCAGAGTCTCTTTAAAAACAAAAAAAGCCAAGTTGTAGACAAACCTTGGACATATTTGTATATGTTACCATGTTGCCGGTGAATATCTGAAGCTTATCATTTAGATCAAGGATGGGGAAACTGTGGCCCTCCAGATGTTGTGACCAATGGCTATGCTAGCTGGGGCGGATGAGCACTGGAGTCCAACAACATCTGGAGAGCCACAGGTTCCCCATCCCTGATTTATAATTATTTATTACCCAGCTTTCATCCTAAGGTGCCAGGGTGGGTCACAACAATTTAAAATACAAAATTAAACACAGTTTAAAACAAATTACAATCACAAGAACAGAGTGGGTCTTAAAAATATTAAAATATATATCTAAATAGATGTTCTGGCCTCCAGGAACATTTTCACAGGACTGAAATCAGATTGTTTCCCCACAGGGTTGAATTCATGTTACGTGTATTCTCCAACCTCATCTATATCTCCTTAAATAAAGCAGGAGATATAGATATAGACTCATATAGATGAGTAGTTACTCCACAAAATCTGGACTACTTACAGATGGGCAATCCAAGTTGTCATTTTGGCACACATTTGTAACAAATATATGCATTTGTAACATTAACAATCCTGTGTTGAGCTGATCTGGAAATAAAGTTGGCAGTCCTGAATATATTTTTTGTTGGGAGGGAAGAATGATTTGTTGTATCTCTGTGCCTGTGTGGGGGTGGCAGCTTTTCTATGCACCAGTCATCTCAGTGAGAAATTTGTATAATATTATAGGAAATCTGTTTTGGCTGAGTAAGCTTGTACATAATCAGGCAAGAAATCCAATGGGGATTACTTGGCATTTCATTATCTCCACTTATCTGTATATAAACGGAAGACAGTCTGAAGAATAGGTACACAATCATTACTGATCAAAAGGAAGGCATCTCAAAACGAGGTAAGATATTTCTATGATCTCTCTTCATACTCTTCACAACACTTGTAAGCATGAAGACATCCATTTTACAAGGTAATAGATGTATCAGAAAGGCAGTATCAAATCCAACAGGCAGGCAGGCAGGCAGGCAGGCAGATACTTCTTGCTATTTGCATGGATGGATGCTAGGTGGATTTTCTAAAGTGATTTTAATTCCTCAAAATTTAGATTCTTTCAAAAGCATCCAAGTGAATTAGAAATTCCGTTCTGATTTTCAGCAAGGTTTCTATGCCTATGTTTGCCTTTTATTTTGTATATCTCCCAAAACAACCAGATACTAAAATGGTGAAGAGAAGCTCTATACAAACATTCTTACCATGTGTACACTAGTGTACACATACACCTGGGACCCCTAATTAGGCTGCAGCTCCCTGACATATAGTTAAGTTGTTTAAGTATGTTTACTTGTCTTTTGCTCTGGACTAACTTGCCACAGAAAAGCACTTGCAGCAAACACCATCACCATGAAAAGTATGGGGCTGTTCTGTGTAGTGGGAGGACTTCATCCCAAATTTTACTGGAAAATGGACACTAAAGTCTATGAAGGTTGTAAGCATCAATCTGTTTACCGACACCTACAGTCTAATTTATTTCAATGGGGACTTTTTGACTCAAAGATGTAGAACAGCAGTCCTACACCATGGGCCCCATTGCAGTTTTCATATTGTCTTTGCATATGACTTACCCCAGAAAAAAATTGACACCGCCTTTCACTTTTTTCCTATTTATATGTCTTGCCACTTCTGAGAATTGTGGGTTATTTCTTGGACTGAGTAACTTTAAAAAATGCTTAATGTATAAACAGATGCAGCAGAATACCATTACATGGGTCATAATTTTGCTGATTAGCAAAAACAGAAACCAAGACAAAATCAGGGAAGAGAAAGGACTATTGACTGCTGCCAGTCAGTGAAAACAATCTGAGCTAAATGGACCAATGGTCTGACTCAGTATAAGGCAGCTTCCTATGTTCCTATGAAGACTCTAGCCCTGTTCATGTCTTACTCATGCATAGGGCATAGAAGGAGTGGGGCAGTGCCATTCATCCCACAACTCCAACATTGCATAGTCAGGCTAACCCTATTTCCTGCATGTGGTTGCCTGAAGAGAAACTTGTGTGTGTGTTTATGGGAGGGTGGGGAAGATGGAGGGAAGAGACAGAGAAACATACACAAGTAAAATAGGGAGTGCCTTATAATGATATGCATATAATAGGGGGAAATGTGTATAAAATAAATATATTAGTGAAAATAATATACAAAAAATGGATTATATTTGGATAAATTGCTTGCAAAAATGTGTACATTAGGCATTTAAAGCCGAGTCTATCAAATCTGCGCTTTCCAAAACAATATGAGAACTAAAACACAGCCATCCTTTGAAATTCGCACGTATTTGAATTTTGCAACGCAGTTTGCCAACCAATGTTTACAAAAGTGTATATGTTAGGGGAAAGTGTGCATAAAAATGAATATATAAGTGAAAATAATATATAAAAATGCATTATATGATAAGAAATTGCTTGAAAATGTGTACACTAATCAAAATTGCCTGCAAAATGTGTATATTAAGAGTAATTGACTTCATATGTTAAATGATGGATTTTCATGAGGACTTTTTTTAAAAAAAAATTGCAAAGAGATGTGGAGAACTAGACTTAAGACTGGAAAAAAATGAGAAACTAAGAGAAACCAAAAAGGTCAGATCATCCATGCCTATTACTGACAAAGCTGCCTTTGTCAGTCCCTGATATTCTGAGAAGCTGTCTTTCCCAGCTGGTGTTGTTCAGGTTTACTTTGAACAAACAGAAGGAGAATTCCACAGTGCAACAGCTTGTTTCTAAACAAGCATAGAAGTCGATGTATAAAGTCTTAATGTTACCTTAGATACATTTTATGTCACCCTTGCTACAAGGGGCTCAGAGGAGGTGCTCACAGTTCTTATCCTCACAACAACCCTGTGAGGTTGGTTAGATTGAAAGACAGTGACTGGTCATCCAGCATTGAACAGGGCTTGGACCTTTATGGCTTTCAAGGGAGAGAGTTGCAGCCACTGGAACAAGGCATGGGAATATGTACAGACAGTGCCAGCTATTCTGGTTCTAATCATGTAGAAAAGGCTGGTGCCACTGGAGACCATTATGTAGATGAGCCCCACTGTCCAACAAGCATCTTGTCATCCTGTTGCAAAACCAGCATTTTCCGGGGCAAGGTAGGGCTGTCTCACAGGTCTTTTATTTCCCATTAATAGCTCTCCTAACTGGATAGTGAATGTTTTCTCCCCAGTGCTGAAATGGAGGGTGGCTGCTTCCTCTTTCTTCTGTACGCAGCCTTTCTGCTATGTTTGATCCCTACCAGCAGCCTCAAACAACTCCACTTTGGGCACTGCATGGTATCTGTGGATATGTATGAAATACAGAAGGGCTTTGGAAACATCAAGGAAATGACTGTGAGTATTGGAGGGAGAGTTTCTGGTAGGTTTAGAAAGGCTTCTTCAGTTTTCTCTCTAAAATGTATATGTATTGTATTGAATATAACATGGAAAGCTCAGTTATGAAGACAAATCTTGAGGAATCAGTTTGCATTTCTGAACCATATGAGTTTCTTCTTCTTCTTCAGCAGTCTCAAGACAAGTATACAAGCATCCAACTCTTACACAGATCATATTCTCTTCAACAGACCAAGGTATCACCCCTATGCCAATCACTTACTAAACTGGTGGGGAAGAAGACTGAGAATAGGTTCCATGTGGCAGACTCCTTAGATTTCCTGTCTAAACCTTTGTCTTTGGAAGCTCATTGGTAGAAGCTTTCTGACCCTTGCACATATTTTCATTTTTTTAGAAAGTGCATGCTTAGGTAGATAGGGATCTACTAGTAGATTTCTGGGTGGTTTACAGTAGATTGACAAGAGTTTCTGAGTCCCAGTTGTATAACAATAGCAACAGCACTAGTGGTGTTGCCACTATCTGCACTTTCTGGAAACAATTGTAAAACAGCTTTGTTTTGTCAAGCTTTCCCAGTTGGATGAATAGAGTTACACCCCCACCATACATTTAAAGAATATGTATAGCACTTTAACAGTCATGGCTCTCCCCCCCCAAATAATCCTGGGAACTATAGTTTACCCCCATAGCACTATAATTCCCAGCACTCTTAACAAACTATATTTCCCAGGATTGTTGGGGTGGAGCATGACCGTTAAATGCTAAATGTCTGCCATAAGTGTCCATTTTGTATTGTTTTTAAACTATCTTCTGTTATTTTTGTAATTATTTTGTAAATGTGTTTTAGCTGTTTTTATTCTATCTTGTACATTGCCTTGGGACATCTGTGGAAGGTGATTAATAAATATAAATAACAACAACAAATTAGACTGCTGAACTGAAGACAGCTAATAACCAGGAGTGGACTTTTGTGTGAAAGAATTATTGTGTGCTCAATACGGTTCTAATACTGAAAACAAATTCCTAGGCTCAGAATGTGCTCAGAGGTATCTTGTCCTTTAATTCTAACTGTATGTCTTTTGCACCCAGCTCTGGTTGATAGATTTTGGGGTTCTAGTAAAAGACAAAGTGGTTCCAACAAGCCTTGAGTTGGCCCAACCCAAATGAACTGTTGATGTGACCAACAACAGAATTATTATTATTATTATTTATTAAATTTATTAGTCGCCCATCTGGCTGGTTGTCCAGCCACTCTGGGCAACGTACAAGATAAAAAAACAATACATTAAAACGTTAAAATTTAAAACCATAACAGTAAAAACCTAACCCACCCCAAAAGCCTGCCTGAAGAGCCAGGTCTTCAAGGCCCGGCGGAAGCTCATCATAGAAAGGGCATGGCGGAGATCATTTGGGAGACAGTTCCACAGGGTGGGGGCCACTATTGAAAAAGCCCTCTCTCTAGTCCTCACCAGTCTAGCTGTTTTAACCGGTGGGATCCAGAGAAGGTCTTCTGAGGCTGATCTTGTTGAGCGGCATCGCTGACAATGCTGGAGGCGCTCCTTCAGATAGACTGGGCTGAAACCGTACAGGGTTTTAAAGGTCAAAACCAACACCTTGAATTGGGCCCGGTAAACAACCGGTAGCCAGTGCAACTCCTTCAGCACTGGAGTGATGTGATCTTGCCAGCGGCTGCCTTTAATCAGACGAGCCGCCGCATTCTGTACCAGTTGCAGCTTCCAGACCGTTTTCAAGGGTAACCCCACGTAGAGTGCATTACAGTAGTCTAGGCGAGAGGTGACCAGGGCATGTACTACCGGTGGGAGCAGATGATTGGGAAGGTAGGGGCGCAGCCTCCGTATCAGATGGAGTTGATACAGCGCTGCCCGGCTCACAGCTGAGACTTGAGCCTCCATGGACAGCTGGGAGTCAAGAATGACCCCCAGGCTGCGGACCTGGTCTTTCAGGGGCAATTGTACCCCATTGAGCACCAGGTCCACATCCCCCAGCCTTCCCTTGTCTCCCACAAACAGTATCACTAGATATATTGAAAACCACAATAATTTGGTTTGTTGATATGCCCATTTGTCTACTATAAAACCAGGATTTGTTCTCTTATTCAAAAGAGGTTCATATCCCAACTCAATATTAACCTTTAAAAAGGAGTTAGCCCTCTTTCTCCTAACCTGAGAATGTCCTATTGAATTAAATGGGTCTTGGATATATATGCATAAGATTGTGCTGTAAATCTTCCTTTATTCAGGATGTCTCCCTTTTTATGTCCTATCTTATATCTATGTAAGCACTTCTCTTTTATGGGTGATATATATGCTTCTCTTTTGGATGTTCACATATATAGATTCTAATATATAATAATTCTCCCTTGTTACACAAATAGTATCAAAGCTAACAATAATTCTGCAACCAAAGCTAGCAAGATCAGTTACATAATCAGAAGCTCTAGGAAACTCATGTTGTCTCTGGTTCAGACTCCAAAGAGAATTTGTTTTCTGATTCTGCCCTAGAATCATAGAGTCATAGAACAGTAGAGTTGGAAGGGGACTATAAGGCCATCAAGCCAACTCCCTGTTTAATGCAGGAATCCAACTTCAAGCATACCCAACAAGGGGCTGTCCAGCTGCCCCTTGAATGCCTCCAGTGTTGGAGAGCCCACCACCTCCCTAGATAATTGGTTCCATTGTTGTACTGTTCTAATAGTTAGGATGTTCTGCCTGATGTTCAGTTGAAATCTGGCTTCCTGCAGCTTGTGCCCATTATCCTGCCCTCTGGGATGATCAAGAAGAGATCCTAGCCCTCCTCTGTGTGACAACCTTTCAAGTATTTTGGGAGTGCTATCATATCTCTCCTCAGTCTTCTCTTCTCAAGGCTAAACATGCCCAGTTCTTTCAGTCTCTCCTCACTGGGCTTTGTTTCCAGTTCCCTGATTGCCCTCCTCTGAACCTGTTCCAGTTTGTCTGCACCCTTGTTAAAATGTGGTGTCCAGAACTAGAAGCAGTACACAAGATGAGGCCTGACCAGCGCCAAATGGAGGGGAACTAGTACCTCATGTGATCTGGAAACTATACTCCGTTAATGCAACCTAAAATAGCATTTGTCGTTTTTGCAGCCACATTGTTTGTTGTCTCATATTCAGCTTGTGATCAACAACAATTCCAAGATCCTTCTCACATGTAGTATTGCTGACCCAAGTACTCCCCATCTCATAACTGTGCACTTAGTTTCTTTTTCCTAGGGGTAGAACTTTGCACTTATCCCTGTTAAATTTCATTCTGTTGTTTTCAGCCCAATGCCTCAGCCTGTCAAGATCACTTTGAATTTTGTTTCTGTCTTCCAGGATACTAGCTATCCCTCCCAATTTTGTATTATCTGCAGCTTTGATAAGCATTCCCGGCACTTCCTCAGCCAAGTCTTTATTAAAAATGTTGAAGGGCACTGGGCCAAGGAGCAAGCCCTGCCGTACCCCACATACCTCCAGTCTGAGAAGGAACCATTGTTAAGCACTCTTTGAGTACAATTCTGTAGCCGACTGGGGATCTACCTGACAGTTGTTCCATCCAGCCGACATTTAGCTAGCTTGCCAGTCAAAATATCATAGGGCACTCTGTCAAAAGCTTTGCTGAAGTTGAGATATATTAGGTCCACAGCATTCCCACAATCTACCAGGGAGGTTACCTGGTCAAAACAATAGCTAAGATGATTCTGGCTGGATTTGTTCTTGATAAATCCATGTTGGGTTCCAGTAATCACTGCATTGTTTTCAAGGTGCTTATAGACTGATCATTTTATATTCTGCTCCAGAATTTTCCCAGGGACTGATGTCTGGCTGACTGGTCTGTAGTTCCCAGGCTCCTCCTTTTTGCCCTTTTTGAAGATAGCAACATTAGCCCTCCTCCACATCTGGAACTTCACCCATCCCCCACGATTTTGCAAAGATAATAGATAATGGTTTCAAGAGTTCTTCAGCCAGTTCCTTCAATACCCTGTGAATTTTGACATTGAATATTGGTTGTATATTCTCTGAATATACCAAACTTTATTTTATATTAGTAAATATTTTATTAGGTGATTTCAGGATTTGATATTTGACAGATCATGGCTGACATCCAGTGGAGTTTAGTATTTGGTACTTGATATATAATGTATGCAGTATTTGACAGTGTTTGAGAGGAGAAATTTAAGCAGCTGCTTATGATGTGTCATATTTTATAACTGATAAAATCAAAACTGAGAATTGCTAACAAGCCTTTTGTCTGAACTGTTATGCAGAGTAATATTATTCAATGAAATGTTATTTGTTCTAACAAGAAGTCTTATTCTGATTTGCTTTAGTCTGAAGACAGGTGTTGCTTCTTTCATTACTTGTTAGAATTCTACCTGGTGAATGTCTTCAGTCAATGCAGGGAAGGAAGCAACTTTCGTCAAAGGAGAGTCAGCTGGATCGCCAACAACTTCCTCGGTATTAAGAAGGAACTGACACTCTGTGTAAGTTGAAACTTCTGGTTCATGAAGTGTTGTTGGTGCATGTTGCCTGCAGTGCTAGATTAGGTGTGATCTGATTTCTATTGCCCATCCTTCCTACCTCATCCCTTTCCCTATATTCTTTTACGGTATTGCACAACAGCTTATTGAAATTAACAATTGTGCTTGCTTTAAATATATATTAAATTACCTGTTCTGTTTTTTGTTATGGAGACTAACAACACAATCCTACCCATGTTTACTGAGAAGTAAATCCCACTGAATTCAATGAGACTTACTCCAATGTAAATGGCTATATGATTTAGTTGGGAAGTTCTTTTAGAAAATGTGCAAAGAGGTGTAATTTAGCAAAGAATAAAAATTTTCATGGGGTTTTATTTGTGAATTTTACTGGAGGGGATAGGGAGTTGGGCTCTGTGAAAGAAACCACATTCCAATATTTCACATATTTTTGTGCTTATTGGCAAAACAATTGTTGACAAAAATTATTTGTCCATTTTTATTTATTCCCAGCCAATTAGGGATCATGTAGTCATAATGGCATGTGTCCCATAAGATATGGATATATCACTGATGGTAGGAAGGCAAATTAACATCATGGAAGCTAAATGGTGTCTCCCTTTGTACTCACTTTGTGCAGCAATAGGGGTGGGAAAAGGAATGCATCCTTATTGCCTAAGCAATTGTCTCTGCCTTGTGCACAGCTCTGGTGCTTTGTTTATGTGGTAGTGTTACTAGACATTCGCCATGATCCACTTTAAGTTCCACATACTTACAATAGAATGGCATGCACAGTCAGATGCACATCTGAATTTGCATCCCATTGAAAGTAATTCTGTACAAACAGATGGCATTCACATCCAGATGTGCATCCAGAGGCAGATGTTGTCCATTGACAATGCATTAGTTTCAATGGGATTGGCATTCAGGCTCACATCTGGATGTGTGTCCCATTGAACATTCTGTTTCAATCATGTACAACTGGATCAGGGTGAAAAAATTGTCAGCCCAGCTGTTTCAACAACAGGGACAAGTTCTCTCTTTCTTACTCATAGCTGCCTCGTGTGAGTATCACACTTTTTCACAAAGGGAAATCTCACCACCCTCATAGAATTGTCATAAGTAGTGGATGTATCAAGCAGCATGACTAAAATTGCATCACAGATGTAGCAAGGCTGATAAGGACTTTACCTATGAAAAACTTAAGATAATGTGTCAGATGCCATTCCCCTGTCAACTTCAGTTACATTGTCCACAGATCCATTGATACCATTGATAATTATAAAGACCTGTTAACTCTAACAGCAAGAGTGATTCCAGAATATTAGGGTAAACAAATATATTAAAACTGGATGAGTTGGAAATATACTAAAATGGATTTCCTGTCTTTAACATGTGTTCAATAACCTAAATTCAAATTTTTAACTTAGGGCGCAATCCAACTCATATTTATGCTGGGCTGAGGGAAGTTAGATATGGTGGACCGTTGGCTGAGCTGGCAGGGTCCCAGCTCTGCCACAGTGGAGCTGGGACCCTGCTGGCTTAGCTGGGGGTCGTCTAGGAAAGCCCAGCCTGGAGGAAGGGATGCTGGTGGAAGGCGGTGGAAGGCCCAAAAAGGGGGCATTCCAGGGGGATGTTGGAGAAGGAGGTGGGGGGGACTTACGCAACATCCAATTGCCATTCAGAGTGTTCCTGCAGGTCCTGATCTGGGCCAAAGTTAGCTGAGAAAAAGATTGGTCTTAGACAATAATTCTAATGGAAGTCAATGGGGAGCGCTTATTCCCTAGTAGGGGTATTCTTGAGAACCATTTTTTTCCTGTTTTGTGCATGCAGCCCCTGGCTGAGCCAACATTTAGCTGGTCCAGTAGCTTCCAAATGGGAAATGGATGCCATGGAGCCACCAGCTGGCACCCATTCCATTGGCTTCCCATGAGTTAGATTGCTTTGCGAGGCTTCAGTAAAGTGCCAAAGTTCCCATTTCTTCACAAAGTTAGCCTCTGTAGTGTTCAATACACAGCTCTTTGATGTTTGTTCTCATTACTACAGCCTTGGTCGCCTTGGTAGATGATATGAGGAGGGCATGGGATAGGGGCGAATGCACCTTCCTTGTCCTCCTTGATCTCTCAGCGGCTTTTGATACTGTTGACCATGTTATCCTCCTGGACCGCCTGGAGAGGTTAGGCATGGGGGGCACTGTATTGCAGTGGTTCCATTCCTTCCTCTCTGGTAGGTACCAAAGAGTGGCATTGGAGGATGAGGTTTCGGATCCTTGGCCTCTCACTTGTGGGGTGCCACAGGGTTCCATCCTCTCCCCGATGCTGTTCAACATCTATATAAAGCTGCTGGGGGCAATCATCAGGAGATTTGGGCTGCAATGTCATCAGTATGCTGATGACACGCAGCTCTATCTCTCATTTAAATCTTCACCGAGGTTGGCTGTAGAAACCCTGTCCAAGTGCCTGGAGTCGGTGAGTGGCTGGATGGGAAGGAATAAGCTGAAGCTGAACCCTGACAAAACCGAGGTACTGTTTGTGGGAGACAAGGGAAGGCTGGGGGATGTGGACCTGGTGCTCAATGGGGTATGATTGCCCCTGAAAGACCAGGTTCGCAGCCTGGGGGTCATTCTTGACTCCCAGCTGACCATGGAGGCTCAAGTCTCGGCTGTGAGATGGGCGGCGCTGTATCAACTCCATCTGATACGGAGGCTGCGCCCCTACCTTCCCAATCATCTGCTCCCACCGGTAGTACATGCCCTGGTCACCTCTCGCCTAGACTACTGTAATGCGCTCTACGTGGGGTTACCCTTGAAAACGGTCCGGAAGCTGCAACTGGTACAGAATGCGGCGGCTCATCTGATTAAAGGCAGCCGCCGACAAGATCACATCACTCCAGTGCTGAAGGAGTTGCACTGGCTACCGGTTGTTTACCGGGCCCAATTCAAGGTGTTGGTTTTGACCTTTAAAACCCTATACGGTTTTAGCCCAGTCTATCTGAAGGAGCGCCTCCAGCATCGTCAGGGATGCCGCTCAACAAGATCAGCCTCAGAAGACCTTCTCTGGATCCCACCGGTTAAAACAGCTAGACTGGTGAGGACTAGAGAGAGGGCTTTTTCAATAGTGGCCCCCACCCTGTGGAACTCTCTCCCAAATGATCTCCGCCATGCCCCTTCTATGATGAGCTTCCGCCGGGCCTTGAAGACCAGGCTCTTCAGGCAGGCTTTTGGGGTGGGTTAGGTTTTTACTGTTATGGTTTTAAATTTTAACGTTTTAATGTATTGTTTTTTTATCTTGTACGTCGCCCAGAGTGGCTGGACAACCAGCCAGATGGGCAATTAATAAATTTAATAAATAATAATAATAATAATAATAATAATAATAATAATAATACTGGTACTACCACCACCTCCTCTTCCTTCCTCCTTCTCCTTCAGCACCTGACGTGGCACTGACCAATCAGTTTTGTACAGCACTTAAATGCATAGATGGTTATAAATGATTGGAAAGAAACTATTATAAACTAGTAACCAAATCCTGTAGACCCACTTTTCCAAATTTGATTAAATGGATCTTACCACACATTTTAGACAAGTAGAGAATAACTGATAATTCAGTAATTCAGCATTTGTTTCTGCATTCATTTCAGCTCTACCGCAAACCTAGTTCCACATGAAAAAAAATATGCCTGAACATAATTTATTTAATGCTTTCTTTCTCTTCAGGATACAGTCACAACATGCCCCTGTGGGAAAGAAGCCAGTTACAGATATGAAAAAATCCTGAGTCAGTTTAAGAGGGTAAATGTGTTTTCACTTTGCAATTTAGCTAATGGAAATGCGGGAGGTCTCTTGAGCTTGGCTGCAGGAGACTGGTTGAACTGACAACTGGAATCAAGCCAACCTGGAACCCATTCCTGTCACTCCAGAAAAACAGTCCTAAGTAATAATGTTTGTTCTGCAGCCTTCATAGCATGTTCAGAAAAAACAAGTACAGCTTTTCTCAACCATGGCTGGCAGCCTAGGATCTTTGACTGGCACTAATGTGCACATTAGCCGTCAAAAAGGAAAACAAAGCAACAACCTTGAGTGTTAAAATTCCTTCTTCAGGTATGAAAATATCTTAGAGGGTGCTTCCATGCTAGTTGTTTAGTGTGGAATCACGGTTTTTATGGAGCATCCATCTTCCAACCATTGTCATCCTGTATTTTCCCTGTTCCCTGTTCTTCCATCTTTTCTCAGATTGCAGAAAATCCAATCCTACCCACCCACTCCCGCCTGCCCAGAAGAACAGATGAGAAGTGAAATATTCATGGTTGTTGATGCCTTTTGCACGGGGGAGGGACATTGTTCAGCTGCATTCCCTCATGGGCAACCTTCTAGGGACAACATGGCAGGTGGGGCCAGAGGCAAAACGTGGGCGGAGCAGCAAATGCAACTCTTTGCACAGTAGACTACATTCCAGCTACACAACAGTTGGAAGTTCCTACATCCACCAGACACACATCCTCCAATCTAGGCAAGCAACAGCCATTATCACAGTTCAGGGACATATTCCAACTAGGTAAAAGTACCCAAGAAAGGTCTAGAGGTGGACCTGTGAGGGATGTGGCCTGGGGATGAGGTGTGGCCTGAGTAGAGGTGCCTGGAAGGCTGCATTTGATCCCTGGGCCAAAGGTTCCCCACCCCTGCTTTAGTACTTTCAACTTTTTTAAAGGATGGGCTTTTGATGTCAGTATATTGTGCAAGTGAAACTGTCACAACTCTGCACACATTCACTTTAATTCTTGTGGTGGTCCCATTTATTTATTCCGTAATTAATGCTAAAACATTTTTCTGACAGGTGAAGTGCTATAATGGTGGGGTTATTTTTAAAGGATTAGAAAAAATGCTTTGCAGTCATTGCCATTAAAAATGTCACTAATATGACAGTCACTGAATATGTGTTTAAAATCTTTTTTTAATTACTTGATGGTATTATAGCATTATGGCATTATACAATCATACGTAACTTAACATTATAGTATTGTGATGTTGTAGCACTTTTCCCATCTTTCACTTTTAAAAAAAGCTGGAAAAGCATTTTAGCATTAATTTAAAAGACTGGTTAAAAAAAGGGGGTCAAAAATGGTGCCCACCAAAGGCTTATAGTGAATGTGTCCTGAGCCCCCACCCAAAGCAGCTCTGCCACACCCACTGGTGCAGGTGGAGCATAGGAGAGTTTGCACACAGAAAAAGTACAATACTTCCAGTAGTGCAGGAAGTCAATTGCCATTTTGCTTTTAGCAGTGATTGGGTATTAACAGGAGCCACCCATCTGGACGTAGCCTGAGACAGCTTAGGAGCTGATTGGTTGAATGATGTTTCTGAATTCAGGCTTGGCATCAGCAAACAGCAGCCTTGGGCAGCTGTTTGGGTCCCCATGTCTTAGGAGGGCCCATTGCACTGATACCTGCTTGTTCTCAGGCTCCCCACCCTCACTCCATCTCTGGCCAGGAGCATTTAGCTCAAACGACTGCAATTTGGCTGATGGAGACTGTTGTTGTTATATTTATATCCCACCTGTCCTCCAGGAAGGCCAAGGTGTTCCCCCCCCCAGAAAACATGCTTCTCCCCCTCCTGATTTTATCCTCACAATAACGCTGTGAGGTAAATTAGGCTGAGAGACAGTGACTGGCCCAAGGTCACCCAGTGAGCTTTATGAGTGAGTGAGGATTTGAACTCTGGTATTCCAGGTCCCAGTCTAACATTTGAACCACTACACCACACTGCTCTGCACTGGTGATGCAATATATAGGGCATTGTAAGAAAAATAAATGGCTAATGCCAAGAAGCTCCATTAGGACTTTGCTGCTGCTTCTACTTTAGAAAAAAAAAGTGTGGGATTTTTTTGCCATTTTGTTGTGCTGCAGCACATTCTCACATTCCTTAAGGGGTATCATCACATAGAAGGGATCCCACTGAGAGCATTTTGCTGTGGGCCCCCTGAAAAAGTGGCGCTAGCCATGGCAGTATTCCAGAGTGCACTGAAAAATCTCACTTCCTCAAGCCACCCAGAGTACAGGCACAGCTGTAAAGGGAAGGAAGCAGAGGAAGGATAGATACTGAAAATGAAAACGATGAAAATAGTATCATGGTCAAATACGATAATTTAACATGTAATTGTGACTATGCTCAGCATACAGTTAAACATCAGGCTAGTAGCTTAAAGGAGAATCCACTGAACATGAAAAATGAGACACATACATTCATGTTGGCAGACTGAACTATAAATGAACATATGCTTTATTTTTGAATTATGTACAAGGGCTTGGGTCCCAGAATTGCAACATAGGATGTTTGCAGTTTTGAAAATCTTGGCACTCCCAGCCCAAATGTAATGAGATTTTGTGATTAATGGTGGGAATTTACCACTGCAGGATGGTTTCTTCTTTTTATCTGTGTGGATTTAAAGTTGCCTTGTAGGGTTGTGGCTGCAGAGCTCATAGCTGTACAGCCTTTCTTGTTAATGTATGAATCACAAGTCAGTGGCTGCAGGCAAACGATGGGTGCCTATGTAGATTCATGAACATCCAGTTTTAAAGAAAACTCTGAAAAATCATGACACTGGCCAAACTGTATGAAGAGATTCGTAACTGGATCTCCTGTCTCTTAAAAAAATAAATAAATAAAAGCAGGTGGGCAGAGAAGGGCCCATGAAGTTACTTTGTACTGTACCTTTGTATTATGACTGTGGCTCCAGGAGATGAGAATTTAAACCTTTTCCCTTGTACTGATGTAAATTGTCCATCCTCCCACAGAAGTCGCTGTTTACCTTTTTAAGGTAAATATAAGGGTTACTTACTGAATTTTCTGTTGCATCGGGCTGTACAAGCATATACAGAGGTATAGAAAGTGGCATTTGTTATCCAATATCCACACGGGTTGTTTGGAAAGTTTGTCTTTTCCTGTTCCTTTTCAGATGGACTCACATTCTGCAGCAATTAAAGCCCTTGGGGAACTTGACATCCTATTGGATTGGATTGACGAGACAGACTAGAAAAAGGCCAAGCACAAGAATGGGCCATGCATGGGAGAGGAAATGAATTTATCCTTGTGAACCCTCAAAAACTTCATCTACTAACACTGGTATTAAATATCTGCCAAATGCTCCAGTATCTGATACTGGATAGTTGATATTTGGCAACTGTCAATATTTACTATTCTATCATTATTAACAATTAATGTGTTGGATCCAAAGATGTCTGAAGTCCCTTTGATCCAGCAAAGCTGCATCACTAATAGAAAGGGAGGAATTATTTTTTGCTAATTGCCAGATCCCATGAATCCTTCTGTGCCACCTCCCTCACTGTTCCAGAGGGTTCCCCACTCCCCCCAGAGCAGAATTTTGCAGGGGGGGGAAGGGATTGATGAATATTGGCAGGAGTGCCCTTTCCATGAGCAGAACTCCACTTCTTGGGACCTAACCCATTATACTATCCGGTACAGAAAAATTAACATCTAATGTTAATTGCTATTGGGCATTCAAAATATGGTATTTCATGATCTGGAGCAGTCCAGGAAACTTTTTTACGTTAACATTATTTATTAATAAATATGTATTTATTTAACATGTTTATATCCTCCTGCCTTTCCATCCAAATGGATCCACAAGGTATCTTAACCTCAACATAAAAGTGGCTTGCAGCCACCTTCCCATTATGAGGGCTTTTGGTGGGCTTCTTAGGTGGATATGATGGTTTTCCATCCTTTAAGTGACTTAGAATGCATACCTATACCCACTTACCTAGGTGTAAACACCATTGAACAGAATACAGTTTACTTCCAAGTAAACAAGTGGAAGATTGCTGTTGTTTTGTGATAGATTTTGATGTGGAAAATTGGGGAAAAAGCTGGTTTCATGTGTGTACATTTTGTCTCTGAATTTTTAGGGGGTTGAGAATGAAAGCTTCATGCCCTCATGTTATTTCCTATACATATATGTCTAACCTCATTGGCAGAACAGAATTGTGAGGTTTTGTGGGGAATTCTGAAGTGACAGAATATTTTTTGTATGTGTGGCTATGTGGTGCTTTTTAAGAACTGGACTTAAGATTGGGGGGGAGAATGAGAAACTGAGAAACCAAAAAGGTCAGATTCATCCATGCCTGTTACTGACAAAGCTGTCTTTGTCAGTCCCTGATATTCTGAGAAGCTGTCTTTCCCAGCTCTAAGAAAGCTGTGCTGTCTCAGAACCCAACATTTGCATAGCCTGAGAGAAGAAATACTCCAGAGAATTAGGGTGGAATGGAAAGGGTTTCCCTGTCTAGGAACGCCCATATGGAAAAGTGCAAGCAGTGGTGCTGTCAGGGCAGAACTTAGGGGCAGAGGTCCGCGGTCCCAATCAGCAGAAAGAACAGGAGAACTCCCTAACATAGCAAAGTTGGCTTACCCCGTTTTGAAATAAACAAAGTAGTAAACATTACCATATAAAGATGCCCCCCCGTAGGATCATTAAGTCCAGAGTTTAAAATTAACTAATTGCACCACAGTTGATGAGGCATACAACCGGGCATGTTCACATGCAGGGAAATTGCACTTCTCACCTATTTAATATTAGCTTTTGGAAAATGTAGTTACAAATGAAGGTGAAAATTGCAGTTAGTGGCTTCATTATACAGAATCACATAGACCCCTGTAACATGCAGCAGACAAATATGTGTAAAATGTGTGGTATTAAATTTCAGAATTTGGTCTCCCCACCCTTAAAAAAAAAACCCTCACCAAAGGCTTAGTACTAGATGCAAATGTACTGCTGGTAAAGGTGGGCGAGTTTCCATAAGATGAGCTATGTAACAGTCCTACAAAGCTGTCTCAACTTTCCTTCCATTCCCTATTTTGGATATTGTATCAAAGTAATTGGGGTACATTGCTGTATTTGTCCATATTTTGTATTTGTTTTTTAGGACCCAGAGTCTTAATGCCCAGTGGAGCAGCAGCAGCCAGGAGGGCTGCGCAGGTGGGGCTGCATTGATCTTCTGACTTCCCAACACCGCATATCACTGCTGGTTAACAAGAGGGAGAGGCAAGGCAGCAAGGAACTCAGCAGGGTGTGGTGTAGTGGCAGGGCCAACCCAACGCTCTGGCTAAGCTGTGCCAATCTCCCTGCTGCCTTCACCTCTTGGTAACCAGCAGCAACATGCAGCGCTGGGAAGCCAGGAGAGCAACACAGCAAACACATCCCACGCAGCCCCATTGGCCGCTATTGCAGGGACAATAATGTGCAAACTAAATAAAACCAAAATGTTATGGAGACATGCGTAACCATGAATGCATGCAACATGCCACAAACATCTCCAGGAACTTTTTGAAATGAGTGGATGGTACTCAAGATGCTCAACGTTAGGACTAGAACTGCCTGCCTGAGGGCTTCTCTGTTCATTCCCACACAAACTCCATGTCTACATTAGTAGATAGATTTTACACATATGCAACAGATATCACAAAAAACACCAATTAATTTTCTAGCACTGTCTTCTCCCAAAGGAAATTGACCCTTTAAAGTGGTGCTTGGACATTCTACAACTTAAAGGGGTGTACAATACATCATGAACAAATCTGAATATTTGTCAGCAATTCAATTTCCATCCCATTGTAGCAAACATTCAGGGAAATGTTTTGATGTCCTGCAATGAAAATGTGATAATTTCCACAACACCAACATGTGACTTACACATTCCAGTTTCGTGCCCGGTACCTGCCAGGCAAAGGGGCGTGTTTGCGGCTGCTGCCGAAGCCAGGCCGCCATCAAGGGTGTGTGCGTGCACACGTGGCGCGCCGTCGCGCCGTCGTGATGCACAGTAAGGAGGCGGGGCGGCTGAAGGCCATTTAAGGCCACTCCACCAGCCTCCCGCCCTCCTTTGAATTTTGGCAGCGGAGGCCTTGTGGCGGCGGCTGCTGTGCGCCGCGGGGAGCCTTCCGGCCGCAGCAGGGCCTTCCGGCCGCGGCGGGCCCTTTGGTGCGCCGGCCTGGCGGGGGCAGCGGTGGCGGTGGGACGCGAGGGCCTCCCGCCCTCCTTTGAATTTTGGCGGCAATGGCCTTGTGGCGGTGGCTGCTGCGTGCCGCGGGAAGCCTTCCGGCCGCGGCGGGCCCTTTGGTGCGCCGGCCTAGCGGGGGCAGCGGCGGCGGCGGGACGCGAGGGGCCTTCGGGCCGCGGCGAGGCTCGGGAGGCCTTCCGGCCACGGCGAGGCCTTTGATGGGCCGGCCTTGCGGCTGCGACGAGACACATGGGGACTTCCAGCGGCGGCGAGGCACGGGAGGACTTTCAGCCACGGCGAGGCCTTTGATGGGCCGGCCTTGCGGCTGCGACGAGACACATGAGGACTTTCAGCCGCGGCAGGGCACGGGTGGCTTTCCAGTTACAGTTTCAGTTTCAGTTACCCCTGAGGAAGAATCTTTAATTCAGAACATGTCAGGCCTAAACAAACTGCACTGCTGTGGGGGCACCTTTGATTCTCTTCTGCTCTCTCCTGTTTCTTTCCTTCAAACTATCACCTTCTGATTCCATCATTTATCATAGAAATAATGTTTGGGATTAAGGGAAACACAACAACCTACTTCTAGTTAAATAGTACCCTAGACTTTCTATCATAAACCTGGAATATGTGGAATAGGGGGAGAGACAATGTTTAAAATTTAATTCTATGCTGATAGTAAAAGAGAGATTGAAAAGGCCAAATATGTCTTGCAATGTCAGTGTGGCAATACCCAGGGCATGTGTGTGTGTGTTTTAAGTATGCAGAGAGAAATGTTTACTTTAGCTGAAGGTGAATTACAGTCAGCATTTTTATGGATTAAATATAATTTGAAAAGAACAGTAGGGGAAAAGGTTATTTTAAGGATTTTCTATTTAAACTAAACAAAATATTTATGCAGGCAGGCTTCTGCGCAGAACATAGAGGCAAGTATTCATGGAGAGCTCCTGTCTGTTTCTCTAAGCATAGTAATGCAGCAGGTAAAGGGATGATGCATAGACGAAGAGCTGTCTCTCTCCTCTTCTATGTATTTAGGTCCAGTTCCACACTTTATGTGGCAATTGACATTGCCGCTTGCTCACTACATGCCTCTCACAATGCTGTAATGGGTGGCAAACCTCCAGTTAGGGCCAGGAGATACTTCTATTGGGGTCCCCTTCCCATTACAGAAAGCAAAATAGGAATAGACTCCTTTTCTTGATACTGAAGTGTATTTTTAGTTTAAACTAAATGTTACTTTTCAGTTACCAATTACCTAGAGAGGTAATGGGCTATCTGACACTGGGGGCATTCCAGGGGCAGCTGGAGAGGGGATGCTTTTATTAAGGGATGTACTGAGAAGGCCATTCCACTTCCTCACTGTTTTGCAAACCAGGAAAGTTCAGAGAAGGGGTTAGTCAATTAGGGAGAACTTGAGATGAGAGGGCCAAAAAAATTGCCTGCACTCCCACACCCTCCTGCTGCCTGTGGCCGCCACTTCTTTTGCAGAATAACCTAGAAAGATGCTCTGTCATAACGTAGCGGCCATTTGGATTGGAGCAATGCAATGTAATTACAAAGAGCAGAGGCTTTTTCAGGAGGGTGGGGGGCAGCTGGAGACAGAAAGGAGGCTGCAGGAGCCAGTAGGGACCCCAGTTAGTGCTGCAACCTCACCTCCAAAACTACCTCAACTCCAAATGCAAAGGGAACTCATCCCCCCTTTTTTCACTGTCAAGCTTCTCCCCCCCCCCCAAATACGTTCTTCAAAACCCAGGTAAAAATATATGAACCTTTCCATCAGTTAAGTCCCATAAACCTCTGTCCTAAGACCCATTTAATCTGTGGTATTCTGAGTAAACACACATAGGATTCTGCTGTATGTGTGCAATCACATGCACCCTTCCGGGGGAAGAAGTAACGATACACTCTGGGATTTTCTCATAAGTAAGTATGCATAGAATTGGTCCAATTCATATTTCTCTGAGTAAATTATTTAAACATAATGGAATTAATCACGTGCAGGCTGCACATTTGCTTGCATCTTCACTTTAGCTAGTTTACAAACTGGTCTGTAGATAAGGTGCCCACCTTTTTACAGGCCTCTAGTCCTGTGCTTTTAAGGGTCATTTCATCTGCAGACATTAGAAGATGACATTGCTTAACTCCATGCCATCTAATAACTGCTGAATACGAACCTGCTATTAAAGGCACAACAACAAGCCAGAAGGATATGTGGGGCCAGGGCCCCTCAAAGGAGTGGGAAGCAGCCCCCAGCAGAGGCTGCTCGAGAAAAGTGTCCCTTCCCAGCTACGCTCGAGGGCTATGGACCTTGTTTGCAGACTGCCCAGTTATGGGGAGACTCATTTTATGATGTGGTTTTTCTTTATTATGCGGTTTTCCGGATCCTATGGACGCACTGGTCCAGGGGACAATTGATGAAGACATACAGTTGGGCAGGGTTATTGGCCCCTTCCCATCATCCCCTACCTCTGCTCTCTCAGTGCCCCCCCCGTATAGTGCCCAAAGTGGCAGTGGGCAAAGTCTACCTGATTCACCATCCGTCATACAAGTGGGGTCAGTCAGTGATGGCTTCATACAAGATAGTCTATGCACAGTGCACTACACTTCATTCAATATAGTGCACACCTGTGGCAGAGATGCCTTATGGGCAAGTGTGGCAGCTAATCTGCCTGCATTGCCAGCTGTTACACATGGTGGATTTTGAGCTGCTGAGTTTTGCCTTTTAGGTCAACTATGCAGCAGAGCATTACCTATGGGCTGCTGTATTCTTGCATGGAGCACTTCAGCCCCTTCTTGGAAGGGACAGCCAGGAGACGAGAGGCCCCAGAAGCGGTGGGGCACTATTTTCATGATTTACAGTTCTCGGGTAGGGCAGACTTTGGGTGCATGTTAGCGCTTGATGGCACAGTTTATAGCGTAGCTATGAACTGGGGAGTTCTTTTGGCAGCTGGGAAAGTGGAGGATCCTGCCCCAGTGTTCACCTTCCAGGGTATTAAAATTGACTTTTGGACCCAGGGCTGCAGGCTGCCTGGGAAAAGCTTGAATTGTTGCAGATCAAGATCCTGAAGTTTTCAGGGGCTGGGAAAGTGTTTGCTTTCTGCCCTTCAGGTATTGGGGGCCTTCTGCGGTGGGGTTTATAGTGCCATAACAGGGATTTCACAGCCTTACCACAGGTTCAGGGTTTTGGCTGCCTTATGCGCCAACCTGCGGTGTGGCCCCCTCTGTTCCTGCAGTGCGTCAATGGTGTTTCAGTTAGAGGAAGGACCGACTCTGCTAGTCCCATACCGCATACTGGGAGATGGGGGAGGGGAGTCAGAGATGGCCAGGGCAGGAGGGGATTCCTGGGAGTTGGGGGATGGCAGGGGCTATGCAAAGTGTGGCCTATTCCTAGGAATCACGTCCTGGAATTCATCACAGATGGTAGGAGTAAAGCTTGTCTGTCAGTGTGTCGCAAGGTAGGCTGGCAGGGGGCCTTTAGGACCATTCACATGTCTTGGGATATGTCATGTGCTGGCCAGCTGGCCCATGCACACCCCCATAACCCTTATCCTCACCCTCCATGTTCACCTGACCTGCCAGGGATTGTTGATCAGGGAGGTGCCCTGTGACCATCATGCTTCAAAGCTCAGCAGTTACATGTAGCGGCCCTCACACTTAATTTTGGAGCCTTCTGGATGGGGGGTGGGGGTGTTTGGGGCCAGGTCAGACTTCCCTTCGAGCCATCCTGGGGTCCAAGGTTTGTTTCCAGGCAGACCAGGGGTACAAGAGTCATTCCACATTATTTTACCCTCCCTTGGACTGGACACTTCTCCATGACGGCGTCATAGTGTTTTTGGCCGGAAGCTATAGGCCTGGTTGCCTGATATTCAGGGGGAGGGATCTTCCCTCATAAAGTTTCGGTCTAGTGTCACGATGCCTGGGAGCGGACCCATGGGGGTTTGAGGGTCATGCCCCTCCGGAATTGGGGTTGCCTACCCGGCAGTGGAATTGCCTACCTGGGACGGTCTATTTGGTTTTTGTATATGCAGGTGCAGGCCGTTAGGAGGTGGAAGTAGGGGGCGCATGGAATACATTCACCCCAGGGGCGAGTCTGAAGGTCCGGGACCCAACTGTTCACGATTGTTTCTGTTTTTGGCAGGTTGCTGGACGGGGATGGAGCAGATGCGCAGTCTACTCTGCAGCCATGGCATGAGCTCATAGGCTGGCCTTGGGGCCGCAAACGCACATTGGTTCACAGCTGGGCCTCTGATGGTGGGCCACGGTTTGGTGGCTGGGTCGACAGAGTATGCGCTGGAATGGTCTCCTACCCATGTCGTTCCAGCAGGGTTCAGGGCAGAAGGTTACTGAAGGGCAAGACATGTGAGGACATGCAGTTGAGGCCACAATAGCCTCTGGTCGTCTGCTATGGTCAGACAGGAAGGGCAAGGCCCTCAGTGGCAGGCATGTGAGGACATGCAGCTGAGGCCTCGGTAGCCTCGGGTCGTCTGCTGTGGTCAGACATGGAGGGCAAGGCCCTCAGTGGCAGGCATGTGAGGACATGCAGTTGAGGCCACGGTAGCCTTGGGTCGTCTGCTGTGGTCAGACATGGAGGGCAAGGCCCTCAGTGGCAGGCATGTGAGGACATGCAGTTGAGGCCTCGGTAGCCTTGGGTTGTCTGCTGTGGTCAGACATGGAGGGCAAGGCCCTCAGTGGCAGACATGCTTGGACATGCAGTTCGGGAGGCAACGATGCCATCTTCCTGATGGACCTGCAGAGGGGTCTGCATGAGATTCTTATCGGGTGTGGGGTAAAGGGAGACTAAGCAGAGGCTTGTCCCCCTTTTGTGGCAAAGAAGTGCGGGAAAAGGTTTAAAGGGAAAGGGCAGCTAGGTGACACCTTTAGGCACCTTTGGGGGTAATTGGCGGTCCGAGGGCCTGCAGCTCAGGGCTATACGGCCCGGGGGGCAGAACACAGGCCGCCTTTGGGGCCAACGTGCCTCATCCACTCGGAGTTTCACGGCTCCGGGGGGCGGTGATGCGGGTTGGATCCCCTACACATCTTCTGGGTGTGGCCTGAGCTGGGGGTCTGGCACAGGGCAGCCCCGGGCTCAGGCAAGGTTTGGTCACCCTATGGCTGCAAGCAGGCTTTGCCTGGATCATCAGAATGCTCCCACACTTGATTTCCCTTCTGCAGGTTCATTATTCTAATTGATTCCGTTTAATAAAGTGGCCCATGATTTAACCCAATGAATGGTGTTTGTGTTTTATTTCGGCAATAGGCCGCAATCTCTGAATTTCTTCTCAGCACTGATGAAGGAGTTGGCTATGCCACTGATTTTTCCACTGATATGAAGACTTTCTGTGTCACAGTGCCTGAAGACTCTGTCCTGGTAGAATCTTAAGATGCGATGAATAAGACAACATCTGTCTAGAGACTCCAGAAAGAGAGTTTGGCTTTGTTAAAGCACTGTAAAACAAAGCTTCCAGACCATAACAGTTGCAGATTTTGCAGAACTAGGCAAATATGCATTTGGAAATCGCTTCCCACATACCAGCAGGGAACATTGATAAAATATTGTATCCTGCTTTTTCCCCACTCAAACTCAGAGCAGCTCACAATGGGTTGTATTGATCTAAGTCATACTCAGAGTAGACTGACTAAAATCAATGGACAAGTTAGCGATATTCATTGATTTCAATGGGTTGACTATGAGTGTGATTTAGTACAACCCAGTGTATACAGGTTTGGAAACACATCAACAGTGTACAAAGAAAGATTTTTTTTAAAAAAAAGTAACCGTAACAGATAAAAACTTAAGAAGAGCCTGCTGGATCAAGCCAGTGGCCCATCTAGTCCAGCATCCTGTTCCCACAGTGACCATCCAGTTGCCCATCGGAAGCCCACAAGCAGGATCTGAGCACAAGAGCACTCTCCCCTCCTGTTTCCAGCTGACATTCAGAAGCCTACTGCCTCCAGATAAACATATAAACAGCTTTGTTTTGAGAGTTTATTTATGTATGTGAGATAGACTTTTACAGAAAATGCCCTCACAATGTGTCTTCCATTAAAAAATAACATGGGAATTATGCTGAAGAAGAAAAGCACATGCATATGTCCCTTCTATTTGAGAATGCTTGGGCAAAGAGATACACATGAACACTGAACAGATTACCTTTATGTCACTTTATGCCACTCTGCACCCGTGACATCTTCTGTTTTGAATGGAAAGCAACAGGGAAGATAGGGAAGCCATACAGAATACAGAGGAGCTGCATCTCTCAACCTTTACCTGCATTGCTACAGCAATGCAAGCCAAACATCTTCACTGCACCTTAGAAAAGTACACATCAATCTCTGCAAGGCTGGATCATGGAATGGAACTGTTAAAGCATTTGTTTCATTTTAATATTTTATTGCAATGTTTCCCATCAGCCAGGGGAGAATCCTGTACAACTGGAACTGCCAGATTGATGCAGGCTAGACTAATTAATGTTATGGAAAACATTTGGAAGCAGCTCAGATCTTCATCTAAAGCCTCCATCCAAAATCACTGCCTCCAGCATCACATTGTTTTCAAATTATATTTTATTGTTTATATTATACTTCTATGGTTGGTTTACTGCATTTATTGATTTTTATTGATTATATTTATTATTAAATGTATATCCAGCCCTTCCTTGCCCAGGGCAGCATCTTTTTTAGCCATATTGTCCAGTTCAGGGTGAAAGAGTAGAATATAAGCAATACAAAACCCACCTGTTCTGTTTACAAACTTCTTTGTTCCCCCTCCTCCAAAAACTGAAACATAATCCTAAGTATGGTTACATGGCAGTAGTAAGTCCCAGTAAGTTCAGTGGACTTAAGGCTGCAATAATGCCAAATAAACTTCTGAGTAAACATGTATAGGACTGCCCTGTTAGTTTTATTTAACAGACACAGAGTAATGAGCACAGGCTGGATTGCCATCTAGCAAGGGTGCTTTTGAAGTAGTGGATTTTCTGCATCAGCAGAGAAGGGTGCTGGAATAGATAACCTTTAAGGTATCTCCAACTCAATTATTCCATCCTATGAACCACAGTTCAATAGATACAACACTGAATCAACAAAATTCAGAGATCAGTAGTCAAAGACACAGCTGATAAAACTAAAAACACACCACGTGTAATGTTATTCTCCAGAAGATCAGTCATATCCTTTCTGCTCAACAGGCCAAACTTTAGCTGAAAAAGAAGGTCTTTAGAGGAAGGAAGGTAGAGAAGGGGCAAGATAAGCCTTCCTAGGCAGGGAGCTCCAGAGCCCAGTCAGCACGGCCACTAAGAAGGCTCTTCGGCAGGTCTCATCTACTGTATCATTCTTATAATCCTTTTGAGCAATTATTTGATGCAGGGGATCTATACGTTCTGCTAGATAATGTTTCTGTTGGAGGGATAACACATTTCCTTAGCAATCAAACTGCAGAAGCAATACATTATTGATGGAGAAATGTAATTCTTTGTTTTCCATCTTTACCGTTTGAATATTCCTCTTCAAAACAGCTTAAGTACCCAAGAATTTCTATAGTATGAGTTGCTGTGCTCCTCTCACTTTCCTCCATAAGCAGTACAGTTGCTCCTTAACATCATGAGCCAAGGCAAAGTCCCAGGCTAGTTAACCAAGGCAGAGGCAGAAATTTCACTGAGAGCACCTGACATGAGTGAGAGTGCTGTGCCTGCTCAGGAGCCAGAACCGGAGCTCAGAAGTTCAAGCAGAACAACAAAGGGCATACTACCCCACAGGCTCTTCTACAGAGAGAGAATATATAAAGAACCACCTTTTAAGAAACATAGGAGCAAGGAATGTAGAGCTCATGTGCTGCCCATCAGAGGAAATGGTTGCAGACACATTGACTAAGCCGCTGCCCAGAGATCAACACTGCAGCATTCTAAAAGAAATTAACCTCACAAAATGATCCATCTGCTATTGGAAAGGGGTGTTGGAAGTACAACAGCAGTGACCATTCAGTGTGTCACTGAAGGGTTTAATTCTGTTATTGGTTTCGCTGACAGCAGACTCTGATTGGCTGGAAGTTCTAGCCAGCTGGGAGTTAGCTGTCAGTGTTGAGATTTCACAGTTGGAGGGAAAAGTAGTTCTGAAGGACTTTTTCACCTGTGCAAGCCTGACCTAAGAAACACAAACCTCTCACTTTATTTCTCCTCATATCATATACTGTTTTTGTTCTGTTTACCCTCAGTAAAAAAGCATTCTCCGTTTCTTTTCTCTCTGGACTTAGTCTGCTTTATTTCAATCACTCTGTTAACAACTATACCAAAAAAGGGGACAGCAAACAGCAGCATAGTACCCCATCATTCCAGCCAGGCTATGGATCCTTGCAGAAAGGCATCATTTACTTGGTTTATTACATATATGTTCCACTTTCCCTCCCCAAAGCTTGTGGTAGCTTTTTCCCCATGTTATCTTACTAACAACCCAACAAATAGGCTATATAGTGTGTGGCCTGTCTCTTTGACATGCCTGATATGTAACAGAAAATCCCCTGCCCTGGGTGTGGTTCCCTCCATAGTTAAGTAGGAATTAGTTGGAGCCTTAGTCTTATCTATGTAGCAAGTCTTAGCTGCTATGCTGAGTTGTTGAACGGTTGCTCACAAATAAATATAGCTATTTACGTTTTTCTGCTTCTTGGCATTTGGCCAGACCCTTTGCAATGTTTCCTGATGCCAAGTACCCTTTCCAAACCCCACAGAATATGGATTAGGATGAGAAATCACTATCAGTCTATGAGCATCACAAATGAGTAAAGATTTAAACCCAGGTGGTCAATGTGTATACATCTATCTAGTATCCCCTCTTCACTTGGTTTGCTACAGTACACTGACACTTTACTCAGAGTGAGTAAACATGGTTGGATCAGGATAGCCTGGATAATCCTTAGTTCAAAGTAGGATGAACCGTGTGATCGCTGATTTTTATTTAGTTCAAATTCTACTTATGCTCTGCAAGTTGATTCAAATACATTTGTAGCTGTATCATTTTTTGCTACAAAAGAAAATGAAAATGGAAATTACAAAGAGAGTCTAATTAGCAATACTTACTTGAAAGTTATGCAGAGAATTTGGATGCAACAAAATGCTTGTTGTTCTTCTGGGATCTCTGGCTTGCTTAATAGGGAAGAGAGAAAATCTAGTCTGATTATGCACTTTTTGCCATGCAGTTCATTAAACACCTACAGCCTAGCAGCATATGAACAAGGGGGTTGCTTAATTTAATGTAACTGTGGATTTCAGCTTGGAAAAGGTAACAAATCAAATGACAACTGGATAATAACATAACTGTAGTTTCAGGTCAACCATCGCCGTATTTTCACTGAGTCTATGTAAGTTTCTTGGTGCAGGACTTCATTGGATAGAATTAGCTAAAAATGTTACTAAACAGATTTTGGAGAGAAGAGATGTTTTGAAAACTGATAAAAATTTGATTATCAAATTTGAGTTTCTGAAATTGTTGTCAAAAGTGATTCAAGTGATCTAGCAAATAAGCACCTAACCAAGAATGCAAGTAACTGTCATCTGGGTTCACCATATACTCCAAACTAATACTTTAAAGATGAAAGGTGTCAAGCTAATACTTTAGAGCTGAGGGCCATTTAATCCAACAGCCTCTTCTTTCCCCACACTCCACAAAGTAAGATTCCTTCTACTGAAACTATTTAGCCAAACTTCTTTTTAAAATGTTGATAGCCTCCACTGTCTTTCGATTTAGCTCCATTGCATGAGGACATGTTTCTTAGAGTCTACCTCCAACCATGTTTACTCAGAAAAAGGTCCAATTAATTTCATTAGGACTTTCTTTCAAGCAGGGGTGCTAACAGGATTCCCACACACCCCACATCACCCAGCCATCTATTGGCAAGAACTGTTGCTTATTATATATATTACCAATATGGTCAGTTATTTTGAATCCAGTTAAAATGTATTTATTTAACAGATTTTAAACCAGCCTTTCAGAGTGCAGCAACCCCAAATGGTGGATAATTGGCTACCTAGGGGTGAGCTACCTTTATTGTATTTATATTTTTGTATTTGTTTTAATGGGAACACTAATAAATTCTGTGCTTGCCACACACAGTAACATGTAATGCAAGTCCTAGCTCCTGTGGTGACAAAATGTGGTTGGAACTTATTAGAAGGCAGACATGGGCCAGATCTAGTCTTCTAATATATACTTTCAAATTACAAATGATGCTGTAATGTTTCTGTACCAAGGCATTTTTAAAGTAATAGTTGTGTGTCCAAATGGACACCCAATCCTAGCTTTTAGACATCCAGTGAATACAAATGGACACGTAAAATGTAATCAATAACCAAGAACATAATTCAGATTGGAAGCCACTGAAATATGGACTGGAGGTATGAAATTTTATTGAAATTGAATGGAAACAGTAGAACATAGGACACATAACACAATAATTCTTAGGGTTCTTACAAACCACCTGTCTTTCTGAAAAACGTCTTAACAAAATCTCTCTCTGTGTACACTGTAATCAGATGTGTAGTCATGTCAGGATGCTTTGGGATGCTGTCCTGTTAAGTTTTTTTGCAGGCAGCCTCCTCCCGGCCACTCCTTTCTACCACCACCACCACTACCATGGAGAAGGCAGGAGAAGAGGGACCCTGGGCTGAACAACAGAGTGGAGGCCTCGGCAACAGCCTCAGCAAGCAGGGCCAGACTAGAGAGGAGGAAGAGGAACAGGAGGCGAAGGCACTACACCGTGAGGCAAGAGACAGGTTGCAGAGAGGGGTGAGTGAAAAATCTGCTTGATTTCAACCCCAGTCTGGCCCTGCTTGCTGAGGCTGTTGCTGACATCTGCACTCTATCATTTGGCCTGATGCAAGTGTGCTTACTTCCTGGTGGGGGGTTGCTTAAGGGGTGTGTGTGTGTGTGTGTGTGTGTGTGAGTGAGTGAGAGAGAGAGTGAGAGAGAGAGAGAGATTTAAGAGGGCCTGGCTATGAGGAGGTATGGCTACCGGTGTGGCGTCAGGTGGTGTGGTATGACTCATGAGGGGACCCTGCACTTCTAAGTTTGCCACTACTCTACTGACTGTAATGTCTGGTTCAAAAAGATCTTTGCTCTTTTTTTCTGTATGAATGCTGATACAGCAGGGCGGTGGGACATAAGGAAGCAGTTTTTAATTTTAATTTGCTTTTCAATTCATGTATTTACTGGTGGGTGGGCAGGCTTGTAAGAATTTTGCTAGGCTAGTAACGTGTAAATACATTTGCAAGGCTGTATTCGTTCCCTGTTTTGTTTTGTTTTTTAGTTTGAACTACTTTCACCTCATTCTGAATATTAGGGCATGTACATGGTGGAGAGGCTTCCACAGGCAAGCCATTTGAATGTGAAAAAAATGGACACCCAGTAACAATTCCTTAAAAAAACACCCTGTTCTGTACACATGAAGACAACCGTTTCTGGTCCCCACACTCACAGTTTTCAAGACTTTTGGACCTTTCTGAATTGTAAATGCTCAACTCAAGGAATAATGTAGGCAAATCATTCTTGTGTCAGCCTCTATGCTTCCTCTCTATTGAGTCTCTAAATGATTAGGTCTTATGTTGGAAGGAGAAGAGAACAATACTTACAATGACTTTTTTTATTGTAGCAAAACCATCACGAATTTCATTAATGTTCATTGAAATGTGGCAAGGTCCAAACTGGAAATGCCTGTCCCCAAGCACAAGCGCCATCAGAAGATAGAGAAAGAGGCTGAAGAAGGCTTTCATAGTCTAGCGAATGAAGAACCTCTGGGTGGCTCAAGTATGATCCTGTTAAGAGGGAAGATGTTTCTGAAATACTTTGCCTCTGCATTATGGCCATTGCTTCCTGTCCATTTCCAACAGCATGACTGGTCATTAGTGGGCCAGATGGGCTCTTACACTGATTCAGACATGTAAATTCTTGTGTTGTTCTTACCAGAGATTGTCAGTTTACCAAAACAGATTATTTTGACAATACGCTGTCTGCATCTTCTCCCTTTATATTTGAAGATGTGGCAGTAGTGCCTTCAGGACAGAACGTTGGAGCAAAAGTCCAGGGTCCCATTCAACAGAACGAGCAGGAAGACACTCAAATGCAGCAGTGCTGGCCTACCACCTTTGAAGCAATTGAAGTAATACACATTTCCTTGTGAAGCCCATTATTTAGTCCAGAGTCTAAAATTACCTAACTACACCACTGCAGTGTAAGCCTGCCCTACAATCTCTCAAATGTTAATTCATGTATCTGAATGCAAATTTCTGAACTGAAATAAAATGTCCAAGAACGAGTCAGGTTTAAAAATAATGAACATGCAACAGTTGTTAATAAATGCAAAATGAAGCAGGTTAGGATCTATTTGTGTGTTTATATTTACAAATATTTTCTGAATCAGTGCCCTTACCACATATATTATACAGCCACATACTATAGCCAGCATGGATTTTTTGCATTCTGCAATGTTAAATTGAAAATACCCTCAGGCCATTCTAATGCTTCCCATAAGCTCATTTCAAAACAAATCCTTACAAAACTTATAGTCCTAAACTCAGAAACGCTTGCTTAACAACCCTCTAAATTTTCATGGTGATACACAAAACAGTCAGAGAGAATTGACAGTTCAAAGTCTAAAAAGAGAGAGAGAGAAACCAGACCCCATTTGGACTTTTTTCTGTCAGAATTCTCATAATTTGTTGAAATTAATTAAAAATCAGCCATGTTCACAGAAAACCTGTAATCCTATTACTGACCTTGCCCCATACTCTGACCTCCATCTTCTGCAGTTTAAAAGTTAAAAAAATGCCTGGCTGATTTTTAATTAATTTAAGAAATATAGCATTAAACTCAAAGATAAGGCTTGGGCATGCTCAGTAAGGACCAACTGTCAGTGTTCTAAAAGCCAGACTCCCAGCTGCTGGCTTGCCTAATCAGGGGGCCACACTCATGCCAAACCTTTATTTCACTTTAGGCAGTCATGGCTTTCACCAAAGAATCCTGGGAAGTGTAGTTTGTGAAGGGTGCTGAGAGGAGACTCCTATTCTCCTCACAGAGCTCCAGTGGCCAGACTGGTTTAACAGTCAGCCACTCTGACTGAAGCTCTGTGAGGAGAATAGGGCATCTCCTAGCAACTCTCAGCAACTAACTACACTTCCCAGGATTCTTTCGGAGAAGCCATGTCAAAGGGAAATAAAGGTCTGATATGGATGTGGCCAGGGACAGCTTTGGTTTAAATTTGGGTGGGAGGCTACATGTTATGTTATGTTACAGTTTATTTCTATGCTGCCTTTTGGCCAAAAAGACCCTCAAGGCAGCTAACAAAAAATAAACACAAATAAAAAATACACATCAGAAAAGAACAATACAGTTTACAAAAAATTAAATAAAAATATTATTATTGTTAAAAAAGCAATAGCAACATATTTCAATAACAATACAATAACAAATGTCATATTGTCTCAGACGCAATGCTACATGTGCCTGCTGTAGAATAAAAAGGTGGGGGAAACGCTGAAAAAGAATGATACTGTTCACAATGTTTTCCTTTTGGAAAGGGGCTTCCCCTCTGCCCAGTGCCCACCCACACAATCTCCTCTCCTCCCCCTTCCTTCCCTCCTCCTCCCCTCCCTGCCCGTCCCCCAGGTCAGTTTTACTTATCCTAAGCATGATTCCAGAGGAATAAATCCCACTGAACTCAAAAAGCATGCAAATGATCAAACCTGCCCTCCCCTCCTTCTCCCTCCCATGACCTCCCTCTTGCCCCTTTCCTCTCCCTTCCTTCACCCCTCCCTTCCCCTCCCCATCCCCTTCCAATCCCCTCCTTCACCTTCCTCCTCCTTCCCCTCCCCTGTGCCCTCCCCCTTCTCCTCCCCCATGGTCAGGGTTTGAATCCCCACACAGCCATGAAGTTCACTGGTTGACCTTGGGCCAGTCAGCCTTTCAGCCTCAGAGGAAGGCAATGGTAAACCACCTCTGAATATCGCTTACCACGAAAACACTATTCACAGGGTCGCCATAAGTTGGAATCAACTTGAAGGCAGTCCATTTGATTTTCAAGCATAATTGCATGGGAGTAAATCCCACTGAACTCAACAAGCATGCAAATGATCGAACCTGCCCTCCCATCCTCCTCCTTTCCATCACCTCCCTTTTGTCCCTTTCCTATCTCTTCCTTCATCCCTCCCCCTCCCCTTCCAATCCCCTCCTTCCCCTCCCCCTCCTTCTGCTCCCCTCTTCCCCCTTCCTCTTTTGCTCTACTCTCCCCTCCCCCTCCTCCTCCCCCATCCTAGCAATGATTACATGGTGTAAATCCCACTGAACTCAATAAGCATGCAAATGATCAGACCTACCTTTCCCCTCCTTCTTCCTCCTCTCCCTTCCTCCCTTCTTCCTCCCCTCCCCTCTTCCTTCTTCCTCCCTCCTGCCTACTCCATCCCTCTCTCCATTCCTCTTCTCCTCCTCCCCCCCAGTCAGTTTTACATACACACAGTGAAAGACCAACCCAAATTGTGTTTTCATTTTAACAAATTTGTAGGTCAGTACAATATCTCAGAGAGGAGGTCGGGTCTCGTGCTCCCCTGGTGCATTCACTATAGCTGCCCCATTTCTCTGCTTTTTAAAGTTTGATAGAAATATCTGTTGGCTATAGTATGTTCTTAAACCGCAAGGTTTTTTGCCTATTAGTGACTATACACTAATAGGTTACAAACTTGATTGTAACAGTGCATGATAAAAATAAAACTGAGTTCATAGTAGAAAGCTCACTGAAGTCAGTAGCTCAGTCAGCCATAGTCGTAAAATAGAGTCTACTCTAGAATAAGTTCCATTGTGTTCAATGGGTCTTACTTCCAGTTAAGTGTGTATTGAACTGCAAGTTCAAGATTCATTGCTGGGAATTATTAGCAGAGAATTGGGAGGAAATCTTTTTCTTTCTTTATTATGACCCAGTACAATTCTGGTTGATCCGTTTTACTAGAGAAGGTATAGAAAATGATCAGGAAGACAGAGCATCTTCCATTTAAAAGAGTCTGAAATACTTTTGTCCTTTTTTTAAATTCCAAGAGACTCAGCAGATCAAAAGAGGTCTATTTCTGTGGCCTGGTATCAACCAGTACCTGTTTATCTGCAGCTCCCTCTGTACCTTCCCTTTGAGGGAAGAGCCTGGACCAAAGAGCATGTCACCAATTGTGTGGTGGGAAACCTGTGACCCTCCAGAAGTTGCTGAACTCAAATTCCCATCATCCCTGACCATTGGTCATGCTGTTGGGGGATGGAGTCGAACTGTTGGGGATGTTCGGAGTTGGAGTGAAGAACATCTGGAGGGCCACAGAAACAGCCACCCACCCATCCATCTCAAATATCTTATGTTGTAACAAATTTAAATAATTGCAAATCTCTTTGAAAGCCAATCTTGGCTAAAATGTGAGTTATAAATGTAGTAAGACAGTCAGTGTGGTATAGTGGTTAAAATGTTGGACTACGACCTGGGAGACCAGGGTTCGAATCCACACACAGCCCTGAAGCTCACTGAGTGACCTTGGGCTAGTCACTGCCTCTCAGCCTCAGAGGAAGGCAATGGTAAACCACCTCTGAGTACTGCTTACCATGAAAACCCTATTCTTAGGGTTGCCATAAGTCGGAATTGACTTGAAGGCAGTCCATTTCCATTTCTAAATTGAATAAATTGATAAACTAATAAGAAAGCTTGAGAAAAAGATTAAGAGGGAAATTACTTGCTCTTATCCTACAAGAATGAAATTAATAAACAAAATATTTCATTTACCCCCAAAAGAAAAACTTATTGGCCTAATGGTACATTATTCATGGCACCAAAAATTGTATTTTTACTAGCATTAGACCATTTAAAAAGCTTTAGATTACTTCATGGGCCTAGATCTCTTGGTACTCGGGTATAGCATAATCGTATTTAGTGGAAAAATAATGCTTTGGTTATTTGGGCATTAAAAGTAGCTATTTTCATAATGTTACATACACATTTGGATACTGAAGATTTTCATCTAATTGAAATATGAAAATGGACATTTTCTGGTTCATAAGCTTTTGGAGTGACTCCTATATCCATAAATTATGAAATTAGGTACAGAAAGCCATTCCTATTGGGGTATAATCTCATAGCATTCCTGGCCCGCTGATCAGCCCCTCATGCAGTTAGTTGCAGTCATAATTCTGGAAGATCAGTCCTTTCTTCTTGCTGTCAAAAAATATTGTAAACTGGTAGCAACTACTTTGATCTTTTAGTACATACTGATAACTTAACTGAAGAATTTTGCTTCTAATAAGACCTCCAAACAAGATCAACTAGATACAAATGCCTGTATAGCATAATTTATATTCATGAAAACAGGGAGGCATGTAGTAATTACAGAAAGGTAAGCCAAATGCATAGATATAAATCTTAGATAATGTCTTACCTTATGCTCTGATGTGCAGGCACTTGCCTCTTGATGTGCTGTTGAATCTGAAAATGTCTGATCATTTTATGCAGGTGAGGAGCGGAAATCAGCCTTTGAGGTTTTTTCCACATGTCCTTTTCTCGGTATTCCATTTCCAGGTATTTTTCCTGCATTTGGGAGTGGGAATTTGGGGATTTCCTTGTAATTATTTCATCCAAAGTGAAGGGTTGAACTTCATTACAGCCCTTCCTTTGGCCTAACCTGTCATCTTGCAACTATATTTTGGGAATGAGTTTCAAAATTCTACATCTGCTGTTGGCTTCCTGTTGTCTCTAGAACAGAGGATTGTATCCAATGCTGCATGAGCAGAATTCCATTCACACAATGAGACTTCTGTTTCCTCTCCTCCCCCCTAGAGCATCCCAAATCTGCTACGGATGGTTCCCCAAGCCTCCCAATCTGATGTTGAGGGTGCGAGGGAGCAGGAAAGGACAGGAATATATGAACATAAGAAGAGCCTGCTGGATCAGGCCAGGGGCCCATCTAGTCCAGTATCCTGTTCACACAGTGGCCAACTAAATGCCTGTAGGAAGCCCGCACACAGGAACTGCATGCAAGAGCACTCTCCCCTCCTGTGGCACCCAACAACTAGCATTTGGAAACATACTGCCTCTGACTATGGAGATTGAACATTGCTCTCATGGCTAGTAGCCACTGATAGCCTTATTCTCCATGAATTTATCTATCCTCTTCTAAAGCCGCCCAGATTGTTGGCCATCGCTACTTCTCGTGGGAGTGAATTCCATAATTTAACTGTGGGCGAATGAAGAAGTACTTTGTCTGTCCTGAATCTTCCAACATTCAGCTTCATTGGATGTTCACGAGTTCTAGTATTATGAGAAATGGAGAAAAAAAATCTCTATCCACTTTCTCCATGCCATGCATAAGTTTTTATGCTTCTATCATGTCACCTCTTACTCATCATTTCTCTAAACCAATATTTCCAACCTTTGGATCCCCAGATGTTGCTGGTCTACAATTCCCATTACTTCTGACCATTGGCCATGGTGGCTGGGGCTGATGGGAGTTGTAGTCCAACAACATCTGGGGACCCAAAGGTTGGGAAAGCTGCTAAACTAAAAAGCACCAAATGTTGCAACCTTTCCTCAAAGGGGAGTTGCTCCACCCCCCTGATAATTTTGGTTGCCCTTTTCTGAACCTTGCCAGTTCTACAATATCCTTTTTGAGGTAAGATGACCAGAACTATACACAGTATTCCAAATGCAGCCGCACCATAGATTTATATAACAGCATTATGAAATCGGCAGGTTTTCCCCCAGTTCTTTTCCTAATGATCCCTAGCATGGGATTTTCCTTTTTCACAGCTGCCACACAGGGTTGACATCATTATTGAGCTATCCTCTATGACCCCAAGGTCTCATTCATGGTCAGTCACCATCAGTTGAGACTCCATGACCGTATATGCAAAATCAACATTTTTTGCTCCAATATCCATAACTTTACACTTGTTTGCATTGAATTGCATTTGCTATTTTACTGCCCATTCACTCAGTTTGGAGAGGTCCTTTTGGAGCTTCTTCCCAATTTCTTTTTGTTTTCGTAACCCTGAATAAACTTGGTCATCTCACTGCACACTCCTAACTCTAGATCATTTTTCAGCAAGTTAAAAAGCACAGGTCCTAGTATGGTTCCTTGGGGGACTTCACTTTCTACATCCCTCCATTGGGAGAACTGTCCATTTATTCCTATCCTCTGCTTTCAGTTTCCTAGCCAGTTTCTGATCCACAAGAGGACCTCTCCTCTTATTCCATGACTGCTAAGTTTACTCAGGAGTCTTTGGTGAATTACCTTGTTGAAAGCTTCCCCCGCCCCCCAAAAGATATTTATTTCTTAAATGAGCAAAATAAAAGTAGGGATGGATGGTGACAAAGGGACATACCAAACTGTCCAAAATGAGTCCCAGATTTCTTGAAAGGCCAGTGACAGGTGTTTTTACTAATGCACTCCTCAAATTCTTTTTTAGCATCCTTTATTGTCTACTTGCATTTCTTTTGCCAGAGTTTGTATTTCTTTCTATTCTCCTCATTGGGACAAAACTTCCAAGTTTGAAGAAAGCCTGCTTGCCTCAAATAGCTGCTTTGACTCTGCTTAATAACACCGGCATCGTCTTGACCTGGTGGTATGTTTCTTGATCTGCAGTATACACTCTCATTAAGCTTCTAATATTGTGTTTTTAAACAACTCCCAAGCATTATGGAGTGATTTGATCCTCTTGACTTTGCCTTTCAACTTTCTTTTTACTAATTCCCTCATTTTGGGGAATCATATGTGACCATGTTGGATTTTCATGGTAATTGGCAATTTACATGTATGTTTAATTTAATAGCACTATGGTCACTGCCCCCAATTGGTTTGACAACACTTACACCAGGTCCTGGGTGCCACTTAAGATTAAGTCCAGGATTTCCATCCATCTGGTCGGTTCCATGATTAACTGTTTTAGGGCACAGCCATTTAGGGTATCTAGAAATTATGCCTCTGTTGTGAGCACATATGCATAACTATGTGAGGATAGTTAGGTTACCTATTACTGCAACATTTCCTAGTTTGGATGCTTTTTTAATTTCATTCTTCATCTCAAGATCTCCCTGAGCATTTTGATTAGGGGGATGATAGCATGCCCGGTATCATCACCTACAACAATTCCATGAAAGAGTCTGCCCCTTTTGGATTTCTGGCTTACTGGACTCAATGCCTTCTTTGTCGTACAGAGAGATACCACCTCCAGTATGTCCTTCCCTGTCCTTCCTATAGAGTTTATATCCAGAGATAACCATGTCCCTCTGGCTCTTTCCATTCCACCAGGTTTCTATTTTGCCCACTATATCAATACTGCCCTCTAGGACCAAGTACCCCATTTTGCCCATCTTGGCTTGGAGGCTTCTAGCATCAGCATATAAACACTTGTATATAGTGTCTCTCTTCAAGTGTCGTTGGTACTTATGTTTTAGTCTATGGGGCTTTGGCCTCTCTGAATGGCTATTCTGTGTCCCTGCACTGGCATTGCTAAGGAGAGGAAGAGAAAGTTCCATTGCTTGCACAGTCTGTTGTGCAAGCAGAGCTGCAGCTTTGGATATAACCCAGTGCTCTCAAACATTTTAGAGCTGAGCAAAATTCTCCACCTTATTCACGGGCCGCAGAAATGGAGGGATTATTTCACTGAATATTCTCCAGGCAGAGGAGAAATACCCAAACAGTTTCTTGGGTGTGGAGCTCACCATTAGCAGTGGCAGTGGCACCTCTAGTTTCTTTTTTTTAAGGCACTTTTTGCTCCTTCTGCAAGGGGCAGAAGCAGAAACTGTGTGCTGGAAACCTGGAAACCATTTTGTATCTTCCACGATGCCTAGAACCTAGGCTGGCTACGTGCCTGTCCCCAAATCACCTCTAGCATAGCAAATATCACACACACAGAACATCCTACCTATCCTTGTTCTTAAAGATTCTCTTTATATAAATGTCAATGAAAAGTGCTTCTTTAAAGCTAGAATCCTGGGGGAGGAGGGGTGGAAACTGAAGGCAGTTGAACAGCCTTATCCAAAGCTCTCCTGGGCTCTTGCTGGCAGGGTACAAGTGGGGATGGAGGAATGCTCCTGTGCTTCTCCATCCTTTTTTAGAATTCCCCCCTCCCAAAAATAACTGGGTGCTTCTGTGTGTTGCTGACTATCACTATTTTGGAGGTGGGATTCAGTCACATACCAGTGAATTTAGGCTGTGAAATTAAAGTTGATTTGCTCTTGTGCAACAAACCCACTCCTCCCCATTGGACCTTTTATGATAAGGAAAGTGACAGGAAAATACACTTGGAAGAGTACAATAACAATTGACCCAACATCACATAGCTACTCCTTCAATGCACACAAATCAGGATGAATGGTCCATAAACAGGTCAGCTGAAAAATTTGTCTCCCATTGGGAACAGACAAGAGGCAAATCAGAGGGAAAGATTTACACCAGCTCCTGTGCTACTCTAAATCTCTCCCTAGTTTTGGGGGAGATGGGGGTATGGCTGAGATGAGTTTGGAAGCTTCAGATCCAAGCTGTTCCCAACTTCTCCCCAAAATTATCACCCACCCCTACTTCCATTTTGTTTCCATCAGCCCCAATGGAGGCCCAATGTACCAAGACAGTCTCCCAGGGGCCACAGGATTGTAGCCTTACTGTACTTTTCTGTATATATGGTAAAACATTGCTAAGTACATAAATATAATTCTACTTGACCTAATTTACAAGAAAGAGTAACTTCTTCAATCCCCTAATCATTTGCAAGGCTTCCTTCAGAGAAGCTTTGCTTGTTGAAGGTCAGGAAAGCTGCATAATAATCATACTCTTTAAATGCACCTGTAGACCTCCACAGTAGTAATGGAAAGATCTGTCAGTTTCAGTCCTCTCTGTTTCTCATTTTTTCCAATCTTAAATTCAATTCTCCACATTTCTGCAGCAATTTGCGGATTTTTTTAAAAAAAATCCTCATGAAAATTCTCCAGTATTTTAGTGCGAATTTCTCCTGAGAAACACACTTTTGTAGGCAGTTTTGATCTACACATTTTTGCAAACAATTTCTTGTCATATAATGCATTTTATATGCTACTTTCACTCATATATTCATTATTATGAACACTTTCCCCTATTTTATGCACTTTTATAAACATTGGTTGGTTGGCGAACTGCATTGCAAAATTTGTAGAAGTGTGAATTTGGAAGGATGCTGTGTTTAGGTTCTCATATTGTTTAGGGAAGTGCAATTTTTTATTTTTAATTAAACTTTATTAAATTTTAAAAAATATTTACAACAAAAACAAACTACAATGAGATATAGAAACATTTCAGTCTGATAAACACAATAGACAAAAAACAATTCCATGGGAAGATTCTGTTCCTAGTAAGGTACAAATTTGGTAGATTTGGCTTGAAATGAGAAATGAATAGACATTCCCATCCATCTTACTCCACAGACAATCAGTCTACTTCTGTACTCCATGAGCTATACAGTGGGATCATGCCTGGCCCTGCCTCTAGACATCCACACATTAGTGTGATTATTTGCAAATAAAGGCTATATGTGAACAGTATCTTCCATGTAGGCTCTTGCACATTTGAGAAACCAGCACAACTGAGTGTCCCAATTACATGGAGGCCTGTGGCTTGTTCTTTGCAGACAACCACAGTAGCACATGGTCATTTAGATACGGGCCAGGCAGCATGCCTGATTCCAGGGATGATCCTTCATTCCCCAGTACTCAGGAGATGTCGCTTTCACACACATAGGGTTCTTAGTTCTTATCCAAACTACAGATTCCCATAACTACATGTAACTCAAAATTTTCAGATGATTCCAGCTCTTACTTGGGAACCAAAATCTGTTCAAATTATTTTGAGTTTAGCTGATATAGTTAAAACATGTTCGTTTCACAATTCTTTTTCATCCCACATATGTGGCACATAAACTGTTATGGGTGCAGCCATGTGTTTGGGAGCTCCCTTTTTAACTTTCATGTTCTCCAGTTGGCCTTGACCCAGAGCACCATATACCACCAGCATTTCCCATAATATGTACCCATCTATCCTTACCCTACTCAGTAGCCCAGAGTTACTCATGCCAGAAAAGGGGGGGGAGGAGGCTCAAAGGCTCAACTGAACCCTGAGCTGATCCAATATGTGTTGGTGCAGGGATGGATTGAGTCAATGATTCAATAAAATCTGGATAAAACTGGCCTTGAAGGGAAACGTAATACAGAAGCTGCTATATTTACATTCTTTATTTTATTTGCAACACTGTTTCTGAAGGTTTGCTATAACCCAAATCATTTTCCTCTTCAAGGTCTAACTTTCTGATATTGAATTGATAGTCTGCCTGCCATTTTTTCCCCCTACAGAGCAATTATGTAGTTGGGATATGAATGTTTTCTCTCTCATTTAAATACTCATCCACACTGGAGTTTAATGTGGATTTGAAGCTGCTTCTATTCAAAGCTCTGTTTTTTCTGCAGTGTCCATACAGGTGGCAGCTCGCACTTTACCTGCTAAATTCAGGTTTGCCCAATTAAAGGATAATCCAATAAGGGGAGAAAAATATAGGACACTGGGCCCAAAGTCCTGTAGGACCCTGCAGAGTTGCGCTGCGGAATGGAGAGTATTGAGCGAGCTTATGTGTGTGTGTTTGAATCTTTGCTAGGATTCTACCTTCCCTGCAAATTAGTCAGACAGAGACTTTAAGCTTTAAAATAAGAAATAACTACTTTATTCTGGAAGTACATGTTTGATAGGAAAGAGTCCTACATCTAGCTAACTAGCTAAGTTGGAGCAGCAAGCACTGAGCCCAGTGCTCGCCCTCATGCTGGAGGAGAGGGAGAGACAAAGGAAAGATGTCTGCTCCCCTCTCGAGAGAAAGAAGAAGACTGGAAGGAGGGAAGGAACTGGGATCAACATCCTTTGCATATCAGCCTAGCAGTAAGGAAGAGACAGCAGAAGATCAAAGGGATAGGTATAGCCTAGCAACCAAGAGGTCTCCTCTCTAGCTACCCTTTTTAACCCCATGCAGCCTCAACCCACAAGTTGGAGTTGGACCTCATACATTCCAACAAAAAATATAGAATTCCATGTTACCCAACTGTGGACACACTGAAGCATATTGTGTGGATGGGCTTTTTTATGTGTTTGGTGACATCTTGCTTGGTGCCCTCTAGTGCCACACCCGCTGCTTCCACTTTGTTTCCATCAGCCCAAAGGAAAGCTGCCCTTTCCCACCAGTTGTTGCTGAAGGCACGTTTGTGGTATTTTTATTTTTAAAAAACAGCTCTTTTGTGTAGAACTGCTCTCACACAAAACAGTTATATTAAAAATAAAAATAAAAATTGCCCTTGCAGGTACAGGAGGCGAGAAAGGAAAAGGGAGGAAAGGAAGCAGCAGCTTTTTATGCAAGTGGCTCCAAATCCTTGCTTGGCTTAACACACATTTTTTATTTTTACTTTTACTAGAGCTTTATGCAAATCTGGTATATCAGAAAACTTATATTTCAAAAATGAAAGTTACAGCTAAACAAATGCTCACATACATGCCCACAAGGGACATCCTGGCGTGGAGCAAGACACACATATTTATTTTACTGCTCTTTTGTGCAAACTTGGTATATTAGCTAGATCAAGATGGATGGTATATTGGAAAACCTTTTTTAAAAAATAAAATAAAATAAAAGTGCACAACATGCATGCCCACAAGGGGCCTTGGGTTTCTGCAACTTACAGTGAGTGAAAAAGTACTAATTGAGGGGAGGAGACGACAACACACAGCATAAATACATCACATCAATTGCTGCCCACTAGTGTGATTGGGAGACTTTGAGCTAGATTTTGGAGGCATAACATTGAAAGAGCTCATATGTGGACCAAAGGCCACAAACACGCATACAGAAACAGTGACAAGGTGTATTTTGCTGGTGGGGTATGTCGGGATGAAGTCCCGTTACTTTTTCTACAGCTGGCCCTCTCCAATCCACCACCCACTACCACCAGGGAGAAGCAAGAAGCAAGAGAGAAGCCTTCCCCTGGCCAAACAATACAGTGGAAATAAATACTTTTATAAATAAATAAATGAGTTTTGGCCCAGTGGGAAAGATGGGGGTGGGGTGGAGAAAGCAACGCAAACAAGCCCAGCACCTTCCCTGACTGCTTCCATCCTTGGGCAAGGGAGAAAGAGGCACTCCCCGAAGGAAGCAAAATTGTCCCTGTGCAATGTGTGTTTCTTAGAGAGAGACTAGAGGAGAAGGGTGCTTGGCCATGGAAGGGTTAAGGAAAGTGAACTGGATTGCTAGAGAGGAAGCAGGTTTGGGGTCGGCTGGAGGAAGGGAGGAGGTGACTGGGCTGTTTTTTTTTTTTTTACAATAATTTTTATTCAAATTTCCATAAAACAAACAAAACAAAATCATAAAACATTCAAAGACAAAAAACAAAACAAAAATGATTAAACAAAAAAATAAAATGTTGACTTCCCATTTGTCACAGATCAGTTATAGGTCTACAATATATAACAATCCTGTCTCTTAAATTATATTATAAAATCACTTTCCTCCAGTAGTTATCTTAATTAATCATCAAATCTCATAGACATTACTTTATTCTTTCCACAAAAAGTCAAAGAGAGGTTTCAATTCTTTAAGAAATATATCTATCAATTTTTCTCCAAATAAACATGTCGATTAATCCATCTCGTTAATAATAATAATAATCTTATTGTCATAACCATAGTCCAAATAAACATATCGATTAATCCATCTCATCAAATCTGTTAAGTCCAATAATTTCAATAGCCATTATTCCATTATCCATATTAATTCCATCTTCCATCTTCAATAGTCCTGTTAAGTCCAGTAATTTCAGTGTCCAATCTTCCATTATCAGTATTCCATAATAATCTTGCTGTCATAGCCATAGTCATATATTAAGAGTCTGATGGGAATTTCCTCTATCCCAAATATTTTCTTGCCATCGATTCTGAATAAGTTGCTGAAATATTGTTGTAAAGTCATATCTCTGTTCTTCTTTTTTACAAAATGCACTGGCTCATCTCTTGAAAGTTTTTCCATTGTCACATGGCTGCAGTTAATTCCATAGATTTTCTCTATATCAAGCTCCATCACGTCATTCCAGTCCAGAAAATTATCCAAGCCATTGATAACTTTATCTCTAATATCTTCATTAATTTCTTCAGAGATAACGTTAAATTCCAAACAGTAGATTTTATTTCTAATATCCATAAACTCCAGATCTTTTTCCAATTCCACATTTGTTCCAATCTCCAGGGCTTGTATCTTCCCTTTATTTTTTCTTTTCTCATCTCTGATCTCATTCTCCTCTCTCACAGGATCCCCTATTTCTTTAAGCTCCTGCGTCATTTTGCTCAGTTCAATTTTCAGCTCCTTACTGCGACTGGGCTGTTTTGAAAGGCTGCATTAGGTGGTTCCCTCTTGGGATCGAGTGAACTCTCTGTCATGCTGTGGGGTGAAGGGGAATCCCAGGGGTGCAGGAGGGGGTCCCTGGGAAAGTGAGGAAGGGGGGAGATCATCCAGTAAAATGGGGAGAAAGGGGGGAGACCTTCTGATTGGGAAGGTGGAGGATCCCATTGGTCGAGCACTCGCCTTCCCACCCCCCCCAATACCAACCTGTCCCATCTGGTGTATTTTTGCATGTGGCTGAGCTCAAATCAGGTGAGGAGACTCTTCAAGTACAACATCAAAGCTTTAGAAAGTGGGCAGAAAAAGGTGGAAAGGGGTAGGGCGGGATATACCTTTAAATAATTATAATAGGGAGAAAATCAGGAGGGGAAGTGGGAAAACCCCAACAGACCAAGTAGGTGAATCCCAGTTCCTGTTGGGTGCAAAGCTTGCGGGATCATCAGAAGGAAAGCCCCAGCACTGCTGGGAACAGGAGGCTGCTTCTGGTGAATCTTTGATCTGCCCCAACAAGGCAGCTCTTTGTCTGTCTCCGTGGGTGGAGGAAATATACTGGACAGCAGATGATGCAGAGAAATGCTATTTTGTTCTGAAATTAAACAATTGAATATATGTCAAAATAAAGGGGGGGAGGTATGGTTTAGCTGGAAATGTGTTATGCACAATTGAGTTCGAAAGATGAATAAACCATCTACAAATCTGCAAATTAATCACCTAGCATCTTTGTAACTGAGTGACGGGACTTCAAGATAGTTTGGATTAAATAGAAGCCAAGGAGAAAGGGGAGGATAAATGTGTGTAAAATTAAGAAAAAATGGATAAAGAGGTTTTTCTCCATCCCTCATAATACTAGAACCCAGGGCCATCCAACATCCAATGAAGCTGAATGATGGGAGATTCAGAACAGGCGTCAAGAAGTACAACTTATCACCGTGCCTGGTTAAAACTACAGAAATCTCACCCACAGTATGGAGAGATAGCAACGAACTTGGACAGCTCTACATGGGGATTACACATACCATGGGGCAAGAGACAGGCTGCAGGCTGGGGCAAACAAAAAAATCTCAATTTCAACCACAGATATTTGCCCATCCAGCCTACAGCCTGTCTCTTGCTCAGCAGTGTGGTGCCTCTTCCTCCTCCGTGGCCTGGGACTGCTCGAAAGGCTGTTGCCACAACCTCCACTCTGCCATTTGGTCCCAGGGGGCCTTCCTTACCTGCCTCCTCCTCCTCCGTAGAAGGGGTGGTGGATTGGTGGTGCTGGTGAATCCATGCTGTGTGTGTTTGTGTGAGGGGGGCTGAAAGGGCCATGGCTGCCCAAAGGGGTGTGGCATGAAGGGACCCTGCACTTCTAAATTTGCCAATACACCACTGACAGTGACCCACATATGCATGAATGCCTTACTGTGGACACAGCCTTAGGCTGCTGTTTAGAGATTTGCAAATCTTCTAAATTGCTTTGTCTAGCACAAATGAGTATTCCACCTCTTTGGTCACAGTATCAAACGTTATAAGCTGTGTTCTGCAGGCACCTTCTGTCATGGTTTACTTAGGATTGTGGAGTTAAACGGCAAGACAGAGAGGGATACCTCAAAGAAGAGACATGCTTGAGACCAGGGGATTCTACAAGAGACACTCTTTTTGACTACGCCACCTGCTTTGTCCCTGCTTTGATCTGTTTGGGAACTAGCACAGCTTAGAGAGCCTACCCTTTGGAAATGCCCTTCCTCTAAAGTATTGATTGATCCATCTCAGAATTTCCTTCTTTCATCACAACTATCACTGCTCTGCCTCAAGGGAGATGGAAAATTAAAATGTGGCAAATGTGGGTCACAGAAGAGTAGTTGCAACTGCTGCAGGAAACAGTTGGAAGATATGGTACAAAAATTGGGTTTTTGATGCACCATGAGTCAGCTCAGCTATCGGACATCACGGAGCTAAGCTGCTCATGAGATTTTACTGTTTTCCTCCTTCCTACAGAATCTGACCACTGCATGGCAAATCAGTGCTTTTGACATCTGAGTAATTAACATGCAGCGAGAATATTTGCATTTTATGAAGGAACAGAGCATGGAGAGTTTGGGGATATAAACTGGCCTCTTCCCCTTTCTTCAATAATGTTTCTGCTGTATGGTGTCCCAGTAGCCTTCATTTAAAATCAGGTTATAGATTAAATAGCTTCTTGAGATGACCTTTGTCTCTTGTCTAACCTTAGTCCTCCATAAAATATTTACAAATAACAGGGTGGCCAAATATTAATAGTTCCAAAATAAGGATAATTCTGGAGCTTTGAGAACTGAAATACATTCATTAGATTTTGGATCTCTGGAAAAAAATAATGTCCATCTAACCATCTAGAGATGATCATTTTCTGTCTTTGTAGAAATTGCTTTATACACCACACAGTGGTCTGAAGGAGCATTTTCCCACACAGCCAGGGCCCCTTATGGATAGTCAGGATACACAATACAGTTGATGCTCCACCTAATTCTGTTTGGTCCATGGTTATTGACTACATGCATTCAAGCATGGCCATAACACTAAGTACCCAAACTGAAATATTAAAATGGAGGATAACTTTTGAAAAGATGTTTCCTTTCCTCACAAGTGAAATCAGGAAACAATTTAATTTAATTATAAAATTGTTGAGGCACAAGGGACCAGATAAAATTACTTGGAGAAAACAGTTACATTTTGCAGGCCACCAGGTAACTGCTCCACTATCTTTTCTATTTACTTTTTGGATTTATGGTCAAGCCTGTCACAAAATTGTGGCTGTGTAATCAGTATTTAAATTCTCAGGACACAAAAACCCAACCAAAATAAAATAGCACAGGCCCACATTAATCCCCCCAGTACTGAGTTGTGTGGGCATTTCTCTGTGTTATCTTCCTGGTCAGTAATAGACAAGAGGTGGGGCATCAGCAATCCTCCGACTTCTGGTCACCCATGTCGCTGCTGCATACCAGAATGAAGAAAAGGAGAGGCAAGCCAGTGGCAAGGTTAGTGCAGTGCAAAAGCATTTTTCTTGTGGTAAGGAGTTCCATAGTTCAGCTTTCCTCAAGCTAAGTACAGACATTTGTTCTGGATATATTGTGACAGCCTCCCTGTTTTAGGCAGAATTTCCATATCCAGATGGTCTAAATGAAGACGGCTTTTTCTTTCATATTTATTCCTTCCCACTACATGCATCTCAGCATATTTTATCCATCTCCTGTAACTTCTCCTAGTCTCCTTTCAAATTCAACTAGTACCTTATTCCCCACTTTTTTACTCTCTTCCTTTCTATTCCCAGTTTGTTTTCTTATTGTTTATCCTCATAATATAAAAATGAATATTAACCTTTTATCTCACTTTTCTAATTTTCTTCAGCAGCTCCTTCAGCCCTATCCCCTCAGAGGAGGGAAGCCTTCCTGCCTCCCGGCTGAGTCCCAGCCACATTTATTCAACATGCAAGGATTGCTGGTACTGGCACTAGTCCAACAAAGAGGCTATGGCAGAGGAAGGAGGCTGGGCAGGCAAGTGAGGAAGCACTGGGCAAGCTGTGGCACTAAGACCCACATGAATGTGGTTTAAAGCCCACTGGTGGGTCATGGCCCACTGTTTGAGAAACACTGCTCTAAGTGATAGAAGAGAAGGAGCCAAATTGGACTTCTCTGGTGAAGATTTCCAAAGTGAGAGCACTACCATAAAAAAGGTTCATATCTGGCCACATTTCCAATGGCAAAGGCAATCTAAGTAGGGCTTCCTCAAACAATCTTAAATTACAGGTGAGGAGGGCATGTTGATAAATAATTTGCATATTGCAGAAATTTATGCTGCCTGGATTAGTAGGACAGATATAAAGCAACTCTAACAAGGAAGCTACATTTAAACAGTGCCAGGGTGTGGTTCATTATCAGTAAAGGGCTGAAAAGTTGTAAAGGCCTTCAGCAATGTTCAGCTTCAAATAATTTTTTCCAGTGAACTTTTCAATTTGTCCATCTTTCTAAAATTAAGCAATAGTTTTTCAAGAAGGTGATGATGACAGGTAATAATTATTTACTGTTATAACTTACATGTGAATAGAAGGAGAAAGTTAAAGTCCAGCAAAATTAATACAAATAAAAAAATCAGTAAACAGGAAGTCGTAATATATATATGACTAATGTTAAGGGGGGGAGTATGGACCTTTAATAGTGAGGTCATTCTTCCATTAACTAAAGAAGGTGGTAAGATTAACTCTATGATGCATGTAACTTTACAGTTGACAGCGAGGACATTGATACCTTGGCACATTCATTAACCTAAATGGAGACAATAGTCAAGAAATCAGAAGGAGGCCAGGACTGGAGAGGGCAGCTATGAGAGAACTAGAAAAGGTCCTCAAATGCAAAGATGTATCACTGAACACTAAAGTCAGGATCATTCAAACCATGGTATTCCCAATCTCTATGTGTGGATGTGAAAGTTAGACAGTGAAAAATGCGGATAAGAGAAAAATCAACTCATTTGAAATGTGGTGTTGGAGGAGAACTTTGCGGATACCATGGACTGCGAAAAAGACAAATAATTGAGTGTTAGAACAAATTAAACCAGAACTATCACTAGAAGCTAAAATGATGAAACTAATCCTACTTTGGACACATCATGAGAAGACCTGATTCATTAGAAAAGATAACAATGCTGGGAAAAACAGAAGGGAGTAGAAAAAGAGGAAGGCCATAAGTCATAGTCGACTTGGAGGCACATAACAACAACAAGATAACAAGATTAAAATAGCAGATTATGAAATGGGATTTCGTTTTATTCATTTTTTTCACTGAGGAAATGTATATTCTAGTGTGTAGTGCTCAAAGTGTCTTTTGACAAAAAGTCATAAAACATTAAAAACATCACCAATCAATAAAATAGAGGCAAAAAATTATCAAATATTTACAACCCTAAACCAAAAGAGATACAACAGCATGAATAAACCGACCAATTTTAATAAGCATTTAAACAAAAAGCACAAGATAAAAAATTGAAGTAAACTCAGCATTAAGCAACACAATTAGAATACTCAAGAAAAAGCAAAACATCCCAAAAAGGAAATCTCTTCAAAATCAGATAGCTCAAAAGGCTTTGGAAGAGAAACCAGAGGTATGAAAAAGATTTGGACAAATATTGAATTGCGGAGCTTCTCCAAGCTGAAACCAGATGTCTCCGAAGCACCCTGAACTGAAGCAGTGACCTGTAAAGCATTTGGAAGAATTTTGGTGATTTGGATTTTCTGTTTGTCTGCAAAAATGGAAATTTTTCTCCCCTAGTTTGCCATTTAAGGAAATGCCAGGATGAGGCAGTGAAGGGAGTGTGCTCGTTTGTAACCAACATGTCTAGCTTCCAATAAGAGGGAATGATTTTAACAGTCTGGGACACAAAACACCCCTCCTGTGGCAAAAATAGATTTCTTGGGATATTTTTCTATCCCAGGTGCTTTCTAGAGAAAAATGTGTAAATAGTAAGTCGCTGAAATGTGAGGATATTGCTTATTACTGTACAAATTCTGCACTGCAAAAAATGTATCCAAGGAAAGATTTCCCCATCACCACCATTGCTGATGTGCTGCACCTTTCCAGATGTATCATATATGTCTTTAGAATTTCTTCATACTCTGCTATGCAATTAGTTAACATGGGTATCAATGCACAAAGTTTAAAACAAACATTTTTTATTGGTACAAAAAACTTCACTGCTCAGGACTCAAAACTTGGGGTAGATTCCTCTGTAGATTTAATGTGTAAATTTTCAAAATCACCATCATGCAGTATATAGCATGCAGTATGTTCCTGTAGAAAAGAAAGAATCACTTTAGTGATAGGTGTAGCATACTATCAAAAACAGCATACAGGGACCTTTATATGAATACTATTAAAAACAACTGCTCAGAAATAAAACACTTACTTGTAGACTTTCTTTCTCTGCAATGATTTCCATGCCTTCAGTCAAATGTTCCTGATCATGTCTTTTCGTCCAGCTCCGTTTTTCCCTCTGCTGGCTTCACAGGTCCCAATCATCAGTGGGCTCTACAGGCTGCAGAGCATTCTCTACCTTTAGGAGTAGTGCTATCAGATCATACCTACAATTGGTCTCTATCATACTAGACCTCACTAGAACCACTGGAATCCATCTTCCAATTTACCAGGAATAGGACTTCAGGGTCAGGAATTTGCTCCACTTTAAGCAGAGCTACAGGGAAGCTCTATGTTGCAGCAGAGTCTTCCCTGCTTACATTCATACTCTCCCTCTCTCTGGGATTAATTTTAATTCTTATCATTAGGGATGGGAAGGGAGAAATAATAATAATAATAATAATAATAATTTAATTTGTGTGTCGCCTATCTGGCCAATGGCCACTCTAGGCGACGTACAATTCAATTGCAAAATGCATCACAATAAAATACAAATAAAATACAATATAACAGTAAAATAGTAACAGTTCAGAGTAATAGACAATTTGTGCTAAAAATTAACCCTCCCCAGAAGTCCCAAAGGCCTGTCTGAAGAGCCAGGTCTTCAAGGCTTTGCGGAATACGTTCAGGGAAGGGGCATGCCGAAGATCGTATGGGAGGGAGTTCCAGAGAGTGGGGGCCGCCACTGAAAATGCCCTCTCTCTAGTCCCTACCAACCTAGCTGTTTTAGTTGGTGGGACTGAGAGAAGGTCCTGAGTGGCTGATCTTGTCGGGCGGCATAATTGGTGGCGCTGGAGGCGCTCCATCAGGTAAACTGGGCCGAAACCGTATAGGGATTTAAAGGTTAATACCAACACCTTGAATTGAGCCCGGAAAATAACTGGAAGCCAGTGCAGATCGAACAGCACTGGGGTGATGTGTTCCCGGCGGCGACAATTTGTGAGTAGTCGAGCCGCAGCATTTTGTATAAGTTGCAATTTCTGGACCGTTTTCAAGGGTAACCCCACGTAGAGCGCATTACAGTAATCTAAACGAGAGGTGACCAGGGCATGTACTACTAGTGGGAGCTGATGAACAGGCAGGTAGGGTTGCAGCCTACGAATGAGGTGTAATTGATACCAAGCTGCCCGGCTCACTGCCGAGATCTGAGCCTCCATGGACAGCTTGGAATCAAGAACAACCCCAAGGCTGCGGACCTGGTCCTTTAGGGGTAATCTCACCCCATTGAACATCAGGTCAACATCACCCAACCTACCCTTGTCTCCCACAAGTAGTATCTCAGTCTTATCGGGATTCAGCTTCAACCTGTTCCTTCCCATCCATCCACTCACGGATTCCAGGCACTTGGACATGGTCTCCACAGCCAACTCTGGCGAAGATTTAAACGAGAGATAGAGCTGAGTGTCATCCGCATGTTGGTGACACTGCAGCCCAAATCTCCTAATGATTGTCCCCAGCGGCTTCATATAGATATTAAATAGCATGGGAGAGAGGATAGAGCCCTGTGGCACACCACAATTGAGAGGCCAAGGGTCTGAAACCTCCTCTCCCAATGCTACTTGTTGATGCCTATCGGAGAGAAAATTCGATTCAGTTTACATTTAAAGGTGAACCTACCTAACTGGCATTTTCTGAAACCATACACTAACTAAAACACAACTACCCTTCAAAATTTGCACGTCTCTGAATTTTGCAAAGCAGTTCTCCAGCCAAGTAATCTGTACAAAAATGCTTACACTAAAGTGTGCATATATGAGTGAAAATAACAGTGAAAAGGGAACTATTAGGGCTGTGCACATCCTCCCTACCCACCCCATGGCTCTGATCTGGGGGGGGCATCAGGCCAACCTATCCTGAGTTGACCTGAGGACCACCTCCCGACCTCAATTCTAGTCCTAAATAAGTTTGGGGGTGGGGCTAATGTTTAATTAAGACTTTAAAACCCTAATTAAACATATAACTGAGAGAGGGGAGAGGAAGAAGACCTTGCTTTTCCTCCCCCCAACTGAGATGCAGGTTGATTCTCCCTTCCCCCGCCTCCAATCAGTGCCTCAGTGAAGGATTTGTTTGGTAGGAAGGCATTGCAGCACCCTGCAGAACCAACTCTCCTGCTGAACAACTGATCCTGCGTGGGTGATGTTCCACAAACTGCTTTCCTAAGGAAAGCACCTTGCAAACCACCAATCCCAGGATTGCTCCTGAGGCTCAACAGCCAACAAGGCCAGGGAATAAACCTACATAATTCAGGTTTGCAATGGGGTTTCCTTGAAGAAAGTGCTTTGCAAACTAGCACCCGCGGTGATCCATATCTGCCTCTTATAAAGAGGTATGCATAAAATGGGTTTTTCTATTCTCAGATTTACCTCAGTGGATCAGAGCATAAGAATCTATAATTTGAGTGACCTCTATAAATCAGACCTTGTGTTAGCTCCAAGTTTTAGGATGGTGAGAACTGGGTTGCTAATCTCCGGAAGAAACCTAAAGATAGTGAGTTTGTGTATCAGTGGAAAACAGGCATTTCTAACAAACAATGGGACCATCTGGACAAGGGTCGCAATATCATTTAACCTTTAGGGGATAACAGATCAATCCCCCAAACCCAGGAATTTACAGAAAACATTTCTCAGGAGACAGGGGTCTTATTAGAAACACATCTGGTAAAGCCAGAACTCCTGTCTGCAATTCTAAAGTTTTCCAGGTTCTTCACTTGTCACTTCAGTATCCGCCTTCCATTTTACATGTTACTTAATGTAATTCAGAAATACATATATGGTCATGATTCCATGGGCTTTAGCAGCACCTCTATCTTGGGGACTCAACTGCTGTCTTATTCTACACAACACACCCTAGGAACAGCATTGGAGCTAAACGGAACCATGAGAACTAAGGAAAGGTGAGATCTTTCAAGGAGCGAAGCCTACAGTAACGGTGGAGTTTTGACTCACGGCTAGACGCAAAAGTTCCTTTCTGTCCTTAGACTGTCACTGTAATCTTCAGGAAAAGTATATTCACCCTAAATGCTTGAACTCCTTTATTTTCTTTTTCTCTCCACGTGATTTGACATATCTCTGAGTGTGCATAAGGGTTAGGTTCTCTGACTTATTCTATCTAGGGACGAGTGATTGGGTTGAAGTTAGAACGCTCCCGTTTTGACTGAATTGTAAAATACAATATTTTTCCTGTTTCTTCTTCTAATAAACCAATCTTTATATTACTTTCTGTGTGGTTCATTGGGGTTAAGGGTAAAGTTATACATGCATAAGAGTGACATGTGGATTTAATTCCAGCAAAAGATTTTACTACCCTCACAAAGTGGCTTTTGAATTTCTAGTGAGTAAACACAGATGTGGAGATTCAAACGTAAATATGTAACACTCTCCTCCCTGAGTGATGCCCCACATCCTAACAGCCCCAGGCCACTCTGGGTCATCCCACCCAACTTGGAGCCATCCATGGCTGTTAGAACCCTATTTGGCTGAGGCCCAAAAAGGTCCAAATGGGCCTGATTTGGCTCTGGCCTCAGCTGAATCTGGTGCACAGTCCTAGGCATTCTATTAAGTGAAATTGCTTCCAAAAATGTGTGTATTAGGCAAATACAAATATGTATGAGAAATTTGCATGAAAATGTTGAGGTTTTATTTTTTTTTAAATCACAAAATGATATGGAAATATGGAGAAGTGAACTTAGGACTGGAAAATGAGAACCTGACATTGAAGATTCACCAATCCCTACATACCAGGGAAAATTATAAACTCCTAAACATTATCCAACTATGATCTGCCCTTCTGAGTTGAAGGTTTGAGGTTGTCATGCACTGATCCAGTGGCACAGAGAAAGACACAAAGCTTTAGGCACGGCAAGGCAAAGGTTGCTGGACCATGGATAACTCCAAGTAAGCAACTTGCTGCAACAAAGGTTGGGAGCAGACAGAGGCCTTTTAAGCATCTGTCTCCTCCAGACTACCTCTTTCAAGCTCCACCCCCTTGTACAGAACTTCAGAGCCTTATAAAGGGCCAACCCTTCAGCCTGAAGACAGGCACACATCCTGTATTCCACTGCCTCCCTCCTACTGCAGACTATCGATGTGAGGTGGGAGGAATCTGGTTATTCAGACTCAAGAGAAGATTTGTGAGAGGGACCTGGCTCTAGCTCTATAGGCCCTGGTAACCATAAACATATGTTTTATTGTGGTCAACCAACCATTTAAAAAGTACACAACTGGATAAAAACATAATCACAAAATCAAAACAGCAAAGGTGAGGATTTAAGAGCTAACAATCATTGAATGTCTAAGATTGACATTGAGAAATATTGCTACCTGTTCAGTAATGATTTTATGGATCCCTCAATGAAAATGCTCAGAAGAGTCTCTAAGGATTGACCAGGAAACTGCATCATAAGGGGGTGGATTATATGTTCTCTGACCCCTTGATAAAAACTACAGTAAAAAAACACATGGGAAACTGTTCAAGTTCCAGTTGATTACATAGACAGCACTTATCTTTAATAGGAACTTCAGCAAATCTGCCCTCTAACATCTTTGAGGGTATAGGCCCTGGTGATCTGAAAGGTTTCTGAGGTTCCACCAACCTCAGGCGCAATGGTCTCCCTATCTTCAGCAGTCAGCTCTGAGCCCTGAAGCTGGGCTGGCTCCTCATCTGATGCCCCTACATTCACCTCCATGTCCAGATCACTGCAAAAGGTTGTAGCAAACAGAAAACCTCACAGATCTCAAAGGGGTGCTGGTTGCCACCAAGTTCTCTGTCCTGTCTTGGCAAGCAAAACAGACTCCTAGTCCAAACCCAACAGCCCCCTCTTCCAATTGGCTGAGGGGATATCTCTGGTCCTCAAAATGTTTTTCTGAAACACAGGGCAGATTTGCTAGTGGGATCACAGAACCACTTTGGGCCAATATGATGAATGTCTGGAAATGGAAATGCAATTTCTAGTGATGTCAGGGCCATACATCATCCTGAGGAGGTGGAGCTTAAATGATCTAATAAGAGATACCCTTTCTATACTACACAAAACAATCTATTTACTTGTCTTTTCTGGAACATCAGAGAAAGGGAGAAAAAGGCATTTTTATACAGTAAGCTTATGTTGATAACTGATAATGGAACAATTCAAGACAGGCATCTGATCTTGCTCTGTTGGCACAATACATATGAGAAACAAACCACTGGACTGCTTTGAGGACTGGGTTGAACAGAAACACTGTAGACTATATTAAGTAATGGCACATACCTTTTGGCAGACAGACATGTTATCTGGGAACACTGTGACCTCACATGTTGGCATCCTCAGCTCCTGAGTCTGTAGTTTAGCACAAATGAACAAAATTGAAAGGATACTTCTTGATCCTGCCTCGCAATAAATGGAAGTTACTGACTAGGTTAAAAAAAAAAAAGGAGATCTGTGGCACCTTAAAGTCTTGCAGGTTTCCCATGCGTCTAGGTAAAGAGGACATGGCCTCAAGGCAAATGTAGAAGAGCGAAGCACAATAATAACTGATTGGAATGATCAGTCCCTCCAGACTGGTGTTTTATTGCTCCCATAGTGGGCCCTCCCTCCCAACTGTCACCACAGGGGCATCTGCAGAAACATCTTGCTTGGAGGGGAGTGAAAAGAAGCAGTAACAGCTTCTTCTTAAACAAACAAGCTGACTTTTCCATTTTACTGTAAAAAAATTAAAATATATATTTTAAAAAATAATACTTTGTGAGGTCCACCTGATAAGCAGTATATAAATGCCTTAAATAAATAATAAATATTGTGGGCATATTCTGTAACATGTTCTTGACTAAATAATACTGCATTAGTGGTGGATTTATTCTGCTTTATTAGTTGTTCTGTGTTGCTTCCTCAGTGCTACCACATTATTGCTATCCAGGGGAGCTAAAGTGCAACAACAGCAGGACAAAAGTAAACCAGAACATTTGGGTTATACAAAGTTATGGGATTTCAACAGGAAGTTACAAGATATGCACTGACTGGAAATGAAGCAGTGTGTGACCACTCCAAATCTTTTTCAGGCACAAATAGTATTGAAAGCAGGATTGCATATGACCTCCCTTATAGCATCATGAGCACAAATCATCATGAACGCATAATAAAAAAGGTGGCTGGAGAGGCCCTAAACCAGAGGTTTGGTCTAGGTAGCTTATGATCTTATGGCCTCTGTGCTTATCAAGTAAAATGGTACACCATTTAAAAGAAATTACACCTCTGGTGTGAAAAATGGGCAGGCTTGAACTACTTCCTAATGTTGCCGCAGTTTCTCTGAACAATTTCTCTTTGTGACTGTTTTTCTTTGTTAACCCACAGAAGCACTTTGGAATGAGTCCTGTGGAAGAATACATATTAATAATATTACAGCATAATGACAAGCATCCATTGATTTTGAAAACAAGATCATGAACGGCGTACTAGATTCACGCTGACTTCTGTTCATGGATCTTTTCTGCAGAATTAACATTATTTTTGTTTTGTTTTATCAAAACATGTTCTGTGTGGATCCCGGCTTTCTTATTACTTGTGAGAAAAGGAATATCTTCCTATTGGGACCACTTCCAGCCTCTCTTTCTCCATGCTGCATGGATATTAATGCAGCCCTGCCACACTGGCAAAACTCACACGCTGGGCTTGCAAGGGGGATCATTCATCGTGTATTCTTAGACGTGCCATCCTAGACATGTCTTCTGGTGCCATCGCTGTTATTTTTTAGACACCAGGTGAAGTCTGTCCTTGTTGCCTGAGTTTTTAATACTACTGAATATTATAGTGACTGCTTTTATCTATATTTTCTATATGATTGGTACTTTAGCATTGTTTTTATTGATTTTGTAACCTGTTTTGAGGGCTTTTATGCTGAAATGGTGGGGTAAATAACACACACAAACAAACACATCTAACATAGGGAAGGCTTCTCTGACATACCTTGAGCCAAAAACTTACTAAAATGTGTGTGTGTAAGAGAGAGAGAGAGAGAGCAGTTCCATTTTGTGGCAATAGAGGGAAGCAAACTCTGCTATTTATTTGGTGTAAGGGTTTGGGTTGGGAAGGACACAATAAAAAAACTGAGTAAGTTGGGATACAGAAGTGCACTGGTCTGATGCATTATTGTTACGGTGAGTCATAACTAAAACTATGTACTCATGCTAGTAGCTAGTGCTCTGCAGCCTCACGCCAGTTGTGCTGAACAGCCAATCACTGTTAGTCTTACAACAGCCATATTTGTCTTTGTTTTTTTTTTCAATTAATTTTTATTCTAATTTTCAAAACCAAAATAATACAAAAAGAAAACAACACAAATCAATAACTAATACAATACAAAAAAATACATATATATAAAAATATTGACTTCCAATTTGTCATAGTTCAGCTATAAATCTATAATATATAACAAACCTATCTCTTAATAGATTATAAAATCACCTTCCTCCAGCGGTTATCTTAGTTGGTTTCAAATCTCATTAACATCATATCATTTTAATATTCCACAAAAAGTCAAAGAGAAGTTTCCAATCCTTGAGATATATATCAATCATTTTTTTTTCTAAATAAACATGCCAATTAATCCAACTCATCAAATCTACTGAGTCCAGTAGTTTCAAAACACTATAATTCAACTATAAATCTATAATATATAACAGACCTATCTCTTAATAGATTATAAAATCACCTTCCTCCAGCAGTTATCTTAGTTGGTTTCAAATCTCATTAACAACATACCATTTTAATCTTCCACAAAAAGTCAAAGAGAAGTTTCCAATCCTTGAGATATATGTCAATCAATTTTTTTTCTAAATAAACATGTCAATTAATCCAACTCATCAAATCTACTGAGTCCAGTAGTTTCAAATCGCTCTTCTGTCATTATCCATATTGGGTCCATCTTCCATCTTTACGCACCCCAAAATCTTGCTGTCATAGTCATATAATAAAAGTCTGATAGGAATTTCCTCCATCACAGATATTTTCTTACCATCAAATCCAAACGTAACACTGAAGTATTGTTTCAAAGCCGCATCTCTGCTCCTCTTTTCCACATGATACACTAGTACATTTCTTGAAGGTTTTTCCATTGACACAAAACAGGGATTAATTCTATTAACTTTCTCCATTTCAAGTTCCATCAAATCCTTCCAGTCCAGGAATTTTTTTGAACCGATAATATCTTTATCTCCAATCTCTTCAATTCCTTCAGAGACAGCGCTGTATTCCAAACTGTAATATTTATCTCCAGGATCCGTCACAACCAGGAAATCCAAATCTTTTTTCATGTCCATATTTAAGCCAATCTCCATAGATTGAACCTTGCCTTTAATTTCTCTTTCATCCTTTTTTTGTTTTCCAGATCTATCTTTATTCTCCTTTCTCATAGAATCCTGAGTTTCTTTCAGCTCCTGTCTCATTTCATGAAATTCAGTTCTCCACGCTTGTCTATTATTTCTCAGTTCTTGTTTTATTGAGTTAATCCCATCCATTATTTTCTGAAGCATGTCTAGAAATAAAGTCCCTTCTTGTACATCCATGATCTTCTTAATTGCCATTCTTAAAACCAAAAGAACAAAACTCCTTCAATTTTCAATGTCCCAAGCAAAGAGCAGTTTATTTCTTTATTTAGTTACAAAGGAGTTAATCTTTCCAACCAACTAACGTCACACGCTAGACAGTCCTTATCTCTTAAATGTCCAGAAGTGCAAAAACAGCTTTTAGTTCACAGCGTTCAAATAACTAGTAGCAGAGAGAATGAGCAGATTCGTCAACAACAACAACAAAAAAGTAGATCAGAAAAAATAGTCCCTTATATATATTACACAAAAGTCTTGTAAATCAAAAAGATTTCTTATCTCTCCCAATCAGAAAGCTCTCATCCGTTGTAATCTTTAAAACGCAATTTTCCATGTCAGCTTTTTGCAATAAAAAAAAAGATAAGCTATTTATATTTTCTTCCCCCTTAGTTCCATAAATAAAGAAGGAAAGTCTTACCTCATCTAGGTTATCTTAATTGCTGTTACTTTGACAAATCTCTTTAGCTATATAGATAAGAAAATGATAAATGTAGACAGGAGGTTTGCCTGCTAGTCCGTTAAAAAAAAACGGGTCACTTATCCAGCTGAGCTAGCATAAAATCCTCGCTCTGTCTGAACTGCTGGAAGACAGACAATTCTGATGAATTCCAGGCTCCAACAATCGAAACAAAACTATGTGGCAGATCTCACGCTTCTTCCTTATCCGGAAGAAATCATCCCCAGTCAGAAAAAACCCTTCTGACTGAATTTAAAACTGGATAAGTTTCATCCAAGATGGGAGCCCGTCTCAGAGGCAGGACAGGCGGAGGGATCCTCCTGGGAAGTCTGGCCCCATATTTGCCTTTGTAAGGGCTGAATTAAAGATGGTGTCCCCAGAAGAGACCTATTAACCCTATTCAGGCATAAAAGAATGCAGCTTAGTGTACAGAGAGCCAGTGTGGTGTAGCGGTTAAGGTGTTGGACTACGACCTGGGAGACCAGGATTTGAACCCACACACAACCATAAAGCTCACTGGGTGACCTTGGGCCAGTCACTGCCTCTCAGCCTCAAAGGGAGGGAATGGTAAACCCCCTCTGAATACCGCTTACCATGAGAACTCTATTCATAGGGTCGCCATAAGTTGGGATTGACTCGAAGGCAGTCCATTTTTTCCATTTTCGTGTACACAGCATGTGCTTTGCATGTGAAAGGTCCCCTGTTCAATCCCTGGTCTGCAGAAAGGGCTGGAAGGGACCCCTGCCTGGATCCCTAGAGAGCAGCTGCTGACATTACTGAATTAGATGGACTTGGTTGTGGTCTGACTTGCATAAGGCAGCTTCCTAAAGTGTAGAGGAGGTGTAGAAGTTTGTGTACAGTGATCATCCATAAAAGCTACTTAACAGCCTACTGTCTTCACACTTGTTGCATTTTGCTTGGAGTTACTCTCTATGATCCTGGTGCCAGGATTTATTGTAGCATGCAGCTGGACACATCTAGTGAAGTGAGGAGGGGGGGAAAGCTTTTATGCCATGGGAACAAAGTTTTTGTTCCATTGAGCATATGGAGTGTAATAAAGAACTCACTTTTTAAAAAATGAAATATGAGAACAAAATAAATAAAAATAAAGATGAAAATTGTTTCCTTTCAGGCTTCATAACAAAAGGGCCAAATCAGGTATACATGCCTATTAAACAAGCACTTGCCTGTTTAGTTATAATGCAGAAGTGAGGGAGTAAAGCAAAAGCTCTTTCCACCCTTATCTTCCAGGACCCTGCTGCTTAAAGCCTTTTTTTCTCCAGCTCAGCTACAATGCCCGAACTGAGGGAAACAGCCTTAAAGCCGTGGAGCAAGAGAAAGTAATATCCAGGGAAATGGGATTGAGTTTTCCTTTGTGCTCCTTTTTAGATTAAAGGTTTTTTTTTAGATTAAAGGTTAACCCCCACTCCCTGTTTATAGCTGAAACTGAAAGTGTGTAACACCAATTTTTTTAAAAAGGGATCCAGCGAGGATCCTCAAAATTATGGGCCAGTTAGGTTAATGTCTGTTCTGGGAAAACTGGTAGAAAGGATTGTCAATAAATTACCAAACTGTCAATAAATTACCAAACCTATAGAACTGGGGGTTACCACCCAATGCGCTTTGCAGGCCAGCTCCACTACCTAACCCCAGGAATGGGAACTCCAGCCCCCTTACCCCTCAGGTATTATCGCACAGCATCCTCACTCGCATAATGCCAGCCCGCTCATGCTGCTTGGTTGGAGAGACTCCCTGTCTCCTCCCTTCCCATGGGTTGCCAAGACTTCTCCTCCTCTCCCCCCCCCAGGTTGGCAACCCTCCTCCTCTCTTCCCCTTCAGAGGAGGGAAGCAGAGGAGTGAGGCAGCTAGCTAAGGCAAACCACACAGGAATAGTCAGGACTGGCCATGGCAGCACCTCAGCAACCATCCTGCACTCCCACTAGGGTTGCCAGGCTCAGGGCCTGAGACTGATCCTGTATGTTTAAGAGAAGAGAAAGTCAGCCAGGTGCAAGTGTTCTTGCAACACTGTAATGGGAAAAACCACAAGGTGGAATTCTCCCTTCCCCCTGCACAACCTTTAAAGATAAAGAAGACCTCTTGGTTGCCAGGCCCGGCCTCCAAGAGGTCTTCTGTATCCTTAAAAGTCCTACTTCATCAGTCTTTTAGAGTTCTTTAAGAGTGTCAAAAAGCACATAGAGATGACCCAGTTGAAATTGTGTACTTAGACTTTCAACAAGCTTTTCATACATTACCTCACCAAAGCTTTCTGAGTAAGCATAGCAGTCACAGAACAAGAAGAGAGGTCCTCTTGTAAATCAGTAACTGGTTAAGAAACAGGAAGCAGAGAGTAATAAATGGACAGTTCTCCCAATGGAGGGGTATAGAAAGTGGAGTCCCCCAAGGATAGCTATTGGGACCTGTGCTTTTTAGCCAAGTTTGCTGATGATATGAAATTGTTCAGGGTGGTTAAAACAAAAAGGGACTATGAAGAGCTCCAAAAGGATCTCTCCAAACTGGGTGGATGGGCAGTAAAATGACAAATGCAATTTAATGTAAGCAAGTATAAACTGATACAAGTCAGGGCAATAAATCTTAACTTCACACATAAACTCATGGGGTCTGAACTAGAGGTGACTGATCAGGAAAGAGACCTTGGGATTATAGTGGATGGCTTGATGCAGATGCTGATCCAGACTGCAGCAGCTGTGAAACAGTTGGATTCCATGCTAAGAATAATTAGAAAAGGGATTGAAAATAAAACTGCCAACATCATACTGCCATTATACAAATATATGGTATGATCGCACTTGGAATACTGTGTACCATTCTGGTCATCTTACCTCCAAACAGATACTGTACTGTAGAGCACAACTCAAAACAGTAGTTCACAAGTTCAGGGCGTAAGTTCAGAAATGGCAACCAAAATGATCAAGGGGATGGAGCCACTACCCTATGAGGAAAAGTTGCAACATTTGGTGCTTTTTATATTAGAGAAAAGGTGAGAAAGAGGAGACATAAACAGAAGTGCATAAAATTATGCATTGTGTGAAGAAAGTGTATAGAGAAAAGTTTTTCTCCTCTCATCATATTAGAACTCATGAACATCCAGTGAAGCTGAATACTGGAAGATTTAGGACAGATAAAAGAAAACATTTCTTCATACTGCGCATAGTTAAGCTCAAGAGGCAGTGATGGCCACCAACTTGGATGGCTTTAAAAGAAGATTAGGCAAATTCATGGAGGGAAAGGCTATCAGTGGCTACTAGTCACAATGGCTATGCTCTACCTCCACTCTCAGAGGCAATATGCCTCTGAATGCCAGTAGTTGGCAGTCAAAAGTGGGGAGTGAACTACTGTGCTCCGGCTCTTGTTTCTGTCTTCCCATCTGGTTGGCCACTGAATAGAATTCTGGACTAGAAGGGCCTTTGGCCTATCCAGCACAGATCTGTTTTGGCCTCATTAAGCCTGTAATGTCAGAGCCTTTCCTTACTCCCCATTCTTTCCTTCCTTTTTCCATCCTGTTATTTTCCCTCCCCTTTCTCTTTCTTTTTTGAATTTATCCTCCTTTTCATTTCCCTTTTTCCTGTTCCTTTTTTTCATGAGAAAGAGACACAGGAGTGATGTTCATTGACTGGAAGGGAGCTGCATGAGTTACTTGTGCAGTGGATGGGGGGACCTAAGAAGAAACCCTACCTAAAGATGCCTCCTAGTCCTGAACCCCCTGCCACCTGTCTTTTTACTATTACCAACCATTCTTCTTTTTTAAAAAGTGGGCTGAACAGCAGAACAGACAGCACCATCCACCTGCTCGATGCCTTTATCTGCTCAGTGGTATTACCAGTTCTGCTTCGTAGTCTATATTTCTTTTCTGGATGACCCACCTTTGCTTTTGCACCATTTAAATGAATGGCCTGTTCATGCTGAGGTGAAGTAAAAAAAGAAAGCATTGTGCTGCATGTATTTCTGTGGACTGCCTTAAAGCAGCAATGGGAACCTGTGGCCCTCTGGATGTTGTTGGACTCCATCTCCCATCAGCCCCAGACAGCATGGCCAATGGTTAAAGATGATGGGAGCTGGAACCCAACAACATCCAGAGGGCTACATGTTCCCCATCCCTGCCTCAAAGAGAGGCTGCTGCAAGTACTTTAAGGGAGGAAGTCTGCAGTGATCCCCCCCTTCATTTCTTGCTTATATCCCATTTTTTGTTCCCAATGGTAGCTCCAAGAGGTTAACCATAAACAGCAAACAAATCAATTAACATAATCTGTCACAAAATATATAACAAAACATAGCATATATCAAAATATAGAACAAGTCAAGATATGTGGAACTCAATCCTTTCCCTTCCACTTGCCAAAAGAAGGGGAGAATTGTGCCATGCATAGAAATAGATGGCCTCCTATACTCAAGGCAGATGCTTTAAAGGAAGTAAGCATTTTTACTTCTATATTTAATTGCCATCCTCCAAGACTGTGGGGGGAGGCGACTTTTCTAGGAGCAAACTTTCACACTCCCATATGAGTTCAGCCCGACACAGTTCTCTTTTAGTTAATATAGTTTAGTTATAATAGTGTTATAGGACTGGGGGGTTGGAATGGATGATGTCTGTGGGTCCCTCCAAGCTTGTCATCCTGTGTCTGGAAGCTGGGATCTGTAGTGGAAGAAATCTGCTGTACTGACCAAGCCAGTTTCTTTATAAAGCTAATAGGTCCGGCCAAGTCTGTCAAGTGTCCCCATTAACATGTCAAAGACCTGGCCAAGAGAAGATATGTTGCTATAAGAACTAGGATAGCTCTTCACCTGGCTGGGGCAGGAGATAGATTTGGAATTAGTCTGAGATGAAGCTGGAAGCTGGAAAGACACAAAGAGGATTGATTGCTCTGTGTGCTGAATCCCAAGCTACGGCTTCCAGGAGTCTCCTAGAAACTTAATGGGGAAGCAAGATCTGTTGGACAGTTAATGCTGAGTATCCTTCCATCTTATGCTCAGGTTGTATATATGTGTAAATAAAACCATATATCTTAAAGACACCATAGTCTCTGCCGATCTTCATTATGAGGAAACCAAATCCTGAGTAAGCACTGGAACCCTTGAGAGTCTCTCACGGCTTGGAGATCCAGGTGTGCACAACAATATGTATGACAATATTTTTATTTTGTACTATATCATCAAATTTGTTAAATGCTGTTGACATTACATTTTAGATGGTAAGTAAACCAGACTATTGAGGATGTTTCACTTCATGTATCCCATGCATACATGTATAGGTGCTTCTGGATGGATTAAAATGATTTATTTCTCCAGTATTTTCATTTCTTGTTGAGTTAAATTAAAGCTTGGATGGGGTGGGTTTTTAACAATACCTCTATTTGCATATAATGTTTGTCCACTGATTTATTAATCTACAGTCTTAAATTATTCAAAAGTGGCTGTGAAGTAATGCAGGTATACATTTGGAATGACTTAGCCACCCTATGAAATAGCATAGTCTTTGCAACATAATATATTTTGTTTCGTTTGTAACTTCCTCTGTAGCTGCCCCTGGGTATATCTAAAGAACAGGGAAGTGGGGAGCTATGCTCACTAAAACAATACAGCAAAATAAAGGCTTAGCTTTCAGAAAATTGTGTTTCTTTTCCTTGGCACAATTACATTTTGGTAAGCCCCAAGAATTGGTGTAAGATGTTTAAATTGCCAAATTTGATGATCACAGCAAAAAAACCCATAGTTTGTTCTTCCGGCCCTTATTGTGGTAGAAGAAAAAAGATATTTGTTTCTCAGAAAATCATGCAGCTATGACTCAAAACAAACTGGAAGGTGATATAGATTAAGAAGTGTGCAATCTTTGCAGTCACGTTCTAACCACAACCACAGACTTTGAAAGTCAGGCGCAATCTGACAATGTGAGTTCCAATTGCTTTAAAAAAATAATGTTCAGCTTTTTGTACAACTTGGGAAGATAGAAACAAGAGAGTACTGAACGTAAGCTATATTATAATGGCAAATGCTACTGTATTGTTTCAAGTGAAGAGAGGGCCATCTTTTTACCTTACTGAATATCATTTTTCAATGAGCATTGATAGTTGGTGGCTTCTGACTATCTAGATGCTCTGCTTCGATCTGGAAAGGTGCTTGTGGTGACATTGCACACGTGAGCCTTTTGTTTTGCAGCTGCTTGGGCATGTGCTCCTAAGCCATGCTTTTAGGGGAACTGAGACTGCTTTATAGAAAAGCACTAACTCTCTTGAGTTTTTGCCTCCTCCTCCACGGTCAGCGTTTATATTTGTAAATATACAGACTTCAAAGATGTGCAGACTACAGCCCTCTTTCCTCTCAAGGAATAGCTGCCCCGGACATATCTAAAGATCCGGGAAGTAAGGAGCTATGCTCGCTAAAACAATGTTACAAAATAAAGGCTTTCTTGTCCAGACACAGTCCATTAGCCCTTATTACTGTTTTGCCCTCTGCACTTCAAGGTGCACCTTGGAGATGGGAACATTGTAAACCAAAAACCAGATTAGACAGCACTGGTTAGATTGATTCCCAGTGAAGCCAGCAAGAAAGTTGTTGTTGATTTAACCTATCCAGAATTTCACTCTAAAGTCTAGGCTATATGCTCTTTGATTGCTCTCCAAGTAATAAGCAATCTGACCCTACAAATTGGACTTAGCCAATGGTTGTATTGCTGCAATTAAAACCATGTCAGATCTAGTCCTGGCAGGTAGGAGTGGAATCAGTCTTATCTTGCCTGTCACATCTGATATAACAAAAACAACCCTGAAGGCATATTAGTTTTCTGTAATATCAGATGTGTGGCAGTGAACTGTTAGTAGATGTGATTACCTAATTGGTAGCAAGGGGTCACTGGTTTTTCCTAGCTTTGCCTGAATGTTAAGGATCTGAAAAAAGATCACAGCATCCACTCGGATCATAATGGGGGGAAAGGGTTATCCTGTTTCCTAAATAGTTATCCTATTTCCATGCTTAACAATTATGGATGGAATAAGGCCCACGCTGCTCACATACACCCATTTAAAAGTTCAGTGAACTTCTGCTAATTTAAAAAGTCAGGTGGACTTTTTTTTCCTCCTTGTTCTTGTGAAATCTTCTACAGACCATCAAGACAATGTTCTGGGAGTTTTCCAAAGGCTGCAACTCTCATTTGGGGTGAATTTTAAAATTTTGCAACAGTTTTCATGTCACTTTTTGTAACATCTTATTAAAAGCAGCAGAGAGAGATAGTAATTGAAAGTGGTAAGAAAGAAGAGAGAGCTTTGGTCGCATGGAAAAGTGTTAATTAAGCATAGAAATTTAGTCATTCATAGCCATCCACCATTTAGCAATACAGTCGCTGATGAATTCTCCCACAGCAGCTACATTTGAGAGCGTTGGATTCAAATAGCCTCTAGTGATATTCTTCAGCTGCTTTTGCAAGTAGGAGTAGACGATCTTGTATATTGCTGTAATAGGAAGTTCTGCAGCAATTCTCAGTTGTAGAAGTGGAAGAATATCCTTGGATTTAGTTTCACTTTTCTGACACTACACTGTATGCCAGATACATAATAGCTGTGAGTAGATGACACCTTACACGTGCACCTTAGTTTCAGTACAACTCAACATATTTCAGTTTTCATAACGTTTTCTGTTCTTTTAATGTGGAGACTTGACATTTCAGCAATGACACTGCACATGCACGCACACACAAAAGATAGCAAATGTGATTTGTGATCTGTCAAGCCACAAGGGGCAGCACTAGGATCAACAGAAAAGTGCAACATGGTTCCATGAACCACTTTTTCAAGTGCTCCCAGGAAAGGTGGGGAGAGGGATAATTTTAAAATATCAGTATCTTGATTAGTTAGTTCCTCCAGTCTGAGGATGCCTCTTCTACAAGGCTAAATTAGATAGTTCCCGCTGCTGTCACCGCACTGCTGAAAGAATTGCACTGGCTGCCAATTTGCTACTGGGCCAAGTTCAAGGTTCTAGTTTTGGTGTACAAAGCCCTATACAGCTTGGGACCAGGATACCTGAAAGACCGTCTTATCCCTTATATGCTCAGTCAATCACTCCACTCTTCAGGTGAGGGCCTCCTGCAGATACCATCTTATCAGGAGGTCAGTTCTGCACAACATAGGAAATGGACCTTTAGTGTGGCGGCACCTACCCTATGGAACTCCCTACCCTTAAATATTAAATAGGCGCCATCTCTGTTATCTTTTCAGCGCCTATTGAAGACCTTCCTCTTTCAACAAGCCTTTTAAGTTGAGACCTCATCCCAGTCTGCTTCTGTGTTGGAATTGTTTTTTAATATGCTTTTAAACATATTAAACATATTTTTAAAACAATGTTTAACCTTTTTAAAAAAGTCTTCAAAGCTTTTTTAAAAAATGTTTTAAAGTTGTTTTGTTTTAATGTATTTTAATGTCTGTTTTTATGATGTTTTAAAGTGTTTTTAGTGGTTTTGTTTGCCACCTTGGGCTGCTGCTGAGAGGAAGGGCAGGATATAAATCAAATAATAAATGAATAAATAAATAAATAAATCCAGTGTTTTCAAAACTAGACCAAAAACAAAGCCACAGCTAGCCATAAACTCAAGAAAGACTATCCAAGGTCTTGATTATTTAAGGAGGTTGGGCAGACATGGTGACATCAGATAAAACTACTATGACCATTTTGTCATAGTGCACAGGCCAAATAAATTTCCAATTCAGTTACACCCATCAATTGAATTACAATTGCTTCATATAGCAGCTATAGCAGGGACAGGGAACCTTTGGTCCTCCAGAAGTTGATGAATTACAACTCCAATCTGCCTTAGCAAGCATGGCCAATGACCAGAGATTATGAGAATTGTAGTTCAGCAACATCTGGAAGGCCAAAAGTTCCCTATCATTGAGCTAGGATGTCAAACTTGAATCAGAGCAATCTGGTTTAAATCTCTGCTCAGGCAAGAATCTCACTGGGTGGTGACTTTTAATGGTTTCTGCCACTCAGCTTAACACAACACATGGCATTTTACTTGTATGCTCCTAAACTGGGCTGCAGTTTTTAAAAAGTAACTGGTTTTAACATCTTAATAGTTTAATCCTGTTTTAATGCTGATTTTATATGTTTATATGTTTTATATTTTTATAGGTTCTTAATGATATGTACTATTTTTATCTGGAAGCCTCCTTGAGTTCCAGTTTGGAAAAAAGGGCGGGGTATAAATAAAGATAATAATAATAATAATAATAATAATAATAATAATAATAATAATAATAATAATAATAATAATAATAATAATAATAATAATAATAATGGCATTTGACTAGACCTGAAGAGTTCTCACTTTGGACTACCATTCACTGACAGCATTGCTCCACTATCAGGATTTGCCAGCAGCCCAACCATTTTGGTAGGAGATTCTGGAATACCATTGTTGGTGCTCACAGTTGTTCCCTTGCTCAGCAAATTGTAGTGCAAAGGCATTCTTATGTGGTTCTAGTTGGGGCAAGATGGGGATGAAGAGCTCATCTCTCTCTCTCTCTCTCTCTCTCTCTCTCTCTCTCTCTCTCTCTCTCTCTCTCTCTCTGTGTGTGTGTGTGTGTGTGTGTGTGTGTGTAAAAAACATAGTATCCTAAAGTCAGTTTGGGCTCAAGAAATGTTCCTAGTGCTCCAGAAACCATTTTGATGTCATTCTAAAATCCCATCAAACATTGGCATTTTTGTAAAATCCACCAGGCATGTGTGTATGCTGCCAACTAGCAATTCCAAACATCACACTGTTATTGCACCATAACACCATAGACTGAATTGGTTAGGCACTGGTTAGGCCTCATCTTTTTTTTTTTTTTTTTGCTCTGTCTCTTTTTTTATCATTAATTTTTATTCAAAGTTTCAAAAAACAAAACAAAACAAAACAAAACAAACAAATTAATAACTAATACAATAAAATAAAATGTTGACTTCCGATTTGTCGCAGATCAGTTATAGATCTATAATATATAACAAACCTGTCTCTTAATATATTACAAAATCACTTTCCTCCAGTAGTTATCTTAATTAATCATCAAATCTCATTAACATTACTTTATTCTTTCCGCAAAAAGTCAGAGAGGCTTCCACTCCTTGAGAAATATATCCATCGATTTTTCTCCAAATAAACATGTCAATTAATCCATCTCATCAAGTCTGCTAGGTCCAGTAGTTTCAATAGCCATTCTCAGTGTTAATTCCATCTTCCATTTCCATCCTTGCACCCATAATAATCTTGCTGTCATAGTCATAGTCATATAATAAAAGTCTGATAGGAATTTCTTTCATCACAAATATTTCCTTGCCATCAATTCCGAATGTACCACTGAAATGTTGTTGTAAAGCTGCATCTCTGCTCCTCCTTTCCACAGAATGCACCATCACATCTCCCGAGAGTTTTTCCATTGTCACACATCTGGAATTAATTCTGTAAACTTTCTCCATTTCAAGTTCCATCAAATCCTTCCAATCCAGGAATTTTTTTGAACCGTTGATATCTTTATCTCTAATCTCTTCACCAATTCCTTCAAAGACAGCGCTGAATTCCAAACAGTGATATTTGTCTCCAGGATCCATCACAGCCATAAAATCCAAATCTTTTTCCAAGTCCATATTTGATATATCTATTCCAATCTCCAGGGCTTGAACCTTTCCTTTAATTTTTCTTTCATCTTCTTTTATTTGTCCAGCCATATCTGTGGTCTCATCCACCTCCCCTCTCACAGAATCCTGAATTTCCTTCAGCTCCTGTCTCATTTTGCCAAATTCACTTTTCACCTCTTGTCTGCTCTGTCTCAGCTCCTGTCTCACCAGCTTAATCTCATTCATTATTTTCTGAAACATATCTAGATAGAGAACCCCTTCCTGTACATCCAGGGTCTCAGCCACCTTCTTGATTGTCATTCTTAACTATTCCCAAGCAAAGAACAGTTTATTTCTTTTTCCAGTCACAAAGGAGTTAATTCTCCAAGCCTGCTGAGACATCACCCTCTAGACAGCACAAACCGCCTTATCTCTTATGTGTCCAAAAGTGCAAAACAAATTTAGTTCACAGCATCCAAAAAATTAGTGGCATAAAAAGTAAGCAGATTCATAAAAAAAAAAGTAGACCAGAAAAAATAGTCTTAAATGTCATAAAATCAGATTTCCTCTTTAGATTAGTTGCCCCTCATCCGTTTATATCTTTAAAATGCTCAATTCCATGCCAGCTTTTTGCAATAAAAAACAAAGATAGGCTATTTCGATTTTCTTCCTCCTTAATTCCGTGTATATGAGAGAAAGTTATAACTCACCCAGGGATTCTTTGTTGCTGATCCTTTAACAAATCTCTTTTACTATAACGATAACAAAATGATAAGAGTAGATAGAAGAATGCTTGCCTGTTAGAATACGTTTTTCTTTAAAGAAAAAAAAAGTCTTGCTTAATCAGTTTGAGCTTGCTTGAAATTCCCTGGCTCCGTCTGACGTTGCTGGCAGGTCCTTCGTTCCTAATGAATTCAAGTCCCCCAACAAACACAACGAAGCTTGTGGATAATCTCTTCGTTTCTCCCTTGCCTGGGAGAAAATTTTTACCAGTCAAAAAAAACCTTTTGGCTGGTTTTAAAACTGAAAAAGCTTCCTCTGAGATGAGAGCTCATCTCAGAGGCAGGCACAAGCTAAGCAATCCTTCCCGGAAGTCCGGTTAGGCCTCATCTTGAGTACTGCGTCCACTTCTGGACACCACATTTCAAGAAGGATGCAGACAAACTGAAACAGATTCAGAGGAGGGCAACAAGGAGGATCAGGGGACTGGAAACAAAGCCCTATGAGGAGAGACTGAAAGAACTGGGCATGTTTAGTCTTGAGAAGAGAAGCCCGAGGGGAGATATGATAGTACAGTAGGGCCCCACTCATATGGCAGGTTAGGTTCCAGACCCCTGCTGGAAAGTGAAAACCACTGAAAAGCAGATCAGCTGTAGCATGGGGGTCTGGAACCTAACCCGCTAATCGCACCAGAGGAGGAGAATATCAGATCTTCCCCTCTCTGGCGCGATCAGCTCGAGTGCAGGGAGCTCCAGCCCCCCTCCAGCTGATTGCCCCACTGGCGCCTTATTAGCAGAACGCCGAAAAGCGGGGCACCGAAAAGCGGGGCCCTACTGTACTGTTCAAGTACTTGAAAGGATGCCATACAGGGGAGGGCCAGGATCTCTTCTCTTGTCTCAGAGTGCAGGACATGGAATAATGGGCTCATGTTACAGGAAGCCAGATTTCAACTGAACATCAGGAAAAACCTGTTAGAGTGGTAAGACAATGGAACCAATTACCTAGGGAAGTCGTGGGCTCTCCAACACTGTGGCATTGAAGAGGCAGCTGGACAGGCACTTGTCAGGTATGCTTTAATTTGGATTCTTGGTTGAGCACAGGGTTGGGCTCAATGGCCTTATAGGCCCCTTCCAATTCTATAATTCTCTGATAGATTGGATTCAAACATGCTTTGAGCAGATCCTTTGAAATCAGTGGGAGATAGTCATAGTTACTTAAATACCATTGATTTCAATGGATCTATTCTAAGCATGACTAAGTATGAACCCGACACCATGTAATTGTTATTGATTGAGATAGTGCTGGCTGAAGTTAACAAAGAACAGTAGTCACTGGAAGTGGAAGAAGAAGAGCTAGCAAATTGGACAGTGCATGAGAGTAGGGAAATGCTGGTGACCTGCCTGCTTCTCTGCAAAATACCTTTTATGTACTTATAAATAACTACTATCTGGAAACTTGGCCAAGAGGGAAGAAAAGCAAGAGTGAGGAAGGTGATCAATTAACAAAAATTGGCTTGTGGTGGTAGGCACTACAGTCTTTTGTAGATATGAGGACTCTCAGATGCATACACAGAATTTCTGCAGGCCTAAGAGCTTCACCATTAATTTCAATAGAGGAGCAGCTGTATAGAGATGCCCTTTCTATTGAAGTGAATGTGCAAACCTGCTCACATATGAGCTTCGTGAACAAATCAAGGTCTACAGTCAACTTTGGATTAAGGTACATGAGAGCTCTAGTCCACATTCTCCTCTACTATTCTGCTATTTTGCAGTCAAGAGACTTCCTAGCATAAGTTGCAACGTGGATTTTAGTCTACAAAGTTTGTGACAATAATTCTGTATCTTTAAGGTGCCACAAGGTCCTTCCATTTTTTTTTACCTTAGCTCTATTGTACTAATACTTTTTCTGTATTATCATCTGGATTTTCTGAGGAACAATATACTATCGATCCATTAAATCAAACAATTTGAACAATGTTTCTGCTTGCTATGAACTTGCAAAAGTTGACTTCCAGGTAGTAGTATTTTAGTAAATTAAGCTCTCTGCTGATATTTTATGTGGCTGCATAAACCAGTTATTGGAATGAATAGGCCTGGGTTAACCATTGAGACTTTTAGGGCCCCATTACTCATTTCTGTGGCTCCTCTAGATTTGTTCCTTCCTACCAGTAAAAAACAAAGTACAAAACTGCAACATTTCTACCCACATGTTAGCCTCAAAGTACATGAATGATTCAAAAGATGTTAAATAGGCAGACCCCTCATTGTACTAAACATACAGAAACTGTCTGTTCATAGTTTTGTCTGCTTAGTTTGTGTAATCTGGATCAAGAGCTAATGAATCAGTCTGTTAGCCATTCAGAATAGCAGGCATCCACCAAAATTGAAACTTATCTTTTCAGTAATTGCCTGTGGGTTGTTAATATAATTCATCTCTCAAATATAAGTTACATTTTCTTCACAATTCTACTGGCAGGAAAAGACAAAAAACAGTAATTGCTTAAGTACTGCCTCCAATTTCAAAATCAGAGGTAACAGAGACAAATCTTGTTTTGCTGGTGCACCAGAACTGAAACAATAAAATAGGTTCTATTTAAGGAGCTTTAACAGAGTAATACAAGCAGGTGCAATGGGAAAACATAATGGCCATAAACCAGGAACGGGGTAGAACCACAGCAGTAGCCTCCCAGCAGCAACATCTCTCCTGTTACTGGTAGGGACAAAGTGGCAGTGAGGTCGGGACCATATAGGTGCCAAGGCGCAGTCAATCTAGTGCTCCCACCAGTGCATCCACACAGTATAGCCTCACTGCTGCCTTGCCCCGCCCCCGAGTAAGTGGCAGTGATGCTGCCCCACTTGGTGAGCCACTCCTGCCATAAGCCAACACTAAGTTTGAGAAGAGCTATAGTTCAGTAGTATAGTACATGTTGCATGCATAAGATCTGACATTCAGTACTGGTACCTCTGATTTTAGAATTTCACATGGCCAGAGCGGAAAAAAAAATTCTACCTGGGATTTCAGAGAACAATTGCCAGCCACTGCAAGCAGTACAGTGCTAGATGGCCCAGTGATCTATCTTAGTAGCTGCTGCACTAATTGTTGGACTTCAACCAATGCAAACCAATCATAAGCCAAGAACTCATTTGAGAAATCAGTGTCTGGCATGAGGTCAGGCCTGGGCATGACACAGACAGGAGTCTTTCCCAGCCTGGAGATGCCAAGATAGAATCTGAGACAGGATAGAACCTCTTGGATATACTTATGCTGTTACCTTCACAGCTAGCTACTCAACAAATATAACGTGCCTCTGTACCTCTGCTACCACCTTGCAATGTCCTCTGATAAGGAAATTGGGTTCTCCTTCCCTTCAACTGCTGCCTCTGCAGCAGGAGCCTATTAGCCCCTTTGACCATTTCTAGGGATGGGTGTATTTGTCAATTTCAGTTTCTCTCAGTTGCTCATTTTTCCAGTCTTAAGTTCAGTTCTTCACATCAGTTTCTGAATTCTTTTTTAAATGAAAATTCTTCAGCATTTTAAGTATGGCTTTCTCCTGATAGAAACATTTTTGTATGCAATTTTGCCTAATAGACACATTTTTGTCAGCAATTTCCCCTAACAATGCATTTGGTATGTTATTTTCACTAATATATGCATTCTATATACACTTTACTTATATATGTATTTGCATACACATTACTTGGTTGGAGAACTGTACTGGAAAATTAGGAAAAAATTGAATTTTGAAAGATGGATGAGTGGTTTTGCATAACGTTTCGGAAAGTACAAATTAATTAAATTTGCCTTTAAATGCAAACTGAATCAAATTTCTCTTCCATTCCTAACCATGTCACAGGTCAATGATGAGCATAGTAGAGGGCTGAAATCCCTATTGGTATGAATAAAAGCCATGCAGTCTGAATTCTCACCTGATATAGGGAATTCTTCATATAAAAACACTGGGAACAATGCGACCATGGTTAAGTATTATAATTCCCATTGATTTCGGTCAGAGAGATTTAAATGAATGCTTGGCACTCATGCTGTAATCAATGGAGCTTTTTCTGGACTGCGCTCATAGAAACACAATCATCATCATAAGAACGTCATGTAACACCACATTGGAGATAACTACTTTCCTTTGGCAAACTCTTCAAATGCACCCTATTCATTGATAAATGTTGCATTACATAACAATAATAATTAAAATCCTGTTTGAATACTTGCCAGTGAAGATCATTAATAATAATAATAATAATAAAATTAATTAATTAATCATAGCCTCTCATCTTTTCCCATCTGCAAATCCTTGTACTTGGATTTCAGCTGGCACAAAACAAACACACTTCTGGCTTGCCTACTTTATGACTCAGTTCATTAGGCAAAGCCTTGGGCAAGTATAACTAGTACAGTCAGAGCTTGGAAAAGTTACTTTTTTGAACTACAACTCCCATCAGCCCTAGGCAACATGGCCACTGGATTAGGCTGATGGGCTGAGCTGTAGTTCAAAAAAGTAACTTTTCCAAGCTCTGAGTACAGTATACCTCTCCAGATATACACCAAGCATGAAAGGGAATGCAAAAGGGAATTGTCTTTTGGCAACCCTGTAAAAATCCCTAACATCAACCAAGAGGGAGATCCCTTCTGAATCACCTTTGCATTACACAGCAACAATGCACATTGAAAATTACTGGAAGGTCACCTGTTGGCACAAACACTCTCAGAGTTACACCACATGACAGCTATCTTAAGCTACAGGTGCAAAAAGCTGATTACTCAAGAAAAGCCAGGCCGCAGGTACTGGCATATTCATTGTGAGAGCTCTACCTAGATGTTTCTGGGAAACATCCAAGCAGGGCAGTAAGGCAATAACCGTGTCCTGTTTTTCCCAGCATGATCTGGATTTAAAAGGATGCTTCCTCTGAAAACTTCCTTCCTTCCTTCTGTGTGTTGACTTTTAAGGAAATCATGACAGAAAGTTTATAAAAGGTAGGACTTCCTTTAAAAACTAAATCAGTGACCACACTGATCTCAGGCATTTGGAGGTCACGCTCCCCCATTTTCCTGCACTTTAATTAAAGTTGAGGAAAGATGTCATGAGATAACTCCTCCCATGGGTTTTGTTCAGATCAGAACTTGTAGGCAGCCAGGGAGGCTGCAAAGCAATGGAGATATGTTTAATGGAAAGAAAAACATATACATCATCCTCAGCCACTGCATAAACAATAAGATATCAACAATCCACACACCTAAATTATAAAGACACCCTAAAACACCCTGCAAATGAGGCATAAAAATGAGATCATCTTTCACAGAAGAAAAAAACTTGCACCCTGGCTGCAGCCTCATTAGGCCATGCCTTAATCTAGCCTTCTCATAGGCATCTGGCCAGCTAGCATGCTTGAGAACTAGATAGGCTTTTAGTCTTAAAACAGGAAATGATACACATGCAGCTATTCAATCACATGTCCAGAACATGAGAGCTGCCAGTTCTGAAATCATCTACAGTGCTTTCAGTGTTATGAAGTTATTAGGAAACTTTTAAAGAAATCATGATTAGATAGATAGATAGATAGATAGATAGATAGATAGATAGATAGATAGATAGATAGATAGATAGATAGATAGATAGATAGATAGATAGATAGATAGATAGATGCTAACAGCTGCTTCCAAACTAATGTTCCGTAAATCTGAAAACCTGAAAGATCTGTAAACCTGTTTTGTAAATCTGAAAGATTGTCTTACCCCTTATATACCCAGTCGATCACTCTGCAGGTGAGTCTCCTGCAGATACCATCTTAACAGGAGGTCCATTCCACACAACATACGAAATGAACCATTAGTGTTGTGACACCTACCCTTTGCAACTCCCTTCCCACAAATATTAGACAGGTGCCATCTCTGTTATCTTTTCAGTGCCTACTGAAGACCTTGCTCTTTCAACAAGCTATTAAGTAGAGACCTTATCCCAGTCTGCATCTGTGTTGGAATTGCTTAAGATGTTTTTAAAGCTGGTTTTTAAAGATGTTTCTAAGATGTTTTATTTTTAATTTTTTAAAAATGTTTTGTTTTAATATGTTTTAAAGTCTTTTGTTTTTAAGATGCTTTAAAGTGCTTTTTGTGTTTTTGTTTGTCACCTTGGGCTCCTTCTAGGAGGAAGGAAGGGGTATTAATTTAATAATAAATAAATAAATTCTGATTCTGATACACCTTTTAAAACAAATACATGAACTCCTGTTCATGAAAGCACTATGCAAACAAAGATAACTCACTTATGTATTTCCCCCACCTCCCAAAAAACTGATTGTGAACACACAAATCTACCAGGAAATGCTCACAAATCTATCAGGAAATAATCCTCATGCATTGTTTCCACAATAAACTTTACTGTACTGGTTTTATGAATTAATGTCACTCCCACCATGACAGGGGGAGGATTTGCCTCACCTCTCACCCTGGAAGAGACTCATAAGTGTTTGCCTCTCCTGGGGGAGGGGGGCTGGGAGTACCCAATGGGAGGGGGAAACCCACCTTGGGATTTAAGGCTGAATCACCTCATCCCTCCCTGTGTTTTGGTGTAGCTGTAGCTCCCCTCCCTCCCTCCGTTGTGTGGGCTTAGCAAGTCACTGTTTCTGGGGCTGAGTAGGAATTTTAGGAGCCTCCAATGGGCGTTTGGAACTCTCTTTTTTACCTGTAGGGCATTTTTGTTTTGATTTGGTTGACTTGATGTGATTGGAATCAGGGCAGGAAAGGGAAAGTAAGGCCTCTTTTGACAGCCACTCTGAGGCATTTGTGGGTTAAGGTAGCGCTCTTGAGTCACCACCCATACCCTGAGACTTGGGGGTTTATTCTGGGGTCCCTTTGGGGCCTGGTGTGTGCATCTTGGTGACCATTTGATAGCGGGTTCATGACAGACTCAGATACCAAGGGCTCATTTAGCAAGGAGGGAGAAGTTTCTCCCAATCCTTGGCTGGGGAGTCAGCAAGGTGGTAGTTTACATGCCCAGGGTGTGGAGGGATGGATCCCTCATGGATATTCAGTTAATTCAATCTGCCCCCACTTCCAACTGTTATATTTTAATAAATATTTATTTATTTATTAGCAAATTATATATACCGTTTGTTTGTAAAAATATAATATAAAATATAACCTTTCCTCAACCATACTATGTCTCTGGTCTTCTTTCAGGGGTGTGTGAAGGCAAAGTCTATCTTGTGAGAGGCTCACTTGCTCCATTTGCATGGTCATCACTTTCACCATAAAAACAAGTAAGACAGAAATATCACATTAGTATGGGAATTGCAGGTGGACGTTAAAGAATCTCATCCCCTACTAAAGCCCACAATGGCCTTTATTGGTGCTCCCAGGCAGGGAGCAGGGGAGACTCTCAGGTTTCTTTTATTAAAAAGTATCTAGCCCTCCTAGAAAGAAAGTTATGAAGCAAAGTGTTTGGATACCCTTCTAAACAATTTTTGTGAAATAAGCCAGCTTGGCTGCTCAAACCAATGAGTGAAATCAAAGCTGTGATTGATAAGTGAGTTGTTTTATCACCAGACAACAGGAACCCCTGAAGTCCTAAGAGCTGCTGTTTTCCACTCCCTTTTGTGCATTTTTCCTGCTTCTGCCTTATTTTCTAGTAGTCTTTGAATTCTCCATAGTTTGCCCTTTCTTTTTTCCTAGGAACCAGCATGCATCTGTCCTATGGTGGATTCATCTGAGATCAGGTACTCCCTAGAACAGCCTTTCCCAACCGGTGTGCCTCCAGATGTTGTTGGACCACAACTCCCATCAGCCTCAGCCAGCATTGCCAATGGCTGAGGCTGATGGGAGTTGTGGTCCAAAAACATCTGGAGGCACACCGGTTGGGAAAGGCTGCCCTAGAAGTTATTTTCTGCAAAAGCACTACACAGTAATTGCGGGTAGATGTTAAAGAATCCCTTTCCCAAATGACAGATGCAAAATGTGAAAACGTTTATTATTTATTTATTACATTTATATCACACCTTTCTTTTCATCATAGAAACCCAAGGTGGCTTGCATATGGTTCCCAGGCAGTCTCTCATCCAGGCACTGACCAGACCTGACCTGCTTAGCTTCAGCAGGGTGCTGGTCTCATGTGCCTTCAGACCATAGCCAGGGACCCTTTGCAAAGAAGTTCCTGCTATGCAGAAGCTGACGTCCAGGCATTTATTAAGAATTCACTCTATAATTAACTTACAATACAATGTTATACATGTGTACTTCAGAAGTAAGGCTTTTTGTATTTAGTGGGACTTACTCCCTGGGAAGTGGGTACAGGAAGGCAGCCTAGGCCTTGGTTTAGGGTTGGCATTGAGCAAAACACAGTTCTTGCACCTTTGCAAGCTGTGCTTTCACAATAAGGATGGCAGGATAATAGCTGACTTTCCATGGTAAACATGAGGTTGTTTGGGGAGTGGGGAGCAGCAATAACTGTAGTCTCTCTAACTTTCTGTTATGCCTTGCCCTCCATGGCAGCCATTTTATGTTATGCCATCCCCCCACAGCAGCCATTTAGTGACTGTGAAATGTTCCCACCGGTCCAAAAAAGTTGGTGTCACTGGATGGATAACGTGTGTGCTTCCAGTTAAGGCATTTATTCCAGAATACCTACAGTTTTTCTACAACCTTTTATGGACATCATGACATAGTTATCAACTGTCATTAAGCTGTTTTACCCATGTTTCTTCCATGATCTTTTTTGAGATCGCAAAGGTTCCAATTTTTTTGTAAGGATTAGAATAGTTGCACAATTTCCACATAAGGTGGACAAAAATGAGAGGTAAGAGTCCAAGCCCCCTCCTAGCTGCAGGCCCATGAGAAACTTACCCCTTTCTGAGGTCTTGATTAAAACTCCCATCATCCTTGACTGTTGACCATACCGACTGCGACTGATTTCTCCTTACTGATAAAGATATTCTCTAATTGGCAAAAAACCTTGCAGTTTCAGAATGTACCTATAGCCCACCAGATATTTCTATCAAACTCTAAAGAGCAGGGAAATTGGGCAGCTATAATGAATGCACCAGGGGAGCAGGAGACCTGACCTCCTCTCTGAGTTATTGGACTGCCCTACAAATTTGTCAAAATGCAAACACCGTTTGGGTTGGTCTTTCACAGTCCAATCCACTTGCTGTGTAGCTTGGAAGAATTTGGTAACATGTGCCTCTGAGCATATGGTGAGTGCCATCTCCAAAGACAGAGAATTATATTTTTGTATGTTTGTTGGTGTTCTTACTTTGCTTCTTTCCTGATCATTTGCATGCTTATTGAATTCAGTGGGATTTACTTCCCTGCAATCATGCTTAGGATAGGTGAAACTGACCACAGTGCATGGGGAGGGGGGGAAGAGGGAGGGGAGGAAAGGCAGAGGGGAGGACTGGGATGGGAGCAGGCAGGATGGGGAGGGGAGGAGAAGGACAGGGTTGCTCATTTGCATTTTATTTAGTTCAGTGGGATTTACACCTGTGCAATCATGCTTAGGATAGGTAAAACTGACTGGGGGGAGGGAGGGCTAGAGTGGGTAGGGGAGGAGGAAGAAGGAACAGGGGGAGGGGGAGGGAGATGAGAGGGGAAGAAGGGGAAAGCAGGTCTGATCATTTGCATGCTTATTGAGGTCAATGTGATTTACTCCCATGCAATCATGGTTAGGATAGATAAAAGGGGAAGAGGAAAGGAGAGGGAAGGAGAAAGGGAGGGGAGAGGGGAGTGGAAGGAGGAGATTGGAAGGGGAGGAGCAACGGAAGGGAGAGGGAAGGGGCAAAAGGGAGGTGATGGGAGGAAGAAGGAGGGGAGGGCAGGTTTGATCATTTGCATGCTGAGTTCACTCCCAGGCAATCATGTTTAAGAGAGGTAAAACTGACCATGGGGGGCAGGAGGAGGAAGGGAGGGGAGGAGGAAGGAGGAGATTGGAAGGGGAGGGGGAGGGAAGGGCCAAGAGGGAGGGGGAAGGATGGAGGAGAAGGGAGGGTGGGTTTGATCATTTGCATACTTTTTGCAATCATGGTTAGGATAGGAAAAACTAACCATGGGGGAGGAGGAGGGGGAGGGGGAAGGGAAAGGAGCGTATTGGAGGGGGACAAAGGAAGGGGGAGGGGAGGGCACATTTGTTCATTTGCATGCTTATAGAATTCAATAGCATTTACTTTTTGCAATCATGGTTAGGATAGGAAAAACTAACCATGGGGGAGGAGGAGGGGGAGGGGGAAGGGAAAGGAGCGTATTGGAGGGGGACAAAGGAAGGGGGAGGGGAGGGCACATTTGTTCATTTGCATGCTTATAGAATTCAATAGCATTTACTTCCGTGCAATCATGCCTAAGATAGGTAAAAGTGACCATGAGAGGGAGGAAGAGGAGGGGAGGAGGAGGAAGGGGAAGGAGGGGATTGGAAGGGGATGGGGAGAGAGGGGGAAAGGAAGGGGAAGGGGAAGGGGCAAGAGGGAGGGGATAGGAGGGAGAAGGGAGGGTGGATTTGATGTAGGGGTGCCAGGCTCAGGGCCTGAGAATGATTCTGTATCTTTAAGAGAAGAGAAAATTCAGCCAAGTAAAGGTTTTCTTGCAAAACTGTAATGGGAAAAACCACAAGGTAAAATTCTCCCTTCCCCCTGCACAACTTTTAAAGATACAGAAGACCTCTTAGAGGCTGGGCCTGGCAACCCTAGTTTGATCATTTGCATCCTTTTTTTAAAAAAAAAATTTTATTAAATTTTTATGGGAATATATATAAAGTATAGTTTAAATATTAACATAGTTCATAGACCATATATACAAAGATTGATACATTATATATGTGTTTGTTTTCAGTCTGTCGCTATCCACTTACAATACAAATATAATACATAATACTTAACATTGGTTATTTGATGATGATTAATTTACAAGTTGACAAATCTCGAATCAAGATATTATTTTTATTACAACCATAAGCTGTTAAAGGCAGTTGGAACCTGTGTTGCTGCTGATCTTTTGTTTGTATATGTAATAACACACGACCATTCTGTAGCAAAACTATCTTTTTTCTTTTATCCTCTTACTACTCTCAGACATTGAGTGAGTTTCTCTGTAAGCGCTGTTGCCCATACTATACTGTACCATTTCCTAATGTTTAATCCTTTTGCCTCCTTCCAGCATTTGGCTATCAGCATACGTGCTGCTATTAGGAGATGCTCAATTTGCTTTTTGTGTAGTATGGTTTGATTTTGACCATCAAATTTATTAAGTAATGCCAATTCCGGTGTTTTTATTACTTTCGTTCCCGTTATATTGGATATTTCTTCAAAGACCTCTATCCAGAATCTTTGAATACGTTCACATTCCCACCACATGTGAACATAAGATCCTCGGACTCCACATCCTCTCCAGCACAATGGTGAGTAGGACTTGTTTATCCTTGCTATTCTGGATGGCGTTAAGTACAATTTTTGTAATATTTTGAGTGATATTTCTATGTATTTAGCTGATGTGGCTTTAAAAGGAAATCCCCCCCATATTTGTCCAATATTCTTGATCAATTTTGATAGCCCAGTTGGTTTCCCAACAGGTTTGTAACCCTTGTTGTGGCCCAAATCCTGTTTGAGTAGTAATCTATATAAGGTAGTTAATCTTTTTCTGTTGTATTAACTACCATTCTTTCAAAATCTGTCAAATTTCTAGTGCCTTGTTGTATGACGTGCTGCTTTCTGATAAATGTAGATAGTTGATACCATGCTAACCATGTAATATTTTAATTCTTCAATGATGTCCTCCAAACAGTCCTAGATATGGGTAATAAGTCAGTGTAGTAATGCATTAATCTATAAAGTTGATTTTCTTTTAATGCCTTTTTGTTTATCTTTCTCTCTTGTAGATAAAAATCCGGGTGTCCACAAATTGGTATCAGTGGGGATATCCCTGGCATCAAAGATTCCTTTCTATATTTCCAGACCTTTAATATAGAAATAATACTTGTGTGTTGTTGTTGTATTCCCTTTTTATTTTTATTTTTAATAAAAGGTAATACTGTAAGATCTGTGTCTTAGAATAAAGACTTTTCTATACAAACCCAATCTATTTCTTGAGAGTTATTGATTATGGACATCAAATGTCTAAGCTGGTAAGCATCATAATATAGTTTCAATAGGGGTATTCCCCATCCTCCTTCCTCTACCCTCCTATAACTCAAGTTTTTTTGTGTCCTAGGTCTTTTATTTTTGAAGATAAATATATCAATTGTTGATTGCCATATTTTTTTAAAAAATTGTGCAATATCCGTGGGTAATACATAAAACAAGTATGTAAATTTTGGCAGCACCATCATCTTTATAACCGATATTCGACTCATTACTGACAAGTTCATTTTATTCCATCTTTTGATGTCTACTATTATTTGATTCCAGATCCTTCCATAATTTAACTGGAAGGATTTGTTCATATTTTTTGTAATTTGAACTCCTAAATAACGAAATGACTTGTGAACTAATGGGATTTTAAGTTGATTGGACATACTAATTTGATCTTTAGGAGGTATATTGTAGCATAACAAATCTGATTTTGTGTAGTTGACTTTCAATCCTGATGTTTTTTGAAAATATTCTAATTCCTCTTTAATATATCTTATACTTATTTGTGGATTTTCTAACATAAGTACCATATGTCCAAATATTCTAATTCCTCTTTAATATATCTTATACTTATTTGTGGATTTTCTAACGTAAGTACCATTGCGGTCGATGGGTGAAATAATACGCAGACAACAGCAGCTATGGTTGAATAAAGGGCCACTTTATTAAATTATAAACAAGAACATTTAAAGCGACCTGCAGAGGTGAAACCTAAGTGCGGGAACTAACTATAGGCAAGCAGCTTGCCCTACAGCTCTCGGGCGACCAGCCCCTGCTGGGGCAAAGGGCAAGCCCCCTTTTGCTTACCCCTTGCCCCAGCCACACCTTGTAGGTGAGTAGGGAGGCCTTCCCACGTCACCACCCCCCGGGGCCGTAGAACCCTCAGGTGGATGAGGTAAGTTGGCCCCAAAAGCAGCCCATATCCTGCCCTTGGGCCGTAAAACCCTGAGAGACAGGCCTCTGGAACCACCAATCACCTTGAAAGGTGCCTAAGGGGGCCACCTAGCTGTCGTTACCTATTTCCCCTCCCGCACTTTACTGCCACAAAAAGGGGACAAATCTCTATTTAGTCCCCTTTTCCCCACTGCGTAGAAGAACTTCCAGCAGACTCCTCTGCAGGTCTTGCAAAAATATGTTGTTCCCTGTGTCCGACAGGTGAACGCCATCGGCCCTATAGAATGCTGTATAAGCGGATGCGGAATGGGCAACCCACCATCCCCAAGAAGACCCAACTGAATCTGTCGGTTGACCCTCTTACGTGCCCAGTCTATCCTCCTGGGGTCCCAAACTCCATGACATTCCCTGCGTGGCAGTATGTCTGACCAAAGCAGACAAACTGAAGGCCAACGCTGCCTTATAACGCGCATGTCGCTACATGCTTGAACAGTAAGGGCCCTGCCCTTCAGTAAACCCAGGTCATTACCTTCCAGGTGAATGACCAAAATGTGCGGAACGTCACGCACTAACCCTTGCCGGAACAGGGCGGGTAGGAGCCCATCCCAGCACATCCCTCGCCGGCCAAGCCATTGTACAGTAGCTCGCTGACTGAGCCCCAGCTGCGAGCCCATCCGAGACGACGCAGCCCTGCGGCCCGCCCAGAAAATCATGCTGTGGCCGCAGATTAGGATGCACATCCGCTCCATCCCCCTCCGGCAACCTGCCAAAACAAGGCAATGCCGTTAGGCTTCCGTATTACCATGCCCATTCATGGGGCAGACATAACTCCTATAGGCCCCAGAAGCCCACCTTCCAACAGCTTGCAGCCTGGCCCATGGGAAACCCAGCCCCGCTGCTGTGGAAGCTGCTCCGATTCTAAAAGAGTGGGTCCCGAAACCTGATGGGTCTATTCCTAGTCTGTGTAGGGCCTTCTTAGTAAGTGCCCCAAATTGATATTTAGTGAGGGGATCGCCATTCCTGTGAACAAATAAATATCCACTCACTGCCTTCTAGCTGTCATAAATGTTTGTAGGGCCAGCACTGGGCAAATGTGTGACAAGGGGGAGGGAGCTAAGATAACAGTCCATCCCCTACCCCTTTGGTCAGTCTTAGACCTACGTAATGTAAGGTAAGCGCTGCCTGCTTTCATGTTGATATCTGAAATTAAGAGGGCACGCTGTGACTGGTCCATCTTAGACCCAGCCACTACTTCTCCAATCCGAAATGCCCCCAAAAATAATGTAAGGGACACTGCTTGAAATAGCTGTATTTCATAGGTGGAAGAACATACTGCCGACCATTGGCTCATGAGTTTCTCCAAAAGTGCTGGAGACATAGGGCGACGGTGATCAGGGGCAGCTGGATGCTCCCTAGCCCACCCAGCCAACATGCACTGGACCCTGAAATCCGTGGAATGATCCGGGAAACCCTGGGCCTTAGCTAGAAAGGAAAGTCCAGCTAGCTTACCTTGTAAGGCTCGGACAGACAAGCCCTGCCTCTTGCCATCCACCAGAAATTCCAGCAGCTGACTCACCGGAATGGGCCACTGGGGCATATATCCCTTGGTGGCCCAAAAGTCTTCCATTGCCCTACCTGCTCTTTGGTAGCCGGCGAGCGTGCTGGGGGCAATGGATAGGCTTAAGGCCCTCTCCGACTCTGCTCTCCAATCTCCCAAATTGTAGGGGGCACGACATCCGGCTGAGTGCCGGCCAACGGTGCCAGCTGATGGAAACGGACCATCTGGTTCCGTGACAGAGCATCAGCAACACTATTGTCAATGCCAGGAACATGCCATGCCCGAAAAAGAACATTAAAACGCAGGCACTGGAGAACAAAAGCCCGGACTAGGCCCATAACCCTGGTGTTCCTGGATGTAAGAGAGTTGATAACATGTACTGTGGCCTCATTGTCGCACCAAAAATGGACAGTAGAGTTCTGAAGCCTCTCTGCCCATAAATGCACTGCCAGTACAATGGGAAAGAATTCAAGAAAGGTCAGGTCCTTGTCCAGTCCTTCCTGAACCCAACCCTGAGGCCATTGTCCATTACACCAGGAAGACCCAAATATTACTCCAAAACCATAAGACCCCGATGCATCTGAACAAACTTGCATCTCTGCTTCCAGGAGCCGTTCATGTCTCCAAAAAGAGACCCCATTGTAGTCCTGCAAAAAGGAGGACCAAACTGCTAGGTCGGCGCGCAAGGCTGCCGTAACCCTGAATCCATGGTGGGATTTTGAAAGTCCCATCATAGCATCATAGACATGCCTCAAGAAGGCCCGTCCGGGTGTGACGACCGTGCAAGCAAAGTTCAGGTGTCCTGCTAGTTCCTGGAGTGTAGCCCCAACTACCTCCCAGATCTTGACGCGCAAAAAATTAATTTTTGCCATGGGAAGCCGGAAGCTCATGGCTACTGCATCAATTTCAATACCTAAAAATGTCAAGACCTGGGCAGGTCCCTCCGTCTTCTCTAAGGCCAAAGGCACACCAAGTTCCCCGGCCAGCTCACTAAATTGGGACATTAAGTGCTGACATTCACCCGTATTTGCCCTGCCAGCAAATAGGAAGTCATCCAGATAATGCACCACCGTGTGTAAGCCCCTCCGTCTCCTGACAGCCCATTCCAGGAAAGAGCTAAAGCACTCGAAAACGGCGCAAGAAATTGAGCATCCCATGGGCAGGGCCCTATCTATATAGAAATGGCCCGAAAAGGTGAAGCCCAGTAGCTCAAAATCTGCTGGGTGAACTGGCAGGAGACGGAAGGCGGACTTGATATCACACTTCCCCATAAAAGCCCCTTTACCACAGGAGTGCACCATGCGCACTGCAGTGTCCAGGGACGTGTAGTGGACAGAACACAAATTATCTGGAATGAAATCATTAACTGACATCCCTTGCGGGTAGGACAAATGGTGAATGAGCCTAAATTCCCCGGCTGCCTTTTTGGGCACGATGCCCAAGGGAGACACCCTAAGGTTAGAAATAGGGGGAGACTGGAATGGGCCGAGAACTCGCCCAGCCTGCACTTCTTTATCAATTTTTTGCTGCACCAAGTCCTCCTTTCCCGCAGTGGAGTGGAGGCTGCGAGATCTAAAAGCTAAACGCGGGCCGGTGTAGGGAATTCGGAAGCCTAATGAAAAACCATCTAACAAAAAACATGAGACCCCTTGGTTCGGGTAACTGTCCAGGAGGTGTCTTAAAATATTTAAATTAACTGGGGAGGGGCCTTTTCCTTGATTACCTCCTGCAGGGGGCTGTTTCCGGCCTCCCCCGCCCCGAAAGGGTCTGCTCCTGGGGCAAGTTGTACTCGAGTGTGTCGCCCCAAATATGGAGCATTTGTGACAAAAATGGCATGGGTTCCGGGTGCAGGATCCACGGGAATTAAATTCCCAGCATAACAGCCATTGTTGAACCCCTTGCCCCGCATTACCACGGGGCAGGGGAGCCGACTGTTTGCCAAGTAAATGCCCGCTATCTGCTCTGTCCCCAGTCATGGCGCGCGCTGCTGCCATGAATTGCAGCCACAGCTCAGGCTCCTTCTTATCCCAGGGGAGTGTCTTATCAAAAGCCACTCGCATACGGAAGGCCTCGTCATAGGATAACCAAGCAAGGCCAGAAAACTCAATATAGGCCCTATAAATAATATCTAGATATTTCATCAACGGGGCCCCCGCAATGGCTGTTTTTCCATGACTACCCCTGCGTAGATCATGTAGGCCGGCAACCAATTATGCCAAGTCCGTTCAACCCTTTTACGTTTAGGCCTCTTTGGCTCCATATCTCCATCCCTATCCTTATCTCTCTTGGGCTGTTCCCTGTAAAGAAGTGTGAACAAGTCCACATACTCTCCGCGCCAGATCCTCTCCTTAGTCGCAGGAAGGAGGTGAAATCCCAAGGAGACAGATGCCTCCCCAAAAGGAATGGCCCCTGCAGCAATCGAACTAAAGGGGTCTGAAGCCGCTGCAGCCTCCACCGCAGTGATCTGTGGTTCCACTGTTGAATTATCAGGATGCGTCCCCACCATGCTGGGGGGGGAGCCTGAGAGACTGAATCCCCTCCAGCATGCTGCCAAACTTGTTGGCAAGCCATTTGTAGAGGAGGTGGCCTGTCTCCCTGGGTAGCAGCAACTCCCTGTCTGACTGGTGACGTAGCATGTAATGGAGTGGAGGATTGTCCACCCTGTACTGAGGCCCACGGCCCCCAAGGCAGACAGCTCCATCCCGACCACCCAATTGATTGCATAGGTGTAGGTGCATGTGTAAGTGTGGGTGCAGGTGACTCACCTGTCCCAAGTCCTGGCCTGGGGGCCTCTGTAGCTCTGCCATCCTCGGCCCGGGACTGTAATGCAGTGGAGACCTGTGCTGCTGCAGCTGGTTTAGATGATGCCAGATGGGGGGGGAGAAGCCTCTACCCCCCTAACTGCTGCTGGAGCCAAACTGGGCCCTGCCTCTAGCGCATCCAACCTGGCTAGGATCAATGCAGCAACATTAGCACCATTACCCGCTTGTTGACCATATGTGTGCCTACCCCGTGCCTTGGCCCTTCTGGGCCTGGACATGGCTGCAGTACCTGCAGCCGTCCCTTCTGTTGTGGGTGACTCTCCCTCTTCTGTCTGAATGCTACCCTGCCCTGGTGGGCCTGCTCTCTGCTTCTCTAGCACATCTAGCCGTGCTAAAATGGCTGCCCAAGGCTGCGCCTCATCTTCCTCCGAAGACATTGCCACTGGGGGGGCGCTTGGGTGGAAGCCTACAGGCCTTCCCATTCCCTTTGGGACCCCCAATACCTTTCTTGGGGGGCATGGTATGCCTTAATAGAATGACTCAACCCACTGCAGGGTAATTAACAATTCCTTTATAAAATATGCTACTATTAAACAATGTAGTATTGGCAAGCGGTTTCCCTGACAAACTTGGCTTGCAGTGGAGTGCTTGTGTAACTATAGTGGGGGGGCAGGCAGGCACCGTGTCAGGCTTTGTCTTATAGGCCGGGCTGCCTGTCTCCGGGCCAGAGCTGGCAGCACCCACAGCCTCTAAGGCCTGTAGTGCCAGCCCTACTACTAGGCCTGCAAAGACAAGCTTCTAAGGCCTCGGCACTCGCGTGCTGTGCGGCTGCGGGGAAAAGACGGGCTCCAAAAAGCCCTTGCTCAGCCTTTGTGGCTGCAATCCGGGCCCAATCCCACCTTCCCGCTGTTGCCGCCAGCCGAATTGGGCCTGCTTAGGCCCCAACAGGACCGCACGCGGCGCCTCCAAAATGGCGCTGGCAACGCGGCCAAAGAAAATGACCGCCGCAGTAGAACAAACTGTCCCTCGTCGATCCGTCCTCTCCTGTCGTCGCGAGCCAAGAGGAAGTTGGAGGGGGCTGAGCGGGCTTAAATAGGCCCTTAGCTCCACCCTCTCCATGCGGAACATCGCGTGTCATTCCAGTGCGACGCGCGACGTTCCCTTCCTCAAAATGGCTACTGCGGCTTCACCCTTGGCTGCAATTGTGCTACCGCTCCCCAGAGCTTCGCGCAGGTAAGCGAAGCTGCATTATCATCGGCATACAAATTTATTAAATTAGTTTGATTTTTAATTTGCACTCCCTTAATATTATCATTGTTTCTTAATTTGTCTGCTAAAAATTCAATTACCAGGTCAAATAATAATGGAGATGGAGCGCATCCCTGTTTGGTACCAGATTGGATTTTAAAGAGAGATGTTTCTATGTTGTTAAATCTTATTGTCGCTGATGTTTCAGTGTAAATTGTTTGTAGAACATGCGAGAATTTTGGGCCAAATTTATATACTTGTGGAATATTTAACAAAAAAATTAAGTTTACACTGTCAAAGGCCTTATAGAGGTCTAGAGCCAAAATTGCTAATGATATTTTAGATTTTTTTTGCATACGTGATTACACTGTGTAATCTCCTAATTGGATCTGCTATATGCCTTTGGGGTATAAACCCAGACTGGTCTGAATGGATTATTTTTCCTATCATTAGCTTTAATCTGTTTGCCCATATAGTAGCAAAGATTTATAATCCACATTTAATAATGAAATGGGCCGGTATGAGTCTGGAAGTTCTGGAGCTTTACCAGGTTTTAATAAGAGAATTATCCTTGATTGTTTCCAAGAATCCAGTAGTTGAGTTCCCTGTAATATTACATTAAAAACTTCCAAAAGTTGCGGAATCAGTAATTCGCCATATACTTTGTAAAATTCAGCTGTAAAACCATCAGGGCCTGGTGCTTTATGGGACTTCAAATTTTTTATTACATTTTTTATTTCTTCTGCTGATATAGGCTGTTTTAAATATGTTGACTGCTCCCTTGTTAAACCAATAATCTTAATTTCTTGATACTCTTTTATAGATTCCCTGTCTATATTTGTTCCTTTATATAAATTTTCATAATATTTGGTTAATATTTTCTTCATTTCATTTACACTATAGGATTTTGTTCCTTCCTTAGTTGTTAAAGCTACTATTCTGTTGCTATTTTTCCTTTTTTTTACTCTATTTGCTAACATTCTTGATCCTTTTCCATCAAATTCATAATATTTTTGTTTAACATAGAGCAAATCTACCATTGTTTTATCAATATCTAGCACATTTAATTCTGTTCTTTTCTTTTCCATTTTTTGTCTAATAACTTGTGAACCAGTGCATTTATATTGTACTGTTAGGGCTTCTATTGTTTTTTCTAATTCCGATTTCTGTTTTTTAGTATTATTTCGAATAATGGCCATTTCTTTGATATACTGCCCTCTGATTACTGCTTTCATACAATCCCATCTCACCCCTTCTGAGGTGTCATTAATATGATTTTCTCTGAAATAATTTACTATTCCCTCCTGTATCCTATCTTTACATTCCTGTGGTGCTGTTAGGGTAGGGTATAGTCACCATATTGGTGTTGTTTTTTCTTTGGCACACATTGCCATCTCCAGGAGCACTGGGGCATGGTCAGATATGTTTATTTGCCCTATATCTATTCTAACTAACCATGGTAATATACCCCTTGTGACCATTATTGTATCAAGTCTCGAGAATGAACCATGGGGTCGTGAGTAAAATGAATGTGTGTAATCTTTGGGGTAGAATTCTACCCATGTTTCATGGAGTTCATATTTTTGTAAGATTTTCATGCATTTCATTACTTGCTTATGGTGTTGGGATTCATCTCTGGTTTGTTTAATATTTTTCACATCTCTAACTACTACTGCACCTTGTATATTCCAATTAATGTCCCCTCCTATCAATAATTCTGTTTCTGTAAATTTACGTAATTTTCTTAGGGTTCTGTCTAAAAAAGTAAGTTGATTTGTGTTTGGGCTGTATATTGACGCTAATATAATTTTTGTTAGTCCATTCAAAATTCCTTCCACAAAAATAAATCTTCCTTCCTTATCTTTCATTATTTTTGTCTCTTTGAAGTCAATTTCGGTCTTGATTAAAATTGCTACCCCTCTTGCTTTGCAAGATCCTTTAGCTATAAATATTTCCCCCATTGTTTACTGTTGAATATACCATCCTTTAAAGTTGCCTTATGAGTTTCTTGTAGCATCATTATTTTTGGCTTCAGATCCCTGATCAGTTTAAACATCCTGGCTCTTTTTATCACACTGCCTAACCCTTTAATGTTAAATGAGACTGTTTTTAAATCAGCCATGGAGATTGCCTAACTGTTAAAGTATTTATTCCTCTCTCAGATTTCTTTTTTAATATCCTTCCCATTAATCTTCCCCTACCAACTGACCTCCCCCCTCCCCCCTCTCCAACTGAATTAAATTCAACCATTAAATTAACCTTCCCGCAATATGAACTTCTTAAACTAAAAAAAAAATAAAAGGAAGAAAGAAAGAAAGAAAAAGGAAAAAGAAAAAGAGGAAAAAAGTATGAAACTAGTGGGGCAAATAGTTCAGATCTATTTGTGGCGTAGATCTGACTATGTGAGAGAAGAGTCCCTCTAGCCCTTTAAACATAATCAGAAGATACTATAGTCCCAAACCTTTTACCTAGAAACTACTAGGATATTCATTAATAAAAGTCCTTCCAGCTTATCTCTTTCGGCGTGTTGTTTCTCTGAGCTGATGGCCTGGAATGCCTCGTGTTGTCTTCCCTCGTATGCTTTCGGGCTAATCAAGATGTTTTCTTTGGACCTGCTCCCATTCTTCCTCCCCCCCATCAGATTCATCGCCGACTCTTTGTTTCCCAAAGTCCTCTTCTGAAACTCCTTCAGGAAGGTCCAAACGCAGGTTTTTAAATAACTGCACGGCTTCTTTTTCTGTTGTCACAATGTGAGTGACCCTCTTATAGGGGACCACTAATTTGAATGGGAAGCCCCATGAATAGCGAATCCCCATTTCTTGTAATTTTAAAGTGAAGAGGCATAGTACTCTGCGCATTTGTAGTGTTTCCGTGGCTAAATCCTGTAGTATCAGAACAGGTGCACCTTGGCACTGTATTTTTTAATTCCCTCAGATTTTTCATTAGTGCCTCTTTTTTATTATAACGACCAAAACATATGATTAAGTCTCATGGTGTATTTCTTTTCTTTGGCCCCAATGCATGATGAGTTCTTTCTAAATCATCCGGATCAATGGGGAAATCAGGTAGTAATGAAGTCAACCATATTGCCACAAAGGTTTTTGCATCATTTTCTTCCAGATCCTTGGCTATTCCGCGAATGCGCACGTTACAATGTCGATTTCGGTTTTCCTGATCAATCAGTTTTAATTTAACTTCAGAGATTTGCTTCTTTAGTATTTTATATTTCTCCTCTTGTACTGATACCTTTTCCATTGCACTCACAGCAGTTTTTTCTACTTCCATCACTTTCTGCTTTAAATTCCCTAGTTTAGCATCCAAAATTTGTGTCCAAGTATCCTTAAGTTCCAGTTTAAATTGTTTTAAGTATTGTAAAATTTCTTCCTTCCTCTCTATGTTTGTAACCTCTGGTGGGGTTGAAGACTCACCCCTCCCTTGCTCGTCTCTAGAACGCTGAGACACTCGGGATGCCATTTCCTCTGCAGACCTGCCTTGTATCACTCATCGTTCATGTGTCTTATCTTGCAACTTGAAGTAGGCAGTGATATCTTTCTTTTGCTTTTTAGACAATTCTGTTGACATTCCCCTCGCATTCCTTTAAAGTTTCACTTCCATTCAGGCTATTTTTTTCCCTCTGGTTTGGGCTTGTTTTGATAATTGGGCTATGGAGCTCCTGTCACACGCCATCATAATATCGGCATCAGCCCCCGGAAGTCATTTGCATACCTTTTGAGTTCAATGGGATTTATTTCTGTGCAATCGTGTTTGAAATGGACTGCCTTCAAGTCGATCAAACTTATAGCAACCCTATGAATAGGGTTTTCATGGTAAATGGTATTCAGAGGTGGTTCCACCATTGCCTTCCTCTGAGGCTGAGAGGCAGTGACTGGCCCAAGGTCATCCAGTCCGCTTCATGGCTGTGTGGGGATTCAAACCCTGGTCTCCCAGGTCTGGTCCAACACTGACCCGGGGGAGGGGTGGGGAGGGGAGGAGATTGGGTGGGTGGGCACTGGGCAGAGGGAAAGCTCTTACTTTTCCAAGAGGAAAACACTGTGAACAGTATCATTGCTTTTCAGCGTTTCCCTCACCTTTTTATTCTACAGCAGGCACATGTAGCCTCCCACCCAAATTTAAACCAAAGCTGTCCTTGGCCACATCCACACCAGGCCTTTATTTCACTTTGGACAGTCATGGCTTCTCTCAAAGAATCCTGGGAAGTGTAGTTAGTGAAGGCTGCTGAGAGTTGCTAGGAGACACCCTGTTCCCCTCACAGACCTTCAATCAGAGGTGGCTGACTGTTAAACGAGTCTGGCCACTGGAGCTCTATCAGTGGAATAGGAGTCTCCTCTCAGCACCCTTCAGAAACCACATTTCCCAGGATTCTCTGAGGGAAGCCATGGCTGTCTCACATGAAATCAAAGTCTGGTGTGGGTGTGGCCCCCTGATTAGCCAAGCCAAGCAGCTGTGAGGCTTTTAGAACACTGACAGTTGGTTCTTACTGAGCATGCTCCGCATTATCATAGGGTTCCAGCCAAACTTTCTTAAATTAATTAAAAATCAGCCAGGCATTTTTTTAACTTTTTAACTGCAGATGTTGAAGGTCAGAGTATGGGGCCAGGTCAGTATTAGGATTACAGGTACTCTGTGAACATGGCTGATTTTTAATGAATTTCAACAGATTATGAGAACTCTCAGAGAAAAAAGTCCAAAAGGGCTCTGGGGTTTTTTCCTCTCTTTTTAGACTTTGAACTCTCAATTGTCCCTGACTGTTTTGTGTATCGCTAACTGAGAGGGTTGTTAAGCAAGCATTTCTGAGTTCAGGACTGCAGTAGGGCCCCGCTTATACAGCGGGTTCCATTCCGGACCCCCGCCGTAAAGCGGAAATCGCCATAAAGCAGGTCCCCATTGACTTTAATGGGGCGCGTCACGCAAAAATGATGCAAAAATGATGCAAAAGCGGCTTTAAAAAAGGCAAGGAAAGCCGCCGCATGAGCGGAACACTGGGAAGTAGAGCTCCGGTAAGCAGGGCCCTACTGTATAAGTTTTGTAAGGTTTTGTTTTGAAATGAGCTTATGGGAAGCATCAGAATGGCATGGGGGTATTTTCAATTTAACATTGTGGAATGTGAAAAATCCACGCTGGCTATAGTATACAGCCACTCTCATGGCTGTATAATTTAGCATTTATATAGTGTTTTATAATCCTATGCACATTTACCTGGAAGTAAGTTTCATTCATTTGAATGGGGCTTACTCCCAAATAAGGCTTGCAGCCTTAGAACATTCATAGTATTTCACCTCTGTAATCCGTAGTACAATCAGGAGTGTAGTCGTCCAGGGCTTGGGGGATCTTAGACCCCTTATGTTTTTGGGAGCAGGGTCCCAGGAGGGTCCCTATGTCTCCAGTGTCCTTTCCTGCTGATTGTAGCTAGTCAGAGTGAAAGGACGGAAGTCAGCCACTGAGAAGATTCTTCTCAGTAACTAACATACTCCCCTTTCATTCTAATTGGTTTCTTGGGACATTGTGGGAAATGGTGCATGCGGGAAGGACTGAGCAGTGTGGAGACAATGACAGAGAGCAAGCAAGGAAAGGGAAAAAGAAGTGGGGAGGGGAAAACTTGGGTTGATGGGAGTCTCTCTTTCTCTGTTGCATGATCTTCAGTTTGTTAACAAGGATCTTATTCTCAAACCAGCAGCAAAAAAGGAGGGGAGGGGGAGATGTGTGGTTTTGTTCCAGCCCAAAGCCAGTAGCAGTAGGCGTGGAGGAGGGAAAGTGAGAAAAAATACTGGGGGGGGCGGGGAGAAAGCATGTGTGTTTGTGATGGTGTTTCAGCTTTTATTGGTTGCCAATTTCTGGGCCCAGTTCAAGGTGCTCGTGTTAGTGTTTAAAGCCCTGAACAACTTAGGTCCCAAATATCTGAAAGACAGTCTCCTGAGATCAGCAGAAGAGGCCCTTTTGGTAGTTCCACCACCCTCAGAAGTTTAGGGGGTGCTGGTCTAGGAGAGGGAATTATCTGTGGCAGCCTCTAAGCCAGTGATTCTCAAATGGTGTGCCCAGGCACACTGGTGCACCCTAAGAGGTGGCTAGATGTGCCTCAAATATTATGAAAGTATATTTTAAAAATGAGAAGAAACCCATTTGTATAGGGTAATAGTTTTCTATAGTTTGTTATTTTTATTCATAGTTTAAAATATATTAATATATTTTTAATTTTGTACACAAAGTGCGCCAGAAAATTTTTATATGTTTTACAGTGCGCCACGAACCAAAAAAGTTTGAGAACCACTGCTCTAAGCTGTGGAACTCTCTCCCCACCAAGGTATGTCTGACAACTTCATTGTACAACTTTCAGTGAATGCTGAAGACGCACCTCTTTCCTCTGTCCCTTGATACCTGAGATGTATATTTTTAGGACCCACACTATTTTCTGTGATGTTTAGATAAGGTAAAATGCAAATGAATATGCCTGAGTGTGTGTGTGTGTGTGTGTGTGTGTGTGTGTGTGTGAGAGAGAGAGAGAGAGAGAGAGAGAGAGAGGTGCAGCTAACACCAGAGGTTAGGATTAGGAATTTCCATGCTTATTTTTCTTTTTAAAACTAATAAGCTCTGCCCAAATGCAGTTATTCTGAGTACGACAACCAAGATGGAAAACTCAGCAAAGGAAATTCCTTACCTTGGAAAATGGAAATGGCCTGCCTTCAAGTCGATCCAGACTTATGGTGACACTACGAATAGGGTTTTCATGGTAAGCGTTATTCAGAGATGGTTTACCATTGCCTTCCTCTGAGGCTGAGAGGCAGTGACTGGCCCAAGGTCACCCAAGTGAGCTTCATGGCTGTGTGGGGATTCAGACCCTGGTCTCCCAGGTCGTAGTCCAACACTGTAACCACTACGCCACATTTGCTCATGTATGTGCACACAAAACAGTAGATCTATCTGAAAGGCAACACAGGTTTGCATTGATCATTGCAATGCATCAGTAAGGGAAAGTACTCCAAACAAAGTAAAAAACTGAAGCTCATTTTATTGTATAAATTTAGAAGGTTGTATAATCTTAAAAGACAGCATGGCTGGGGGGGCATGGCAAGATTATCATGAAATTCACTTCTGTATTTGCCACTACACTACTGAGAACAACCTGATAATGTCAATCATTACTAATATCCAACATGGAAGAATGGGGGAGGGGCTGAGAATGAGAGGCTTGTCTAGGGCTATCAACAGTGCAATCCTATGCATATCTACTTAGAGTTTGCTCCCAAATAAGTGACTTTAAGATTGAAGCCCTAGTGACTTTGTGGCAGAAGGGAAATTTGAAGAGGGGACTTCCTGACTTACAGCTTAGTCCCTGAGCCATCATTATATTACACAAGTTCAGAATGGGAACATGAAAAACAGCAATGTAGAAAATTAAAGCTAGTAGTCTGCTTAATTTATTCTAAACTGCAAATATGCAAAATTTATTTATTTATTTATTCATAGGTCTTTGCACGGTTCATTCTGGGAATAAATGGGACAGGTTCCTTAGTTTTTCAACTAAAACCTCTTTGGGAAACCAGAACTACTCATTCAAATGCCATGTTTGAAAATACATGTATGCATGTGTTCCTTTTACTATCTGAGTAACACTTAAAATGGCATTTAGCTTTACATAATTTTCCCCCAGGGAACAGGAGAGGGAGAACCCCTGTGAGAAACCATTGAATTCTGTTATAAACTTGTCACCAATCAAGTAGTAGGAAAACCCCTTCTTAGAAAAGGATTGCTGATATATAGTCGTTTTGAGTTACTCCTGAATTTGTGATTTATTTTATTTTATTATTCCATTTATCAATAATAAAAGATCTAGAAGCATTTTTAACAGTAAAAACATTAACAATAAAAACAATTTAAAACAAATCCATTATGTAAAAACAGTTTAAAATCCAAAACAGATACAGGCTGCTTTCACACATGGGGCTAATAGCACTAGTTTAACGGATTAAAAAGGTAGCGCTTTGTTCCAGATTTCAAAAATCCCTTTCTCACTGCAGCACCTGTTATATCGGCATTTTGCAAAACAGTCTTTCACATACAGAGCAGAGTTTTTCTCCTCCCCCCCTTCATTCGGCCTCACGCAACACCGGATGAGCAGGTCATAAGAACATAAGAAGAGCCTGCTGGATCAGGCCAGTGGCCCATCTAGTCCAGCATCCTGTTCTCACAGTGGCCAACCAGGTGCCTGGGGGAAGCCCGCAAGCAGGACCCGAGTGCAAGAACACTCTCCCCTCCTGAGGCTTCCGGCAACTGGTTTTCAGAAGCATGCTGCCTCTGATTAGGGTGGCAGAGCACAGCCAGCATGGCTAGTAGCCATTGATAGCCCTGTCCTCCATGAATTTGTCTAATCTTCTTTTAAAGCCATCCAAGCTGGTGGCCATTACTGCATCTTGTGGGAGCAAATTCCATAGTTTAACTATGCGCTGAGTAAAGAAGTACTTCCTTTTGTCTGTCCTGAATCTTCCAACATTCAGCTTCTTTGAATGTCCACGAGTTCTAGTATTATGAGAGAGGGAGAAGAACTTTTCTCTATCCACTTTCTCAAGGCCATGCATAATTTTATACACTTCTATCATGTCTCCTCTGACCCGCCTTTTCTCTAAACTAAAAAGCCCCAAATGCTGCAACCTTTCCTCGTAAGGGAGTCGCTCCATCCCCTTGATCATTCTGGTTGCCCTCTTCTGAACCTTTTCCAACTCTATAATATCCTTTTTGAGATGAGGCGACCAGAACTGTACACAGTATTCCAAATGCGGCCGCACCATAGATTTATACAACGGCATTATGATATCGGCTGTTTTATTTTCAATACTTTTCCTAATTATCGCTAGCATGGAATTTGCCTTTTTCACAGCTGCCGCACACTGGGTCGACATTTTCATCGTGCTGTCCACTACAACCCCGAGGTCTCTCTCCTGGTCGGTCACCGCCAGTTCAGACCCCATGAGCGTATATGTGAAATTCAGATTTTTTGCTCCAATATGCATAATTTTACACTTGTTTATATTGAATTGCATTTGCCATTTTTCCACCCATTCACTCAGTTTGGAGAGGTCTTTTTGGAGCTCTTCGCAATCCCTTTTTGTTTTAACAACCCTGAACAATTTAGTGTCGTCAGCAAACTTGGCCACTTCACTGCTCACTCCTAATTCTAGGTCATTAATGAACAAGTTGAAAAGTACAGGTCCCAATACCGATCCTTGAGGGACTCCACTTTCTACAGCCCTCCATTGGGAGAACTGTCCGTTTATTCCTACTCTCTGCTTTCTGCTTCTTAACCAATTCCTTATCCACAAGAGGACCTCTCCTCTTATTCCATGACTGCTAAGCTTCCTCAGAAGCCTTTGGTGAGGTACCTTGTCAAATGCTTTTTGGAAGTCTAAGTACACTATGTCCACTGGATCACCTCTATCTATATGCTTGTTGACACTCTCAAAGAATTCTAATAGGTTACTGAGACAGGACTTTCCCTTGCAGAAGCCATGCTGGCTCTGCTTCAGCAAGGCTTGTTCTTCTATGTGCTTAGTTAATCTAGCTTTAATTATACTTTCTACCAGTTTTCCAGGGACAGAAGTTAAGCTAACTGGCCTGTAATTTCTGGGATCCCCTCTGGATCCCTTTTTGAAGATTGGTGTTACATTTGCCACTTTCCAGTCCTCAGGCACGGAGGAGGACCCAAGGGACAAGTTACATATTTTAGTTAGCAGATCAGCAATTTCACCTTTGAGTTCTTTGAGAACTCTCGGGTGGATGCCATCCAGGCCCGGTGATTTGTCAGTTTTTATATTGTCCATTAAGCTTAGAACTTCCTCTCTCGTTACCACTATTTGTCTCAGTTCCTCAGAATCCCTTCCTGCAAATGTTAGTTCAGGTTCAGGGATCTGCCCTATATCTTCCACTGTGAAGACAGATGCAAAGAATTCATTTAGCTTCTCTGCAATCTCCTTATCGTTCTTTAGTACACCTTTGACTACCTTATCATCCAAGGGTCCAGTCTTCATCTACCTTTGGTTTGAGGCCTGTTCTTTCGGTGCGTGGGGTGTGTGTGAAAGAGGCGCGATCGCGATCAGCTGAGAGGCGCGGCAGCACAGCAGCAGAGGCTCTGGTTGAGCACCAGCAGCAGCAGCAGAGCTTGGAAGTAACTAGTTACAAGTAAGGAATTACTTGTAATTCATTACTTTTTTGAGTAACGAGTGGGTAATTCCTTTACATTTCGATTGTAATAGAACTAGGAGTAATTTTACTACTTTTGTGGAGTAATTGTAATGTTTCCAGAATTACTTTTGGGCATTACTTGGGGGAGAGCAGGGGAAGTCTTCTGCTCCTCTGATTTGTGGATGAAAATCATGTGCCTCAAACTGGACTTCTGCGCAGTGTTGCTCTTTCCTCATGCTCTGTGGATGGGCAGGAGGCGACAAGGGAGGAGGCAGAGAGTGAGACGGGGTGGAGTGGAGGAAACAATTATTTAAAAAAACAGATAATGGTAGTGAAGAATGGAGTGGAGGGGGAAAGGATCTGGAGGTCAAGAACATGGATAAAGGAGAAGGAGGCAGCAGCAGAATGGAGATAAAGAACTGTGGAGGTGAAAGATGACAACGTGTGTGTGTGTGTGTGTGTGAATACTGTGTTTGCACTTGGCACACAAAGTGGCCTCCACCACCCTCTCTGGCTACTGTGCTGCATTTGCAGTATTTTAACTTTTTTGCATCTCAGGGGAAAATGTGTGCTTGGGTGAGTGTCCTTTAGTTGGTGGCAGGGCAGGGTCTGGGAGGTGGTTAAGTGAGAGAGATTATGCTGGCTGGCTGAGTGGGGGGATTGCACATGGTTTGACGTGCAAAGATCTGAGTAGTGGCCTCAGCCTCCCTCCCCACCACCCTTACCAGCAGAGAGACCACCATTGCTATCTTATGGATAAAAAGAATTATTCTACTACCTTTGTATGCATTTGTTTATTTTTAATGTTGTTTTAGGCTACTTAGATGTGCAACAGCCAAGGCCAGCACCTTGTAGGCGTCTTTTTAAAAGTAACTGAAATGTAATTGTAGTGATCACTTTGGAGGAAAAATAAAGTAATCAGTTACTTTCAGAGCAATTGTAATTGTAATGGTAATTACTACTTTTTTGGGGCCATGTAACTGTAACTGTAATTTATTACTTTTTAAAAGTAATCTTCCAAGCTCTGAGCAGCAGCACAGGCTGAGTGAAGGCTGCATGCTGGGAGGGCTGTTGGTAAGGGCAGGAACACACTGCAAGCTGCAATGGCTGTCACGTGAGCAGCAGCAGCTAGCGCAAAACTCCCACAATTTCCTGTTTTTGTACCCCACTGTTTTGGTTGTTTTGTTATATCATAAATAATAATAAAATAAAATGTAAAAGTGTTTATTTCTCTCTGCTCTTCCCTAAACTTGCAGTATGAACAAGTTTGTTTTAGGTTTGGAATTTAAAAGTGAGATACCTAATGCAGCGTGAAAACGAAGCTCAGGAGCTCACTGTCTTTACCAATATAGTTCAGTTCATGAAGAATCAGAACACAAGGACAGACCTCAGGTGAAAGACAACTGTAGCTATAGGTAAAGTCAAGCTTTTAAGTCTGATATTCCTGAGGTTCTCTCAAGAAAGGGTGAGACAATTCAACAGATTAAATTTCATTCATACCCCAAGAATAGTGAGGACCATAATTTCTGACAAGAATGGCTCAAGAAAAATGGTTAGATTAAGCTCCACATTCATTTTTAACTTCTTAGTTATAACTTGTTGTTATGTATGTTTACACCAGAGCTTAGAAAAGTTACTTTTTTTAACTACAACTCCCATCAGCCCCAGCCAGCATGACCACTGGATTGGGCTGATGGGAGTTGTAGTTCAAAAAAGTAACTTTTCCAAGCTCTGGTTACACCTTTTGATATCCCCTTGTTCACTATATGCTTAACATCTTTTTTCCTTATGAAACAAAAAATATGAGTCATTTAATTTTTTTCTTTATATGAGCTTTTCATAGCCCATGATGTAAGTTAACACACTCTTTGCATGCAAAAGGAGTGAAGGGGGTCACTGCCTTTATCTTCCCCTGGCCTGGCCCTCACATCTTCACCATCAGTGAGAGGGGGGAGATTGACTGGTACTATGCACCCACACTCCTAAAAATGTCCCACCTAGAAATATGGCTGCCCCACCTAACAATGAGGGGTGGCTACAGGGCTGGTTGTGCCTAGTTAAAGCAGGATTGGAACCAGAGAGTTGCAAAGCTAGAGAGTAATAACGGAGAACATGTTTCTACATGTTCTTATGGTTTGAACTTGGGAAAGGTTTTGTACATTTAAAGTTTATATTCAAGACCGCAAAAGGACATGGGAAAGCAAGTATGTAATGACCAAATTGTTCATAGGTCATCATCATCATAACCAAGAAAGACATTACAAACTGCATTTCTAGAGTTACTTGGAATTTACATACTGTCAATATGAGTCATATTTATAAAATTAAAATAAGTATACAAAATCTAGTTCCCAGGAGAAATCCTTTTTGTGTTTGCTAAGAAATAACACACAAGAGTGTCTCTAAATGCAAATGGTACTGGGAATTATTAGTCATCATTAAAGAGCCCAACTAGTAGTTTTTAAAATATTTAGCTTGAAACATTACTTAAACAAGATGAATAAGAAGAAATACTTGTGGTCTTGTGTCACATTTTATTTATATAAATAAATAAACCATAACATAACATTTTAAGACATGGGACTTGATATGTCGAATATCTACATGTAGATATCTTAGCAGAGAGAGAGAGAGAGAGAGAACAAAGGGGAAGAGAAGAAAGGGACACATTGAAATGTTGGTGTGGAATTCTAGGGGATTGCTAAAAGCAGTTACATAAAACACACTACCCTGATGACAAAGGAACATTACATGCACTGTAAAATTTCCCAGTCTATTTACACAATAATCTGAATGTCACCTGTTCACCCTGCAAATATAGGAACCACCAGTTTTAAGTTAACACAATCACCAGTTCCCATCTTTACCCAGGGGTTTTCAAAGAAACATTGAATTTGGGCATCAACCCCCCCCCCAAGAATACTGGGAACTGTAGTTTGTTATGGGTGCTGGGAATTGTAGCTTGGTGAGACATAAACTATAACTCCCAAGATTCTGAGTAGTGGTGGGGGTAGAGAGTGTGCATTAAATATGCTTTAAACCAGTGGTTCCCTAATCCTAAGGGGCCTGCGAACAGTAAAGAAATTGATTAAAAAAAAAAAGTCTTCACTCCCTGGACACTGTCTGCTCCCCACAGCCGCTGCAGACGACGCCTCCCCCTTGCAGCAGAAATGTATTTATTTAATTATTGCATTTATATCCCACCTTTCCTCCAAGTTGCTCAAGGTGGTGCACATGGTCCCCCCCTTTCCATTTTATCCTTACACCAACCCTATGAGATAGGTCAAGCTGCAGCTACCTGATTTCCCTCAAAATCTGCTCAGGGGTGTTGAGAGACTCTCGGAGCTGATTGACAGGTGCAGGGGCAAAGAAGGAGAAGTCTCATAGCATTCGCTGGTGCAGTGTTGATCTCACTCACAGTGTGTGGTTAATCTATTGAAATCACAAAAAGATTGAGTCTATGCGAGATGGCTGCCTCACGTTGCTGTCCTAAGCATGTATGCACATGGACATATGTCCCACTGAAATGGGTCAGGCTTCTTTCCCCTTATGGAATTTAGTACCATATGTGCACATTTATTTTTATTTTTATTTAACAATTTATAAAAATGCAAAATGTGTTGTGACTATTATACAAATTTATATACCCCATAATGAAAAAATGTAAGTGGTGCATAGCATAATATCTTGTAAAACAATATAAATTCAATATATAAAATCATTCAGGCAGTAATAGATGTTCCATTGATTAATATATTCATTTTTATTCCTAAACCTTGTAGAATATATTTCTAACTATATATTTTTGTAAGCTTTCATGCCATCATAGAGCAGGCCAGCAGGCAAATGAGGTGAGGGTGGGAAGCAAAGTTAGCAGACGCTCAAATGAGCAAGTGAGCAAGCATGCATCAAAGGAGCTAGCGGATAAGTGGGCATCGGGGGGCAAGCCAGCAAGCGTAAGAAACAAGTGAGCAAGCAGGCAGGTTGGCAAGTGGGTGTTGGGGGCAAGAGAGTGTTGGGGGCAAGTGAGTGTTTAGGTGGACAGGCAGGCAAGCGAGCAGGTGGCAGTGACAACATAGGAGGCAGGCAAGTGGTTGAGGCAGGGTGGCAGCAGCCTGGGCAGACAGGAAGCTGGTGTTATATTGATCAGGATGAGACCGAGGTTAAAATAGAGCTTCTTTATTTAATAATTCTTAAACAGTAAAACATCTGTGCTTGTTCTGTGCTAGCCCTCACCCAGCACACACAACACTGACTAACTAACTCCAGTAATTAAATTAGTTTAGCTCCCCCTAGGGTGTGTAATACCCTCTAGAGAAAGTTAATACTTTCTTTGCTGTGCATCTAACTTAAAGGCACATTTCACTACATTTCCCTTTCTTTGAGTTCTAACTTATTTTGTGGTTTTTGTTCTATCAGTAAACATTGTGTAGAATAACATTTAGTCTCTATAATGTTCTGGTTTTCAAATTACTCGTCTGGATGTCACTCTTTTCAGACTCTCATGAGATATGCTATCTTTGGCAGGTGATGCTTGCTCATAACAATTTGTCAGTTCTTTGTTCTCAGTCTTTTGAGATTGTTCTGGCAATAAATTCTGCTCTTTCTCTTTTCTGTTTCTACCTCTGAATTCTCACTTTGTTGTAAAATTGGTTGTGGTTTGGGAACCAACTGTAGATGTCATCCTGTTCCTTCAGAATGTTCCACTGTTGGTAGTGACAACATAAGATCTTGGAGTTTGACTTTGGCTCTGGACTGTTGCTGGTTCAGACCATCCTTTCTGGGTAGTCCAATTTCAGTCTTACTTGTGAACCAGGTTGTAATTTTGGAAGTGTCTTCACTCCATAATGTCGTAGTAATATTTTAGTTTCTTTTAGCCATGTTGTCTGTGACACGGACTTTCCCAAATCAGGCCACTTAGGATACAAATTTGCTTCTAAGGTTGGAATTGGTGCTCTTAATTGTCTTCCCATTATCAGTTGTGCAGGACTGCACTTTGTTGTGTTGATAGGTGTTGCTCTGTAGCTTAGCAGTGCTAGGAAGGGATCTTCTTGACATAAGATTTGCTTTGCTGTTTGTACTGCTCTCTCTGCTTCCCCATTGGCTTGTGGGTAATGGGGACTGGCTGTAATGTGACAAAAGTCATATTTCTTTGTGAACAAAGTAAAGTTTTTCCCTGCAAATTGCGGTCCATTATCTGTTACTAGCTCATTTGGGCATTCCCATCTGGCAAAGATATTCTTCAGACAACTGATAACAGTAGAGCTTGTTGAATCTAGCATGTATGCAATCTCTATGTATCTGGAGAAATAGACTATTGCCACTAAGTACTTTTGTCCTCGTAACTCACAGATGTCTGCTCCCACTCTCTTCCATGGTCTATCTGGCAATGGAGTGGTAATGAGTGGTTCCTTCCGTTGTAAAGGTTTATTTGTCTGGCAAAACTCACAGTTTGCTATTATTGCCTTGAGGTCTTGCCCTACTCGTGGCCACCAAACAGCCATTCTTGCATATTCTCTGCACTTAGTGATTCTTTGATGAACTGCAAGGAGTTTTCCCAACATTTCCTGTCGCATTGTAACAGGAATGACAATTCTATCTCCAGATAGGACTGTTCTGTCCAACTCTGTAAGACTTCCCTTTTCTGCAAAGAAAGGTTAAGATTAGTTGTCACTTCAGACATGTACAATGGCCAGCCAATTCTGACAAATTTCAGCACCGCTGAAAGGTCTTGGTCAGTGCTGGTAGCTGCTTGAATGCATTGAAGGAGTGTGGTAGATACTGGTTTAGAAGCTTGTAGAAAATTTACATAGACTTTGATTTCCTCAACTAACTGGGTTGTTTTGGGGTATGGAGTTTCCAGTGGATTTCTTGACAGTGTGTCTGCTACAACAAGAGTCTTGCCTTGTCTGTATTCTGCTTGAGGACTGTACCTCATCATGAGTAAAAGGAGTCGCTGACATTGTATTGGTACTCAATCCAGGTCTTTGCAATTTATCAGTGGTACCAAGGGTTTATGGTCTGTATAGCGTGTAAATGATTCTAGCTCATAGAGATATTTTGAGAATTTTTCACAAGCCCAAACAGCAGTTAGACATTCCTTTTCTCTCTGAGCGTATCGGGTCTCAGCTTCTGTTAGCGTTCTTGAGCAATAGGCCACTGGTTTCAACTCTCCATCATGATTTTGGAGTAGTACTCCTCCCAGACCATAACATGCAAGTAAAGTAATGCTCAAGATTCTACAACAAAGGCTCTTACCATATATGGAACAAGAAATGCCAGACGTCCAAGCTGGATTTAGAAAGGGAAGAGGCACCAGAGATCATATTGCAAACATACGTTGGATAATGGAACGGAGCAAGGAATTTCAGAAGAAAATCACCCTGTGCTTTATAGACTACAGCAAAGCCTTTGACTGTGTAGATCATGAAAAACTATGGAATGCTTTAAAAGAAATGGGGGTGCCACAGCATCTGATTCTCCTGATGCACAACCTATACTCTGGACAAGAGGCTACTGTAAGGACAGAATATGGAGAAACCGATTGGTTCCCCATTGGAAAGGGTGTGAGACAGGGGTGTATTTTATCACCCTATTTGTTTAATCTGTACGCAGAACATATCATACGGAAAGCGGGATTGGACCAAGAATAAGGAGGTGTGAAAATTGGAGGGAGAAACATCAATAATTTAAGATATGCAGACGATACTATACTCTTAGCAGAAACCAATAATGATTTGAAACGAATGCTGATGAAAGTTAAAGAGGAAAGCACAAAAGCAGGATTACAGCTGAACATCAAGAAGACTAAAGTAATGACAACAGAAGATTTATGTAACTTTAAAGTTGACAATGAGGACATTGAACTTGTCAAGGATTATTAATACCTTGGCACAGTCATTAACCAAAATGGAGACCATAGTCAAGAAATCAGAAGGCGGCTAGGACTGGGGAGGGCAGCTGTGAGAGAACTAGAAAAGATCCTCAAATGCAAAGATGTATCACTGAACACCAAAGTCAGGATCATTCAGACCATGGTATTCCCGATCTCTATGTATGGATGTGAAAGTTGGACAGTGAAAAAGGCAGATAGAAAAATCAACTCATTTGAAATGTGGTGCTGGAGGAGAGCTTTGCGCATACCATGGACTGCGAAAAAGACAAATAATTGGGTGTTAGATCAAATTAAACCAGAACTATCACTTGAAGCTAAAATGTTGAAACTAAGGTTATCATACTTTGGACACATAATGAGAAGACCTGATTCACTAGAAAAGACAATAATGCTGGGAAAAGCAGAAGGGAGTAGAAAAAGAGGAAGGCCAAACAAGAGATGGATTGATTCCATAAAGGAAGCCACAGACCTGAACTTACAAGATCTGAGCAGGGTGGTTCATGACAGATGCTCTTGAAGGTCACTGATTCATAGGGTCGCCATAAGTCGTAATCGACTTGAAGGCACATAACAACAACAACAGAGTGTGTAATACCCTCTAGAGAAAGTTAACTCTTTCTTTGCTGTGCATCTACTTTAAAGACACATTTCATTACAGCCGGTAAGCTGCCTAAAAGGGGTGGTGGTGAGTGCCTGGGGGCTGTTTTGGGAGTTGTCTGGGGGTTGTGAGGCCTCTTGGGAATTACCTGGAGATGGGGAGATGTTTGGAGAGCTCCCTAGGGGAGACGTTTTGGCAGTTGCCTGTGTGTGCAGGTGTGTGTATGGGAGACCCTGGTGTGTGTGTTGGGAGTCCCAGAGGTGGTGGCATGCAAAGCGCGCAGGAGCAAATTTGCTAGTGCTTGCATATAATTTTATCTCGTTTCTCACTTTCTGCTATATCCAAGATTCTTTTCAGCTGTTTTCAGATAAAAGGCAAAGTTCATTATCCCACATTGGGTCCATATAATTAATGCTATTTTGAACTGTATAATAGGAGTATATATGGGCTACAGTAATAGGGGTGTACATGGGCTCCAAGATTCACCTTGTATCTGTGTTTTTTAAAACATTCTGATCTGTTTGTCAGCCATTCTGAGCTCTTTCTGCTTTGTCTCTGTTTCAGGTTCTGAGCCATTCATCTGTTTAAAATGAAGATCTGTGTTTCCCTATTCAAATGAGGAATCTAAAAATGGTTATAACTTTTTCAAGTTTTGCCCAAAGTGGATAAAATTAACAACCACAGGATCCCCTCTAGAGTGAATTACGCCCGTCAATTTGCAATTTGCAAACAAATAGATCGAGGGTTTTTGTGGCTGGAGGGGGGAAGAAAAAGGGATTTACTTCCCTTCATAATCTCAGAGGGTGGGGGTGGGGAATAGGCATTTATTGCTTTTTGCTCCTTAAAATAATTAAGAAAGGCCTGAGGGATAAGCATTCTTGCTTGTACATTTTTTAAAAACTTAGCAGCTTCACACTCGCCTTTTGTGCTGATGGTTGTTAGTATCCTGCAATAGACCTCAAAAGGACTTTACAAATCTCTGATAGGCCTTATGCTGTGACGCTGTCTAGAATACTGCCTGCAGAGTTCTGAAGAGCTCTGAGTTTTGTTCTGATTTGTTAAAGCAAAGCAACATAGGATTTTTTTTAAAAAAACCACAACTTAAATTAAGCTTTTAACTTCATTAAAAATATTCCTACGTTGCTGTGCTTTAACAAAACAAAAACAAAAAACAGGCAACATTTTTACTAATCTCACCTTGCAAAACCCAATAATCTAGAGAAACAGCCCAAGAACCTAAAGATATACAGTAGGGCCCCACTCATACGGTGGGTTACATTCTGGACCCCCACCGAAAAGCGAAAACTGCTGAAAAGCGGAACTCATTGAATGGAATGGTGTGTGACACCCGAAAATCGCCGTAAAAGCGGAACAAGCGCCGTATAAGTGGGGCTTTATTCTAATTGCGTCTAATTGAGACTGCCGCATTAGCAAAGCATCGTAAAGCGAAGCACCGTAAAGCAGGGCCCTACTGTATAGCAAAATTCAGAGCAATATAGTACATAGAAAAGCACAAAAACAGAGTGACAAAACAACACAAGGCTTTTGTGGGGTCCTGAACCAACTGGGGGGAGGGATATTGCCATCAAGCTTTGATTCAGGAGCCGGAGGGAGGCCCCCAAATGCCTCACATTTGCCTCATTATTCAGTCCAAACTCAGAGCCAATGCATACCCATAATAATTATGGAGAATGCAATCTTATAGACCTATTGAACAATAGGGGACTTATTTTTGAGTAGACATATAGAGAATTCTGCTGGAACAGCACATGCAGTTCTACTAAAAAATAAATTCTGTGTGTACATTTGGCATCCTAGCTTCTAATTTCCATGTTTTTCAGTTATGGATATTTATTGCTCTTCTGCTGCTTGGGTGAAACCTGATTGAATGTATTGTGACTGTATGTCTCTCCCCTAATATAATTCACCCATCAAATGCCTGGATAAACAGAAATGTTTTCAAATTCCTCCTTCACGTCAATAATGACAGAAACAGACACCCCTCACTCGGAAGGACATCCCACAAACTGGGAGCTGCCGCTGGAAAGGCCCTGTCACAAGTCAGTACCAACCAGGCAGCCACCAGTGACAACCCCATAATAAGCCTCACCTGCCAATCGGAGGGTCCAAGACGTTTGTTACTGTGGAAGGCGCTCTATTACGTACTTGGGTCCCAAGCTATTTAAGGCTTTATATGCTAGTAGTTACACCTTGAATTGGGCCCAGCAGCTCTCTGGCAGCCAGTGCAACTAGGGTTCCTAAGTCTCTGGTTTTTGCCCAGAGACTCCAGATTTTTGGGGTTATTTCTGTTGGGCTGTGACCCATAGGCATTACTGTTTCTAGTAGTTTTCCATAAAGCCTGCAAGTTTGGAGAAGTAACACTGTTATGTCTTTGCTGGCTTGAGAGCAAACACTCCAAGGCCAGCCGTTGTCATGGTAACGTGAGATAGCAACTGGGAAAGTTCTCACAGAGTCTGTAAGTTGTGTCCTTCTGTATCATGCCTCTGAACTGAGAGGTTGTGTTCTATGTTTACCTTTGGAGAGAGATGGACCAGAAGGGGGGGGTGAATGAAGAAACTCTACATGTATTTACTCTTAAGCCTGTTGGCCTTAATGTCTTTGAATAAAGACTCTTAACCTGATCTAATGCATCTGATAAGTTTCTTGAGCAACTTAACTCCAATGTAACGTATGCTGTTTCACGCAAGAACCGCCACCGTCAACAATTTCTGGGTCTTCAGGTGAGTCACTCCAATCTCCAGACACTCAAGTTTCATTTTAAAAAAAATAAGTTTCTAGGTGGTCTGTTTCAAGAGATATACACCAAAACATCACACTCCCCCACAACTTCTGTTAAATGAGCTCATAGCTGGCTGCTCTAACCCAGCCTTTTCAGGTTTGCAGCCAATAAGTGAAGCCAGGGCTGTGATTGACAAGGGGTTTGTTGACCTCCAGGCAATGGTCTAGAACCCGTTGCAAGTTCAGAAAACATATTTTCCTGCTTGTCTGAAAATCTCATAAAGTATGTAAGTATATAGCTTTTAGCAGTAGGAAAAACCCCTTTCTCTGTGTGTTCATAGCAGGATCTTGGTAGGAAATCGTTTAGTGTAAACAATCTCAGTTATGATTATATTAAAAGTGTACTTGCAGGGTTTTTAAAATTACTCGCAAAAATAGCATATTATATATTTTATCTTTCAAATAATTTTTGAGCAGAAATTTAAAAGAAGTGTACATGCAGCTTATGATTCCAATGTGTTATACTTTTCTTATTATGAGGAGACAAACAAATTTAAATTTTCATGGGCTGTTGAAAAGGGCAGTTTATTTGTCTAATACATAGCCTGTTTTGAAAACTTTCCCAATATGAAGCTTTAGTCCTATATTTGCTTTTCTAGGAGTAAAGCTGCGATGCTAATTTCCCATACCAGGAGTAAACCCCATTGAATTCAATAGGACTTACTTTTGAGTAGACATGGTTAGGATTGTGCTGTAAATCAATGGGACTTTTCAGTGAACATAGCAAAGGATTGTGTTTGTGTTGTAAATTGTTCTCTTCCTCCTCCCCCCATCCTATTTTTGAAGCAGTTAGGCAGGGCTTACCTAGGTGTCACTGCTTTTATTTGGTAGGAAACTTATACTGTTTTTTTTTTAAATGTTCTGAAATAACCAACCGGTTTTGATGATAAACTATTATATGGGGTGAATGTATTTTTACATCTCCAGTGTGTGTGTATATGGAATCTTTCCAACAACCCTGTAAGGTAGGGTTGCAAATTAGAAACCAAGGCAACTCACAACAAGAAATAAAACCATTTAAAATCCAATAGCCATAAAACAAATATAAAACAGTTGCAAAACAGCTTAAAGTGGCATGATTCTGAATGTTGGGTTGGGTAAGTGAAGTTCCTTATCACTTGAGGTGGCAGTCCTGTGCACACTTCCCTGTTTGAGTAAGCCCCACTGAATATATTGGGACTTGCTTCTGAGTAAGTATGCATAGGATTGCACTATAAATATCTTTACAGGTTGTGTAAATAATAAACGTAAATAAATATTTCTTCATACTATGTCCTGATTTCACACTATGATTGTACATTATTATTTCCTCTAAATTTTAAGTGTGCCCTTCTTTCTTGGTGTGGTCATGGGCCCCCTCTGTTGTTTTCACTCTGAGGGGCAGATTAGGTTGAGAGATGGTGAGTAGCTCATGGTTAACCAGTTAAAAATTTCTTACAAGACCAGAACAAACTTTGTAGCTGATTTCCATTTTTTAAAAATAATGTAATTGATTTATATGCAGGCAATGTTTATTTAGTAGATCCACACAACATATTTAAAGCACATCCAACTCTCATTTAAAGCACATGACTTCCCCCAAGGAATCCTGGGAAGTATAGTTTTCCCCTCAGTTATAATTCCCACCACATTAACAAACCACAGTTATAGTTCCCACCACATTAACAAACTACAGTTCCCATGATTCTGTGGTGGGATTCATGTACACTGAATGTGTTTTAAATGAATGGTGTGGACCTGCCCTTGGTATGCTGTGCATTTATTAGTGAATTGAAAAGAACAATTTTTAAAGATACTTTTTAAAACAGGGCTGTAGCTCAGTGGTAGGACACATGCTTTGCATGCAAAGGTACAAAATTCAATCTCTGGAAGAAACTATTGCTTGAATCCTGGAGAGCCTGTGCTAGTCCATGTCATCAGTACAGAGCTGGATGGCTTGACTCAGTATAAAAGAGGGCCAGAGTGACTCCAAAATGTATTTATTTTATTTACAACATTTATATATTGCTTTATTGAAAAAAAACCTCAAAGCAGTTTATAGAAGGAATTAAAACAATGAAATTATTGGCAAAAACAGTTAAAGACAGGTATTTAAAAACATTCAAAATAATAAGACCAACAATGTTAAAAACAGATTAGAAATGTAATAGCTTCTACATGCCTGGGTAGGCTTGCCTAAACAAAAATGTTTTTAGCAGAAAAGAGTACAATGAAGGTGCCTGCCTAATGTCAATAGGCAGGGAGTTCCAAAGGGTAGGTGTTGCCACACTAAAGAATCAATTTCTTACAAGAGCAGAACAAGTACTATGTGGTACCCATAACATGGAAAGCACACCTTTAACTTGGCCTGGTAGCAAATTGGCAACCAGTACAGATTTCAGAGCAGAGGTATGATGTGCTGATAGGGTCTCACTCATGTCAGCAATCATGCTGCAGCATTCTGCACTAATTGCAGCCCCCAGGTCAGGTTGTGCTGCATGGGGATTTCTGTGACCTTGGCTGACTGGCTGCCAGGATTTTTTTAGTTCTGGTTAGAAACCCTGACTGTTTGTGGAATGCTGAGTTTTCTGCCTCACTCACAGGAATCTTGTTGTGGTTGGTATGGTATTGCATTTAGGAAATCCTCACTGTTTTTTTCTTTTTCTATTTGAATTTCATTTATCTCTGATCTCACTCCCTTACATCTATAGAAACAACAGTGGTTCCATGTGGTCAGCTCAGCCCTCTTAAACCCACTGATGATGCATCTTGTTGTTTGCATGATGGTTTGTTTCTTGCCCAATCATGGTAAAAGAGAATTCACATACCAGGAAGTGTGGCTTCAATTGCTGTTGTTCCCAAGCTCCTGCCTGTGACGATAGACCAAACCATGTGTGTTTTCTCTCTGTCAGTTATTACTGCTGGAATTGGGATGGCTGTCAAAGTGAGTTTATAGCAGCCCACAAGGTAGACAGGGAAGGGTAGAAAATCTTCTTAACTCTTATTCATTTCTCAAACCTCTCTGCAGTGAAGGGTCAAAGTCTGTAAAGAAGTTTGGAACAGCCACGTTAAAAGGCAGGCAGGGCATTCCAGGCAGAGGGTTGCGAGACCTGCTTTTATGTGGATATCTTGGCAGAGGATCCCTAGTCAAGCCTTACCAACAGCACAATCTTAACCATATCTACTAAGAAGTAAGTCATGTTGAGTTATATGGGGTTTAGTCCCTTAGTAAATGTGCTTAGAATTCAAGCCATCTTTACTCTTGAGTGCTCCCATCTAACATCTCCACAACACTAGGCTTCATTCCTACAATGGCTTTCTGGTGACTGGCCTGGCCTGAGAACACATAAACTCTTCTTGCCAGAAGCAAGTAGGCTGGATTAAATGTTCCCTACCCAGACTCCCTAAGCAAGTGAGAAGGAATGATCCTGTCACTTCAGCTGGACCTTGGTACACCCTCATTTAGCTAAGATTTCTATCTTAATATGCAATCAGAGTTTTTTGTTTGTTTGAGTGGTATGTTCCAAGCAACTGTGGTGGATGGGCTTTGTGTATAATGCATAATGAGATCACTAGAGCCCGCCCCATGACATCACCTTGGCCCACTCCTTAAATCTCAGGGTTTGGGATGCTTCTGACCTGACAACCCTAAATGCAGTGCTTTCAGGACCAGTGGCACATGGTTCCATCAGGCTGCTATCTGCAGCCTCCAGACCATCTTCTAGGGCAGCCCCACAAGAGCAATGTTATCAGCCTTAGTTATCATGTTTAACAACAGGCAAAATATAGACTTGGGGGCTTGGGAAGGTAAATATCCATTTCTACTTGTTTTTTAACAGTGAGTCTTGTACAAGAGCAATATTTACCGTACTTGTATAAAAATTGCACAAAGTAATAAAGAAGTATTGCACAAGACCTCCTCCTCCTCCTCCTCTTATTAGTATTAGTATTAGTATTGATGAATCCCAATGAATGTACTCCAGTTACAGTCTCCAGAATAACGCTTCAAATGTACTGTGTTGAGATCTTGAACAAACAGTTGCTCCAAACTGGATTGTTGAAATTCAGACATGCTTTGAACATGTGGCTCGAAACCCCCAAAGAGGCGGACTCCTCCACAGAATTGTTGTGGGTGGTGATACCATGCCCCAGGAGGGACTTAATACTGGGAACAATCTATTGTCCCCCTGATCAAAATGCTCAGGGAGACCTTAAGATGAAATATGAAATTGAGGAAGCATCCAAACTAGGAAATGTGGTAGTAATGGGTGACTTCAACTACCCAGACATAGACTGGCCGCATATGTGTTCCAGTCATGACAAAGAAGCAAAGTTTCTAGATATTCTAAATGACTATTCCCTAGACCAGTTGGTCATGGAACCGACCAGAGGGACGGCAACCCTGGACTTAATCCTTAGTGGGGACCGGGACCTGGTGCGAGATGTAAGTGTTGTTGAACCGATTGGGAGCAGTGACCACAGTGCTATTAAATTAAACATACATGTAAATGGCCAATTGCCAAGAAAATCCAACACGGTCACATTTGACTTCAAAAGAGGAAACTTCACAAAAATGAGGGGATTGGTAAAAAGAAAGCTGAAAAACAAAGTCCAGAGGGTCACATCACTCGAAAATGCTTGGAAGTTGTTTAAAAACACTATATTAGAAGCTCAACTGGAGTGCATACCGCAGATCAGAAAAGGTACCGCCAGGGCCAAGAAGATGCCAGCATGGTTAACAAGCGAAGTCAAGGAAGCTCTTAGAGGCAAAAAGTCTTCCTTCAGAAAATGGAAGTCTTGTCCAAATGAAGAAAATAAAAAAGAACAGAAACTCTGGCAAAAGAAATGCAAGAAGACAATAAGGGATGCTAAAAAAGAATTTGAGGAGCACATTGCTAAGAACATAAAAACCAACAACAAAAAATTCTATCAATACATTCAAAGCAGGAGACCATCTAGGGAGGCGACTGGACCCTTGGATGATAAGGGAGTCAAAGGTGTCCTAAAGAACGATAAGGAGATTGCAGAGAAGCTAAATGAATTCTTTGCATCTGTCTTCACAGTGGAAGATATAGGGCAGATCCCTGAACCTGAACTAACATTTGCAGGAAGGGATTCTGAGGAACTGAGACAAATAGTGGTAATGAGAGAGGAAGTTCTAGGCTTAATGGACAATATAAAAACTGACAAATCACCAGGCTCGGATGGCATCCACCCGAGAGTTCTCAAAGAACTCAAAGGTGAAATTGCTGATCTGCTAACTAAAATATGTAACTTGTCCCTCGGGTCCTCCTCCGTGCCTGAGGACTGGAAAGTGGCAAATGTAACACCAATCTTCAAAAAGGGATCCAGAGGGAATCCCGGAAATTACAGGCCAGTTAGCTTAACTTCTGTCCCTGTCCAGCCCAGAGCCGAAAGAATGAGGCTGGAGCGTGTGTGCAAGTAAATCTCGTTTTATTAGAGTAATGGATACATCAAAAGCATTGCGCTTCATAGGAAATCCTAGGCTAACTCACTAAAGTCCCTAACTATCCTCTAGACATGCTCTGCAGCGTGTGAAGGAAGTTGACTCAGCGACCCCCCCTGAGAGCAGCAGGCTTATATAGGAAATGTTTTTGAACGTAATCTCTGACTCCTTCGTAACTCCTGTCTTTGCCCTGTCTGTTTCTCGCGGCGGTGGGAACGAGGAGACAGGGGTGGCGCCTCCACTTGCTCATCTGAAGACACCTGCTCCCGAGCAACAGGCTCGAGGTCAAGAGGCGGTGCCTCATTGGAAACCTCATGGGAACTGCTTGGGAAAGGAGGAGTTGGCACTGCCTCTGAAACTTCCTCCTCCAAGTTCTCTGCCTCAATTGGGGGCGGTGCACTCGGCTCCTCGGAAATGGCTGAAGAACAGGCTGCCCCCCTCCTGGACGCTCCTGTTCAGACACAACAATCCCCAACTCTGCTTCTTCTGACTGCGGAGGCGCCTGAAATTCATGCCTCCCCCCTTCCTGTCCCTTCTGAGTTGGCTGCAGCGTAACATCATCTCCCCCTCCATGCTTTAACCCTTCCCACCCCAGAGGTCTAGGTTTCTCTGGATAAGCCTCATGGAATTCTCTCACCAAAGTCGGAGCATGCACATTCTCCTCTGTCTCCCAGGAACGTTCAGTTGGATCGTACCCCTTCCAATGAATCAGGTACTGAAGACACCCTCGGCGTTTTCGCGAGTCCAAAATCTGTTCTACTTCGTATTCCTCCTCCCCCTCTACCAATAACGGCGGTGCGGGCTCCACTCTCGGATGGTGAGGGTCTGGGCCAGCGTCCTTGGTCAGCAATGCCCTGTGGAACACTGGGAGCATCTTGAAGGCGGGCAGCAATTTTAATCTGTAAGCCACGGGATTAATCTGTGCCTCTACCTCAAAGGGCCCTATACGGCGATCCTGCAGTTTACGACACCGGCCAGGCATAGCTAGAAAACATGTAGAGATCCAGACCTTGTCCCCCACTCGTATGGGGTCCCCCTCTCTCCGGTGCTGGTCAGCTGCGCGTTTGTAATCCACTTTGGTGTGTTCTAGTTGCTCTTGAAGTAGCTGTTGCATAGCATGAAGTTCCTGCAAATAATAATAATAATAATAAATTTTATTTCTGAGTCGCCTATCTGGCCGAGTTAACGGTCACTCTAGGCGACGTACATAATAAAATGATATACAACATATACAATATAAACCAGAATATAATATAAACCAAAACCGCAATCCCTAATTAATCTAAAACCACCCACTTCTGTAACAAAATAAAACTAGTCTGCCCCAAGAGTCCTGTAGGCCTGCCTAAATAGCCAAGTTTTCAAGACTCGGCGGAAACTTGCCAGGGAGGGGGCATGGCGAAGGTCATAGGGCAGGGAATTTCAGAGGGTGGGGGCCACAATCGAAAATGCCCTCTCTCTGGTCCGCACCAGTCTAGCTGTTTTAACTGGTGGGACTGAGAGAAGGTCTTGTGAGGCTGATCTCGTAAGGCGGCATATTTGGTGATGCTGGAGGTGCTCCTTCAGATAAACTGGGCTGAAACCGTATAGGGCTTTAAAGGTTAACACCAACACCTTGAATTGGGCCCGGTAAACAACTGGTAGCCAGTGTAGATCTTCTAACACCGGAGTGATATGATCACGGCGGCGGCTGTTCCTAATCAAACGTGCCGCCGCATTCTGTACCAGCTGTAATTTCCAAGTAATTTGCAATTTGCAAGTAATCCTCAGCGGCTGGGACTGAGAGACTGTCTTTTGGGGCAGGGAAGGCTCGGGGGTGGTATCCAAAATTGGCGAAGAAAGGAGTCTGTTGCGTGTGTGAATGCACAGCATTATTATAGGCAAATTCTGCTAAATGCAAGTAGGACATCCAGTTATCCTGCTGATACCCCACAAAACAACGTAAATATTGTTGCAACACTGCGTTGACCCTCTCGGACTGCCCATCCATTTGAGGATGGTGGGCAGATGACAGTCTCAGCTCACCTTGCAGTAACTTCCACAACGCTTGCCAAAACCAGACTGTCTGGCAGACCGTGCAGCTGATACACATTTTGCACGTACAATTTAGCAGTGTCTTGAGCGCTTGGGAGTCCTGCACACGGAATGAAGTGAGCCATTTTCGAGAAGGCATCAACGATCACCAAAACTGGTTTTCCCCTGCGAAGGTGGAAGGTCTGTTATAAAATCCATAGTAATCATTCTCCAGGGCCCTCCTGGAGTAGGGAGGGGTTCTAGTAGCCCCAGTGTCTTCCCAGTGGCATGTTTAGCCCTCATGCAAGTGGGGCAGGAGCAAACATAATGCTCTACGTCCTTCTTCACCTTGGGCCACCAGAACTCCCGAGTGACAGCTTGAATGGTCTTAAAAACCCCAAAGTGGCCTGCCGTGCACGTGTCATGGCACTGCTGTAGTACCCTCACTCGCAGATCTCTGGGGGGCACATAAACAGCTTCCTGATGGTGCAATATGCCATCCTTCCATATAAGGTCCTTCTGTTCTGCCTGGGGTGACGCTCCCTCGTCAACCCGCTGCTCCTGCATGAAAGGGTCCCATTGTTGCGCCTCGCGCACTTCAGCTTCCCAAGAATCTTGGCAGGCACCTACTACTCCCCGCTCGGGAGGGATTATGTATTGTAACGGTCTCGGGGTGGGATCCTTCAGAAATTCTGGCTTCCTTGAGAGGGCATCAGCCCTTTTATTCTGTGCTTGGGAGATGTAATGAATTTTGAAGTGGAACCGTGCGAAGAACTGAGACCAGCGCACTTGCCTCTGATTGAGTTTGCGGGCGGTATGTAGGCTCTCTAGATTACGATGGTCCGTGCGCACCTCGATTTCATGCTGCGCCCCTTCCAGATGGTGTCTCCAGGCTTCAAAGGCATCTCTAATGGCCAATAGCTCCTTTTCCCACACAGTGTAGTTTTGTTCAGAGGGGTTAGCTTCCTGGAAAAGTAGGCACATCAGGTCTCCCCCTTTCTGGGTCGGTTGCAAAAGAACCGCTCCGATGGCTACGTCCGACACATCGGACTCTACCACAAAAGGAAGTGTCGGGTCAGCATGCTGTAGTCTGGGTTCGGTGGCAAACCTTCGCTTCAGGCTCTCGAAAGCCTCTTGTGCAGCTTCTGTCCATTGGAAGGGTCCTGAGCCATTGAGGCAATCCGTGAGCGGTGCGGTCTGATGGGAGTAGTTAGCTATGAAACAACGGTAGTAATTGGCAAAGCCCAAGAAGCGTTGTAAATCCTTCTTGGTCTTGGGGGGTTGCCACGTGAGTACACAACAAACTTTTTCTGGATCCATTTCTACTCCTGCTGGTGAGATCCGATACCCCAGAAAGTCCAACGTGGTTAGGTCAAACCCACATTTTTCCAGCTTCGCGTAAAGATGGTGCTCCCGTAATTTCTGCAGCATTGCACGCACATGCAAGTCATGTTCTTCGGGAGTATTTGAGTAAATCAAAATATTATCCAGATAAACTATCAGGAAATGGTCCACAAAGTCCCAGAAGATGTCATTCATGAAACTTTGGAAGACTCCTGGTGCCCCCGACAGCCCATATGGCATTACCAAATACTCAAACTGACCATAACAGGTCTTAAAAGCCATTTTCCATTCATGACCTGCCTTAATCCTCACCAAGTTGTAAGCCCCTCTCAAGTCTAGTTTCATGAAAATCTTGGCAGAACGCAACCTCTCCAACATTTCCCTAATGAGCGGCAGCGGATCACTATTAGGGATAGTGATCTGGTTTAGAGCCCTATAATCATTACAGGGACGGAGCTCCCCCCCTTTCTTCTTCACAAACAGCAGGGGGGCTCCAGCTGGGGACTGTGAAGGGCGAATGAAGCCTTTCTTCAAATTGGAGTCCAGAAACTCTCTTAATGCTGCCAATTCTGGTTTGGATAGAGAGTAGATCCGCCGGGTGGGGATGTGTGCTCCTGGTAGCAATTCAATGGCACAATCATAGGGCCGGTGAGGAGGGAGTTGCTCCGCTTCCTTTTTATCAAAGACTTCCCGAAAACTACCATACTTGGCGAGTAAAGTTATCTCCCCAGGGAAAAACGTTCCTGCCAACACCTGCGGTTCCTCTTCAGGCTGACAATGTTGATGGCAGTATGTGATGTTCCTATATTAATGTATATATGGTAAGTGTTGGTTGTTTAGAAGATACATGGTAAGTGGAGTGAAAGAGGAGGGGGAGTGAATGGGTAGTAGAATGCTAGATGATTGGCTGAGTGTTTAAAATGGCTGAACGTATAAAAGGAAGAGAGACAGTGGAATCTGGGAGGTGGTGGTGGTGGATGAGGTGAACTGAGTGGGTGGTTTTGGTGGGTTTAGAGAGTTGTTTGCCAGGAGAGCATGGAGAAGGAGGGGGGTGGAGTTCAGATTAGTATTGAGTAAAACCATATGCTTATGTGCCTTAAGAAGAAATCTTGTTAATCTTGTTAGCTTTGTTATCTTTAATAAATACTTAATTTGGTTTACCAAAGGCCTGATCCTTGGCTGGGGTTTCACAGACCAGAAGGGAGGGTAAGGTAATGACCAAGACTGAAGGGGAACTGTAACAAATGGTGGCAGCGGTGAAGAGAATAACAATACCAGTATTCAGAGTCTCTGGGAATACTAGTATTAGGACGTGACTGGTGGTTGCCTAGCAGGGGGATCTGTTGAGATCTGTGCTAGAGCAGGGAGAGAAAAAATAAAATAAAGGACAGTCCAGACTGGTGGAGTCCCTGGTGGTGCCTAGTGACAGGCAGTAGCCACGCGCAGGTAGGAACCTGACAGGGAGAGCCAGGGAAGGGCGTCACACGTGGTGGCAGTAGCGGTGGGATACGACCAACAGAGAATCCAGATACGAACCAAAGAGAATCCCAAAGACACGTGGTGACAAAGGAGACTACGTCACAGGTGTTGGCTGTAGCAGTGAGATACGAATACTAGAGAATCCAGAACAGTGGTGTGGCAAACAGAAATAACAAAACAAGATTTCTTGTGAGAGTGACTGGCAAAGAGTGCGTGGCAAAGAGTGAGTGAACTCAAACACCATGGCTGAATACATAAAAATGAAAAGAGAGGAGCTGGTGGAGAAGTGCATAACTTTCAATTTACCTCACGAGGGTAAAGGGGTAGATGAATTGAGGGTAGCACTTATAGGATTTGCAACTGCCCAGCAAAAACAACCTGTCAGAGAAGAGACCCCAGAAGAATATTTAAGCAATCCCGCTTATATAGAGTACTTGAGAGAGAAGTTAAGATGGGAGGCTGAGGAAAAAGACAAGCAGAGGGAGTTGGAAACTGAGAAGTTGAAGATGGAAACTGAGAGAATGAGAATGGGGTTTGAGGAGAGGGAGAAGCAACGAGCATTGGATGCCGAATTAAAAGTAGAAAAGTTAAAATTTGAAAGAGAGAAGTTTCATTCTGATGAAACAAGAAAGGACAGAGATGGAGCAAAAATAAAAATTACTCCAAAGGACTTTGCTGTCTATGAGCCTGGTCAAGATCCTCAAATTTATCTCAGCACCTTTGAAAAGGCAGCTCAGTTGTGGGGGCTACCTGAAGATAAATACATGCAGTATTTATCAAACCTGATTAAAGGGGAATTGGCTGAGGTATACCAATATTTCCCCTCAGACAGGCCCGTCACCTATGCTGAATTCAAAGAAGCAGTGTTTAAAAGATTCAGACTGGGGCCTGGTTATTTTAGAAAGCTTTTCAGAAACTGCCAGATACAGACAGGGAGGTCTTTCGTGGAGCTGGGGGCAAAACTGATGGACATATTTGGGAAATGGCTGACAAGTGCAAAAGCTCAGTCTGTGGAGGAGGTGAAAAACCTCATGATATTGGATCAATTATACCATCAGTTACCACCAGAAATAAGGCTCCTGGTCAAAGACCGTTCCCCTACATCGGTGCAGGAGGCCGCAGAGATGGCGGATCACTTCGCCTCCAACAGAACTGGCTGGGTGGGGAAAACATCAAGAGATTTTAAACCCAGACCATATAACGCTGGCAGAAGAGATGTGGTACCACAGCGAGTGAGTCCTCCAGTAAAATCTGAAGGGCACAGGACACCCCAGAGTGGATCTGTGTACCCTAAAAGTGAGGAGAAATTATGCTACAAATGTGGTAGACCGGGGCACCTACGTTTTCAATGTGAGGTTGCCAACCCCATTAGTAATCCTGCTCAGACAAGGGCAGTGAAAACAGAGCCCAAGGTTTTAGAAACAGCGAAAAAGGTTCAGTTCTGCCAGATAAACTGGACAGAAGTAACAGACCTTGATTCAAGTCTGAGAGAGGAAGTGAGTGTACAAGGGGCAATTTATTGGGCATTGCTTGATACTGGTGCCGCTCAGACATTACTGAGGCCAGATTTAATAAAATCTGAGGTAATATTACCTCAGGAAACTGTGACTATCCAAGGAGTGAGGGGTCAACCAGAAAGTTTGCCTGTGGCCCTGGTGGAAATGACTTGGAGAGGCCGAGAGGGCCGATATAAAGTAGGCATTAATGCCCAGCAACAAGAACCAGTAATACTGGGAAGAGATGTTATGGGAGCCCAAGGAAAAATATATGTAGTGACCAGACAGCAAATTAGCAGAGAAAAAGAAGCCATATTAAGGGGGGCTGAAACAAACAGGGTGGAATCTGTTAGCCAGCCTCAGGTCACCATAGCAACCACTAGCAGGCCTGCTGAAGGAGACAAACTGTATCAAGTGGTCTCTGATAAGAAAGAAGCAGAGCAATTCAGGGAAGAGCTGCATAAAGATATAAGTTTGAAGCAGATAAAGGAACAAGCCCTGACCCAACACATTCCTTTCACTGACAAACTGAGGAATCAAATTGTGTGTGAGAATGGGATTTTATATAGACTGTGGATGCCTGCTGAGAGAAAGGATGAATGTGAACCAGTGAAGCAATTGATAGTACCTAGCAAATACAGAACCAGATTGCTAGAGGTAGCCCACGATGTCCCATGTGCAGGACATCTGGGAATAAAAAAGACCAAGAGGAGATTGGCGGCACACTATTATTGGTCAAACATCTCCAAAGATGTAAAACAACATTGTCTATCTTGTGGAATATGCCAAAAGGTGGGAAAAAGTGGAGTAAAGACTAAGGCACCCTTAAAGCCCCTTCCTATAATTGGACAACCCTTTTATAGAGTGGGAATAGATTTGGTGGGCCCTTTTTCCAAACCCACAAGGCATGGCAAGAAATATCTAGTGGTGGTGGTGGATTTTGCCACCAGGTACCCAGACGCAGAAGCACTAAGATCTGTAGAAGCCCCTGTAGTGGCAGAGGCTTTATTAAAAATCTTTATGAGGCTGAGTTTCCCTCATGAAGTGCTGACGGATCAAGGCAGTGTATTCATGGGAGAAGTGATGCAATGTATGTGGAAATGTTGTTGTCTAAAACATCTAAAGACCACTACTTACCATCCCGCCACTAATGGGTTAACAGAGAGATTCAATGGCGTTTTGAAGGGCATGATCAGAAGCTATGTTCAAGATCACCCACAAGACTGGGATGAACGGTTGGGATGCTTCTTATTTGCATATAGTGAAGTCCCTCAAGAGTCAACAGGCTTCTCACCCTTTGAACTCATGTTCACTAGAAAAGTGAGGGGACCTTTGGAACTATTAAAAAATTCATGGGAAGGAACCCTGGGAGAGTACAAAACATCTGTAGTAGATTTTGTATTGGAATTCCGCAATAAATTAACATCAATGATGGAAGTGGTGAAAGAGAATCTCAGTCAAGCTCAGTAGAAGCAACGTTACTGGTATGACAGAACAGCCAGGGAACGTGTGTATGATGTGGGAGATATGGTTATGGCATTCATACCCAGGAAACATGACAAATTACAGGCTAACTGGAAAGGACCATATACCATCAGAGAAAGGCTTGACACAGTGATGTATGTAATCACCACAGATCAATTAAACAAAAGCAAAGTGGTTCATGTAAATATGTTGAAGCCTTACCATACCAGGGATGCACAGGTGTTGCAAGTTACCTTATTCCCTGAGGGAAGTGGGCCTGAACTTCCAGATTTGGTACAGGAAAGCAAAGACAAAGGAGGGGTAGATCAAGTGGAATGGTCAGAGGAGGTGAAGGAGGAAGTAAAAGAAGAGATTCTGAGAGTTTTGAAAACCTATAGGAATCTCTTTAGCAACAAACCTGGCCGAACCAGTATAGTTATACATTCCATTGATACTGGAGATCATGCCCCAATCAGATCTGTTCCGTACCGTGTGAATGGGAAAGTTTTAAATGAGATCAAAAAGGAGGTGGAAGATATGCTGGAATTAGGAGTGATCAGGGAATCCATCAGTCCCTGGGCCACAAGTATTGTCCTGGTTCCGAAAAAAGATGGAACGACAAGGTTTTGCATTGATTATCAGCTAATCAATAAAATCACGGTCCCAGATGCGTATCCTATGCCCAGGGTAGACGCAATGTTAGTTATTGGGGGCAGCAACCATTATCTCTATGTTAGACCTCTGTAAAGGATTTTGGCAAATGGAACTAGACGAGCAATCCAGAGCCAAAACTGCCTTCAGTACACCAGATGGGTTATATGAGTTTGTGACCTTACCCATGGGACTAAGGAACTCACCAAGTTCATTTCAGAGGCTAATCAATACTGTGTTGCGAGGCATGTCAGATTTTGCAGTGGCCTATATCGATGACGTGGCCATTTTTAGCAAGTCGGTGCCTGAGCATGTCCAACACCTGACAACAGTATTGGAGGCCTTAAGAAAAGCAGGCCTCACAATAAAAGCTAAGAAATGCCAGTTTGGACTAAAGGAAGTAATCTATTTAGGACATAAGTGTTGTTCAGTGAAGCAAGCTGTGAGACTCACAGACAGGGATTTTTAGTGAGAGAAGGAAACCTGCAATAAACAGGTTAAGCAGAGCAGAACAGAGCGCCAGGTTTGCCAAGGTCAGCAGCTGGTGGGCAAGTAGATAAGCAGGAACTTGCAGAAGCTCTGGTGTGGGAGAAAGTAGTTTTTGGAGAGAGAGAACTGTGTTTAGTATTTTGTCAGTAAAGACTCTTACAAGAAACTTGCCTGGCCTGGCTCATTTACTAATCTATGCATCCCTAGAATTTCTTCTTTGTATGATCTCTATACGCACACACCGACAGGGGTTATGGGCCCAGCTTATCATACAAAGTAAGGGGTTCGAGTGACGTTGCTGCAGAGAAAAGAAAGTGCAAGAAAGAGGCAAGTAAGAGTGGACAACATGGCTGTAAACCTGTCATCCGGGATGCCGATGGAGAGACTGAATGCTGTAAACTACTCCAGCTGGAAATGAAGAATGAGAGCAGTTCTGATTAAAGAAGATTTGAATGATGTCGTAGAAAACCCCCCTCCGGCAGCTCCTTCAGCAGTGTGGACGAAGAAAGATGAGAAAGCGAAGGCTTTTATTACTCTGGGGCTGTCTGATTCTCAACTCTTGCTGGTGAGTAATGAGCCGACAGCTAATCAAATGTGGGAGAAGCTAAGGGCCGCTCATGTGCAGCAAACCGCAGGGAGCCGGCTGTGTTTAGCAAGGAAACTTTATCAGATGCGTTTTACAGATGAAGTGACTATGACAGAGCATCTGGCTGAATTTCGTAGATTATTTGCTGAACTTCAAGAAAGAGGAGTGCATCATAGTGACATTCAGATGGTCTATATACTGTTATCTTCATTTGATCAAAAATGGGATGTCATGGTCTCGAGCTTAGAAACTTTACCAGACGGATCTTTAAATTTGGACTTTGTAGAACAAAAACTTCAACAAGAATGGAATAGGAGACAAGAGAGTAAGAAGACTGAATTAAAAGAGACTGAGACTGTACAACAACATCAATATCAAAGAAACAGGCAAGAGAATAAAATATGTTATTTTTGTGGGTCCCGAGGACACATACAGAGACATTGTTTGAGTAAGAAGAGAAATAACAGGGACTTTGGACGTCAGAGAACAAGCGTGAACTTTGTTACTAAGGAGGACAATAAACTAATTAACTCTAAATGGCTGTTAGACAGCGGAGCGTCTAATTGCCTGATCACAGACTCTAGTTTATTTTACACATCAAAGCAAGTGCAGGAGAAGATTTATCTGGCTGACGGATCGACTCAGGATGCAATTGCAAGAGGCACGCTCAAGTTAAGTAATTTGAGAACTATATTGACAGATGTGTTATTAGTTTCTGGTTTAAAATATAACATTCTATCAGTACGAAAACTAGCTCAAATAGGTTGTAAAATTACATTTGAAGGGGATAGATGTTTTGTGAGAAAAGATGGTGAAATCTGTATGCAAGGGAAATTACAGAACCAAATGTTTTTGGTAGAGAGCAAGCTTGATAAACACACGTGTGCCTGGATAGGAGTAAATAAAAACAAACACGAAAACTGCATACATGAATGGCACAGAAAATTAGGGCACGCACATTTTGAGAAAGTGAAAAATACTCCAAAGCATAGTCAAGATTTGGAACTAACACATTGTGAGCATGTGGATTAATGTGAGGTATGCTATAAAACAAAAATGACTGTGACTCCTGTAAATAAGAGCTGTGAAAGTACTACCACTAAACCCTATCAGCTCATACATGTGGATTTGGCTGGACCTTTCCAGTGCTCAAAAGGTGGGGCAAGATTCTATTTAGTGATTGTAGATGATTTTTCCAGATTTACACATGTATTCTTATTGAAAAAGAAAAGTGAAGCAGAAGATAAATTAAAGGCATTTATACAGAGGACAGAGACACAATATGGGGTTGTTATCAAAAATATCAAATCAGATCAAGGTGGGGAATTTACCAGTAATTCATTTAAAACATATTTGGAAAAGAAGGGAATAATACAAAGTCTCACTGCTCCCTTCAGCCCATCCTCCAACGGAACTGCAGAGAGGAGGAACCGGTCACTGCAGGATTCAATGAGAGCCATGCTGGCTGATGCAGATATGAATAACACCTATTGGGGTGAATGTATTCTATACACTGCTTACATTCAGAACCGCCTTGTGCACAGAGTAATAGGCATGTCTCCATATGAGAAACTGACTGGAAGAAAACCCAGGGTAAAACACATAGAGCGTTTTGGAGCAAAATGCTGGGTGCATGTGTCAAAGCAGAAAAGACATGGTAAATTAGCTTCAAGAGCTCAGGCAGGTCGTATTTTGGGATTTCAGAATTCATATTATAGAATTTGGTTGCCTGAGAAACAACAAGTAGTGTTAAGTAGAAGCATAAAGGTAATAGATAAACCTTGGAGAGACAGTCAAACAGTAATACTTGATGGTGCAAGCAAGCAGGAAGCAGCAGATGTTCCTTTTGGGCATCAAATACCATTAAGAACCGCATTGACTGACTTAATTCAAAGTGGTAAACGTACTGTGAAAAGACTGAGGAGTGAAGACATAGCAATGCAAGATAAAGAGGTGCCAGGTACTAGTGCAGGAACAAGTGCAGACACAGGTGCAGGACCAAGTAAAATTGAAAGTGAGGAAGAAATGGAAATAGATACTGTTAGACGGTCAGAAAGAAAAACGAAAGGAAAACCACCTCATAGATTCACATTTAATGTTACACAAGAGCATGATGAGACAGATGAATATCCTGTAGAATGGGAAAAAGAAGGACCAATAGACAAAGAAACAATGGATCTCATGTGGAAATACTGTATTGAAGAATGAAATATAAATAAGTGTTGTCAAATAAAAGTGAACAAAACTCTGTAAAACATGTATGAATAAAGAACAAAAAAAACTGAAATGTAAATGTAAATAGATACTGTAAGGAAACATGTACTGAAGTGTATTGAAATGAAAAGTTAAGATTGTATAAATGTAACAATGACACGTAGTTTTGTAAGCTGTGAGTCTCAGGTGGGGGCTGTTGTTCAGTGAAGCAAGCTGTGAGACTCACAGACAGGGATTTTTAGTGAGAGAAGGAAACCTGCAATAAACGGGATAAGCAGAGCAGAACAGAGCGCCAGGTTTGCCAAGGTCAGCAGCTGGTGGGCAAGTAGATAAGCAGGAACTTGCAGAAGCTCTGGTGTGGGGGAAAGTAGTTTTTGGAGAGAGAGAACTGTGTTTAGTATTTTGTCAGTAAAGACTCTTACAAGAAACTTGCCTGGCCTGGCTCATTTACTAATCTATGCGTCCCTAGAATTTCTTCTTTGTATGATCTCTATACGCACACACCGACAATAAGGTGGGGAGTGGGAAAATCACCCCCTTATGGAGCAAGGTGGAGGCAATACAAGCGTGGCCTATCCCCTTAACCAAAAAGCAAGTTAGGGCATTTCTGGGTGTGGCTGGATTTTATAGGAAGTTTGTGAGAAATTTTGGGGAAATAGCAACCCCCTTGCATGAATTAACAAAGAAGAAGGGTTCTGAGCGTGTGGTATGGACGGATGAATGTCAGAAGGCTTTTGATCTACTGAAGCAAGCCTTGTGCCAAGGACCCATATTAATAGCACCAGACTATGAGAAACCATTCATCGTGGCTACAGATGTGTCGGACCTGGCGCTGGGAGTCGTCTTGCTACAGGAGAGAGAAGGCACCAGACATCCAGTGGCGTACCTGAGTCGCAAGCTGACACCGAGGGAGAAAAACTATTCGTCGGTCCAGAAGGAGTGCCTAGCGGTCGTGTGGGGACTGAACAAGTTGCGCCCATACGTGTGGGGATGAAGATTCACAGTGACTACGGATCATCGGGCCTTGTTATAGTTGCAGACTATGAAAAACCATAACACTATGCTGCAAAGGTGGTCCTGGGCCCTACAGGACTATCAAGTGGACTTCCAGTTCATAAAAGGCAAGGACAATGTACTGGCCGATGGACTTTCCAGGCAAGTGGCTGGGACTGCAGTGACGTGACCAGATGGAGGAACAAAGAAAGACATTTTCCCCATAGAGACTTTTATTTGTTAACGCGACGTATAAATCCTGGAACAGGAATAATACTCTGCCGTTGTTTAAGGGGGGGAAATGTGATGTTCCTATATTAATGTATATATGGTAAGTGTTGGTTGTTTAGAAGATACATGGTAAGTGGAGTGAAAGAGGAGGGGGAGTGAATGGGCAGTAGAATGCTAGATGATTGGCTGAGTGTTTAAAATGGCTGAACGTATAAAAGGAAGAGAGACAGTGGAATCTGGGAGGTGGTGGTGGTGGATGAGGTGAACTGAGTGGGTGGTTTTGGTGGGTTTAGAGAGTTGTTTGCCAGGAGAGCGTGGAGAAGGAGGGGGGTAGAGTTCGGATTAGTATTGAGTAAAACCATATGCTTATGTGCCTTAAGAAGAAATCTTGTTAATCTTGTTAGCTTTGTTATCTTTAATAAATACTTAATTTGGTTTACCAAAGGCCTGATCCTTGGCTGGGGTTTCACAGACCAGAAGGGAGGGTAAGGTAATGACAAAGGCTGAAGGGAAACTGTAACAAATGGTGGCAGCGGTGAAGAGAATAACAATACCAGTATTCAGAGTCTCTGGGAATACTAGTATTAGGACGTGACTGGTGGTTGCCTAGCAGGGGGATCTGTTGAGATCTGTGCTAGAGCGGGGAGAGAAAAAATAAAATAAAGGACAGTCTGGACTGGTGGAGTCCCTGGTGGTGCCTAGTGACAGGCAGTAGCCACGCGCAGGTAGGAACCTGACAGGGAGAGCCAGGGAAGGGCGTCAGACAGTACTTGGAGGTAAAAACCACCACAGCTTCATCCCAAAAGATTGTGGGGTTGTGCTTAACCAGCCAAGGCATACCCAATACCACCGGGAAACACGGTAAGGAAACCACATAGAACGACAGGTCTTCCCGATGCCCAGGAACTTTCACTTCCACAGACTCAGTCACTCTAGTCACTCCCCCCCCAGACTTCAGAGGCCGGCCATCTATAGTTTCCACTGCCAACGGCTGACTCAATTCTCTTGTGGGAATAGTGTGGTGTAGCGCCAACTCTCGATCTATGAAACAAGAGGATGCTCCGCTGTCGATCATGGCCTTGGCCGGGAAGCTCTCGCCTGAGGATAGTGTGATGCGTATGGGCAACAAAAGGGCCCCTTGTGAGGGAAGTGGTCATGACGGAGGCTCAGTATCTGTAGCACCCCCCCAACTCTCTAGCCTCTACGAGAGCTGGGATGTGAAGTTTTCCAGCGGCTGGGATCTCCCGGTTTTGGCTGCACAATTTCTGGCGAGGTGCCCAGACTTTCCGCAATAAAGACACAATCCTTCCCTCCGGCGTCTTTCCCTCTCCTCCTCTGTCAACCGCGGTCTAGCCCCCCCATCTGCATGGGCTCCTCTCCTGAAACAGTAGGGATGCCAGGATTGGGCACGGGGCACGCCCGGGGCAGCCGGGCAGCACCCTGACTCCGTGAAGGCTCCATTTTTTGCTCCAACTTTCTTCCTTCTAAGCGGCTGTCTATCTGTAAACTCAGTTGGATCAAACCCCTCAGTGAGTCGGGGTGTGTGGAGTGCGCCAGTTCATCCAACACTTCTGGACTCAGTCCATTTTTGTAGAAGTACATCAAGGCTGGGTCATTGTACTCCGTCTCCTGAGATAAAACGCGAAACGCATTCGTGTATTGCCCTACGGACCCCTTTCCCTGTCTCAGGGTCCCTAACTGGCGGGCAACCGTCTCTTTCCTCTGGGGGTCTCAGAACATGTCCCCCATCACATTCTTGAAAGCGTCAAACTGGCGCAATATGTGGTCGTTGCGAATCAAAATCAGGGTGGCCCACTTTGCCGCTTCCCCTTCCAATAAATTGATGATGAACGCCACCTTCGCGTCATCAGTTGGGAACTGGGCTCTGCGCACTTGAATGTACAACTCACACTGGGCTAGAAACGTGGCAAACTGTTTGCTCTGGCCTCCGTATCGTACAGGGAGCCCCACTGGAGACTTTACTGGGACTGCCGCCCCTAGAGGCGCAGCCTGGACTTGGGTGACCAAGGCATGGAGATTCTTGTTATCCACTTGCAATGCTTGTGTTGTGGCTCGGAGGTTTTGATTCTCGGCTTGTAGGGCTTGCGTAGTCACTCGGAGGTTCTGGATCTCGGCATACAAGGCTTCCATGGTGATAGGTACTCCCCCTCTTGCTCCGTTCTGGTCCATGTCATCCGCCATGGGAACAGGTTTGAGGAGGGATGGTGGCTGAGTCAAACTGTCCAGCCCAGAGCCGAAAGAATGAGGCTGGAGCATGTGTGCAAGTAAATCTCGTTTTATTAGAGTAATGGATACATCAAAAGCATTGCGCTTCATAGGAAATCCTAGGCTAACTCACTAAAGTCCCTAACTATACTCTAGACATGCTCTGCAGTGTGTGAAGGAAGTTGACTCAGCGACCCCCCCCCCTGAGAGCAGCAGGCTTATATAGGAAATGTTTCTGAATGTAATCTCTGACTCCTTCGTAATTCCTGTCTTTGCCCTGTCCATTTCTCGCGGAGGCGGGAACAAGGAGACAGGGGCGGCGCCTCCACTTGCTCATCCGAAGACACCTGCTCCCAAGCAACAGGCTCGAGGTCAAGTGGCGGTGCCTCATTGGAAACCTCATGGGAACTGCTTGGGAAAGGAGGAGTTGGCACTGCCTCTGAAACTTCCTCCTCCAAGTTCTCTGCCTCAATTGGGGGCGGTGCGCTCGGCTCCTCGGAAAGGACGTTACTCGTGGGAAATGGCTGAAGAGCAGGCTGCCCCCCTCCCGGACACTCCTGTTCAGACACAACAATCCCCAACTCTGCTTCTTCTGACTGCGGAGGCGCCTGAAATTCATGCCTCCCCCCTTCCTGTCCCTTCTGAGTTGGCTGCAGCGTAACAGTCCCTGGAAAACTGGTAGAAAGTATTATTAAAGCTAGATTAACTAAGCACATAGAAGAACAAGCCTTGCTGAAGCAGAGCCAGCATGGCTTCTGCAAGGGAAAGTCCTGTATCAGTAACCTATTAGAATTCTTTGAGAGTGTCAACAAGCATATAGATAGAGGTGATCCAGTGGACATAGTGTACTTAGACTTTCAAAAAGCTTTTGACAAGGTACCTCACCAAAGACTTCTGAGGGAGCTTAGCAGTCATGGAATAAGAGGAGAGGTCCTCTTGTGGATAAGGAATTGGTTAAGAAGCAGAAAGCAGAGAGTAGGAATAAACGGACAGTTCTCCCAATGGAGGGCTGTAGAAAGTGGAGTCCCTCAGGGATCGGTATTGGGACCTGTACTTTTCAACTTGTTCATTAACGACCTAGAATTAGGAGTGAGCAGTGAAGTGGCCAAGTTTGCTGACGACACTAAATTGTTCAGGGTTGTTAAAACGAAAAGGGATTACGAAGAGCTCAAAAAAGACCTCTCCAAACTGAGTGAATGGGTGGAAAAATGGCAAATGCAATTCAATATAAACAAGTGTAAAATTATGCATATTGGAGCAAAAAATCTTAATTTCACATATACGCTCATGGGGTCTGAACTGGCGGTGACTGACCAGGAGAGAGACCTCGGGGTTGTAGTGGACAGCACGATGAAAATGTCGACCCAGTGTGCGGCAGCTGTGAAAAAGGCAAATTCCATGCTAGCGATAATTAGGAAAGGTATTGAAAATAAAACAGCCGATATCATAATGCCGTTGTATAAATCTATGGTGCGGCCCCATTTGGAATACTGTGTACAGTTCTGGTCGCCTCATCTCAAAAAGGATATTCTAGAGTTGGAAAAGGTTCAGAAGAGGGCAACCAGAATGATCAAGGGGATGGAGCGACTCCCTTACGAGGAAAGGTTGCAGCATTTGGGGCTTTTTAGTTTAGAGAAAAGGCGGGTCAGACGAGACATGATAGAAGTGTATAAAATTATGCATGGCATTGAGAAAGTGGATAGCGAAAAGTTCTTCTCCCTCTCTCATAATACAAGAACTCGTGGACATTCAAAGAAGCTGAATGTTGGAAGATTCAGGACAGACAAAAGGAAGTACTTCTTTACTCAGAGCATAGTTAAACTATGGAATTTGCTCCCACAAGATGCAGTAATGGCCACCAGCTTGGATGGCTTTAAAAGAAGATTAGACAAATTCATGGAGGACAGGGCTATCAATGGCTACTAGCCATGCTGGCTGTGCTCTGCCACCCTAGTCAGAGGCAGCATGCTCTGAAAACCAGTTGCCGGACGCCTCAGGAGGGGAGAGTGTTCTTGCACTCGGGTCCTGCTTGCGGACTTCCCCCAGGCACCTGGTTGGCCACTGTGAGAACAGGATGCTGGACTAGATGGGCCACTGGCCTGATCCAGCAGGCTCTTCTTATGTTCTTATGTTCTTATGGCAATCACTGGAAATAGGCACATACATTTGTGTCATCTGGGCTGCCAGGAAAAAAAATGGCTAGCTTGTGCTCAGGTGAGGAGCAAGTGGAAGAAGGGGTGCAATAATAGATGCTACCCACCAAAACATCATCACACATGTGACAAACCACCCACCAAAAAAATAATGCACTTACAAGTTTCCACACCAGCAGTGACTATGTATTTATAACAGGTTATTTTTACTTATAAGATTTTCTGTATTCAAGGAAAATCTAGATTAAATGTTACCCCCAAAACAAGATATGGGCCTAATATTTTGACATCATTGCCTCGCTATATCACGACTTTTCTATCAAAAAAAGAGACTTTTCATCTTCTCTCATGGAATATATCTGGCTGGAATTCCAAGCAAAACGATCAAGAATTTATGGCCTATATGGGCAAGCATGACATAATCTCGGTACAAGAGACATGGGCTAATGCTACACCAACCATGAATGGATATTCCTCTTACCATCTTCCAGCGACGCTTCCAGCTAATAGGAAAGGTAGAGCAAAAGGAGGACTGGCAATTTTTATCTCTACCTCGCTGTCAGTCCAACACAGTGAACTTCAATCCATGGCAGACATAGCTATGGCAGTTCTTATGTCATTCAAAACAGTAACTTTCATGATTATTAATGTTTACATCCCGCCCTCAAATCTGAGGTGCCATACGGATGCGATATGGGATACTTTTGATAAATACTTATCAGACTTTGAACATACACTCCCAAATGCGAAGCTGATCCTTACAGGTGACTTCAATGCCAGAATTGGACCTAATGCCGATGTTCTTTTTGCCTCTAAGCTGTGGCGTGGTGAAGAAACCGAACAGTACATCCCTCCCCTTGATAGAACATCGAAAGATCTTAAGATCAACTATGGGGGAATATGTTTGACACGGACAGTGGGTAGCCACGATCTGTTGATATTAAACGGCCTTAACTATCTAGCAGACAGTGGGGAATTCACCTTCATTTCAAACCGAGGAAACAGTGTGATCGACTATGTTATAATATCAAAACTATTGAGGCTAAAAATAATTTTTGAGGTGGGAACAAGACAAAATAGTGACCATCTACCCCTTACCCTTCAATGCCATCTCTCGGAGAAATTTCGCTTAAATTCTGAGTATAACTCAACTCTAAATAATACATATCTCACGCATAAAATACGATTTGGACCCCACATTTAGGCACGAGGATTGCATCCTTTTTCAATACATCATGGGCTTCGAATATTCGTGAACAGTTAATAAATGATAATAACTTGTCCACTCTCTTCACTGACTATGCCCATTTACTATCACACTTAAATACTCTTTTGTTACCCAAAACCTTTAGAGTTAACCGTAAATTGAGAGCAAAATCTAGATGGTTTGATAGTGAGTGTTTAGATCTCAAACATCAGCTAAGGAATACCTATTTATACTATTGCCAGCAAAATCTTAAAAGCCTCCTGCCGGACTATTATGCTATAAAAAGAAAATACAAGATGACCTTGGTTACCAAGAAGAGACTGGCCATACAGGAGGATTGGAAGTCCTTAATTAATGCTGCCAGGACCAAAAATCATAAAAACTTCTGGTCAATCATTTCCAATTCGCTGAGATCCATACCTTATACTCAATGCAACATTCCACCTCAAAAATGGGAATGCTTTTTCTTAGAACTCTGAGGATGATCGACCAACCTCTCTAAGCCCTATAACTCCCCTAGACTTTTCCAATCTCCCTCACTGGCCTCCAGTCACAAAAAGGGAATTAATGGATTTGATAGGGGGGTTAAAATCTGCTAAGGCTCCCGGCCCAGATAACATCCCGCCTGAATTGCTGAAAAATTTTCCCGACTGGTAGGTCCCGATACTAGCTAACCTCTTCACAAAAATTAACAACACAGGTTATCTCCCAGAGATTTGGCAAGAAGCAATAGTTGTTCCAATCTATAAAAAAGGAGATAGAGAGGACCCTTCAAATTATAGGCCAATCAGTCTATTATCTGTAATTGGCAAACTTTACACGTCATACTTAAAAGAAAAACTGTACAACTGGATGGAGGAAAATAACATACTGGCAGAAGAACAGGCAGGGTTTAGAAAAGGAAGCTCCGTCCTTGACCACTGCTTATTATTACATTTCCTTGCAGAAAAATATATGAATACTAGGGGAAATGGTCTCTATGTTGCATTTGTGGACTTAAAATCCGCATTTGATTCCATTCCAAGAGATAATCTTTGGAGTAAACTAGCAAAGTCTTCTATCGACAAAATATTACTTTTCCTAATTTACAATTTACACCAATACACCTCTCTGCGGGTTCACTGTGACCGTGACGGAGGTTTAACGAATCCAATCCCTACCAGTAAGGGGGTTAGACAGGGCTGCACATTGGCTCCCCTCTTGTTTAACCTATATCTCAATGACCTAAATTCTAACTGTATGTCCAGGGATTTCCATCCTCCCAAAATTGGGAAGCAACCCTGCCCCCTCCTTCTGTATGCTGACGATGCGGCCCTCCTTTCTTTTTCCAAGGTGGGACTTAAACGCCTTTTACGTGCTTCTATGTCCTACTGCAAGCAAAATCAGTTAACCATAAACTATCATAAAATGAAAATTTTAGTATTCTCGAGGCGCAAATCATCTGGCGCCTGGACAGTAAATGCCCAGCAAATTGCTCTGGTCCCACAATATAAATATCTCAGCATTACCTTTCACTCGTCGTTGAACTGGATTACACATATAAGGGCCACTATCCTAAATGAACGCATCACAGCCAAAAAAATCCTCCGATTCTTTTTTTATAAAGGAGGAAGATACGTGCCTGCAGCTATCCAGGTCTTTCAAACAAAAATCATCCCACAGTTATTGTTTGGAACGGCCATCTGGATTCATGCATTTAATCCTTCAATGGAAGCAATTCTTTCTACCTTCTTACGTCGACTACTGGGCGTACCGAGATGCATTCCAGCAGCAGCCCTTAGATTAGAAGCTGGCCTTCCTTCCATCGAATGCCAAGCGTGGCTGCTAACCTCCAACTATTGGGCCAAATTATCCTATGAACACCATCTGGGATATTTAACACATCTCTGGAATGATTCTTTTACATCAAGTTGGAGCAATAAAATCAGGAGCAAACTTTCCTCTATAGGCCTATCTCCTGAATATCTGTCAACACAAACCTTAATCTTGGCCAAATTTGCTATTCGAGCTCGACTTAAAGATATAGACTTTCAAACTGCCATCACAAAGGCCACAAAAACCTGCTCTCCTATACATTTTAAACTAAAGCCCGTCCCCTCTAAATATGCCCCGTATTTGGACTTTCTCATAGATCCAAATCTCCGTTTAGCTTTCACTAGGGCTAGGTTCAATTCCCTTCAATCTGCATTACTTTTAGGGAGATTTCAAAAGATTCCCCACGACCATCGTCTGTGCCCTTGTGGGAAAGGCAACACTGAAACACTTTTTCATGTTTTATTTAATTGCCCAATATACGACTCCATCCGTTGCAATATCCTATCTAATATAACGCAAAATATTTCCCTGATGGCCCCTGATAATATGATTCGCTACCTTATATCAGGATGTAACAAAGAAGTTACAATTAGAGTTGCTAAATTTATATATGCCGCACAACTGTTACGATCTGAAGTTTGGTCTGGTTAATTTGTTTTTATTGTATATGATAATTGAATAGAAGGACAAAATGTATTGACCTAACCCTTTTATCCTTGTTTTTAAGTTTAACTGATCTGTAGTGTTCTAACCCTTTTTAACTGATTTGTATTGTACCATGTGCCTACAACAGGACGGGTCTTTGACCGCAAATAAAGAATTTGAATTTGAAAGAATTTGAATTTGGATTAAATGTTACCCCCCAAAAAAAGAAAAGTACAGGGTGGCTGACATTTTGATTACAACATCATGCGGACATTGTGAAAAACATGCATGCATGAACAGCACTGATTCCACAATGAACCCGCATCTGGAAGCACCCTTACTATACATTCAGTAGCATTGTCAAAAAGTCAAAATAATACAAGCAAAGAAAAAGTAAACCGTTTCCAAAATAGCCTTTAAGCATTGTTATGTTTGAACACAGTTCCACAGAAAATGAAAGTGAGTAAATAAATCAGGTGTGACATTTCCCTCATGTAAAAATATTTGTAAGACTCTTAATTCTTTCAAGGTTAAAGAAAACAACCATGCATAGAGTATGCATTGAATCCCCAAGTGTTTTCAACAACTTCATTCCTAATCCTTTATTTCATTGGATCTTACAATGATCTGCAAATGGTTTTACATCTGTTGATAAGCCATACATTTTTGAGAGCAGGCCCCTGATTACCATGACGATCTCCATTGCTTTCACAGGGAGACAACAATGACTGATAGGCATCCATTTCTGTAATACAAAGGATAACTGCTGAAGATATTGGGAGTAGAGGTGGGGAAGAGAATGAACCATCCTGAAGTTTGGGACTTCTTTCTGAATGTTTAGGAGAGTCCCTGTGCCTGGAATAGCCACAGGGCAAGCAAACCTTCAGCAGGTAAAGTTTTCCCCGTTAGTGCATCTGCATGCTGGGAACCTCCCCTGCCAAACGTCTTATTGTAAATATAGATGTTAAAACACGGGTCCCCAACATGGTGCCCTCAGGTGCCCACAGAAACCTTCCCTGCACTTGCAGAGTCCTCTCCCTTTCCCCCACAGAAATTTGAAAGAAACATTCTATTGTAGCTAGGATAAGGGAGAAATTCAATTCAGTTAGGATTTAAAGGTTAATTCACCCAACTCAGATTTTCCAAAACACAGCTATCCTTCAAAATCTGCACTTTTCTAAATTTTACAAAGCAGTTCAGCCAAACGATACGTATAAAAATGCATTTACTATGGTAAAGTGTGCATATAAATACATATATTTGTGAAAATAACATACAGAAATGCATTATATTTGGGGAAATGTGTATATTAGGTAAAACTGCATGTACAGATGTGTAAAACTGAACTGAAGACTGGAAAAATTAGAAACCAAGAGAAACTGAAATAGACATATTAACCCATCCCTAACTGTAGTCAATATAACAGGCTGTGGTGTGTGCTTGATTCCCACAACAGCTTCTCTGGTTCACAAATTTATTTATTTATTTATTTATTTATTTAAGCTTATATACCGCCCGACTAGCAACAGCTCTCTGGGCAGTGAACATTAAAAATACAATAAAAATAACACAAAACTGTACACAAAACTGTACAGTCTAAAATCAAAATATAATAATTTAGAATTAACAGGAATTAAAATGCCTCAGAGAAGAGAAAGGTTTTAACCTGGCGCCGAAAAGATGATAGTGTCGGCGCCAGGCGCACCTCCTCGGAAAGACCATTCCATAGTTCGGGGGCCACCACTGAGAAGGCCCTAGATCTTGTCACCACTCTCCGGGCTTCCCTATGAGTCGGAACCCGGAGAAGGGCCTTTGTAGTAGACCGTAGTGTACGGGCCGGTTCATATCGGGAGAGGCGTTCCGACAGATATTGTGGTCCCGCGCTGTATAAGGCTTTATAGATAAGTACCAACACTTTGAATCTGGCCCGGAAGCATATTGGAAGCCAGTGCAAACGGGCTAGCACAGGTGTTATATGCTCAGACCGCTTAGTTCTTGTTAGCAGTCTGGCCGCCGCATTTTGCACTAGCTGTAGCTTCTGAATCGTCTTCAAAGGTAGCCCTACGTAAAGCGCATTGCAGTAGTCCAGACGCAAGGTTACCATAGCATGTACCACTGATGAGAGGTCCTCCTTACTCAGATAGGGACGTAGCTGGGCTACCAACCGAAGTTGGTAGAACGCATTCCGGGCCACCGAGGCTACATGAGGCTCAAGTGTGAGGGAAGAGTCTAAGATGACTCCCAGACTACGCACCTGTTCCTTTAGGGGGAGTGTAACCCCATCCAGGACAGGGTATATATCCACCATCCGATCAGAGAAACCATCCACCAACAGCGTCTCAGTCTTGTCAGGATTGAGTCTCAGTTTGTTAGTTCTCATCCAGTCCATTGTCGCAGCCAGGCAACGGTTCAGCACGTCGACTGCCTCACCTGAAGAAGATGTAAAGGAGAAGTAGAGCTGCGTGTCATCAGCATACTGATGACAATGCACTCCAAAACTCCTGATGACCGCCCCCAGCGGCTTCATATAAATGTTAAAAAGCATGGGAGACAGAACCGAACCCTGCGGGACCCCACATTGGAGAACCCACGGTGTCGAGCAATGTTCCCCAAGCACTATCTTCTGGAGATGACCCGCTAAGTAGGAGCGGAACCACTGCCAAGCAGTGCCTCCAACTCCCAATTCCGCAAGCCTCTCCAGAAGGATACCATGGTCGATGGTATCAAAAGCCGCTGAGAGGTCAAGGAGAATCAACAGAGTTACACTCCCTCTGTCTCTCTCCCGACATAGGTCATCAAACAGGGCGACCAAGGCAGTCTCAGTGCCAAAACCAGGCCTGAACCCCGATTGAAATGGATCTAGATAATCGGTTTCATCCAATAGCGCCTGGAGCTGGTCAGCAACCACACGTTCCAGGATCTTGCCCAGGAACGGAACATTGGCTACTGGTCTGTAGCTGCTGACATCCTCTGGGTCCAAGGAAGGTTTTTTCAGGAGTGGTCTCACTGCCGCCTCTTTCAGACAGCCAGGGACCACTCCCTCTTGTAAAGAGGCATTAATCACTTCCTTGGCCCAGCCAACTGTTCCTTCCTTGCTAGTTTTAATTAGCCAAGAGGGGCAAGGATCCAGTACCGAAGTGGTCGCACGAACCTGTCCAAGCACCTTGTCCACGTCCTCAAACTGAACCAACTGAAACTCATCCAACAAAACATGACAAGACTGTGCTCCGGACACCTCAGTAGGATTAACTGCTATTAAATAGGAGTCTAAGTCCCGGCAAATGCATGAGATCTTATGCTGGAAGTGTTCAGCAAATTTATTACATCGAGCTACCGATGTATCTGCCGTATCTTGTAGGCCTGGATGAAGTAGGCCATGAACCACTTTAAAAAGCTCCCGTGGGCGTGAGAGAGATGACTGAATAGTGGCGGCAAAATGTTGTATTTTTGCCGCCCTCACGGCTCCTACATAGAGCTTAGTAGAAGCACGAACCAGCTCATAATTGCATTCGTCGGGAGTTCGTCTCCATCTCCGCTCAAGCCGCCTCCTGTCTTGTTTCATCGCTCTCAGCTCCGGAGTATACCAAGGAGCTGTATGAGCTCTACATAGGAGAGGGCGCGCAGGAGCGATCGTGTCAACAGCCCAGGTCATCTCTGTATTCCACAGATCGACCAGGGCTTCGACAGGAGCGCCAGTCTTATCAGCCGGAAACCCCCCCAGAGCCTTTTGAAAACCTTCAGAATTCATTAGTCTCCGGGGGCGGACCAATTTAAGAGGTCCCCCACCCTTGCTGAGGGAAAAGGCTACTGAAAGTCTAAACTTCAGCAAGCAATGATCTGTCCATGACAACGGGAGAGATGTAAAACTCCCCACATCCAGATCACTATCCCCATGTCCAGTAGCAAAGACCAGGTCAAGAGTATGCCCCGATGTATGTGTTGGGCCACTAACATATTGAGACAGCCCCATGGTTGTCATGGCGGCCATGAAGTCCTGAGCTGCCCCAGACAAAGTAGCCTCAGCATGAATGTTGAGATCTCCCAGTACTAATAGTCTGGGGGATCTCAACAGTATCTCCGAGACCACTTCCGTCAGCTCAGTTAGGGAAGCCATTGGGCAGCAAGGTGGGCGGTACACCAAAAGGATTCCCAGTCTGTCCCTCTGGCCCAGCACAAGGTGCAAACACTCCAGACCAGTGATTGCATGGACATGGCGCTTGGTGAGTGAGATGGAACTCTTATAGACCACAGCAACCCCACCTCCCCGACCCTCAGATCTACCATGATGCTGAACCAGATACCCCGGTGGGCAGAGCTGGGAGAGACTAACTCCTCCCTGTTCGCCCACCCAGGTCTCGGTTATACATGCCAGATCGGCCACCTCGTCCACAATCAAATCATGGACGAGGGAGGTTTTATTATGTACCGATCTGGCATTAAAAAGCAGCAAGTGGAGATCTGAGAGTTGGCTGATAGGACAACCAACAACCCTGCGGGTATGAGAAGGACCAGAACGCGGCACAGCCACTACATGTCTGGGCCGCGTTCTCCTTACCTGGCACGTCCCTCTCATATCACCATACCTCCCTCTACCCGTCACTATGGCAATTGGGGCCACCTCAGGTCTCCCCTCTTGATGATAAAATCTCTTCCCGAGGCACATGATAAACTATAAATACAAAAAACTCATATACATAAAAATACACATTCACTCACAACATACACTCATATAACACCCATTCATCCACTTCAAACCCACACAGAAGACACAGTCCCGTATTCTGTGCGCCCAAACGCCAGCTCTAAGACCGTTCTTCTTCCCACGTATAACGCCACCTGGGGCCTGGTCCTGCAAGGTGCCCACGTGCAGAGCAGGAGCCCAAGAAGGAGAGAGCAGAGATGTTGGCCAAGCAGCAGCAGCAAAGCAGGCAGATGGCTCTCCCTCCCTGGGCGGTGATGGTCCTCTTCCCCTTGCAGGCACTGGATCTCCCAAGCCCCCTCAGCCAGCCGGCTTATATATCCCCTCCAGAGAAGGGACAGGTGGAACAGTATCAGGCACAGCTGGCTGAGTACCTGGAGCCTGGTCCTGCAAGGTGCCCACGTGCAGAGCAGGAGCCCAAGAAGGAGAGCGCAGAGATGTTGGCCAAGCAGCAGCAGCAGCAGCAGCAAAGCAGGCAGATGGCTCTCCCTCCCTGGGCGGTGATGGTCCTCTTCCCTTGCAGGCACTGGGTCTGCACCCAGAAGCCCCAAAGGGTTGGTAAGATCTGTGTAAAATTAATATAAAACAATAGTATTGAAAGGAAGTTGATCTGCGTAATAGCTAGTGGGAGGACTGAGCTGTTCAGGACCTTGAAGTTCACACTCTCCTTCTCACAGAGATTCTCACAGGAGATTCACACCCTTTGTTGCAAGACCCAACTACAGTCACTCTACAGAGCAGCCTAAGAACTTTCCACTAGAAACTACAGATGAAAACCAAGTGTTATCTTCCAGGACACTGCAAGAACATGGTGAACCTCAGTCATATTGTATATAGCAGTTATAATTGTTCTTGGATTTGCCAAGAACCTGCACTTGTAGGGGGTAGTATTTTGCATATCACTCCGGATGTGAAAAATGAAGCTATGGTTAGAGATGCAGTTTGTATCTTTGGCTGCCCATGAGGCACATACTATGCATGCAGAAAGCCTTAGTTCAATCTTTGGCATCTCCAATTAAATCCAATCCAGATTTATTGCTCATTGACCAATCAGGGCATACTCGTAGACAAATAATAAAACAACCGTAAGACAAAATAAGTACATGCAGAATAAATTGATGACCCCTGGGCAGAAGCAGCTTGGGGATGGGGAGGGACATTATACTAGCTTCCCAGCAGGAGGGTCACTGTTGCTTACTAGGAGGGAGAGGGAAAGGGGTGAGGTGGTATGGAGGTTAGCATGATGCAAATGCACCAGCAAGAGCATTAGATTGGCTCCACCAGTGCATTTGCACTGTGCTGACCTTCCTACTGCCTCACCCCTTCTCTCTGTCCCACCCAGTAAGCAACAGGGAACCACCATAGAAGTTCAGCCCCACCCTGTGAGCTGTTTCTGCCCCTGGGTTTCTTGAAGCTCAGTAAAGCTGAGCAAGCTTTGCCATAAGATACTTTGCCCACCACTGTTGACTTTCCCTTTAGCAAGCACCTGGCCACACTCCTTTAGGTCAAACTCCTTGTTTACATTGAGTAATGGTGACTACCAACAAGTTCAGTCTTTTGGTTATGACCTGTGTATATGCTCCAAGAATCCTTTGCAAAATGTTAGGTTTCCTTGGCAGATTTTCAGGGCTTTTTTGGCAGGTAATGGGAAAGGAATTTCCCCAAAGAAACCATTTTGAAAACTGCTCTATTGCATCCACTTAGTTTTAATTCAGTTATTACATAGTCCTAAGCACAGATATAACGTGATACCAGGTACATCTTTCCTTTGGGCATATGTTTTTCAGGGCCGGCTCCAGGAATGCGGGGGCCCTTGGGCATTAGCCTGCCCCGGGCCCCTCTGCTTCCCTTCCGTGATCCCACAGATCACAAGACGAGCTTCCGAAACGCCCACCATCCCCCACCATCCCCAGTGCTTCACCTACCTTTCTCTGCTGTTCGCGCAGGGTTGCCATCAATAAAGATGGCGGCCGAGGTTTCCGTAAGGGACTGAAACCTTTGCCGCCATCTTGGTTGATGGCATGCAGCGTGCACATTGCTGCCATCAACCAAGATGGTGGCAGAGGCTTCAGTCCCTTACGGAAACCTTGGCCGCCATCTTTATTGATGGCAACCCTGTGCAAACAGCAGAGAAAGGTAGGTGAAGCACAGGGGATGGCGGGTGGCTCGGAAGCTCGTCTTGCGATCTGTGGGATCACGGAAGGGGAGCAGAGGGCCCCTCAGGGCCCCCCCAGGGGTTCCTAGAGCTGCGGGGCCCTCAGGCCAGTGCCCAACCTGGCCGCCCTTTGGAACCAGCCCTGATGTTTTGGCTGGTGCTGATATATGTTAACCATGAGCTTTAAATGAATCCAACATCATGCATGTTGTATGCTTTTAGATCATCGGGTATTTCCTGTGATCATGTTAGTAGGAAATAGTGACATGTGGCCTGTAATTTTTCCTTTCTGAAAGGGTTTTCTTAAAATTCAAAAAAGGAAGAAGATATATTACCTAACATTTTCTGCCGGATTTCTCTTTCACTAAGCACACCTCAGACCATGACACTGCTGTTCAGTCTGAATTCCTAACAAGCTCATAAACCAAGCTGAAACTGCAGTGTCATGATCTGCAATCTGCAGAAAGTAGAAATATGTTTCCTATGCATCATAACACATCTTTTTCCTAAAGAGCATACAGGGGTGTGTGGGTGTATCAAAAAAGAAACTTTAGGGTCTAATGAATACAGTGCCTTCTTCTGTAACAAACTATAATCTTTATAAAACTTCTTCCTCCAATGTGGGACGCTATTGCAGCAATTCTCATTTTCCTTCTAGATGACTGGGTAGGTACTATGACCAAACTGAATGTGATATGGGGTCTTGTTGTTTTTTACTTAATGCAGTCATGGTGGTCTCCAGATTCAACTGGAGCAGCGGGGGAGCAGATGGCATATTTAACACTTTTCCCTGCAGACCATTTGTCCACTAGAAACTGCTTACTCCAAGCTGTGTATTTCTATGTAGGGGGAAAGGCATGTAGATCTGATATCTTTTTCCCCAGGGTGTTGAGGGGCAGGACATTTTTTAAAATCAAAATTTTAAAAAGTTTTGTGGACTAGATATGTGGGGGAAATCAATTGGGTTTGCATTTTAATGTGAATTACCTAATTCATACTTCTAAAAACAATATGTGAAGCGGACTTCCGGGAAGTGGTGCTGGCTGGTGGTTGTCTCTGAGGGAGCTCTGCCTCAGAGGAAGCTTTTTTCAGGTTAAAAGTCAGCCAAGAGGAATCTTGGACTGGCTTAAATGTTCTCCAAGGTACAGGAGAACCGATCAGATCTTCCACAAGACTTCGTTGAGCTGTCGGCGGCTGGAATTGATCAGGAAATTCCTGAGATAAGAAGGCAAGCCGATCGGCTGAAGACGGAGTCAGGATTTTCACGCAAGCTGGACTGGAATGAAGCGAAGCGTTTTTTCTTTTCTTAAAAAAAAACGTTCTTAACCAGCGAGCCCACTTCTGCCTAAACCTTATCATTTGGCTTAAATTACTGCAATAAAAGGGATTTGTTTATGAATCAGCAATTGAGAAACCTGGGTGAGTCATACTTTTTCTCTTTTAAATATAATTAAGGAAGAAAGAAAATATAAACAACTTATTTACTTTTCTACGACAAAAAGCTGGCTTGAATTTGGACTTTTAAAGTTTAAAAACGGATGAGAGGTAATTATTATATTTTGGACTATTTTTCTCTTTGGACTATTTCTTGTTGGATGAATCCGCTGCTCGTATATGCTACTAATTGTTTAGTCTTGGCAACCAGAATTGTTTTGCATTCTTGGATGCAGATAAGGACTGTGTTGTGCTGGCTGGATTCCAATTACAGGCCTGGAATATTAACTCTTCTTTTTGGTGGAGGGAAAAAAAGAAGAAATAGACTGCCCTTAGGTTCTGAAACAGTGATTAATTTTAGAAATTAAAGGCCTCTTTTTGAAAATGACAACTAAAAAAACAACTAAGGCCCAGGGGCGAAGAGGTTCTATTGATACACAGGAAGAGGATATACCCCCAGAAATGTTTCAAAAAATAATGGAAGGGATTAATGCTATAAAACAGGAAATTAAACAGGAAATGAAAATTGAATTGACAGATATAAAAGACTATATTAAAACACAAGTGGATGAGATTAAAGGGACAATTGGGCAAATAAAGGAGGATGCAAAAAATACTAAAGAAAAGGTACAAACCTTGGAGAATAGAACAGATATACTAAATCTGGAACTAGAAAAAAATTTGGACTATTTAGCTATGACTGAAATGAGAAATAAAGAGCATTGTTTGAGATTCCGTGCAATCCCTGAGGAAACAGGTGAAGACATTAGAGACAAAATTGTTAATGCTTTAGTAAAATTTCTGGACTTGAATGAAGATAGGATGGAATTTGAAATAGACAAAGTTTATAGAATTAACTCCAGATATGCAACAATGAAAAAAATTCCAAGAGATGTGCTTGTTCACTTCGTAAAGAAAACGACCAGAGATATGGTTTTACAGCAACACTTTAAATATACCTTTAAAATTGATGGTAAGGAAATACTGGTGATGAAGGAAATTCCTATTAGACTTTTACGTAAGAGAAAAGAATATGCTTTCCTTACAGAAAAACTTAAGCAATGCAAAATTCAATTTAGGTGGGACGTTCCAGAAGGAGTGATTTTTACATTCAGACAACAGAAATATAGATTGAATACTGTTCAAAAAGCAAGGGACTTCTTGAGAAAAGCTTCAAAAGATATGGAAGAAGATAAACTCAAAGATATGGATACAGTTCCTGGGAAACAAAGTCAACAAGGATACGCAGAGGAGGGGAAGGAAGATGATGGATCAAAAGGAGCATCAGGCAAATTTTAAAATACACGCTTAACGATGGATTACAAATACCTAACTTGGAATATAAATGGAGCCAACACGGCGCAGAAGAGAAAGAAAGTGTTTCATTATTTGAAAAAATTAAAATTGGATATAATTTGTCTACAAGAAACTCATATTCAGAAGAAAGATTCTAAATATTTGATTTGTAAAAATTTGGGTGAAGAATTTATTTCAGCTGGACCAAAAAAAAAAAAATGGAGTTGTTCTCTATATTAACCCACAATTGCTTCCTAAATTGGTATTATTGGACGATAGTGGTAGATTTGTGGGGGTTGAAATTACTTTACAAGGTACAAACATTTTGATAGTGGGTATTTATGCCCCCAATGAAGATAAAACAAGGTTTTATACAGGACTTATGGAAAAATTGTCAGAGTTTTCATATGAGCATTGGTGTGTCATGGGTGACTGGAATGGGGTAATCTCACCAAAAATTGATAGGCTTTCTGAAAAAAATATCAAAGAGACACAAGGTAAATTACCGAAGATTTGTTTTGAACTCATGGAACATCTAGAATTGGTGGATACCTGGAGATATATAAATGATAATGCAAAGGAATTTACTTATTTTTCAGAAAGACATAAAACATTTTCAAGGATTGATATGATTTGGATGTCAAAAATTTTAGCGAAGGATATTTTTAAAATGGATATATTACCAAAAACTTTTTCGGACCATAATCCTGTGATATTAACTTTAAAAAAAAAAAATCTTGGATTTAGATGGAGACTAAATGAATCTTTATTACAGAATGATAAAGTAGTACAAGAATGTAAGAAGAAATTAAAGGAGTTCTTTGAATATAATTTACATAAAGGAACAAGTGAAAATATTGTTTGGGATACAAGTAAGGCATTTATGAGGGGATACTTTATTAAATGTAATTCTGAATTAAAAAAAAAGAAACAACAGAAAATGCAATTAATTTTGGAAGAAATAAAACAAAAAGAGGAAGAATTGAAAAAGAATCCAGCTAAAGTTTCTATTGTAAATCAAATTAAAATGTTACAGAAGCAAGTATCAATGTTGACAGTTAGAGAAATTGAAAGGAAATTAAATTTTGCTAAACAAAGGACTTTTGAATTTGCAAATAAACCTGGGAAATGGTTAGCATATAAATTAAGAAAAGAACGTCAAAAAAATATTATTTTAAAGATACAAGAAGGAGATGAGACGCTGACAGACAATGTAAAAATTAAAAAGATTTTTCATCAATATTACTCAACATTGTATAAGTGTCAAGAAATTCCATCTGAAAAAATAGAAGAGTATTTATTTAAACAGAATTTGCCTAAAATTACAGATTTTCAGAGACAAGTTATTAATGGCCCTATTACGTCAAGAGAGATATCTGAAGCTATAAATAAAATTAAATTAGGAAAGGCACCAGGACCAGATGGGCTATCTGCAATGTATTATAAATGTTTGGAGGAAGAACTCCTGCTACCTTTACAGTCTACAATGAATTCTATTTTGCAAGAGGGAAAGATACCGGATAGTTGGAAAAATGCTAATATAACATTAATACCTAAAGAGGACCAAGATTTAACTAAAACAAAAAATTATCGGCCAATATCTCTACTGAACAATGACTATAAAATTTTTACAATGATTTTGGCTGAAAGATTGAAAATAATATTGCAACAATTTATTCAGGAAGATCAATCAGGGTTTTTACCTAAAAGACAATTACGTGACAACGTCAGGAATGTTTTGAATGTGTTGGAATATTTAGAACAACGAAATGATAAACAAGCAGCTCTGATTTTTTTAGATGCTGAAAAAGCATTTGATAATTTGAATTGGAAATTTATGTTCCAGGTTTTGGAGCAAATGGACTTTGGAGACAACTTTATAAAATGGATTAGATCGATTTATACATCACAGAAGGCCCAGATAATTGTTAATGGAGACTTAACGGACTCATGTGAAATACAAAAGGGTACAAGACAGGGATGTCCATTATCTCCCCTTTTATTTATTTTGGTTTTAGAAGTGTTGCTTAGAGATATAAGGCAAGATAAAAGGATTTCGGGATTAAAAATAAAAAAAGAAGAATATAAATTGAGAGCATTTGCTGATGATTTGATAATTGTACTAGAAAACCCTTTGGAAGGAATTCATATACTGATGGACAAATTAAAAGAATTTGGACCTTTAGCAGGATTTAAGATCAACAATCAAAAAACAAAGATGTTGGTGAAAAATTTAACTTTAAGGGAACAGAAAGAGTTAATGGACAAGACAGATTTTACAATAGAAAAAAAGTTGAAATATCTAGGCATCATCATGACAAATAAAAACTCAAAGTTGTTTCACAATAATTACGAAAAATTATGGACAGAGATTAAGAAAGACTTGCTAAGATGGGATAAACTACAACTGTCATTAATGGGTAGAATATCTGTGATAAAAATGAATGTATTACCGAGAATGATGTTTTTGTTTCAAACAATACCTGTAATATCCTCTGATTTACCTTTTAAACAATGGCAAAAAGATATTTCTAAATTTGTATGGCAAGGAAAAAAACCAAGAGTTAAATTTAAATTACTTCAAGACGCTAAAGAAAGAGGAGGACTGGGATTACCAAATTTGAGACTTTATTTTGCTGCCTGCTGTTTAGTCTGGATAAAGGAATGGATCTTATTGAGGAATAAAAGACTATTGGATTTGGAGGGCCACAATCTGAAGTGGGGATGGCATGGATATCTATGGTATGACAAAGTAAAAGTAAATGTAGACTTTAATAATCATTTTATAAGACGTCCTCTGTTGAAAATATGGAATAGATACAAACCAAGGTTTTATTCGAAAATACCATTATGTGTCTCAAGTCAAGAAGCTTTTTATAGAAGAGAAATGTCTGGAAAAGAGAAATGGTTAACTTATCAAGAACTATTAGAAAATGTACATGGAGAATACATAATGAAAGAGAGAGAACAATTGATAAAGGAAGGATATAGTTTTCATTGGTTTGCCTATTTACAATTGTTAGAAAGATATAAAATGGACAAGAAAATGTATGGGTTTGAAATAAATAAATCTGATTTTGAAATAGGTTTGTGTACAAATGATGAAAACATAATTGCAAAAATGTATAAACTTTTATTGAAAATGGATATGGAGGAAGAACAAGTAAAAGAGTGCATGGTAAAGTGGGCAAAAAATTTTGGTCATAACATACAAATGGATCAATGGGAAAATATGTGGAAAAAAGGCTTGAAATTTACATTATGTTATAATCTTAAAGAAAATTTTTATAAAATGATGTACCGTTGGTACAAGACTCCAGAAAAGCTGTCAAAAATGTATAGTAATGTCTCTAATGTTTGTTGGAAATGTAAACAACAAGAAGGATCTTTTTATCATATGTGGTGGTCATGTAAAAAGGCGAAATTATTTTGGGCACAGATAGGTAGGAAGATGCAAAAAATTCTAAAGATAAATATTCGGTCAAAACCAGAATTTTTCTTATTGGGTTTTATGGATAAACAAATAGAAAAGAAATATGGAAGAATAATATTATATATGATTACGGCAGCAAGATTATTATATGCACAAAAGTGGAAAATGGAATCAACACCAACAATGGAAGAATGGTTATTGAAATTAATGGACTTAGTAGAAATGGATAAATTGACATGTTTACTTAGAGAAAAATCGACAGATACATTTCTTAAGGAATGGAAACCTCTCTTAGACTTTTTGTTGAAAGATCAAAATAAAATGATGATACTGGGATTTGACGATTAATTAAGACAGCCTATGGAGAAAAGGGACTCTGTATGTATACATTAAGGGACAGGTTTGATGTATATTATATACTTATAGCTGATCTGCGACAAATCGGAAGTCAACTATTTTATTTTCATTTTTTTGTTGATGTATTGTTATGTCTTTTTGACTTTGTTTTGTTTGTTTTTGGAAAAATTTGAATAAAAATTATTAAAAAAAAATAAATAAAAACAATATGTGAAGCAAAATCACAGCTATCCTTCAAAATTCACCTTTCCCTGAATTTTGTGATGCAGTTCTCTGCCCAAATAAAATGTACAAAAATACATATATTAAGGGAAAGTGTGCATAAAGATACATATATGTAGGAAAGTGCTGAATTAAAAACACACATACACCCTTCTTTATTAGAGGGACCTGGCCTCCAGCCTTCACAGACCCGCGGTTCTCAGGTCTCTCTGGGGATGGCCATTAAATCAGTGTGAGACTGTAACATAGATTAACCTCTGCAGATCCATTTATAGAAATTGGAAAATGAGGTTTTCCTTTACAGATATGGGTGTATTAACTGTCTCACCTAGAGACAGGGTGTTGAATGATGTGAGCTATGTATGAGTCCAAACTGAAATTTCCTTTGGGAATCTTTACTTGAGTTTTATATCAGAGTCTGAGGATAAAACTAGATCTAATTCACTAATAGGCAAAAAAACCCTTGCAGTATAAGAACGCACCTATAGCCAACAGATATTTCTATCAAACTTTAAAAAGCAGGGAAATTGGGCAGCTATAGTGAATACACCAAGGGAGCAGGAGACCTGACCTCCTCTCTGAGATATTGTACTGCCCTACAAATTTGTCAAAATGCAAACACAATTTGGGTTGGTCTTTCACAGTCCAACCCACTTCCTCTGTAGCTTGGAAGAATTTGATAATTCACATTCACTACAGCTGCCCAATTTCCCTGCTTTTTAAAGTTTGATAGAAATATCTGTGGGCTATAGGTACATTCTTAAACCACAAGGCTTTTTGCCTATTAGTTAATTTTGCTGCATTTTAATCCGGGAGGTAAGAAATGGGATCCTGTGCAAGTTTGCTGAGAATGGATTTATCATTTGCATGCTTATTGAGGTCAGTGGGATTTACTCACATGCAATCATGCTTAGGATAGGTGAAACTGACACAGGGGATGGAGAGGGGAGGATGAGAAGGAGGGAGGGGAGGGGAGGAGAAGGAAAGGTTTGCTCATTTCCATTTTATTTAGTTCAGTGGGATTTACACCCGTGCAATCATGCTTAGCATAGGTAAAACTAACTGGGGGGAGGGAGGGCTGGAGTGGGCAGGGGAGGAGGAAGAAGGAAGAAGGGGAGGGAGAGGGAGAGGAGAGGGGAAGGAGGGGGAAAGCAAGTCTGATCATTTGCATGCTTATTGAGTTCAGTGTGATTTACTCCCATGCAATCATGGTTAGGATAGATAAAACTGACCATGGGGGAGGAGAAGGGGAAGAGGAAAGGAGAGGGAAGGAGAGGGGAGTGAAGGAGGGGACTAGAAGGGGAGGGGCAACAGAAGGGAGAGGGAAGGGGCAAAAGGGAGGTGATGGGAGGAAGGAGGAGGGGAGGGCAGGTTTGATCATTTGCATGCTGAGTTCAGTTGGATTTACTCCCAGGCAATCATGTTTAAGAGAGGTAAAACTGACCATGGGGGGCAGGAGGAGGAGGAGGAGGGGAGGGGAGGAGGAAGGAGGAAATTGGAAGGGGAGGGGGGACGGAAGGGCCAAGAGGGAGGGGGAAGGATGGAGGAGGAGAAGGGAGGGTGGGTTTGATCATTTGCATACTTTTTGAGTTTAATGGGATTTATTTCTGTTCAATCATGTTTAGGATAGGTGAAACTGACCTAGGGGATGGGCAGGGAGGGGAGGGGGAAGAGAGGAGATTGGGTGGGTGGGCACTGGGCAGAGGGAAAGCCCCTTTCCTTTCCACAAAGAAAACATGGTGAACAGTATCACTGCTTTTCAGCATTTTGCCCACCTTTTTATTCTACAGCAGGCACATGTGGCCTCCCACCCAAAAACCAAAGCTGTCCCTGGCCACATCCACACCAGGTCTTCACAAACTACACTTCCCAGGATTCTTTGGGGGAAGGAAAGTGAAATAAAGGTCTAGTGTGGGTGTGGCCCCCTCATTAGCCAAGCCAAGCAGCTATGAGTCTGGCCTTTAGAACACTGACATTTGGTTCTTACTGAGCATGCCCGATGTTATCATTCAGTTCAATGTAAAATTTCTTAACTTAATTAAAAATCAGCCAGGATTTTTTTTAACTTTTAAACTGCAGAAGATGAAAGTCAGAATATGGGACAAGCTCAGTAATAGGATTACAAGTACTCTGTGAACATGGCTGATTTTTAATTAATTTCAGCAAATTATGAGAACTCTTGCAGAAAAAAGTCCAAAAGGTTTCTGGGTTTCCCCCCTCTCTTTTCACACTTTGAACTCTTGATTCTCTCTGACTGTTTTTTTGTATTGCCATGAAAAATTAGAGGGTTGTTAAACAAGCGTTTTTGATTTCAGGAGTATCAGTTTTCTAAGGTTTTGTTTTGAAATGAGCTTATGGGAAGCATCAGAATGGCATGGCAGTATTTTCAACTTTACATTGTGGAATGCGAAAAATCCACACTGGCTATAGTATACAGCCACTGTCATGGCTGTATAATCTAGAAGATCTGTAATCATGTCCTCCCCCCCCCCACTTCTTTTAAATTAAACCAGACAAGCAGGGGAAGGAGGGAATTAGATCAAGGTATCTCTTAGAAATGGTGGTTGACCCTTCCTCCCCACAACACATAAAATTCTCCAGATCAAACTCATCCCCTTCATGAAGCTACAATTTGCCCTATAGGGAAAACCAGACTGGTATCTGTATACTTTCCCCTATGGAGCAAATAGCATATCCAGAAGAATGGAGAGATTAGACTGAGAAAAAACAATGTGGAGGAAGGCTGTCCTCTTAAGAGCACCACAGTCCCAATCAGATTCCACATATGTACGCAGGTAGTTGCTTTCAAATTTAAAAAGTGGGGCATCCTGATCCTGAATCTTCCATATCTTGTCTGGTTGCTCCCTAAATGAATACAACATGGTTGGAAAGGATTTTCCACCAGGTCAAAAATGCTGAGTGGCACAAATGGGTGTTCTAGGAAACCATGACTCAGGAAAAAAGTTGAATGTCACATCAGCATTCAATGGCAGGTTTGTGAATACGAAACTAATATGAAACTTTGAAAATAACACATGAAGCTAATTTGATTACTGCTTTCTCTTTCACTGATGCCAAAGCTAAAGATTGCTGCTAACAGTATGGGTTTTTTTAATCCAACCACAAGGAAGGAGAAAAACAAATAAATAGATTACGTTACAAGAGAAAAATGGAAATACAAAGAAGATGTGTAGGAGGAAATTGCGACGATTCTCATCTTTTGGTCCCATATGCCAAAACATACATATCCAGAGCTAAGCAACCTACTCAAGCTTATTATAAATTTTTCTGCTTCTGAGAAACTCCAATGACCTACAGATCCATCATTGAAATAAGAAGCAGCTTTAGGAACATTCCAATCATTATCAGTCTTTCAAACATATTTATATTGCGCAAGTGCTGGTGATTGACAACTCTTGTGCTTTTAAAACAGTTACTCAAGCCAACCATGTCAGAGATCAAAAAGCTGTTGAACAAGGCAGCGTCTGCAGAGAAAGACATTTATTTACATCAGCCCCCAGCTATTGCAATTTATTTACAGAGTACATCAAACATAAAAATGCAACCAAACACAAAATTGCCAAATTAAAAATTATACAGGTTGAAACTCAGAGAGCACCATACTAGTCCTCAGCTGATAGAAATTTTGCAGTGTACAGTGTACAGCAAAAAATTGATAGGCGTTATATATTTTAAAAGTCAATAGCTTGGATCCCAGGATAAGTTTTTATTATTTTTTCTTATCTTCAAATTTAACAAAGGAAAGAAAAGAAGGAAATAAATAATGTTAAAGTCCAAAAAAAATAAAAAATATGTGAATAACACTCATAATAACAATAAACCATCATCAGCTTACATTACGGATACAATAACCATCAGTACATGCATCTTAAGTTAAACATATGTTAATATAGACCCTCCAGATGTTCAAATAGGTATCCACTTGAAATTGATATCTATATGAAATATGTTCAAATGTAGCCAGGACAATAAGGTCCTCAAACTATTGCATATATTTATCCTTCCTGACTCAAAGCATAAGTCTCTTAGCAACCATAATGGCTTGCAAAATACACTTTTGTTGTCCTCCTGACATTAACCCCCACGCTACAGGAGTATAATATAAAAGTTACATCAACATCTGCAAATATCAAGGATTTCTTCAGTACAAAGTTAATGTGGATAACAACTTCAGACCAGAAAGAATATATCATTCACTGGACAAGCCCATATCATGTGCCTCAGTGAGGCATTCTCAGCATTACACCTCCAACATCTATCTATACTGGACAGTGACTTCCTATACAAATATTTTCCAGTATAATCAATATTATTTTTTTCTGGATAAACCTCAATTTCAAGTCTAAGGAAACATTCTGTATACATTCTAAAGCAATTTTCTATTGTCTGGGCTGTATAATACATTCTAATTCCTTATACTACACCTTTCTGAGTTCCTGAACAAAGACCCACTAAGCATTTATAAACAACTGTTATGAGTTTACCTTTCTGTAAGGAACTGGTAATTTCTTCCAACAGTTTAGGAGATGCCGAAGTGCAGATGGGCCATAAACAAACACTAACAAGTATTGTGATTGAAGATATTGCCATTCTGCAGTCCTCGGTAAAATAGAAAGCTGCAAAATATTTTAAAATAGAAAATGACAAAAGTTTTCCATCTGAGCTGATCTAATTTATATATCCCACATTCAACCCATTTCTTTCACAAAAAAGGCTGATTATCTTCAAATGTGGATTACCCCATAAAATTAATTTAGTGTAGCAAACTGAAACTGACAAGCCACTATATGCCATGTCTCTCTAGTTGCTAAAATTGAAGGTGGCCCTTTCTTTTTATTATACATAGACCCCAACACTAACTATCCAAAGAAGCGTGTCAAGTCAACCATCTCTAAAATGACCCAAGCTGGGGTATTCATAGAATGAGAAACATGCCAATCATTTTATGTGCCAACAAATATGCCTTATGATATATGCTAATTTCTAGAAAATTAAAATCACCTTCTGATACTGCTGGCAGCGTTCTCTTAAGTGAAAAACAAGGTGGAGAGTTATCCCGAATAAACTTCCTGAGTATCCTATTAATCTTTTGAAAATATACTTGCGAAATATATGGTGAAATGCCACAAAGTATATATGGTATATATTATCCCTGGCAGAATATTCATCTTAAGTGTATTAACTTTACCCCAAATACTAAATTTAAGTAATGTCCATGTTTCCATATCGCTGGAAACCTCCTTTATCAACCTATCCAAATTCAATTTAAACATTTGAGAAATGTCTCTCAGAACCAAGACACAAAATATATGTTAAGACTCTGGGCACCAACAAAATCACCAATTAATATAGAAAGTAGGTGATATACAATTGCCCAATGCCATTAATTCAGATTTTGACCAATTAATTGCATACCCTGAAATTCTACCAAAACTATTAATTATCCTAAAATAAGTTAGCTTATGGAAGTTAATGGAAGACACACTTTCCATCCCCTCCTCTCCTTGCAACATATCCACCTCCCAAAAAGACTCTCAGGAGGATCAGTGCCCCTCCTGAACAATTTGGAATGAGGTGCAGGGGGTGCTGGGGAAGGGGAAGTTGGCCTTGGATGACAAGATAATTTACCTTGACAACATTCATGGAAGTTTCTCCTCCTCTACTGAGCAGACAATGTGAGGTACCACATTGCTCTGGAGGACTCCTGAGCCTCTGAAAAGATTTGGGGGGGGATTACAAGTGGTTTCAGTGGGAGGAAGGGAACAGAACATCTCTTTCATGAATTTCCTTAAGTTTAACTTAGCATCCAAGCCAATGTCTTCCCCATGATAGTGAAAACAGGACCAAGAACAGAACAGAGGAGGGGGAATGGCAATCAATTGGACTGTGTAGATTAGGGGTGATTAATTTGCAGCCCACAAACCATAGCTAGCCCCAAAATGATTTTTGAGACTTCCTCCAAGACTCTTACTGCCGTGATGCCAAAATACTTTTTGTGCCACCAAAGGTCCCCCATTTCTCCATTTTAAAAATAAGAAATTACTGACAGCTCCCGTGTTCCCCAATGTGACACTTTGATCCGAATGTTTTTATGCCTCCATGCCTCCCTCCAAATTTATCAATATGTTTCAAAATATTAATACTGAATTTAATAATGAATAATCAAACATGTTTTAAAATAGTATAGAAAAGCTTGTGGGATAGTCTTTTGGAAGGCAGTTTTGAAAACTGCAGTTCTCACCATGCCCACTTTTACCCTTTGACCACACCCACTTTGACATGTAGCTGCTTAGCCAGAAAAAAGGTTAGGCACCCTAGTATGTGTCACACATAATTAAAATAATGATGGAGAAGGCAGGGTGGGATAGTAGCCAGGATGAAGGCAACTGTGTTTGTCCAAATGACTGTTTGTATCCATTAAGAGATAATGTGAAAATTTCTGTTTTGTTTTCATAGTGGCCACAGTCTATAACAAATGAAGAACATAGGAAACTGCCTTTTCCCATCCAGCCTTGTATTGTCTACTCTGACTGGCAGCGGCCTTTCCCATCACCTGCTCCCTAATCCTTTTAACTTGATGCAGAACCTGGGATTTTCTGCATGTAAAGCAAATGTTTCACCTATTCTTTCTTCACCAATACAGAAATATTAGTATATGTTTTATGATTTATGAAAGACTAACTTACTCTCCTCTCCAGGGCTTGGTTCACAGATTGAAGCCCTGGAGATGAATCATAGCCTATCTTACTTTCAAGAATATGATTTAGAGATGGTTTTTAACCACATTTTTTAAAATGTTGATAAAAAGCAGAAACTTTCAGTGCATTAGGATATGAAAAACAAATCCAGTCATTTTAGTGTTCCAGATCCCCAGGCTCATAGCTTGGGGGGGGGCTGCCCCCTTAATTTTTCTTGCCCTCCTCAGCTTTTTTATAGATAATTAAATTTATTACAGAATTTTTTAGAAAAGGATAGCCTTTCTTTTTCTTCTTAAAGGCACAGATGCTATTATTTTGGGGTGGTGCTGCAATGGAAGCTGCCTACCATGAAAAATTATATGACAAGGGCCAGGAGGCAGAGATTAAAAGGGAGGGAAAATTCACAGGCATGGACAATTTGTTCTTACGTATCTAAATTCAGAAACCAGGAATTCAGAAGGTAGGCAGAATTTTCGTACCTGATCAAACAGATAGCAAACAAACACCCATTCTGTGGCTATGATGTCCATTCAGGAGCAATCACTGCAGCAAGGAGGGAGGAATCAGGAGTCTCTGCTTGCTAGGCCAAGAAAGGAGTTGATAAACTGAAGCAGCAGCAAAAGGGTTGACTGTTAAGCAAATGGTGCTCTTGGTATTCTTTTTTACTCTTGGGGGTGGGAATGCCTTGCAGGGGGGGGTGCGGGGGAAATTGAGATATTTTCCCATGGCTGAGGGAATTTCAGATCTCAAATTTATCACCACCGTTATTATCTTCATAACTTTAAAGCAACATTAAAGCAATTCTTTAAAACACCTGTTGGTTCAATGATGGATTGGACATCATTCAGATAACTCATTCAGATAAAGAATTCATTCTTTCCACACTCAAATTACTCACTACATCTTCTCTTTCTGAAAAATTTTGTCATCTAAAAACTGAAGCTATTGGATTGCCCAATCAGATCAGCAGCCTCTCTTTATTCCTTTCTTACTGAAATTATGCTAAAAGTACTGGGATATTTTAAACCTGTAACATCATTGCTGCAGGAGAAGAATCTGAATATCAAGGAAGCATTGAAACTTATTGACTGTTTTGGGAGGCAACTGCAAGAAATGCAAAATGGAATGGTTCTCAGCAACACTTTTGAAGCTGCCAAGAAAGCATGTGAATTGCTGGATCCATCTTTGTAAACTTACATTTGTGGGATCTAGGAAACAAACAGTGTTGATTATAGTGATTGTGTTAATTTTGAAGGAAGTAGTGAAAATGAACTAGAGTTCAGAAGGCTTTATAACATTGTTACTGACCACTGGGAAACAGATTCAAGGAGGGACAATACTGCTACAGTAGGGGCTTGCAAACATTTGCTCCAGCATGGGAATGAGGACAATTTGGATCCACTGTGTGAAATACTGAAACACAACTCAAGACAACTATAAAAGTTAGAAAAATTAAAATTGGAGCTTGAGTTGGCAAAATCCCATATTAAAGGATATTATTTATACTATATTTTGTAGCTGTTGAAGAAACCTTTGTTATAAGCTATAAGAGTATTCCTGCTGTAGATTATTCTTGATTTTTTAAACTTTTTTTGTTAATTGGTGGCAAGAAGAGTACCGTAACAATAGTTGAAGTTGCTTAATGAAAATGTTTGAATGTTCAGTATGGCTGTAAAAATAAGGGTTAAATAAAAAGTTTACCATTTTGTCTTTAAAAGACCTGCAGACCAGATGAACTGCCCCCTACTTTTTTAGTACCCCAAAAACATTTAGACTGGCTATGGGCCTGTAGATTTCATATCTGCTGATTGCAAACAATAAACACAATGGAAATTGACTTATGGCGACCCTATGAATAGGGTTTTCAGGGTAAGCGGTATTCAGAGGGGGTTTCACCATTGCCTTCCTCTGAGGCTGACAGGCAGTGACTGGCGCAATGTCACCCAGTGAGCTTCAAGGCTGTGTGGGGATTTGAACCCTGGTCTCCCAGGTCATAGTCCAGCACCTTAACCATAAAAAGAAAATATCTATGTGGTATTGCTCATTTATGTGATGGATTCAAACATCCAGATGCACCACTTCAAAATCCTATGGAAGTAGAATTAATTTAGATTAAGTGCCCTTCAAGTTAGGAAGATACTTACATACCTCTGAAAAAGGCAGACTTTTAATTTTATTCATTTATTTATTAAGTTTGTATTCTGCCCTTTCTTGCAAAGAAGCCCGGGGTGGCAAACAGAAAAATGTTAAAACAGTACAATTTAAAATAAGAACATATTTAAAACAATTTAAAACTATCTAAGAACATTTAAAAACATTTAGAACATCTTTGTTTCATTTGAATTATTCCCTCCAGCTCTATCTGCTACAATGTTTGTATAAATTCCTTCCTGATATGCTTTGTGCATAAGTATAGCATTGAGTAACAGTGTATATTTTAAACCTTAAAATTTAAAGTAAAATCCAACCAATTAGCTCCACCTCCTGTGCAGGGCATGTACAACTTCTGAGGGCACGCCTACAAGGGTGGAGTGCTGCAGTCAAATCATTAGTATGACTGTGTGCTGAGTTTAGATAAGAAGCGTTTGTATGTTTATTGTAAAAGATGAGAAGATAAGTATTAAATTGCATAAGCCGTAGTGTGTTTGTTGAAGGATCGGTTACAACTGCGGGTAAAGAGTGGGGGTGAGAGTTTAATAAATGATATTGGAGGTGATTCCGGAGACAATGGAGGACTTGACATACTTTCTGTTACATGTAGGTGCAAATAATTCTTTTCCCCCTGCAATGCGTAAGACTTGGTCTTCTAGGTTCCATTCATTGTGATACTTTGGCATAAGTTCCCACTCGATGGTGTAGGTGATCATGAACATGGCCTCCTGGTTCAAGTAGAAGTCGATGGTGAAATCATTTTCCCCCTGTTCATCTTCCATGACCTGAGTGGCTGTGGAGATGATGGGCTCTTCCTCGATTTTAATGAAGAGCTGTGGAGGAGGCCTGGCAAAGGCCATGGCTCCCATGTGTGTGATGTCACACCAGACGTGTTCCTCGACTGTGGGCTTCATGGCCCAGACTGACCCACAGTAGATGAGGGGGGGTTGTTCCACATCATGCCAGGCAGCAGGGGGATGAGACCCCTCATGGGGGTGCCTGTGGCTGTGTAGGAGCCATCTGGGTTCACGTGGAAGACAAAGTGTGCATCCCCAGAGGAGTTTCCCACCCCAATGGCCATGTTGTTTTGGTGCATGAAGGGCTCACCTGCATCTTCCCCTTCAATGTTCTTTTCTGGGTCGATGACGATCATCTTGTTGGGCCACATACAACTGCCAAGGTGGGAGATCTGGGAGTGGCTGGGATGAACCTTGCTGGTGTCCATCTCTGTGTACAGACGATAGTCAGGGTGGCTGGGGTCTGTGTGACCCATGTTGCCCTGGTCTTTCTTGTTTTCCCTGACCTTGTCCAGTTCCTCGTGCTGACAGATGCCTCTCATGGCAGGCCCAGTTTTGTAGAAGTGCCGGTACATCTGGTTGCAGTCTCACCTCTCGATAACCCAAAGACAAGCTTGCCCATGGCCTCCTGCCTGGCATCCTGGGTGCGCCCGTGACTGAACATGTTGACCCAGTGCATGGTGTGCTGGCCGTAGAAGGGTTGCCCTCCCAGCCAATAAAGTTGGCTGGCTTGCAGAGGCTGTGTCCCTTGTGAGGAGGAAACTTCCAGGTGAACTCCATGTCCATTTCTCAGGATCTTGTGCAAGTCGACCTCCAGGACAAAGAACTTGCGAGGGGGGGTCCAGTTTCTCATCTAGGATGTTGCACCCTGTGGAGTAGGTGTAGCAAGGCAGGGTGTTGATGACCCATGGCCTGGGAGACAGGCAGCCCCATTGCATCTGGTCAGAGACACAGGGAAACTTGTAGTTCAGGTCAAACAGCAGCTGCAGCCGGCCTGTCATGTTGTTGTTGACCACAGTCTGGTCATTTTGGATGGTGATGATCTTCACCTGCATGTCAGAGATGCGGATGGTCAGCTTCTTTGGATGGATGCTGCGCTAGTTGTTCACCAGGTGCTGGAACTCTCTTGGAGACAAGTGGCAGGCCCAGTTGTTCAGGTTGATGTAGGACCACTGAGTGCAGTAGCCCTCAAAGTAGGTGTGGAGCATCGCCTCTCTGGAGTTTGGACAGGTTCCCCACCTCCTTGGTGTGCGTATTGTCCTGGAACATGTACAGGTAGTTGCCACCAGGCTCTCACTGCCTCACATGACAAATACACGTCTGAATTGTTGTGACAGAATTTGCAGTCTAGGAGGTATCAGCAATCTAATTGAGTGGGTTTCTGTACCCATCTCCAGCGACAACAGTATTAGGTGGCCCTGGTTGGGGGGCTGGAGCTGGGTCACTTACTGCACCCACTGGAGCCATGTCTTTGGTATCTGGAGGAGACTCCTGTCGGATTCACTTGGAGGGGGGGTTGAAGTCAAACTCGTCATCGGGGTGGAGTCTGCGGGCAGGATGGCACTCACTCTGGCCCGCTTCCCAGATGAATCCCCAAGTGCAAGGGAGACACTTTCCAGTGCTGCTGTCATAGCTGAAGTTGGGGACACACTCTTGACCCTCCCACCTTAGCCACAATTTAGTCAAAGGTGGGCTTAGGGTAGTACTGGGAGGTTTGCCACTTTTGGTAGTCCTTCTGCCACCTCCACTCTGTCTTCCTCGCACTCAGAGTCACTCAGAAGGGTAAAAATCATCTGCGCAGTATACAGAGGAGGCGAGGGAAGGGATCCAGTCTTCAAAACTTTGGGCTCGGGGGTGCTATGTCAAGATCGCTTAGCTCCACTTGGGCCTTCTCCCAGATCTGCGCCAGGATCAGCGTGCAGAACGGATACTTCTTGGACCCCTCTTGGTTGCCAGGCCCAGCCTCCAAGAGGTCTTCTGTATCTTTAAAAGTTGTGCAGGGGGGAGAATTCCACCTTGTGGTTTTTCCCATTACAGTGTTGCAAGAGCACCTGCACTTGGCTGACTTTCTCTTCTCCTAAAGATACAGGGTCAGTCTCAGGCCCTGAGCCTGGCAACCCTAACCATATGTGATGGATATGTACATTAGTGTGAATATTTTGGGCTACTTTCAAGAAACTGAAAAGGTTGCTGAACTCAAATTCATTATGACTTCTAAACTGATCTTGTTGAAAATCTATGATGAAGTATTACTTGTAAAGAATTAATTAGTTTTATGCTGCTGGCAGCTAGGTTGACCATAACAATATACTGGGAAGACTTAAGGAGCTTAAACCAAAAACAAAAGTATCCAAAACTATGTTTTATCACACTTTTGGGGCAATTAGAATAGTCAGGGCAACTGAAACATGTCACCTTTTTTATATATGGCATGATTTCAGTTTTTACACATTTAAGAAAGAAGTGGGAAGAACACTACCAACAAAGCATTGATTAAAAGGACCCAGGATCATCATAAAACATAGGCCCAGATGAATTACTTTAGTCAGTCTAATAGCACTGAATGGATTCTTGCCAAAAACAAAAGGACAATATACATAAACTGATAATCTCCATGAAACCTGTAACATATTTGAAGATTAGAGAAATATTAAAAGTTAGGTAAAGGAATTGTAATTTTAAAAAATAAGAAAACAGCACAGAGCAGAGCAATGCATTGTTCAAAACTACATTTCTCAGTAAAGTGCAAGAACTTAGAAATGACAGGATTAATGTGTACAATTGAAAGAGACAACACATTCAACCCAGGGGGATTTTAATGAGCTGCAGCTGTTTATCCAGGAACATTAAATGTTAGTCATGATGACATACTTAATTGCTTTATATAATTAATATATTTCCTTGTGCTATTTTTGCCAGATAAAGCCTTATTTGCATTGAGAAACATTCTGGAGATTTTGCATAGTTGGTGGTGGGGTATGTGTTTTCCAGAGATGCCCTTGAAAAATCTGAAATTTATTTGCCTACTACTAGTGGCAGCTGAACAGGAAAAACAACAATTTAATTAGGTTTGCAGAGATTTAAACAATGGACAGTCATACAAAATACCATGACCAATGGGAAAAGCACCTTTTTGTGTTTCCATAATAGTTACTACATGTAAATTTACAAGAAGCAAATGATGTAAAAAGGGAGGAGGGAGGTCTAAGCAATTCTACTTCTATAAGCAACTTTAAAGGGAGTGGGGACAATTCACAAAAACCTCTTGTTGGGAAAAAGTTGACATTTCGGTTTTGAAAAATTCTCACCATATCCTGTGGAAATGAGGAAGGAAGTTGAAACTGCTTTTTGGAGAGTATAAATTAGGAGCCAATCAAGGTGATGGGCATTCAGATCTGGCTTTTTGTCTCTTGCAAAATTAAGCTGAACCGCAAAGGAACTCTGTGAAGACATGAATTCTCTCAGAGTATTTACTGTGCTGTCCCTGGTGCTCAACCTTGAGAATGCACATTGTCAGCTCTCCGAAAGCAGCTGTAAACATTTTGCAGACATCCTGCCTCTTAGACTCCGAGAGCTGAGGGTCACGTTTTATGAGATCAAAGATTATTTTGTAAGTAGGACAATCCTTTCCTCCTCTAACAGCTTCTTTTGCACCCAGGCTTTAGGAAGCGGGAAGGAGGACAAGGCTTTGCTTCTTTTGTGCAGCTATTTAAAATGCTTACACAGGTGATTTGTTTTTACATGTTTTAATTTTTGTAAAGTTTTCTTCATGTTTTTATATGTTTTAATTAGGGTTTTATCTTATTTTTAATTGTATTGTTTGATTATTTGGCTGTTTGCTGGCCTGGGCTCCTTTGGAAGGAAAGGTGGGATAAAAAGGTAATAAATAAATTGCTGGCAGGTACAAGAGATATGTTGTTTGGGATACAAACCACCGAGAAGTTCTCCTGTGCAATCCCCAATGAAATGAATGGGATTCTGAGAAACTTTCTGGTGAGTTCTGCCTTCATTTCAAATGCTGTCAAATGAAATGATGTAACAGCTGTGATTGCAGTTAACAACAAAACATTTTACGTTTAATTAATTTTCTGATTTGGGGAAAGGGAGAAAGCTTGTTAGGACCCAAATAGTTTCTTAGAGAATACGTTAATATTTGTATTATTTTATATTACGATGAATGTCCAGCTGTTTGGAGAAAGTTGACATTCATGTATAAAAGGCAATAATTACAACAAACTGCATAAATATCTAAAACTAAATATCCATTTCCATACCTTTGAGACATGCATGAGAATGCATTTAAGTCTTGTTATAGTCACTGGTGTATTTCTGAGCTTTTAGATACCTCAGCATTTGAAATCTGGACAATATTATTCACCAAAGTTTGAACATTTACTATAACGTATATACATCCTGCACAATTAAAATTTTGTAGCAACAATATTTGTCATGGCTATTACCTACTGATAGATGCAGGAGAAAGAGAAGACCCTCAGATAAGACATTGTCTCAAATCTGAGGGCTCATATGTAAAAGACCCTGGACTATACCAGATGCTCTCTCCTCTTGTTGACAAGTAGCACTCTTCACTATGTGTAAATCTGTGGCCAAACTTACCTGTGGTCTTATCTCATTGCATGTTCTTACAGCAAGCCAGAGATAATGAGGCAGACATCATGTTGTTAAAAGAGGATTTACTGGAAGATTTCAAGGTGAGATTTCGATTGTCTTCAACACATTATTTGGAAATTTGACCATGCTGATCTCTGGGATCATGGAAAAGTGTTTCTTGACAGAAATAAACTCTGAGATCACTCTTTTAGACATCACATGTCAGGCAGGAGGGTCTTTCTTATTTATGTGAATTTGCCAATGTATGTGGCTTAAGCGAACTACAAAGTGCAGTTCTTAAAGGCACATTATTGTATGTATTTGCATTTTAAGTCTGTAATAATAAAACCTTTGCCTTAAATATACTGTACCTCTGGTCCCTTGACTCCCACCTTTCATTTCCACATGCATATTTGTGAGGAACTTGTGGGGGAAATTGCAGTAGTACCAGTCAGCATTACTGTATAGTATTTAGGTTATTAGAGGCTTGACTTAGGAAACCAGAATTCACTGTATCTTTGCCTGAAAAACAATTTTGAACAAAATTTCCCAGAAAGTCATTCCCTTTAAAAAATGTTGTGGTTCCATGGGGCTTAGTTCATTTCACACATAGTATTGTTGATACTAAATTGTTCAGGGTTGTTAAAACAAAAAGGGATTGCGAAGAGCTCCAGAAAGACCTCCCCAAACTGAGTGAATGGGTGGAAAAATGGCAAATGCAATTCAATATAAACAAGTGTAAAATTATACATATTGGAGCAAAAAAACTGAATTTCACATATACGCTCATGGGGTCTGAACTGGCGGTGACCAACCAGGAGAAAGAACTCGGGGTTGTAGTGGACAGCATGATGAAAATGTTGACCCAGTGTGCGGCAGCTGTGAAAAGGCAAATTCCATGCTAGCGATAATTAGGAAAGGTATTGAAAATAAAACAGCCGATATCATAATGCTGTTGTATAAATCTATGCTGCGGCCCCATTTGGAATACTGTGTACAGTTCTGGTCGCCTCATCTCAAAAAGGATATTCTAGAGTTGGAAAAGGTTCAGAAGAGGGCAACCAGAATGATCAAGGGGATGGAGCGACTTCCTTATGAGGAAAGGTTGCAGCATTTGGGGCTTTTTAGTTTAGAGAAAAGGCGGGTCAGACGAGACATGATAGAAGTGTATAAAATTATGCATGTCATTGAGAAAGTGGATAGAGAAAAGTTCTTCTCCCTCTCTCATAATACAAGAACTCATGGGCATTCAAAGAAGCTGAATGTTGGAAGATTCAGGACAGACAAAAGGAAGTACTTCTTTACTCAGCGCATAGTTAAACTATGGAATTTGCTCCCACAAGACGCAGTAATGGCCACCAGCTTGGATGGCTTTAAAAGAAGATTAGACAAATTCATGGAGGACAGGGCTATCAATGGCTACTAGCTGTGATGGCTGTGCTGTGCCACCCTAGTCAGAGGCAGCATGCTTCTGAAAACCAGTTGCCGGAAGCCTCAGGAGGGGAGTGTGTTCTTGCACTCGGGTCCTGTTTGCGGGCTTCCCCCAGGCACCTGGTTGGCCACTATGAGAACAGGATGCTGGACTAGATGGGCCACTGGCCTGATCCAGCAGGCTCTTCTTATGTTCTTATGGTCTAGTGAACAGACAGTAAAAGCCAAAAATATCTACTAGAAATGGCAAAAGTTCAGCATAATATAGGGAAGTCATTCTTCCACTTGAAGCAGAGCTTCTTTTGAACTTAAGAGAGCAGAGAAGTTCAGGTGCCTTGTCACTGGGAGGGTAAAGCAATCAGCAGCTAAGTAAGGCTTTCACTGTGCTGTTATGGTTTTAAGGATAATTATTTTAAGATTTAGATGTATTACTAGATTTCTTGTGGAGCAGTGGAAAGACAGTGTAGAATATGGACATAAATAAACAGAAATAAAAAAGCTTCCAACTGTCTATGGATCCACTTGCATACTTTTCTGCATCAGTTTCCAAAAGTTTACACTTTCTGTAAAGTGGGTGGTGGTGGTAAATATGATAGTCCTTCCTGACTTATCTAGTAGCACAAGGAAACTCTGAAGAAAACATTGTATATCCTACAGAATGATCATATTTACATCATAATCCATGGAACAAAGGTCAAAAGTGTCATGTTATTCCCGAAATGTCTTCTTCATGCTCTCTTACCATTATTACTGTTCTCTTCTCTACCTGTAGGGGTACCTGGGATGCCAGTCAGTGGCAGAAATTATCCAGTTTTATCTGGAGGATGTCTTGCCTAATGTAACTACTGGCAACACCATTGAGCGGAGTGTAGGCTTTCTTGGAAATATGCTACTGGATCTAAGACAGACAATCAAGCGCTGTGTAAGTACTTGTGTTTCCTTTCCAAGGCTGCCTGCTGTGGTAGCTTGTAAATTCCTGGGCAAAAGTCTTAGAGTATTGCAGCATCCTGCCCCTGTTGAATCATGCAAAGAATAGCAAAATATTGTATCCAAAAGTGTTTAGACGCTAGAAACAAATGGTTGTTCAAAGTTATTGGTTGTACAAAATGGGCAGCCTTCTGAAGTACTAGATACTATTTGGAAATAAGGAAAGACAGTACAACATATGTGTTAGCCAGGGACTAGCAGAAGGCAGTACTTCTTCACCTTGCTTCATTCTCATGTTATGCATACAAACTTAGGTTATTCAGTAGTTTTAATTTCTATTTGTAAAGTGATGACAGCAAATACACTAAAGGTTTTGAAAATGCAGGGGTGGACATGGTGCCTTCACCACCTCGTCAGGCAGCAGAGTCAGAGCAATGTGTGTTCTGGGCCACAAAAAAAGATTGCAATTTCTGCATGAAGGTAATCCCACTTTGGTGCCAAGAAAAGCTGAATCGTGATAATTGTGCATATCAAGCATACTATGTGCATAATTTTTGCTTATTTTGCCCAGTTAATTAAAAAAAATTTCTGATATTTAAGCAAAGGGCAGAGAGTTATAAGGACACTGAAACTTTCAGGTATTGGAAATCCGGCTCAGGCTGTCCAGTAGATTTCAAGTTTCACTATGCACTACCCACACACTTTCAAACAGATCTTCACAACCTTCAAGTATAGACACTTACAAAAACATTAAACCAGAGTCTTTCAGTGCTTAGTTCTACACCTAGCAACAATTTCTGCACAAAACTGAAGAATACACACAGTTGTGGACATAGCTGTATTCATTAAGTGGTATAGCTGCTTCAGATATATTGGCCTTTGCTTCAGGTATGATAAAATTGTGACCTCATTAGCAGATTCATAGAGCAGGAAGATGGAGGGTTAAGTCTGGGACTTCACAGATTGACTATTTTATCATATGGATACATATCTACGTTAACTGCACATGTCTCCCTAATAAACTTTAGTAAAATCCTTTTCTATTAGCTGCTGCTTCTACAAACTGTGAAGTTAGAACTACAGCTGACATAACTGTTCAGCCCCAGATCCCAATATTACTTTACTGTGGTGCCCTCACTGTGTCACAAGATGACTCACAGAACAAACATGCAAGGCCACAAAGAAACCCTTTGCACTTAGCAGAGTAGCAGGAAGAAACTTTTTTCTCTGAGCTCTTCTCTAGAACTAAGGGATATTCATAAAGTTCCTCATCAAAGCTGAATCTTTGCCAGGGACAGAACTGTAGAGAATGACATTTGTATTGACACAAAGCAGAAGTCCCCCCTCTCCTCTGATTTTGTGCTCAGCGGTGCTAGGCTTTACAAAAAAAATAAGCAAGCACTGTTGACTTCTATTCCCCTAAGAAATGTCAGTATAATCAGATAAACAATGGTTTAAAAAGAAAATGGCAATATAGTGCAGCATAATATTGTTTACAATGTGAGCTGTGAGCCAGGAAGTCCTTATTTCAAATCTCTTCTCAGCAATGAATTCACCATGCAGTCATAAACAGACCATTGTTGTCTTAGGCCCCGACTTCCATCTGCAACATGCAGATAACAAGTGGACCTGCAACAGCTTGTTGTACTGTGGAATGCTTCTATTCACTTTTCAAGTCCATCAGCCATGGCATTCCTTCCCACACGATTTTCCAAGTCCTCCTCCCTGCCAAAATTGCTCAGCATTTCATGGCCCCTGAACATGCTCATTCCTTATTGGACTGGCCAGGGGGGCAGGGATCTCCCCTAGAGGATTTTTCTTTCTAAAACATTTTTAGTACTTTTGCAAATCCTGGGGTTCCCTGAAGCCTGCTCCTTTTCTTGTTTAGGACTGGCAGATGCAGTACCAGCAGGACACCTCATTGGTATTATGTTTTGATGTCAATGTCAGGACCCTTCCTGTCAGGATCCCACCTCAGGCACCACCTGCTAGCATCCCGCCTGTGGTCATCACCTTGTCACAGTCCCACCTCAGGGTCCTGGTCTTTAAACAGTTCTCTCACCGGCTCTAACAAAGATCTCTCAAGATCCCACTGCTAGGCAGCACCACCAGACACTCCCTGTAAAACAATATTGCCTTGAGACTGTGCCTTAGTCTCCTCCTGACTTATTGCTACTTTGTGTCTGGGTGCACTTGCAGGCCACAACCCCCTCTATCTTTGTGCCTATAAAGAATACAGCCCTGGGTTGCTCTGGATACCTGATGATGTTACACTGTCTCTTCACCGCTGCCACCATTGATACTGTTTCCCAACCTTGGTATATGCCCTGCCCACCCTTCTGGTCTGTGTAACCCAGCCAAGGATCAGGCGTTCTGGTAAACCAAGAAATATTTATTTATATACACAGGGAATAACAAGATTACTTAAAGGTATTGTCAACAAGCGTGTGGTTTCATAAGTTGCGTTACTCTTTATGTTTCTAGCCGTCAATAACCTGCCTCACTACCCGCCTAATCCAATCCAACCCACAAAACCAACTCCAACCTCCCTCAGAACTCCCACCAACAGAACTCTCTCCACCCAGAACTGTCATCCTCTCATTTATACCTTCAGACACTCAAACGCTCAGCCAATCATAATACAACATTCTCCAGCTTTCCAGCCCATGTACTCCCCGCTTTCACTCAGTCTACTTACCACATATACTCTAATAAACCCACACTTACCATATTTACAGCGATATATATACAGGGACATCACAGTCAACATATTGATGTAAGAACTAGTAGACATTGTCTAATTGGTAGGAATTTATTAGGAAAGTGTGATTTGTTACTGTATTTTCATTGAAAGTTGTTATTGTTGCTTTTTAATAATGTTATTACCTTGTTATTTAATTTCTGTAAATTGCACTGTTTTTATTGATATGTATTTCTATATTTGCGTTTATTTTTTGTAAGCCGCCTTGAGGGCCTTTTGGCCAAAAGGTGGGATAGAAATAAACCATAATAATAATAATAATAATAATAATAATAATAATAATAATAATAATAATAATAATAATAATAATAATAAGCTTGTCAATAAATTCATCTTGCACATGGGTGGTGCCATATTGGCTATTTAAGCTACAGAACATTAAGCCTGCAGTTTATTTATTTATTTATTGCACTTGTATACCGCCCCATAGCCGAAGCTCTCTGGGCGGTTTACAGCATTTTTGGAAATAAAAGGAATGCTAATACAGGCCTGCCTTACAGAACAGTTGGATATGTACATACAGTGCTTCAAACTCTTGAATGTGATCTAGAAGTGCAGAATATTAGTACATCCAGTTGTATGAACATACAAAATAACATGTATGCAGTGCAAACCTAGATTAGAGAAAATGACGGTTACTTGAATCCACAACATATGCCCGCAAAACTCCAGATCAGAATTATTTTGAATAATTTGCTCTCCAGAGGTATTTTAAACCTAAATTAGTGAAACCAATAAGTGCAGAAGCAATTTGAGTTGTGCAAAGCTGAATCTCAGTGTGTCTTAGGAAACAAAATAGACACAGGATATATCTGTTACATAAACGGGCATTTTTCTCATTTCTGATGTACAGCAAGCCTTGGGCACAGCCAGTCGTATAATGTAGCAAGGTGAAGCAGGTTGCTTCAGGCAGTAGGATTTAGAGGAAACATATGAAGGCAGGAATTGATGTCTGAATGGTGCCATGAAACTTTTTAAAGTGTTAGCCCAACAATAGAGGGCGCCTCTTGGTGTTCCGCTTCAGGAAGCACAATAGACAGAGGCAGCATTGTCCCTGGGGACTATGAAAAATGGGAATGGACTGCCTTCAGGTCGATTCTGACTTATGGTGACCCTATGAATAGGGTTTTCATGGTAAGCAGTATTCAGAGGTGGTTTACCATTGCCTCCCTCTGAGGCTGAGAGGCAGTGACTGGCCCGAGGTCACCCAGTAAGCTTCATGGCTGTGCGGAGATTCGAACCCTGGTCTCCCAGGTCAGAGTTAAGGATCTAATAGAGAATTCTCAGCACTTCACCAAATTACAGTTCCCAGGATTCTTTGAGGGAAGTTGTAACAGTATAAAACTTAAGGGTGTGATGTAGCTATGCTTATGGTTTAAAAGAGTCATGCCACCCAGATATGGAAAAGGTCAAACTTTCTGTACTTTCAATACTTGTGTAGGAGAAATTTTAGAAAGTACAGCTTGTCATGCAGGGGTGATGTGCCTGCTGAAAATCCTTATTATGCACAACAATGTTGCATGAAGCCTCCTCTTCTTTGGATCTGTTGTTGTTGTTGTTATGTGCCTTCAAGTCGATTACGACTTATGGCGACCCTATGAATCAGCGACCTCCAAGAGTATCTGTCATGAACCACCCTGTTCAGATCTTGTAAGTTCAAGTCTGTGGCTTCCTTTATGGAATCAATCCATCTCTTGTTTGGCCTTCCTCTTTTTCTACTCCCTTCTGTTTTTCCCAGCATTATTGTCTTTTCTAGTGAATCATGTCTTCTCATGATATGTCCAAAGTAGAATAACCTCAGTTTCATCATTTTAGCTTCTAGTGACAGTTCTGGTTTAATTTGATCGAACACCCAATTATTTGTCTTTTTCGCAGTCCATGGTATGCGCAAAGCTCTCCTCCAGCACCACATTTCAAATGAGTTGATTTTTCTCTTATCCGCCTTTTTCACTGTCCAACTTTCACATCCATACATAGAGATCGGGAATACCATGGTCTGAATGATCCTGACTTTGGTGTTCAGTGATACATCTTTGCATTTGAGGATCTTTTCTAGTTCTCTTACAGCTGCACTACCCAGTCCTAGCCTTCTTCTGATTTCTTGACTATTGTCTCCATTTTGGTTAATGACTGTGCCGAGGTATTGATAATCCTTGACAAGTTCAATGTCCTCATTGTCAACTGTAAAGTTATATACATCTTCTGTTGTCATTACTTTAGTCTTTTTGATGTTCAGCTGTAGTCCTGCTTTTGTGCTTTCCTCTTAACTTTCATCAGCATTCGTTTCAAATAATTACTGGTTTCTGCTAAGAGTATGGTATCGTCTGCATATCTTAAATTATTGATGTTTCTCCCTCCAGTTTTCACACCTCCTTCATCTTGGTCCAATCCCGCTTTCTGTATGATATGTTCTGCGTACAGATTTAACAAATAGGGTGATAAAATACACCCCTGTCTCACACCCTTTCCGATGGGGAACCAATCAGTTTCTCCATATTCTGTCCTTACAGTAGCCTCTTGTCCAGAGTATAGGTTTGCGCATCAGGACAATCAGATGCTGTGGCACCCCCATTTCTTTTAAAGCATTCCATAGTTTTTCATGATCTACACAATCAAAGGCTTTGCTGTAGTCTATAAAACACAGGGTGATTTTCTTCTGAAATTCCTTGCTCCGTTCCATTATCCAACGTATGTTTGCAATATGATCTCTGGTGCTTCTTCCCTTTCTAAATCCATCTTGGACGTTTCTCGCTCCATATATGGTAAGAACCTTTGTTCTAGAATCTTGAGCATTACTTTACTTGCGTGGGATATTAAGGCAATAGTTCAATAATTACTGCATTCTCTGGGATCCCCTTTCTTTGGAAATGGGATATACATTGAACGCTTCCAGTCTGTGGGCCATTGTTTAGTTTTCCATATTTATTGACAAATTTTTGTCAAAATTTGGACAGATTCAGTCTCAGTAACTTGTAGCAACTGTATTGTGGTATGCCATCTATTCCTGGTGATTTGTTTCTTCCAAGAATTTTAAGAGCAGCTTTCACCTCACATTCTAAAATTTCTGGTTCTTCATCATATTGTTCATCCGTGAATGAATCTGTCATCCTTGCATCTCTTTTATAGAGTTCTTCAGTGTATTGCTTCCATCTTCCTTTTATTTCATCTCAGTCAGTCAGTGTGTTCCCCTGTTGATTATTCAACATCCCTACTCGTGATTTAAATTTCCCTTTCATTTCTCTAATCTTTTGGAATAGGGCTCTTGTTCTTCCCATTTTGTTGTCCTTTTCTATTTCTATACAATAACTATTGTTATAGTTTTATTTGTCCCTACGTACTAGTCATTGTATAGTTGCATTTAGGGTTCTGACCGTGTTTCTATCTCCTTTTGCTTTTGCTTTCCTTCTCTCTTTAACCATTTTAAGAGTTTCTTCAGTCATCCATTGAGGTCTTTCTCTCTTTTTAACAAGAGGTATTGTCTTTTTGCATTCTTCCCTGATAATGTCCCTGACTTCAGTCCATAGTTCTTCTGGTTCTCTGTCAACTAAGTTTAAAGCCTCAAACCTGTGCCTTATTTGATCTTTATATGCTTCTGGGGTGTTATTTAAATTGTATTTTGGCATTATGAGTGCTTTGTTGTTCTTCTTTAGCTTTATTCTGATTTTCGATACAACCAGTTCATGATCTGTACCGCAGTCTGCTCCTGGTCTTGTTTTTGCAGAAAGTATGGAACTTCTCCATCTTCTGTTTCCAATTATATAATCAATTTGATTCCTATATTGACCATCTGGTGATGTCCACGTGTACAGTCGTCTTTCTGGTTGCTCAAAAAATGAGTTGGCAAGAAACAAATCATTGGCTTCACATAATTCAATAAGTGTTTCTTCTGCTTCATTTCTGTCTCCTAAGCCCCATTTCCCCACAATTCCTAGTTCTCCTCTGTTCCTTACTTTTGCATTCCAGTCCCCCATGATTATCATCATATCTTGTTTTGGAGTGTGATCAAATTCCTCCTGTACTTCTGCGTAAAATCTCTCAAATTCTTCTTCTGCGTTTGACGTTGGAGCGTAGACTTGGATGATGGTTATGTTGATAGATTTCCCATTTAATCTCATTAATATCACTCGCTCAGACCTTGCGTTGTAGCTTCTAATTGCTTTTGCTACATCACTTCTCACTATTAAAGCAACCCCGTTTCTTCTTGATTTCTCATTTCCTGCATAAAATATTTTGTAGTTGCCTGATTGAAAATGTCCCATTCCAGTCCATTTTAATTCACTCACGCCAAGTACTGTAATGTTGATACGCTCCATTTCTTGCTTGACAATTTCTAACTTTCCCTGGTTCATGCTTCTCACATTCCATGTTCCTATTGTGTGCTTCATACAACTCCAGACTCTCCTTTCGCATCTGTGCGCATCAGCCTCTGGGCTTCCTTTCGGCTTTGACCCAGCTGTGTCATTAGTCACAGCACTACTCATACTTGTCCATTGTTCTTCCCCAGTAGCTCGGTGAGTGCCTTCTGACCTGGGGGTCTCATCTTCCAGCATTATCTCGTGTTGTATTTTGGATACTCTGTTCACAGGGTTTTCGTGGTAAGAGATATTCAGAGGTGGTTTACCATTGCCTTCCTCTGAGTTTGGATGCATCTAAGTCTGGTGTCTCAGCTTTGACCATTCCGCCATGGGTGCCCCTACTAGGAGTCTAGCCTCTTGGTCTAGACTCCTGATGGCATTGCTCTCAGCTTCTTCAACACTCTCAAACCCCCTCACCACATTAAGGTGTGCATCCTAAAGGGGGGTCTTTGCATCTAGTACTCTTATATAGAATATGCTGCAGAGTTTTTATTCTGTCTGACGAATCAGAAGCTTTTGTTTAAAATGCCTTGGGATTCAGATTAACATCATCCATCTTTTCTGTAGATGTGGATGTAATAGAAAAGATGTTTCCAGGCCAGGAGTTGACAGTCCTAAAGTCCAAAGGTGCTTCAGATAAATATAGCCGTATTGTAATCTTATACATGGCTTTCCCTCATTTCAGTGATGGGCAAAAAGCATAGGAAGTTGATTCATTATGAAAAAAGGAGGCAATAATAATGATATTGCAAAACAAACTGGAAATATATAATTGTAGAAGTAGATGAAGCTGTAGGAGATCACAGGTGATACCTTATATTAAAATCTCAAGAAAATACCCTTTCTGCATAAACTGAAAAAGGACAGCATATATATTACTGAGGCACTCAGCATTCTCATATACAGGTCCTGATCTAGTTTTGCACAACCAGTCACATAGATGTATCCAGTGAGTTCAGTGCAGCCTGGATGAGCATCACTACATGGAATGCATCAGTATCCTCTGCATGTGCAGGAGCTGATTCCATTGGTGGATTTCCCTTGCTGCATCAGGGCAATGCACATTCGATTTTGTAGGACTTTCAAGATTAACCAGAAGAAACCCACTGAACTAATTATTCTTCGGCTTTCTCTTTCTCTTTTCAGCATAGGTTCTTCATCTGTGAAAAGAAGAGTAAAACAATAAAGAACATCAAAGAAACTTATGAAAAGGTAGGTTTCTACATCACAAAGTAGCAGTAACAATAGTAAGTTAAATTTATATTACCTCCCAAAGGAACCCAGGGTGGCAAACAACAAGCAATAAAACATCTTGAAAACAATTCCAATACAGATGCAGACTCTAAATATCTTTGTTTACAATTTAGCACAGTATGTGGAAGAGCCAAAACAAGGAGTGTGGGTGAGTTATGCATCCTCTTTCCACACTTCTGGAGTAATGTGCAAAATGGGGACTTAATACAAAGACAGCTCATGCAGCCTTCCTGTTTCAAGTGTTTCTATATATACAGCATGCAAAACCACCGTTAGACTGGATCCTTTGGAAGATCCCAGTGGCATGCAGGTTTTAAAACAATTATAACCTGTAAAGAAGCAGTGGAAAAGAGTGGGAGAACACTGCTTCTCTGGACCACTGTAGTAGGTAAAAAGCTCACTTCATGGTGCAGACAGTGCAACACTGCATTTGTACCAAGGCTTCTAGGTGTCAATCTGGGAATGTAGTGTATACTTCTGGACAGGTTGCCACTGGCTATAATAAACAAAAAGATAAACCAATCATAAATATTTACTGTTTGATACATTTCTCAACTCAGTCAGTCAAACTGAAATGCTATACTCTCTGGAACAAACATGCAGTGGAAAACAACTTTCATTTTCTGTACCATTCAAGTGGTATATACGCTCTGTTCTGTTACAATTGATGGTTTTCAGAACAGCCATCTGATCCTATCTTTTTGGATCTGTAAGTCCCAATGTGTTCAAGAGGACTTACTAATGTTAAGATTGCTACAGAAAGATGTCTTAAAGTCCAGCTCATCGTTTCAGAGCTGCATCCACCTGTGGGCTGTATCCCACACTGATGCAGTAAAGTGGAACCGTATAGGTTGCTCAATTGACATAAATTCTTCCTGCACTAGCAGTTTGTGTTAAATATGCCAACCTTTAAACTACGGTGATTTTTCGTCTATGAGTTGTGTTGTCATAGAAGTCAGAAAATAGCTGTGTAGAAAGGGCCTGGCAGTCATGGTCCACTCCTCCCCCTTGGCTTCTTCCCAAGCCTGCTTCTCATGCTTGCCCCTCCTTTTTGCAATGTGTCATTTCAATCCTGGTCAACGGGACTTAAAATTCTTTCACATGCCAAGTCTTCAAAGTAGAATAAAAATAATGGAGTTATACAGGCATATTTATCTTGCAATAATTATTTTTACTTTATCATGTAAGTAATTCTCTCTCCTTTCTCCCCAGCTGCAAGACAAAGGCATCTACAAAGCAATGGGAGAGTTTGACATTTTCATTAACTACATTGAAGAATATCTGACAATGAAGATGAAAAACTGAAATTCTTCTTTTTACCTCAGGGAAGCTGTTACTTTTTAAATAATGTAACAGGTTAGATGCAATTCATTGGAATACACTTTACAAAAGGTGTTATGAGAAATCAATAACATCAATACCACAATAACATACTATTTTTTAACTTAAGTTTATTTATTAACACAGATACCTCAGTGTTTTCAGTGCTGTATACATTTTAGAAATAGAAAGCCTCTCACATAATTTGAGTGTTTTTTGTGTTTTTCATAGTGCATTATTGTCCTTTTATTTTAGCTTAGAAATGATCGAACTTGCAGCATTCCATGAAACCCTTTTGAGGAAGTGAGAAATAGTACCAATAGTTTCTGAATCTGTACTATGTTTGAGTTAGCATGTTTGGACTTAAATCTCAGCGCTATGAGCCAAACACATTGCTAAATTCAGCAAGGGGTTATTTGCTGGAACAATATTCAGTATCGCTGAAAGTGCTAGTGTTTCCATTTCTGGTCAGATGTTAAGTGTTAGGTCAAAAAAACAGCCACCAGGTTATTAGCTAAGACTAGTCATCTCACCAGGGCTTAAAGAGCCACACCAAATCTTGGTCCATATCCAAGCACAATTCAAAGTGTTTGCGCTCACCTTTAAATCAGGGGTGGCTAACATGTGGCCTTCCGGATGTTTTGGGCTACAACTCCTATCAGCCCCCTCAGCATGTCCAACGGTCAGGGATGGCACAAGTTGCAGTCCAGCAGCATTTGGAGAGCCACAAACTGGCAACACTTGCTTTTAAAGCCCTACAAGTTGGGAAAGGAGGAGGTACCAAAAAGAACCACTTTCCCATACACTGAAATCTGCTTGGGAGGGTCTTCTCCAGGTGGCACACTATTTGTGGTTAGGTGGGAAGCAACTGGAAAGAAAGCTTTCTTGGTTGAGGCCACCCCAGTTCTCTGCCCAGGGAGGAGGAGGATCTGGTGGCTATGCTGTTATTTTTTTAAGCACATTGAGTTAATTTTTTTTTGTTCTCCCACAATCTTTCATCACCTATTTTTATTTCTGCTGGGTTGCTTTTAATTTTGCCTTTTTAGTAGTTTGTGTTATTTATTGTGCTTTTGACTGTATTTTGATAGCATTTTCTTTTTTACCCTGAATTTGTTTTTAAATGAAGGATGGCGGAAACTTATGAATGAATGAATACCTCAGACAAGGACAAACATGTATTGAAATGTTTTAAAATTCAAAATAATTGCTTTCACTCATGTTGAAATTATTCAGGTCTTTGCAAGCACTATAGTAACAAACGTATTGCAAGTTTTAGTGCCTCCACCATCAATGCATCAAATCACCATGTGTTTATGTAATTTTTGTGTGGATCTGGGTGACAGTTGCCTTGACAAATGTGAGATCATTACTGCTTCTAGTTTTTTTAAAAAGGAACTAAACATTTTTTCTGCATCAGAATGACTTTTTAGCTTTCCTTTTCCCCTTGAAATAATTCTTTTATCATCTAAGCATGTAAGGAAATGTGGAGCCCTTTGTTTATGTCCAACACACTCTGAACTCATGATAAATAAATAAAATTTACAGCTCTTGACTCTTATTAATCCTTAACTTGCTATCATGTGGGAGGGTTAGGAAAAATGAAACTTAGAATTAGATACTTGACTTATAACAAAATTGTTATACAAAGGCCACCTTCAACTTTACTGATAGAAAAACTGAACGCTGCATTAAATCAGGAGATGTAATATGGATGAGCTGAAAGGATCAGCCTTTAAGGCTTTTGTTGCTACACTCAAAGTGGTCCCTCTTAAAATGAAATTGATTTGATTTGCATCATGTGGGATATTGTCAGGTTAAAAGTTGAGAGCAAACCAATATAAATAAGAATCCATTTTTTAAGAAAACAATGTATTTTAATGCTTTTATTTATTTAAATGTTTAAAAGTTTAAATGTAAAAGTTTCAGCTACAACTGTCTCTTAATATAACCTGGGTTATATATATTTAATGCAAACTTTTAAAAATGGACTCACTATTCCCTTTTGAGCTTATAAAATGCTTTTTTGTAAAGAAAGGTGAAGAAAACATATTGCTTGGGTTAAAAACATTTAAACTTTTTTGCAGCTATGGGCAATTTCTGGCTCCTAGCTCCTGGGTCATGGAGCTATAAATCGCTGACTGCTGCAGTGCAGTGGGCCAACTCTAAGTGGGCAACCTTGAGGGGACAACCCCAAACAGGATTGCCCTTGTCAGTACGAGGTCACCATCTCCTTCAAATTCTTTCCAATTCCCCACCCCAAAACCTACCCCACAAGATACACTTAAGTTTTACTTTAGATTATCTCCTGGAGTATGAGTGCAATGTGTGCTCCTCATTGAGTGGAGGGTGAAAAGAAGATGTCACCCCAGGTTGAGAGCCTGTTGGGCAAGACTAGCCCCCCTAGGTGAGAGGCGGAAGTGTATGTACCCTAGGTGGGTGGTGTAGTATACTGGGGTGGTTTGTGGAACTTGGTGGGCGGGTGCTGTGAGGATGTGCATGGAAGAGAAATAGGATGAAGGGATCCTACCACAATGACCACTCCAATGACTGATGGTAGGGGCAGGCATGGCCGGGAGAGGGTTGGTCAGGGAGCAAACCACAGGTGTTTGCTGTCTGTGTCCCTTTCCGACCCACACACTCACTTTGGTATTATGACTGGTACTATTGCTGTTGAATGATCAGTCCGTGATAAATCCATGCTCATGAAAAACCTCATTATGAATGAGCAGGCTGACCTGGCATGTATAATTGAGAAGTGGGTGTGAGAACGGTGAGCTGGATCTTACCCAGCTTTGTACATCCAGGTATTCAGTGCAACAGCAGCCTAGACTCGAGGATCCAGGGTTGGGAAAAATGCGGCTATAGTGCATCAAGATTCATTATCACTAGGGAACCTCTCAACCTTGGGGCAGGGCTTAGAGGACCTGTGTTTCTGGTTGGGCCATAGAGGCAGATTAGGGGATGCTGTTGGCCTCCCTTACCTAGGTGATCTCCAGTCCAGTGCTGGAGAACCCCAGGACAATAGTTTTGGTTGATTTCAATATCAATGCCAAAAATGCATCAAGGAAGGTTCAGGAGTTCATAGCCTCCATGCAGCTGTCTCAAGATGTCAATGGCCCAACCCATACGCAGGACATACACTTGTTTTGGGTTTTGCCCCAACAAGTGGGGAGAGGGGAAGTCTCAAAATGGGGAGTGGATATCACCTCTTTGTCACAGACTGACCACTTCTTTGTGAAGTTTGGACTTGTAGCAGCAGACTTGCCCTGCAGAGGTGAGTGACCAGTTAAGATCCCCCCCCCGAGATTAATGGAAAGTGAAGGATTCCTGAATACTCCGGGGAAGTTTCCAATGGATAGAGTCAACAATTCTGCTGAGGCTCTTATCTCACTGTGGAATGATGAGATGAGAAGAGCCATTGACACAACCACTCCTGTGGTTTCTCTTCAGCATGGTGAAGACCAGGCAGCTCCTCAGTTTACTGGAATGTAAGTGGCATAAAATTCACTCTGAAACCTATCAAGCACTTGCATTTTATGGCAAACGAACAGATATATTATGTTCCTAAAGTAACAAAGTGCATTTTGCTCTGTAAAGACTGCAAAAAAAAAGCATATTCTCAATTTTTTCATTTTTTATGGCTTCAAAATTTCTGGAAATTTAAATCCCTAGACTTGTGATACCCCACTTATTTTGAAAGGCAGCTTGCCTATATCGATTGATTGGTAAACACTGTCAGTATACATGGTTTAGAGAAACAAAAGCACAAAACAAAACAACTGGCTCCTTTATGGAGTTTATGATTGAGATGCCACAAACTATCTCCTTACGCATGAAGCAGCACATTCAGGAGAAGATTTGTGCTAGATTTCTACGGAGAAGAGGTGGGCATCAAATGCAGAACCTTATGGTGGGCTCACACAAAACTTTTCTTCCTCTTTCAAAGAGGCTTCCATTTTTCTGGGCGCTTTAGAATTTCTGTGTCTATGGGGGATTTATCTATTTATTGCTTGTACTTATACCCACTCTCTTCCAAATCATCCCAGGGCAGGTTACAAAAATAAGGTTGAGGTTACCTTATTGTTGTGAGGTGGCTGAGGGTGGTGTGCATATTTTTTTTTTTGCATTAAACATTTATCCAGCGTTGTGCAGCCTCCCCAGCTGCCTGCACTCACATGATTCCTTCTCCTAAGCTTCAACTGAAGCACAGGATGCTGGGAAGGTTTTGTTCAGGCAAGTCCTTTTATGATTAAAAAAATCTTTCTAATATGATTTCTTTACAAGTAAAAATACTTTTAAAAAATGACCAACACACAGTAGGAAGCCTCACCATCCTGAGGATGTTATGGGGTTTTCAGGAAATGCAAGCAACCAGAAATGCTACAGAATGCAGATAGCCAGACAGATAATTTGTAGAATGAAAGGACACTCACTAATATCCTTTGACAACCTTGAAAGCAAGGGAAACAACAAAAAAACATGCACCTCACCCATGTGAATTTCACTGAAATTTTCTCTCCCCTTTGATAATTTTTGAATGCAATTCCTTTCTTAATTCCTGGAGATTGATAAAAAAAGGGAGGAAGTTTGGCCATCTAAAATGTAAGTCATTTTTCCCCAATACGTGCAAGCGGAATTATCAAGAAGGGAAGTCTGAACCACAAGAGTTTATGGCATAAGGTAATCTCCATGTAAATGGTAGTAAATTAACCTTTTACAATTAATTCTCCACCCAAACTTTCCAAAGTTTGAGATATAAATAACAATGCAGAGAGACACATATTCAGTTCTCATACATGAAGACCAACAAAAAATAACCAAGAAGAAAGGCAAATTGTGTTATTACTGATAGCAGCCATTGTGTGTCCATTCTGGCTATTCCTTTGATACAGGTTTTATTTTATGAATTGAGAAGAGGATGTTTCTGGCACCTCTTTTTCAGGAGCAAGCAGTGAACAAAGGAATTTTTTTCAAATGCATCATTAACAGTTATGCACGTGACTCACAGAACCTACGTCAAACACGAAACTACATCAAGCCTTTTTAACTTCGTTCTTGACTTGCCTTATCTTTGCTTTGATCTGAAACTTGCACACATAAGATTTTCTATTGCATGCTCCTTTTTATCACCCTGCTTTGGCACAATTTAAATTTAATTTAAATTTGGTTATTTGAATGATGCACACTAGATTCCATTGCCAAAACAGTTGGAAAAATCCCAGTTGGTCCCAGGTTATGGTATGAAGGCACATAAGGCCAGCACCCTGTTGAAGCTAAGGAGGGTCAGGTCTGGTCAGTGCCTGGATGGGAGACCGCCTGGGAACCATATGTGAAATGAAATGAACCATATGTAAGCCGCCTTGGGTTTCTATCATGAAAAGAAAGGCGGGGTATAAATGTAAATGTAAGAACATAAGAAGAGCCTGCTGGATCAGGCCAGTGGCCCATCTAGTCCAGCATCCTGTTCTCACAGTGGCCAACCAGGTGCCTGGGGGAAGCCTGCAAGCAGGACCCGAGTGCAAGAACACTCTCCCCTCCTGAGGCTTCCGGCAACTGGTTTTCAGAAGCATGCTGCCTCTGACTAGGGTGGCAGAGCACAGCCATCACGGCTAGTAGCCATTGATAGCCCCGTCCTCCATGAATTTGTCTAATCTTCTTTTAAAGCCATCCAAGCTGGTGGCCATTACTGCATCTTGTGGGAGCAAATTCCATAGTTTAACTATGCGCTGAGTAAAGAAGTACTTCCTTTTGTCTGTCCTGAATCTTCCAACATTCAGCTTCTTTGAATGTCCCCGAGTTCTTGTATTATGAGAGAGGGAGAAGAACTTTATCCACTTTCTCAATGCCATGCATAATTTTATACACTTCTATCATGTCTCCTCTGACCCGCCTTTTCTCTAAACTAAAAAGCCCCAAATGCTGCAACCTTTCCTCGTAAGGGAGTCGCTCCATCCCCTTGATCATTCTGGTTGCCCTCTTCTGAACCTTTTCCAACTCTAGAATATCCTTTTTGAGATGAGGCGACCAGAACTGTACACAGTATTCCAAATGGGGCCGCACCATAGATTTATACAACAGCATTATGATATCGGCTGTTTTATTTTCAATACCTTTCCTAATTATCGCTAGCATGGAATTTGCCTTTTTCACAGCTGCCGCACACTGGGTCGACATTTTCATTGTGCTGTCCACTACAACCCCAAAGTCTCTCTCCTGGTTGGTCACCGCCAGTTCAGACCCCATGAGCGTATATGTGAAATTAAGATTTTTTGCTCCAATATGCATAATTTTACACTTGTTTATATTGAATTGCATTTGCCATTTTTCCGCCCATTCACTCAGTTTGGAGAGGTCTTTTTGGAGCTCTTCGCAATCCCTTTTTGTTTTAACAACCCTGAACAATTTAGTGTCGTCAGCAAACTTGGCCACTTCACTGCTCACTCCTAATTCTAGGTCATTAATGAACAAGTTGAAAAGTACAGGTCCCAATACTGATCCTTGAGGGACTCCACTTTCTACAGCCCTCCATTGGGAGAACTGTCCATTTATTCCTACTCTCTGCTTTCTGCTTCTTAACCAATTCCTCATCCACAAGAGGACCTCTCCTCTTATTCCATGACTGCTAAGCTTCCTCAGAAGTCTTTGGTGAGGTACCTTGTCAAACGCTTTTTGAAAGTCTAAGTACACTATGTCCACTGGATCACCTCTATCTATATGCTTGTTGACACTCTCAAAGAATTCTAATAGGTTACTGAGACAGGACTTTCCCTTGCAGAAGCCATGCTGGCTCTGCTTCAGCAAGGCTTGTTCTTCTATGTGCTTAGTTAATCTAGCTTTAATAATACTTTCTACCAGTTTTCCAGGGACAGAAGTTAAGCTAACTGGCCTGTAATTTCCGGGATCCCCTCTGGATCCCTTTTTGAAGGGATGTAAATTTGCCACTTTTCAGTCCTCAGGCACGGAGGAGGACCCAAGGGACAAGTTACATATTTTAGTTAGCAGATCAGCAATTTCACATTTAAGAACATAAGAACATAAGAAGAGCCTGCTGGATCAGGCCAGTGGCCCATCTAGTCCAGCATCCTGTTCTCACAGTGGCCAACCAGGTGAGTTCTTTGAGAACTCTCAGGTGGATGCTATCCGGGCCCGGTGATTTGTCAGTTTTTATATTGTCCATTAAGCCTAGAACTTCCTCTCGTGTTACCACTTTTTGTCTCAGTTCCTCAGAATCCCTTCCTGCATATGTTAGTTCAGGTTCAGGGATCTGCCCTATATCTTCCACTGTGAAGACAAATGCAAAGAATTCATTTAGCTTCTCTGCAATCTTCTTATCATTCTTTAGTACACCTTTGACTCCCTTATCATCCAAGGGTCCAATCGTCTCCCTAGATGGTCTCCTGCTTTGAATGTATTGATAGAATTTTTTGTTGTTGGTTTTTATGTTCTTAGCAATGTGCTCCTCAAATTCTTTTTTAGCATGCCTTATTGTCTTCTTGCATTTCTTTTGCCAGAGTTTCTGTTCTTTTTTATTTTCTTCATTCGGACAAGACTTCCATTTTCTGAAGGAAGACTTTTTGCCTCTAAGAGCTTCTTTGACTTTGCTCGTTAACCATGCTGGCATCTTCTTGGCCCTGGTGGTACCTTTTCTGATCTGCGGTATGCACTCCAGTTGAGCTTCTAATATAGTGTTTTTAAACAACTTCCAAGCATTTTTGAGTGATGTGACCCTCTGGACTTTGTTTTTCAGCTTTCTTTTTACCAATCCCCTCATTTTTGTGAAGTTTCCTCTCTTGAAGTCAAAAGTGACCGTGTTGGATTTTCTTGGCAATTGGCCATTTACATGTATGTTTAATTTAATAGCACTATGGTCACTGCTCCCAATCGGTTCAACAACACTTACATCTCGCACCAGGTCCTGGTCCCCACTGAGGATTAAGTCCAGGGTTGCCATCCCTCTGGTCAGTTTCATGACCAACTGGTCTAGGGAATAGTCATTTAGAATATCTAGAAATTTTGCTTCTTTGTCATGACTGGAACACATATGCAGCCAGTCTATGTCTGGGTAATTGAAGTCACCCATTACTACCACATTTCCTAGTTTGGATGCTTCCTCAGTTTCATATCTCATCTCAAGGTCTCCCTGAGCATTTTGATCAGGGGGACGATAGATCATTCCCAGAATTAAATCCCTTCTGGGGCATGGTATCACCACCCACAACAATTCTGTGGAGGAGTCCGCCTCTTTTGGGGTTTCCAGCTTTCTGGATTCAATGCCTTCTTTCACGTATAGAGCGACTCCGCCACCAATACGTCCTTCCCTGTCCTTCCGATATCGTTTATATCCAGGGATAACCGTATCCCACTGGTTTCCTCCATTCCACCAGGTCTCCGTTATGCTCACTATATCAATGCTCTCCTCTAAGACCAAGCACTCCAGTTCTCCCATCTTGGTTCGGAGTCTCCTAGCATTGGCGTACAGGCACTTGTAAGCAGTGTCTCTCTCCAAGTGTCTTTGGCACTTGTGCTTTGGCCTGTGGTAATTTTGCCCTTCTGAATTTATATCCTGTGCCCCTGCTCTCACAATGTCTACTTCTAGGCCTACCCCTTTTACAATTTCATCATTTCTTTGTTCTTTATCCCAGGGGGGAGGTTTATTCCGAACTGGACCTTCCTCAGCTCCTGTCGGGTTTCCCCCCTCAGTCAGTTTAAAAGCTGCTCTGCCACCTTATATGATGATATACTCATCGTGCATATATCATCCACATAACATCACTGGCATCAAAATGCCAGTCTGCATTTTTCCCCCATTTAAGTCCAGATCTACCCTTTAAGGGGAAAATCTGATGAGAAAAAAATCCTTTATGATATTGCAACAACCCATTTGTAATTAAGCCCGTGACTAGAAGCACCCAAATATTTGTTTAGAGATCAACAAGTCTATCTCTGCTTTATGTCATTTGCAAATACATTTTTTCATGAAAGCCATGAAATAAGATGTGGAAAACGGCCAAACCCACAATGAATCTTTTTGATTTCTTTCCAAAATGTAGGGCTGCCCCAAGACATTTTGCTACCTGAGCTGGGGCAGACAATGGTACCTCCCCCCAAACAAGGTGCATAAGACCCAAGAGTGGTCAAGAAACGTTGAAATCTGAGGCAGAAAATACAACAATAATGAATAACTAAAAAAATTGCTGTCCTTTCAAAGTACAACAATAATGAATTAAATAACTAAAAAATTCCTGTCCTTTCATGACATCTATAATCAGCTGCCTGAAGCAGCTGGCTCACTCTGCCTAGGACCAGCCTTGTCAAAAGGATACCATTCTATTAATTATTATCCTTTGAATTTGTTTCTCTGCTAGCTTCATAATAGTTTGTCCCAGTGCACATTTCCTCAAGCTCTCTTGGCTGTCCCATTGAACTTACTGAAGTCAAACAAGATCAGTTGCATCCTCATGGTCTGCTAATATAAATGTTGCATTTTAAAAGAAGCCTCCTAGAAAGGTCTGGCATGATTTGCTCTGAATATATGAATATATTATCCATGTTGTGTTCTGGTATTCTTTCCATTTTCCCATAAGTGTTTACCAATTAATCATTGTATCATTTGTATTGTCCCAGATATAGATTGCAAGCTGAGTGATCTATAATTTCCTGATGGTTCTTCCACTCATCCACACTACCTGAAACCTCACTAGCTAGCTTGATAACTGTGCTCTGTCTACCTAGAAATCTCTCAGCCCAGACATAAAAACTTATCACATATCCCACCCAACTGGCTCTGTGCTGCAACTAAATGACAACACCAATTGGGTGATTAAGGATGATTTTACCCCTCCCCAAATCAAACTACAATGTCAATAAAATGCCCTCGCACACACTCTCTGCTGTGCCAAGAACAAAGCATACTAGTTTCCCAGAGTCTCACACATAATGCAGGTCATGAAACATATCTGGGTTGTCGTTCATTATTTGGTTTCTTCTATCTAATCTTTCCTGAAGAAAAAAACAACCTTGCGAAGAGTCTCCAAGATCTTGAGACAGATGGCAATTCCATGTTTAGCTGATGGTAACATGATAAACTTCCTGCACCTCAATACAGACAAGAGTCACAGGCAGAGACCACAATGTGGTGTCCAGAAGAAGGGTTCTGTCTATGACGAAAAGCAACCATAAACAAAATCCAAACTTGCATAATTCTGGAGGCTGAAATCTTTGTGATTAACCCGTGAGCTATGGTGATAACCCAATGTGAATCACTACCAATTTGTCAGAGGTTGCGTTAACATTTTCTGGGACGGGATCCTGGTCAGAAGGACAAAAGAGAGAAGGATAACCTTATCCTTTAAATGTATACAGTAGTGTCAATGAAATAGACAGACATTAATAGATAACCCAAACTGTGAATATTGACAACTAGTGAGTTATAGGAATCATGTGGGTGGGTGACCACTGACCAGGCTGTCAATTATGGAGGGCAAACAGAATACAAAGCAAGAATCTGTGGGTCTAATTTTCAGGACCTATTTTTCCCACCACACAATGACTTCATTACAATTCTATGCTTACATACTGGTTAAATTTGGGTTTATGAAAGTATCTGATAAGATACATATTAGCTCTGATCCAGATAAAGTTATTTGAGCTTGTCTCATTGATTTCAGTAAGATGAGAGAATAACCTAAGAAAACTAAATTTCTCTGGGCTGGGGATATGTGGTTCCCTAGCCAGCATACAATAAACCAGCCTTCAGAAAGCCAGGTTTCCATTCATACAAGGGCTTAGGAGTGAAATGCATGTTGAACCTTTGTACAAGACCAAATGCCATTTGAATTTTATCATGGGCCAGTTTTTAAAGGAACCATATCAATTAGCCATAACATAGCAGGAATGACTGTTGCCTTTTAGCCTTCAGTTTTGAGCTTCTCAGATGCAACTGACTGGCCACTAGAAAAAACAGGGTTCTTCTTATGGACGAAAATCCAGCGTTATAGTTCAGCAGTATTGTATATGTGGGTTGCAAATGAAAGAATGCTGTATACAAAACAAGATCCTTTGAGCCCTATTCAAATCATGCATGAGGGATTAAACCAGGGAGAGGGAGCAGGTGCACATGCTGGAAATGACCTACTCCACCCACAACTTTCTTCCATTGAGCAGAAAGGTCTGAAGGGGGCTTGTAAGCGTATTCACCTCAATGCACTTACAAGCCTCCTCGCAATCAGGGTTCCCAGTCATGAGGACACTTGTAGGCACTTTCAGCTGTAAGGGGTGGACCTAGCTCACACAGAGACATGAAGTGAGGGCTGGCACATGCAGATCTGCTCCCCTTCCCTAGTTTAAGCCCTCATGCATTCTTTGGCATAGATTTGGTTGCACTTTCATTAAACATATGAATACTCTTTATTTGAGAAGGAAAGTGTCTTTTCCTTGTAACTACAACAGCAATTTGATGTCTTTTTCAAACCAAACTTGGGAAAAGATGGGTTAGTAAGGAACAGGGAAGAGATGGGCTTACTACTGTTTGTTTTTTTAAAAAATATTAGTAGGTCTCCTTTATAAAACATTTAGGGCCCACCAAAATGTTTTTCACAAAGAGATTGAAATTCTCTCCAGCAGTAAGATAAAGTAAAGCACAGCCTACACTAATGTGATTCAACACTAAGGTGGTTTTAGGCTGCATTAAGAGAATCATCATTTCCAAGCCACAAGAAATTTATCCCCAACTAGTATAACCTCATGTGGAGTACTGTGTCCAGTTCTGCTGGCATACCTCAAGAACGCTGTAAATAAACTGGAACAAATTCAGAGCAGGGCAACAAAGATGGCCGATGGCATGGAAAACAAGGCCTTTGAAGGAACTGGGTAGGTTTAGCATGGAAAAGACGGAGGGAGAGAGAAATGATAGCACACTTTCAGATACAAGAGTGGCTTGCTTGGTGGCAAGGCAGAGCTGCAGTAATAGGCTTGCAACTGTGGAGTCACTGCCATTTACTGCAAGGGGGAGGGGTGATGTGGCGGTGGGGTCAGGGCTGCGTGGATGGATTCAGTGCTCCCAGCAACGCATCCTCACAGCCGTGGTCTCACTGCTGCCTCGCTCTCTCCCTCCTGGTAAGTGACAGTGACTCCACCACTGCACTTTTGGACAAGCTGCTCCTATCCATATATCTGAAGTGCAGTCACACAGAAGACCCCAGAAGGCAGATTAGGATTAACTGGCTGGGGTGATGTGCTCAAGGGTTCCAAACAGAGGCTGGATGTTGGAGATGTCCTAACTGAATTCCATGCACTGAGAGGGGGTTGGATTAGATGGCCCCCTCCAGTTATATGCTCACATTAGACCCCAGGAGGAACGTTACAAAGGTGATTTTCAAAAACAAAAAGTGGGAGGACCGGTATCTAATTTGGCTGCAATACTCAAACCACACCACTGGATTTCAGTTTAAGGGCCTTGCACTACTGTAGAACATTGATTATACAGATGTTTGGGGCCATCTCCAGTCAGTATTTTGCAATGGGGAGGGGGGACAGTCAAGGGCATACCAGAAAGTTAGGTTGTATGCAATTAAAATGGATTAAAATGCTCTATTGCAACAAATCCACTTTTTTTAAAATGAATTTTTAGGTTAAGAAATTGACAGAGAAATGCGCTGAAAAGTGAAGGATGAATGAATGATTTATGGGAATATGTAATATTCATAAATTATTTTATGAATAGCATTTTACATACGTGTCAAGGCAATTTACAAACATAATAAAAACAGCTGAATATAGTTTTAAGAAAAGTACAAAAAAAACAAGTTTTAAAGCAATACAAACTGAACACCTAAGGCAGAGACTTTTTCATCTGGCTAGAAAAGCATGTCGAAACAAAAATATCTTCACTTGTTTCCGGAAAGTACAATAGTATGCACTTGTTGTATTTCAAGAAGAATACTGTATCACAGAACAGGGGCAGCCATGCTGAAAGCCCTACTCCGAGTTATTGTGGAGTGAGCTACTGCAGTAGTGTAATGGCAAATTTAAAGTGCAGGGTCCCTTCAAAATAGTCACACCACATCCCTGCATAGTCATGCTGCCTTCTAATATTATACAACCTTCTAAGATTATACATTAAAAAGAGTTTTCAGTCTCTTTCTTTGTTTGAAGTACTTTCCCTTACTAGTGTACTACAATGATCAATGCAGATCTCCATGCGTTGCCTTTCAGGTAGATCTACTATTTTCTGTGCACATACATGGGCAAATGTATTAAGATGCTATAAGGTAAGGAACTTCCTTTTCTGAGTTTCCCTTCTTGGTTGCCATACTAAAACCCAGAGTAATTGCATTTGGGCAAAACTTATGAGTTTTAGGAGGAAACCTAAGCATGGAAATTCCTGCTCCTAACCTCTGGTGTTGGATGCATCACACAAACACTCATTTGTATTTCACCTTACCATGCACAACACACATATAGATCATTAAAAGCTGAAACACCATCACACACGTGCACACACACATCCTTTGATGCATTTTCCTCTCTTTTCCTCTCTTCCTCCCCTACTACTCCTGGCTTTGGGCTGGAACAAAAATACACATCTTACCCCTCGCCCCCCCCTTTTTTTCCTGCTGGGTTGAGAATAAGATCCTTGTTAACAAACAAACTGGAGGCCATGCAGCAGAGAAAGAGAGAAAGAGAGACCCCCTTTAGCCCCAGTTCTCCCCTCCCCTACCTCTTTTTTCATTTTTCCTTGCTTGCTTGCTCTCATTGTTGTCTCCAGGCTCCTCAGTCCTTTCTTTGTGCACCTTCTTCCACAACATCCCTAGGAGCCAATCAGCATGAAAGCTGGGGAGTGTGTTATATTTATTTATTTATTTATTAAATTTTTATACCGCCCCATAGCCAAAGCTCTCTGGGCGGTTCACAACATCAAAATATCAACATACAATTTAAAACCACACATTAATCAATTTAAAACATAACTCATTAAATTTCCAGAAAAAAAAAACCTATACTAAACTAAAATACTAAAATGCTAAAAATACTAAAATGCTAAATGCTACAATACTGAAATGCTAAAATGCTAGAATGCCTGGGAGAAGAGGTAGGTCTTAACCTGGCGCCGAAAAGACAACAATGTTGGTGCCAGGCGTACCTCATCAGGGAGATTGTTCCACAATTCGGGGGCCACCACTGAGAAGGCCCTTTTTCTTGTTACCATCCTCCGGGCTTCCCTCTGAGTGGGCACCCAGAGAAGGGCCTTCGATGTTGAGCGCAGTGTACGGGTAGGTTCATATCGGGAGAGGCGTTCCATCAAGTATTGTGGTCCCAGGCCGTGTAAGGCTTTATAGGTTAAAACCAGCACCTTGAATCGAGCCCGGAAACATATAGGCAGCCAATGCAAGCGGGCCAGAACCGGTGTTATATGTTCGGAGAGTCTTCTCAGTGGCTGACTTGCCTCCTTTCACTCTGATTGGCTCCAAATAGCAGGAAAGGACACTGTAGAGATAGGTGCCCAATTGGGACCCTGTTCCCCAAAATGTAAGGAGTCTAACACCCCCCAGGACCCTGCTGACTACACCCCTGGGCTTCTGATATCATCATCATCACCATGCAAGCAAATCAGAATGAATTCAGGCTGAATGCTCATTGTGGTATAACTACCCTGTGAACAAATGAGAAAGAATGCTTAATAAAGACTGGACATACTCTAATCTCTGTATAATGTTTGTGCCAGCAAATCAGGATGAATGCTCAGTAAATAGGTGAACTGGAGGAGATCTTGATCTCACTCACTTTCCCTATAGAGACAATACCATCCCCTGTATTTAACAATTTCTTCATGCAACGTCAAGGAACATGGCATATTAATCATCTCTCAGTCACATCCTTGTTGACAAATCCTGGAAAGATAGTGGGGAGTGAAAGGGGGGAATAAGGCACAAGAAACATTGTCTGGAGGGCCACAACCTTTTCCAATTAATATTAAAGAGGAAAAGAAAGTCACGTTCCTTCTTGTCTCAAAAAGGGGGGGAGAAGTGTTGTGCTGATTTCAGTTGCTAGAGCAAAACAGAGCAGACATAAACAATAAGAAGTTTTTCCATTTGTGTGGTGGTCTAAAAATAGGATAAGTGATTTCCTCCCACATTTCATTTTGAGGTCAGAAGATTAGAGGATGGGGGAAGTTGGAGAACTGTCCAAACATTGCAAGGTGGGCTGCTCTTATGCCTTCTCTTCTGCCAGGCAGCTGATCAGCCCACAACTCAGGTAGGGGACTAGGATTGGTTAGCCTGTTACTTCACTGGGTGATCATGCTACATCTCTGAAAGCACAGCACCAGCACCAGCCATAATGTGCTCTTGTGTGACCTTGCTAGGGATGTGTCACTGTCCCTAGCGTGAGTGGTGCTTCCTATTCCTCTACAGCAGGGATGACTAATGTGTGGACCTCCAGATATTGTTGGACTCTAACAGCTATCAGCTCCAGCTAGCACAACTATTAGCCAGAGACAATGGCAGTTGTAGCCCAGCAATGTCTGGAGGACTAGACATTAGCCACCTCTGCCATACAGGACAGGATAGTAGGAGAAGATGCCTGTGCGTTCTTTTTCTCTCTCTCATGCACACACCCACACAGAACAATGAGGCCACAGCTGGGTGCTTGTAATGAATGTTGACTGCAAGCCATACACTGATTTATACAGGTGACAGAATTTTGCTTTTCATGGAAAATAATTTGTATAGAATCAGAGGGGAGTTAATTCAGCAACCATGCAGCCTTGAATTTAATTATAATTTGTTATCAGGGTTTTTGTGATGTTCAAAAGTCTGTGCAAGCTGGTGGACACAGGCTATATTTCATGTGTATTCCTGATCTCAAACACCTTGTACTGAAAGTCTGAGGTTTGCAGAAAACAGGTCAGATTATGCTATTGCCCTTCATATTGGTTTGCCACATGTATTGTTATAAAGAAGGTTGACAGAGGAAGTAGTCCACGGTGTGCCTCTACACTTAATATACTCTTATCCCTGCCTAGCCTCCAAGTCCCAGGCCTGACTAATATCAGTTGCTTCTTACAGGTAAGATTACTCAAGTTACAAAGTCTGAATTCTCAGAATGATGGAAGAGTCCCGTAATTGTAATACTATACAAAAGTAACACCTTATGGCGAACTTTGCCATCTTTTATTCCTGAGAGAAGGTGTGCACTTTAATCAGTGACTGGAAAGGCAGAGAGGTACAGCTTTTCAAAACATGAAATTGCAGTGATGGAGAAAGCAACACTTCCTGATTTCCAATACAAAAGCTGTCTTGGGAAAAAAGATGATATGCTACCTATGGATAATATGTTGCGGGGGGGGCAGAAAGAGCAGAAGCATGGTCTAAGGTGCAGTGTGTGCAGTGCCGGTGCCAGGCTATTTTGCACCCTAGGCAAGGCTAACTACTTGCACCCCCCCAAAAAAATTGCTAACTTCAATTTTCAAAAACAGATGTCTTGTAGAAAAAATGAAAAGCACAAAACCTGAAACTGCTAAATTTATTTTAAATTGCAAGAATAAGCAATACAACAATCTTTGATTGTCTTTCTCAAATACAAAAGAAAATGTTTTAGCACACAAATCATTTTGAATAATCTTGTGAATTGTGATGTTAAAATTTAAGTCTCTTAAAAGTTTCAATTTCAGGCACATCAAAATCTCACTTTGCAGGCCTTTTCCTTTGCAAATTTTGTCACCAATTCCTTCAGGTCAAGTGCTGATGCTTGGGCATGTTCAACTGATATAGTTAGTTGCCAAGCCAACTAGTCTTTTTTGCAACATTGTTGAGCGTATGTAAGTTTTTATATGTTTGAGCTTTGAGAAACTGTGTTCACCACTTGCCACTGACACTGGAAGTGTGAGAAGGATCCTTAGAGCAACAGAAACATTCGGCACATTATCCAGGAGTTTTTGTTGTAGTATGAAGAGAAGTACTCCTTATGGCGGCAGAGACTTTGGAAGTCTTCGAGGTATTGCTATAAGTTCACAGCACGGATCTTCAGCATCAATATCTTTGTTTCCATTGTGCATCAATGATTTTTCCAAATTTTTGCAGGCCTTAAGTACATCTTCAGTAGATTTTTTGTTGATACTGTATATATCATACAGGAAGCCCAATAGGGAATTATATTGTTGCAGCTGTTGGAATCTCTCTTCAACAGATTGTATGGCCATGTCTAAGACAGCATAGTAGAAACCTACTTTGAATTTCTGCTTTGGATCTTGCGGTGCCTCTTCTTGGGCCTCATACTCAAACTCCTGTTTCTTTCTCCTTTTTCTAACCTGTTCTTTCTCAAAGTTTGGCAGTATTTCTAGCTCCTTTGCACTCTTGTAGCATCTATCAAAACTTGTTGAAAACCCTCATCACACCTGAAGCCCACAAGGTAATTCTTGGTCACTTGCAATTGGCTTGTAGCTGAATTTAAATCAGCTTCCTTATTTTGTAGTAGCTTGCTTGTAAGATTGACTTCAAAAAGGATGTTGTACCATGTAACAAGGGATACCACAAACTTGAACTTACAAATTGCATCAGCAAGGGCCTTAGCTTCAATTCGGGAAGTATTTCCAGATAAACCTTTTAGGCTTGTGTCATCCAAGAGCTCTATTAAAGCATCATATATACTACCAAGATGATATCTCAGTGGTTTCAAAGCATCGATCCGACTCTCCCATCTTGTTTTGCTCAATGGCTTAACAGTTATGCCTAAGTCTAATACATGGCTAGTTAGAAGTTGCCAATGCTGAGTCGATGCAGAGAAATAATTATAGATCTGTTGAACCAAACTGAAGAAACTAGTTGCTTTAAGACAACACTTAGCGGCATCATTGACTACCAAGTTTAAAGAGTGTGCATTGCAGGGCACAAAAAAGGCACATGGGTTTATGTCCAGGACTCTCTTTTGTATGCCATTTTCTTTGCCTTTTATGTTACTCTCATTATCATAACCTTAACCACGCAGATTTTCAATTGGTAATCCCATTTGCTCAAGCTGTCCAAGAAGAGTTTCTGTCATAAAGGCACCTGTAGTCTCCTCTATTGGAACAAATCCCAAGAAATGTTCTCTTATGATAACCTCAGGCTCAGACATCTCATTATCTGATGGTTTGATTACATCAACATATCAATCAATCAATCTTTATTGTTACAGTCATAGACCCAAAACATACAAATAAAATACAATAACTATCCTAGTGGAACTATAATACAATATACAATATTACAAAAAGGCAGCAGGTCCGTCGGGAGGGGAGAATTCCCCCCGTATAGATTGGGCAGCAAAGATAAATTTGGCAACAGATAAAGTGAGATCTCTATTTGAGGCTAACAGATGAGGAAGTAAAGCGTCGAGCGGCTTATGTGAAAACTTTTTTGTGATAGGAGCTATGTATTTAAGACGTTCAATAATGTATAATGGGCAGTCAAAAAGAACATGAGAAAGGGTTTCAATGACTTGTGCATTGCAGGGGCACAGTCTATTTTCATACGGTAGGCCCCGAAATCTCCCTTCTAATAGTGCAGAAGTCAAACAATTAAATCTAGCCTTAGTGAAGGCTAGTCAGTATTTAGGGACAGTAAGGAAATCCAAGTAAGGAGTACGGATGAGTGGCACAAAAGTCAAACCGAAGTGGATAGGAGAGCATATTGAAGTAGCTGCCGTAATTGAGCGTTGGAGATCTATATCTCTAAGCCGGGCCAGAATAGAGTATCTGGCTGCCTTTGGAGCTTGAGATGATAGATACTCCAAGGAAAAACCAATCTTTGCGAGTTGAGTGGTAAACGTTTTTGCCCATAGGGAAGAAAAGGGATCCTCCCATAGAAGTGGAGGGTAGCCAGAAGAATGTTCATATGACAATTTAGTCCAGTAATTTAAAGCTATTAATCACGCTTGGGCCTCAAGCGAGATTTGGCCAGATTCCAGTCTAAGGGCTGCGGATGGAACACATCTTGGGACACCAAAGATTTGTCGAAGGAAAATTGAAAGTACAACCTCTACAGAAGAATTAAAGGCACGGATCCATAATGGGACTCCATATAAAAGTTGGGGTATTATTTTAGACCTAAAAACCTGTAAAGCTGCCGGGATATATTGTCCTCCTTTTATAAAAAAATAACGTAAAATGCCCTTTGCTGAGTTCCGAGAAGTTGTAATAGCAGCTCGAATATGGGGGACCCAAGAGAGTGATGAATGAAACAATATGCCTAAATACTTAAATTGCGTAACCTGAGCAATTTGGTGGGTATTAATCGTCCATTCAGAAACTGAAGAGCACTTAGAAAAAACTAATTTTTTTGTTTTGGAAAAGTTTCTAGTCAGGTCATTGTCTTGACAGTATAACATAAAGGCTCGGAATAGACGTTTTAAACCTACTTTAGTTAAGGATAGTAGGGCAGCATCATCTGCATATAACAGTAGGGGGCAATGATGACTCGCTAGTTTGGGGGAATGAAAGTCTGGTGAATGGCACCTAGTTGATAAATCATTCATGAAAAGATTAAATAGGAGAGGGGCTAAAATACAGCCTTGTCTAACTCCTTTTGTTGTAGAAATGGAGTTTGTTAGACCCCCCTCACGGTCACATCTGACACGGAAAGAAGTGTGCTGATGCAATCGGATAATTAGAAAGAGAAGTCTTTTGTCAATTGTGGTATTTACACGTTTTGCCCATAATTTCTCTCTAGGAATAGAATCGAATGCAGATTTTAAATCCACAAAAGCAACATAGAGGCCATTACCCCAACGATTCCTATATTTTTCAGCTAAATGATTTAAGATTATGCATTGATCAATCACAGAACTACCTTTCCTGAAACCCGCCTGCTCCCAACCCAGGATGTTTTCCTCTTCTAGCCATGTAGAAAGTCTCCCTTTCAAGTAGCTGGCATAAAGTTTTCCAATTACAGAGAGAAGACTAATTGGTCTATAATTGGCAGGATCTTCTCTGATCCCTTTCTTAAATATGGGAATAACTATGGCTTCAAGCCAAGACTCAGAGGGGTATCCAACTTTATTTATCATTGTAAACATGTTGGCTAACACGGGAGCCCACCAGGCTTGATGTACTTTCAACAGTTCAGGGGGTATGTTATCAAAACCTGGCGCTTTACCCGATTTTAATCTGTCAATCAAATCAATTATTTCCTTTTGGGTAACAGGTGACCAATCCGGGAGAATGTTTGTTTAAGGGAAGGAAAAATATGGCCTGTGCCCTCATAGCTGTCAGTAAAATATTGTTCCCACACATGGGGAGAGATGTTACATGGGGCAGGGTTTGGTGGTCTCATAGCTCCAGTAACAAGTTTCCAAAAGATTTTCGAATTTTTATTTCTGGAGGCTTGTATTAAGGCCTTCCACCCCTCCTGAACAGCCTGCCTTTTTTTGGCGGCTATCATTTTTTTATATTTCCTTTTAATGACAAAATATTCTGAGGGAAGAGTATTGGCATTATGAAGACGATATTGTAGATAGGACTGCCTTAGTTGTCTCTTGACAGCTAGACAGTCCTTGTCGAACCATTTAGAGGTATCTGTTCTGTGGGTTGCCCTATTGGAGGAAAAATTGGGTACTAAGTTCATGTTTAAAGTTGAGATCAAAGTAGCATAATCAGTTAATATAGAGTGGGGGTTTGTAGCTTTCGCTATTCGTTCCTGTAGGGCCAATCCAAGAGGGGAGGTAAAATTTTTTGCCACATTTGAAGCTATAGTAGGGCACCAAATAGTTCTTTTATGTGTGAAATATTCTGAGTTGGCCAATGGGTTGTACTCTAGCTCCACATGTCCCCTTTCTGGTAGTTGTATAGAAAGGTTTAAAGGGAGGTGATCGCTGTCCTGTCTATTGCCTACCCTAAACTTTGGTGATAGATTGAGTAAATGATATGAAATTAAGGCGTAATCGATGACACTGCTCCCTCGGCCAGAGATATAAGTGTATTTTGCACATGGATCAAGCCCACAGAGGCCGTTCAACATTATAAGATTATGAGTGCTAATTAAACGTGTTAGGCAGATGCCTCCATAGTTAATCTTAATATCCTTTGAGACCCTAACGTGGGAAGAGGCATAATGGGCATTGTCCTCTCCCTCCCAGAGATTTGATGCAATTAATGCATCGTTGTTGGGACCGGTCCTAGCGTTAAAGTCACCCATGATAATAAAAAAGGCTTTAGGAAATAAGACCTCAAGTTCTATTAAGTAATTTTCTAATTCTTCCCAATCTTGAGTAGTTAATTTCCTAGAAGGATGAGGGGGAATATAGACATTGATTAACAAAAATTATATAGTGTTATAGGACAATAAGACTCCCATAGCAATGTTTTTACATGGGTGAAGATTTTTAAAATGGGCTGACAGTGTAGTAGAAATCAATAGTGCCACACCCCCTTTTGCTCTACCCTTTGATTTAGCTAGAGAGTAAACCACAGGTAGGCAAATAATGGGAAAACCATCCAATATTAAATTTTGAGAGCACCATGTCTTGTGAAGAAAAATTAAATCAAATTTGTTCAGGTAAGCAATCATATCTAAGTTCTTTTGTTTAGCCGTCCAACCTGCTATATTCCAAGATAAGAGATGTAACGCATGCTTCGATACAGTTGTAACAGTCCGGCATAGCTCAGAAGCTGTTATAATTGGGACTGATAAATTTTCATATAGTGAATTTGTTTGGGGAGAGGAATGTCATTTTAGCTCAGTAATCTGGTTTAGTGACCCTGTAACATCCATAAGAACTGCACCTGGTTTAGTGGGGCGTACAGGAAATTGAGAGACACATTTATCTGGCTGTGGGGTGGATTGTTGCCGGGTCGGAGAGGCCAGTTCCCCAAGATCCAGAAATCTTGACTTTATCCAATCCTCTCCTCCCTGGAGCAGTTTGTTTAGTTGGCTGTGACTGGGGTCCTTAGGGGAGACTGTATGAAGTTTTAGCTGCTTTGGAGGCGTACTCGCATTGAGATTACTAATACGATGTTCTTTCGTTTGAGACATTATTGGTTTCAAGTCTTCAAGGCGATGTATTAGATGATATAGTTTGTCAATAATCATTGATCTCTCAGCCTCTGGTAGATGGGAATATATTTCCGTTAATTGCAGTTCCTCAGGCTCCAGTTCCATTATAAAAGCTGACGTCACTTGGGAATCGCTAAATAGAGTTCGAGAACGCACTGGCTGAACAAAATTCTGCTGTTGGAAGTCCCTCTGATTAACCTCTATTGAGGACGCCTCTAACTCAACATCAGTCGATCTAGGAGGTTTTGGTTGATAGCTTACCAACGGTGTTGGTAATACATTGTTAGTATAGTAACATTGTATGATTAAGCCCCGTTCCTTTAACTTCCCTCTTGCATGAAAAATCTGATTAGCAATGTTCGATGAATGAAAAGTAATAATCAACCGCCAGTCACCAGGCTTAAAGGATATATTTGTCATAAATTTAATGTAGTTAATACGATGAGTTTCAGAAAACAGAAGACCAAAACAGGAGTCCAAGAATGGAATGCTCGGAAAAGGAGACCGACGTCCATGAGTCCTCAGGTGGTACATGATTACTAGCTTTTCTGGCTGTAATACTAGATTCCATGGTTCTGGTTTCTTGAGGATTAGGGATTTGGTGGAAAATGTCCTATCGTCCGAAAATGGCGACTGCTGAGGGGCAGTTTCTCCTATTTTCTCTTTAGTAGAATCGAATGTAAGGGCAAGGCTCTTTTTATTTGGAGATAAGTATTTTTTTTTTGTTGAAGTCCAATGCCCTCTTTTATAGAGGGTTGTTCCTTTGTATTAACTTCCAACTTATGGGCGTCCAGTATTTTAAACAGGGGCTTGAAGTTCATTTTCCTTAGGGAACTACACTTAGATTTAGAGTTCTTGATGTTCTTTGGTTTTTTCTGATTTTGATTTAACCGAATATGTTTCTTCAAAGTCCTAGAGTTACGCTTGTTAACTCCCCCTGAAGACAATTTTGGATGCTCATGAGCAGATGGTATTGATCCCAGAGACCCCTGTTCACTATTATAATTGTGCAATTGCAGTCCCAACGCCTGGACCAGTGTGTTAAGCAGATTGTTTGTTATTGCTATATAGTTTTTAACAGAATACAGTTCGTTGAACAAAAGTTCCTTCCAGTCCAGGCAAGAAGCCGTTGGAGCATTAGTGGTTAAATGATTTATGCCATTCTCCTCTGTTCTCTCTTCAAGGGGAGGAGTTTGTTGCCCCTGAGATTCTTGGTATGAGTCTATAGTAATTAACTCCGTGGGGGGGCATTGCTTGTTAATATTGTTTGATTTGGTGTATTTATAGTACAATTAAAGCCGGCATCTTCCAATTCCTCAGCCAGACTTTTAGCTCTTGTAGAGGCAACATATGGATTTAATAAAAAGGGACGGTCTAACGACCAGTCATGAAGAATTTCTGGCAAAAGTTGGGAATTCAAAGCAACTTGAGTCCGTGCTGAAGATTTCCCAGAGTCATGTAAGTATGGGAAAAAGTTTGTAATTTTTGTTTGAAGGTTACTTGCCATATCATCACCCTCAAAAAAGATATTCCCAACTCCTGGGATCCCTTTCCAGTTAGGACTGTCTGCACAGAGTGGAGTTGAAACTGTGTCTGCAGTAATTCTTCCTCTTAAACTCTGCATAAAACCATTTAAGCATGTAGCCTTTTGGCTCTACGCCTGGAGGAATTCTTTCGTCAGTATAGTCTCATTAAGGAGAGTATTTTATAGCCAGAGATTTATGGCATTCAGCTCCTTCGGCACAGAACCGAAAGTATTTTACGAACGTCAAACACAGCAAATGGAAGGAGCTTTATTGCCAGATTATCAGCTTCCGCTCGTGTATCTCAGCAATTAAAATTCCGTTTAAAATATAAAAATGTAAAAATAACATAAAATAGAGTAAAAAATTAAAAGAAACAAGAGCGAAACAGGAGCAGAAGTAGACACGTCTTACTGGAAGCAGTCCCTACATCAACATAACGTACAATCATTGTCATTTGTTCAATATGACTAACATCAGGTGTGCAGTCCAGAATAATTGAGTAGTATTATATTCCATACCACTGTTGTGGTATTTATCTTAAAATAAAAAATATAAATTGACAGTTGCATTTTTACAAGGGTTAAAAAAACTAATCTATATAAAATTGTGCCCCTCAAAGGTCAATACTGCGCCCCTCTGAGGTCTGCGCCCTAGGCAGCTGCCTAGTTGGCCTAATGATAGCACCAGCCCTGAGTCTGTATGTGTGTGTGTGTGTGTGTGTGAGAGAGAGAGAGAGAGAGAGAGAGAGTCTGTGAGTGTGAGTGCGTGTGCGTGCTCGGGAGAGAGAGGGAGAGGGAGAGGGAGAGGGAGAGAGAGAGAGAGAGAGAGAGAGAGAGAGAGAGAGAGAGAGAGAGAGAGAGAGGCAGAGAGAGAGAGGCAGAGAGAGAGAGGCAGAGAGAGTGATAAGCAGAGAGAGGCAGAGAGAGATCCTGGACCAACTTTGACTTATGTTCTGGCTAAATTCCCTTTTCTCCTCCCTGTTAGTTCTTGCCACTATCCTTCAGGATGAAACTTTGAGTGGAGAACCATGATAGATGAGATCATATGCTCATCACACACCAGTCAACACTAAGTGGTGACCCAATTTCTGGTCCAATTCTGCTCTTTTGAGTACTAGGAAGGTTTTTTCGCCATCACCTCCTTAAGGAGAAAGAGTGGCATGGAGAATCATGGGTGAGACCATATGCTCCTCACACACTAGTTACCACTAGACAAAGGCTTTCCTCAGTTCCCCCTTCTCCCTAGCATGAATCAAATGGCCCTTCTCCCTTGCATGAATAAAGTGTGAAGGTGGGAAGCTCCTATGTTGCAAGGTCATCAGTAAAAAATAAAATCAAAAGTAAGAACTCACAAGAAGTATTTAGAAAAGGAAGAAAAAGTGTTTATATGTCTACCTCTTCCAAACATGGGGAACCCATGGATCTCCTGATGTTGCTGAACTATGACTCCCATCATCCCTAGCATTGTTCATGCTGGATGGGGCTAAAGGGACTTAGAGTTTAACTACATTTGGAGGCCCAAAAGTTCCCTATCCCTGACCTACAGAGGATGAAAAAAAAATCTAGGCAGGTTCCAAGCTTGTGGAAGCTCAACAACCTTGAAGCACAGCATTCTTTCCAGGCAAAATAGCTGACCATCGTCTAGGGAAAAAGGGTTCCTGTTTGTGTCCTTAACAAAGCTCCTATTATCTGGTAACCATCCTTAATAAATTACTCTCCTTATTCTTCCTTCGGGATATTGCTTTTAAAATGTTAGGGATCACTCATTTCCTTTCATGGTACAGCTTGAGGACGTTGACAAGGTCCTTGAACAGGTTCATGCAACCACTTCTGTGCTGGATCCTTACCCTTCTTGGCTAATAAAAGCTAGCAGGGATGGAACAGCCGGCTGGGCCAGGGAAGTGATTAATGCCTCTCTGCGAGAGGGGGTGGTCCCTGGCTGCCTGAAAGAGGCAGTAGTGAGACCACACCTGAAGAGACCCTCCCTGGACCCAGAAAATCTTAATAACTATAGGCCGGTAGCAAATGTTCCATTCCTGGGCAAGGTCCTTGAATGAGTGGTTGCGGGCCAGCTCCAGACACTCTTGGATGATGAGACCGATTATCTGGATCCATTTCAGTTGGGTTTCAAGCCTGGTTTTGGCACAGAAAGCCCTGTATGATGACCTTTGTCAGGAGAGAGACAGGGGGAGTGTGACTCTGTTGATTCTCCTTGATCTCTCAGCGGCTTTCAATACCATCGACCATGGTATCCTTCTGGGAAGACTGGCTGAGCTGGGAGTGGGAGGGACTGCATGGCGGTGGTTCCACTCCTACTTGGCAGGTCGGCTCCAGAAGGTGGTGCTTGTGGAACATTGCTTGGCACCCTGGACTCTCCAGTATGGGATTCCACAGGGGTCAGTTCTGTCCCCCATGCTGTTCAACATCTACATGAAACCATTGGGTTTGCTCATCCGGAGCTTTGGAGTGCGTTGCCATCAGTATGCTGACATACAGCTCTATTTCTCCTTTTCATCTTCTTCAGGTGAGGCTGTCAATGTGCTGAACCGGTGCCTGGCTGCGACAATGGACTGGATGAGGGCTAATAAACTGAGGCTCAATCCAGACAAGACTGAGATGCTGCTAGTGGGTGGTTCTTCTGACCGGATGGTGGATGTCCAACCTGTCCTGGATGGGGTTGCACTCCCCCTGAAGGAGCAGGTTTGTAGCTTGGGGTTCTCCTAGAACCATCTCTGTCACTTGAGGCTCAGGTAGCCTCAGTGGCAAGGCATGCCTTCTACCAACTTCGGTTGGTGGCCCAGCTGCGCCCCTATCTGGACAGGGATAACCTGGCTTCAGTTGTCCATGCTCTGGTAATCTCCAAGTGAGATTACTGCAATGCACTCTATGTGGGGCTGCCTTTGAAGATGGTTCGGAAACTGCAGCTTGTGCAAAATGCAGCGGCCAGATTGGTAACAGGGACCAGACGGTCTGAACATATAAACCGATTCTGGCCCGCTTGCATTCGTTGCCTGTATGTTTCCGAGCTCGATTCAAAGTGCTGGTTTTAACCTAGAAAGCCTTACCCACCTTGGGACCACAATACCTGATGGAATGCCTCTCCCGATACGAACCCACCCGTACACTACGCTCAACATCTAAGGCCCTCCTCTGGGTGCCTACTCCGAGGGAAGCTCAGAGGGTGGCAACAAAAGAGAGGGCCTTCTCAGTGGTGGCCCCCAAATTATGGAATGGTTTCCCAGACGAGGTGTGCCTGGCGCCTCACTGTTATATTTTCGGCGCCAGGTCAAGACTTTCCTCTTCTCCCAGGCATTTTAGCATGTGTTTTTAAATTGTTTTAAAAAAATTAAATTGTGTTTTAAATTGTTTTTAGAAGATGTGTTTTAAATTTGTATATTTGTTGTTAATGTTTTTAGTTACTGTAAACCACCCAGAGAGCTTCGGCTATGGGGCGGTATGTAAATACAATAAATAAATAAATAAATTATCACCTAATGCAAATATTACAAAATGAGTTTGAGTTGCAACTATGGCCACCTTCTCAGCTTTTCAGTTCTTACATGGCTATTTTGTCATACCTGACATGTGCCCCTCAGTGTGAAAAACATCCCATATTTATCAAAAAACCCAGCTGCAGACAGGTTGGTAGAAAGGCAGAGATATGAGCAGATGGGAATTCACACACCTTTCAAGAAAAACCAGGAGAGATTTTGAAAATGAACACAAATGTAGAATGCCTCTTTTAATGAAAGACACATATGAAGTTGTCTCAGAACATTATTAAAAGGTAGGACTATGCATGGGTGGTGTACTCAAGGGAAATGGTGGAGAGATATTGCCTACGTTTCCCTTATAGAGTTGCTTCTCATCTCCCTGGGAAAGCCAGATTAGGGATTAAAGTGGGCTGTATACATCAGGGTACAAGTTGGTGAGGTTGTCATGATCCCAACTGACCTAGGCTCTCAGCCTCAGGAAGGGCCAGTAGGCAAAAGTCATGGTTGCTGGTGTTCATCTACCCTTTCTCTAAAAGTATTGGAGGTTTCTCAGGGAAGAGAAGGTCTCTGACATTTGGCTGACAGCCTTCCTGTTGACTTCATCAGCACAGCTACCATACCTGATTTTCTTGATTAATGACTGGAAACCAGACAACCGGGAGCCCAGGAGTAGAGGGCTGATTGTGGGAAAACAAGTATGACTCCTGAACAGCTGACAATCTAGTTCTCACTCCACCAGATGCAGGGGATCAAAGCTAATTGTTCTGATTGCCTTGGAGTGTCCTGCAGAAGGAGATAAATAAGATTAGGCTGCTGTCATTCTGCTGTTGACCTGTTGCAATATAATGCATGTATACATATTCTGGAAAACGAATAACCAGCCTGCAACATGTTAAAAAAAGAAGACCAAATGGTGATGTCTAGAAAATGTGGTCCTTTGGTCTCAAAACACCTGAGAAAATGGATGTCTCATTTATTTATTTTAGGACTTGAGGAGAGAACAGAGAAAATTCACATTCCTAACTCACTTGATTCTTACATTTACTCCCTGACCTGTGCTTCTCCCACTCTACCCATTAAGGAGAGCTACAGCTGCAGTTGTGAGAACAAACCTGGGGACATCAGTTTTTGTAAGGTAACAGAAACTAACTATAGGTTTTCACATAGAACAGATGCAAATAGACAGCCAACTGAACATTCTCTCACAAAATGACGTGCTGTCAGCTAAAATCATTATATAGGTCAATTCAAACATACGTAATTGAAGCAGAACAGTTCTGATGTAAGAACTGTATCTCCTCAGTTCACTCTTATTTATTTGAGGCCCACCCTGCATAAAAAGCACATTCTGTGTGAAAAAGTAACACATTCTAGGAAAGGCCATCCTTCACATCTTCTCTTCCTCAAGGGCATCATTTTTGTATGGAGAGTGCTTTCAAACAAATGGTTTCCCTTGTGAAACATAGATGGTATGTTTCATGATAAAGGTCTATGCCACCTCAGTTAAGCATATTTGAACCAAAACTTTATAAACCTTTAAGCTATTTTCATATTAGGGGCCTTTCCACACTTACCTTTTATAGTGGTATAGTTGTTGGCTTTTTTCAGACTTTTTGGTATGCTTTCACACACTATCATTATTCAGCTACAATTCCAGAATAATGTACTAAAAAAAAAAGGTTTTTCTTCTACCACAAAAAGTCAGGCACTTGACCTTTGTGAAAGATTTGGAATGGATCCTCAATATTTTCGTTTGGAATATGTGACAGCATTATCCTACTTTCCGGGGGGGTTGATGGGCATGGATTAGGAAACATCTGTTTTGCACCACTTCCCTCTGACAGGTGTGTGTTGTCAGTTTGGGCTGGTGCTGTCCTGAGAAGAAAATAGCAAATAGCAATGGGACCAACCACAGCAGCCATGGAATTTCATAGTTCCTCTTGTCTAATGTCTTCTAATCTTGTATACTCCTACAGGATTCGAATTCTGGAATACTAGGCTTTATATTCCACACTCAAAACTCTGCAAAAGGGCAATCCCCGTGATAACTCCAACATTTACTGGCTGGAGGAGCATGAGGGTGTGCAAGGAGTATGACTACAGTCACAGAACTTTTCTCAATTTTGGCACAACCCACCATTAGTGTAGAAGGGGAAAATTGTGACTGAAGGCACAGACAGTCAACTCCAAATTCACTCTTTAAAATATCAAATCAATCAATGTCCTGGCTCCCAACCAGAGATGCAGACTCAGGACTGAAAGGCTGGGTTTTGTATGAAGTTTTATTTCAGCAGTCAGGAAAATTAGGCATGGCAGCAGCAATGGAGAGTTATTGCAACAACTTTATCACGCCCAGACACCCTAAATAAAAGAGAGGTGGGTGGGCACAATATTTCCCCAGCATTTCCCCAGCACTCTAGCATTTTCTAGCCTTGGCTGCAAGGTGGGAGCTTCTTCTGGGGAGAGACGCTGATGCCTTGCACTGAAGCCTCATTTTCTCCAGTCTGCATGACCTTGGAGAAACTATTATCTCAGACTCTGATAAACTACTCTCACTCTCGTCTCTCTGGAAGAGCCCAGTCTGTTCATTAGAGTCTATCTGTTCAAAAGCTGGTTTCAGATGGGTGCCATTGAGGATTCCTCCCATGTTTCTCCAGCCCCCTCCACAACCTCTGTAACCCACTCTCCATTCTCCCAATCCTGCCAAAGGTTCTCCATGGGGCCCATGATATCATCCCCCTCCCCAGAGGAATTCCCCTCCTCCCAAAACTCTGGCCTAGGCTTATGGGGGTATAATCTATTAATGTATCTCACAAGATATAGGGCATGTACGTCTTCTTCAGCTTCCCTGGAATGACCGTCTGATCCTGTTGGATCGCCTAGGGGGATTAGGAATAGGGGGCACTGTTTTACAGTGGTTCTATTCCTATCTCTCAGATAGGCACCAATGGGTAGCTTTGGGAGATGATGTATCAGACCCTTGGCCTCTTAATTGTGGGGTGCCACAGGGCTCTATCCTCTCTCCCATGCTGTTTAACATCTATGTGAAACCGCTGGGGGCCATCATCAGGAGTTTTGGGCTGAAGTGTCACCAATATGCAGATGACACTCAGCTCTATCTCTCATTTAAGTCCTCACCAGAGTTGGCTGTGGATACCATGTCCAAGTGCCTGGAATCCGTAAGTGGATGGATGGGAGAGAACAGGCTGAAGCTGAATCCTGACAAGACCGAGGTGTTGCTTGTGGGAGACAGAGGAAGGCTGGGTATTACGGACCTGATGCTTAATGAAGTGAGATTACCCCTGAAGGACCAGGTCCGCAGCCTCGGGGTCATTCTTGACTCCAGGCTGTCCATGGAGGCTCAGGTCTCGGCGGTGAGTTGGGCAGCTTGGTATCAGTTACATCTGATACGGAGGCTGCGACCCTACCTTCCTGTTCATCTGCTCCCACGGGTGATACATGCCCTGGTCTCCTCTCGCTTAGACTACTGTAATGCGCTCTACGTGGGGTTACCCTTGAACACGGTCCGGAAGTTACAGCTGGTACAGAATGCGGCGGCACGCTTGATTAAGCACAGCAGTCGCCGTGACCATATCACGCCAGTGTTAATAGATCTTCACTGGTTACCAGTTGTTTACTGGGCCCAATTCAAGGTGTTGGTGCTGACCTTTAAAACCCTATATGGTTTCGGCCCAGTCTATGTGAAGGAGCGCCTCCAGCATCACCAATTATGCCGCCTGACAAGATCAGCCTCACAAGACCTTCTCTCGGTCCCACCGGTTAAAACAGCTAGGCTGGTGCGGACCAGAGAGAGGGCATTTTCGATTGTGGCCCCCACCCTCTGGAATTCCCTTCCGTTTGATCTCCGACAGGCTCCCTCCCTGATGGGTTTTCGCCAAGCCTTAAAAACCTGGCTATTCAGGCGGGCCTATGGGATTGGGGAGGATTAATTTTATAAGGTTTTAAATAGAAATTGGTTTTAAATTGATTATGATTGTGTTTGCTTGTATTTTATTTTGTATTATGTACTGCTCTCTATTATTGTAAGTCGCCTAGAGTGTACACTAACCAGGACAGATAGGCGACCAACAAATAAAATGTATTATTATTATTATTATTATATACCCCTTTCAGTGGAGCAGAAACTGTAGCCAGCCACAAAATTGGTGGAAGTCCAAAATCTGTTCAACTTCATACTCCTCTTGCCCCTCAATGATTTCAGGTCCTAGGGGTGGCTCTTCCTTTTGATAAGGGGGGCAGGGGGCCCTGGAGTCAACAGGCAAAAGTGAAAAACTAGATGCACTTTCATGGAAGTTGGCAGCTTCAGTCTAAATGCCACAGGGTTAATCTGGGCCTCTACCAAGAAAAGTCCAGTGCATTGAGCATCCAACTTTCTACAAGGTGTGGGGGTGGGGCAAAAAATGGGTAAACAACCAAACTCCATCACCCACCTTGATGTAGGGTTGCCATATTGCCCGGATAGCCGGGTTTTACCCAGATTCTATGCATGCCACCCGGCGCCCGGCTAGCCCCTTATGTGGCCCGGAGTCTCAGCTTTAATTTAAAAAAAAAAAAAGTTTCTAGGTGGTCCGGTTCTCGAGATATACATAAAAACGTTAGCCACCCCCCTCAACTGTTAAATCTTTCTTTAAACAGTACTGTACTATAGCACTTTGTAGCTTTAACCCCGCCCGTTGTCAGGCCCAGGATGTGACTCAGGAACCAGACCAACGGTTGTAGTTAATTCGTGTTTTATTAGGGTAATGTCCAAACAAAGACTGCATTTTCTCATGAAGCAATACAGGGATACAGGTCCTGCGGCATTGGGAGAAAGTTGAAAGAGCAAGGGACTTCTTCCCGCCTGTTCTTTAAGAAGGGGCCAAACGGGCGCGCAATCTTTCGCTCCTCCTTAACTGCCCTTCAGGTACTGCCCGCCTTCTCTCCTGTCTTTTCAGCTGTCTGCATGTGCGCGGTGAGGGGGGAAGCATCACCCCCTCCTCTTCTGAAGTTTCCGATTCCAGGATGGGGGATAGGGGAGGGACTGATGGTAAACTGCCTCCCCGCTTTTCGGCTCTGAGCAGCCCTCCCTCTTCCCCCTCTTGCTCTGAGCCTGAAAGAGGGGGAGGCATGAGAATGTCCAGGGAGGGCTCAGGCTCCCCATTGCTAAGCGACCTTATCACTGGCAGTTCCTCTGTTTCGTCTTCGCTCCAAAGGGGGGAAGTTCCTCCCCCTTCCCTCTGCCATCCATCCGAATACTCTTCTCCCAACTCTCCGGGATCCAACTCTCCGGGATTGGGACCCCAGCTCTGCCTTCCGACACCATCCCCCCTCCCAGGCTGTGCCCCCCTCCCCTTGTCTGGCTTGGGACGGTGGGGAAAACGTTGATGGAAAAGTTTTACCAATTCTGGAGCATGCACATCAGCTGCATCTTCCCATGATCTGTCAGCCACCCCATAGCCTTTCCAGTGAATCAAGTACTGCAGCTTGTGGCGTCTGATCCTGGAATCTAAGATCTCCTCAACTTCAAACTCAAGCTGCTCATTTACCAGGAGTGGAACTCCGGGAGGTTCCTCTGGCCGTAACTCACTGGGAGGGGTGGCTTTCGTTAAGAGGGATCGATGGAACACAGGATGTATTTTAAACGTGTCAGGCAGCTTCAGTCGGTACGCCACGGGATTGATTTGAGTTTCTATTTCGAAAGGACCCACCCTCTTGTCTTGTAATTTTCTACATTTGCCCGGCCTCTGGAGGAAGCGGGTGGACAGTCATACCTGGTCTCCCGGTTGAAGGGGGGGGGCCTCCTTCCTGTGCAGGTCAGCAACTCGCTTGTACTCCGTTTTGGCTTCGTTTAACTGCTGTTTCAGTGTCTGTTGCGCCGCTTGCAATTCCTTAAGGAAGTTCTCAGCTGCCGGTACCAGCATTCCTTCTGAGCTGCTTGGAAAGACTCTAGGATGGAATCCATAATTAGCGAAGAACGGGGTTTGTTGAGTGCTGGAGTGTAGAGAATTGTTGTAGGCGAACTCTGCAAAATGCAAATATGATACCCAGTCAGTCTGTTGATAGGACACATAACTTTGTAAATATCTTTCCAAAACGGCGTTCAAATGTTCCGTCTGCCCATCTGTCTGGGGGTGATGGGCGGAGGAGAGTTTTAATTCCGTCTGCAACTGTTTCCACATTGCTCTCCAAAATTTGGCTGTGAACTGAGTTCCTCGGTCTGAGACTACGCTGTTTGGCAATCCATGCAGCCGGTAGACTTCTTTTATGAATAACTTGGCCGTTTCTTTAGCCTCTAAGGCCCCTGCACAAGGAAGAAAGTGTGCCATTTTGGTAAGTAGATCCACCACTACTAAGATGGCTGTCATTCCTTGGGACTTGGGTAGATCAGTTATAAAATCCATGGAGAGGTCCTTCCAGGGTTCGTGTGGGACAGGCAACGGTTGTAACAGTCCTGCTGGTGTCCCTGTTTGTGTTTTTGTCCGCAGACAGACAGAGCAGGACTTTACATAACTCTCAATATCCCGACGCATTTTAGGCCACCAGAAGTCCTTGGCCACGTTCTGAATGGTCTTGTAAATCCCAAAGTGTCCCGCTGTGATGGAATCATGACACTGGCGTAGGATTCTGAGCCTTAATTCCCCTTCTGGCACATATCTGGTGGTTTTGAACCATAACAGTCAATTTCTCCATTGAAAGGTTACTTTGGTTACCTTGTCCCGTCTCCAGCTGATATTTTAGCATGTCTGCATCTTCTTGTTGTGCCTTTTTGAGTTCCTCTTCCCATGAAGGCTGGCATACTCCCAATGTTAATTTCTCTGGCGGAATTACGTACTGAGGCTGGTCCTCGGATTCACTTTCTTTGTATTGTGGCTGTCTGGATAAGGCATCCGCTCTCTGGTTTTTGGCTTGGGCATGGTAAGTAATCTGGAAGTTAAACCTAGTGAAGAACTGGGACCATCTCATCTGTCTCTGGTTCAGCTTTCTGGCTGTTTGGAGGCTTTCAAGATTCTTGTGGTCGGAGCGCACTTCAATTCGATGAGAGGTCCCCTCTAGGTATTGTCTCCAGTTTTCAAAAGAGTCCTTGATGGCCAGGAGCTCCTTCTCCCAAACTGTGTAGTTCTTCTCTGGAGGCATTAACTTCCGAGAGAAGTACGCACAGGGGTGCAGCTCCTTCCCTTCTTGGTCTAATTGTAGCAGGACCCCCCCGATGGCAAAATCTGAAGCATCTGCTTCCACTATGAAAGGGCGGTTCGGATCAGCAAAGCGCAGAATGGGCTCAGTAGCAAACCTTCTCTTCAGCTCCTCAAAGGCCTCGGTGGCGTTCTCTGTCCATTGAAACTTTTTCTTCCCCCTTAAACAGTCAGTCAGAGGAGCTGTTAATTTGCAAAACCCTGGAATGAACTTTCTGTAATAATTGGCAAACCCCAAAAACCGTTGTACATCCTTTTTGGTGACAGGTTAGCCCCAGTCCAATATGCAGCTTACTTTCCCTGGGTCCATCTCCACGCCTTCCGCTGAGATTCGATATCCAAGGAAGTCTAGAGACTTGAGGTCAAATCCACATTTCTCTAATTTAGCATACAGGTGATTTTCTCTCAGTCTCTTCAACACCGTCTTCACATGCTGGTCGTGGTCTTCCTGGTTCTTTGAGAACACCAGGATATCATCTAAGTAACAGATTACATACGTGTCCAACAAGTCTCTAAACACATCGTTCATGAATTTTTGAAAAATTCCTGGACTTCCACAAAGCCCGAACGGCATGACCAGGTATTCATACTGTCCGTAAGCGGTCAAGAATCCTGTTTTCCATTCATCTCCCTCCTTCATTCTGATCAGATTGTACGCTCCTCTCAAATCCAACTTCGTGAAGATTTTTGCAGAGCGCAGTCGGTCCAGCAACTCTGAGATCAGGGGCAGCGGGTAGCTGTTGGGGATGGTGATCTGGTTCAATGTGCGATAGTCGTTACAGGGTCTGAGTTCCCCCCCTTCTTTTTCACAAACAGTAGTGGCGCTCCAGCAGGGGATTGTGAGGGGCGTATGAATCCTCGCCTCAGGTTTTTATCCAGGAATTCCTTCAGGGCCTCCCTCTCATTCTCTGTGAGAGAGTAGATTCTCCCTGATGGGATGCTGGCTCCTGGCACTAGATCAATCGCACAGTCGTAAGGGCGGTGGGGGGGTAAAGTCTCTGCCTCTTTTTCATCAAACACATCTTTGAATTCTTCATACTTTGGCGGCAGGGTCACTTGCTCGATCTCTTGCACTGCCCCCGCTAAGGTGTTCTTGATTCCTTCAGGTTGACAGTTCTCCTGGCAATACTGTGAGGTGACCCACACCACCGCCTCCTTCCAACTTATTTTGGGTTCATGCTTTGCTAGCCAGGGCATTCCCAGAATCACCTCAAAGTTCGAGAGATCTGACACGTATAGTGAAATGAACTCTTTGTGCCCAGGGATTTGAAGTTTCACTTCCTCTGTGGCTTGTGTCACCCCTCCTGACTTCAGGGGTCTCCCATCGATAGTCTCCACAGCTAGGGGAGCGTCCAGTTTCCACCGGGAAATTCCATGATGCTTGACTAACTTTGCATCAATAAAATTTGTGGAGGCTCCACTGTAAATAAAGGCAGTGGAATTAAACACCACTCCTCTGGAAGTTGTAATCTGAATAGGCAAGACCAACACCCCCTTTGAGGGAGGTTGGATCATTGGGGGGCCTTTATACAACACTGCCCCCAGTCCACCGGCCTGCACGTGGACTGGGTGTTCTAGTTTCCCGACGGCTCAGCTTTCCCCCCTTTCAGTCCACAGTCTCTGGCCACGTGGCCCGGCTTTGAACAATAAAAGCATAAACGTTCCCGACGGCGTCTTTCCTTTTCTTCTTCCGACAGTCTTGGCCTAGCCCCTCCCTGTCCCTCAGTTGCATTACCTGCCATCCCTGCAGAGGGAAGGATCTTGCTGTGGGATGCCAAGGCTGAGTATCTCGGGACCTCCTGCTTCCTTTCCAGGCGCCTTCCTTCCATCCGGTGATCTATCTGTAGGCATAGCCGGATGAGCCCTGGTAGGTCAGCGGGGGGGGAGGTCCTGGCCAACTCATCCAGGATTTCAGCATTTAATCCACTCCGGTACATAAACATCAGGGCGACGTCATTGTAACCAGTTTCCTGGGACAGAATTTTAAAAGCATTAGTGTACTCGGAAACAGTCCCTTTAGCTTGCTTCAGAGCGCCTAGTTGCCACGCTACTGTTTCAGCCCTTTGCGGGTCTTGGAACATCTCGGTCATCTCCTGTATAAATCCTCTGTACCTTCTTAAGACAGTATCCTTTCTCACGAGATACGGAGTCACCCATTTTGCAGCTTCTCCCTCCAGGAGGCTAATCATGAAGGCCACTTTAGCCCCATCGTCTGGAAATTCCGTATGCCTGACATCCAGATATAACTCACATTGAGCCACGAAAGTTGCCAACTGATCACTTTGTCCCACGTATTTTGGGGGCAATCCAGTGGGAACCTTTACTACGGCAGCTGGAGGGGCTGTTCGCATCTGGTCTATCGTGGCCTTCAAGGTTTGATTATCCGTCTTCAGCGCCTTGACTGCTGCTAGCAGGGCTTGAACATCCGTCTGCAAATCAGCTACCTTAGTCCTCAAGAGTTTCACTTCTTCCATCTCAGAAGTGGGGTTCGTCCCCCCCGCTGCTCCCTTTGACATCTTGTCCCAGTCAAGTGAAGAGAGCGTTGAGGGTGATTTAGGTGGCTCTGTCAAGCTGACAGGCCCAGGATGTGACTCAGGAACCAGACCAGCGGTTGTAGTTAATTCGTGTTTTATTAGGGTAATGTCCAAACAAAGACTGCGTTTTCTCATGAAGCAATACAGGGATACAGGTCCTGTGGCATTGGGAGAAAGTTGACAGAGCAAGGGACTTCTTCCCGCCTGTTCTTTAAGAAGGGGCCAAACGGGCACGCAATTTTTCGCTCCTCCTTAACTGCCCCTCAGGTACTGCCTGCCTTCCCCCTCTTCTCTCCTGTCTTTTCAGCTGTCTGCGTGTGCGCGGTGAGGGGGGAAGCATCACCCCCTCCTCTTCTGAAGTTTCCAATTCCAGGATGGGGGATAGGGGAGGGGCTGATGGTAAACTGCCTCCCTGCTTTTCGGCTCTGAGCAGCCCTCCCTCTTCCCCCTCTTGCTCTGAGCCTGAAAGAGGGGGAGGCGTGAGAATGTCCAGGGAGGGCTCAGGCTCCCCGTTGCTAAGCGACCTTATCACTGGCAGTTCCTCTGTTTCGTCTTCGCTCCAAAGGGGGGAAGTTCCTCCCCCTTCCCTCTGCCATCCATCCGAATACTCTTCTCCCAACTCTCCGGGATCCAGCTCCCCGGGATTGGGACCCCAGCTCTGCCTTCCGACACCCGTTCAGCATTCCAGCCAATCAGGGATTGTGTTTCAGTTTCACTGACCTCAGGCAGTGTCTAGAAAACAAAATGGTGGTTTCACCCCCCCCGTTTATCTGAAAATCTCATAAATTGGGTGCCCCAGGAGGGACTTAATACTGGGAACGATCTATCGTCCCCCTGATCAAAATGCTCAGGGAGACCTTGAGATGAGATATGAAATTGAGGAAGCATCCAAACTAGGAAATGTGGTAGTAATGGGTGACTTCAACTACCCAGACATAGACTGGCCGCATATGTGTTCCAGTCATGACAAAGAAGCAAAGTTTCTAGATATTCTAAATGACTATTCCCTAGACCAGTTGGTCATGGAACCGACCAGAGGGACGGCAACCCTGGACTTAATCCTCAGTGGGGACCGGGACCTGGTGCGAGATGTAAGTGTTGTTGAACCGATTGGGGGCAGTGACCACAGTGCTATTAAATTAAACATACATGTAACTGGCCAATTGCCAAGAAAATCCAACACGGTCACATTTGACTTCAAAAGAGGAAACTTCACAAAAATGAGGGGATTGGTAAAAAGAAAGCTGAAAAACAATGTCCAGAGGGTCACATCACTCGAAAATGCTTGGAAGTTGTTTAAAAACACTATATTAGAAGCTCAACTGGAGTGCATACCGCAGATCAGAAAAGGTACTGCCAAGGCCAAGAAGATGCCAGCATGGTTAACGAGCAAAGTCAAGGAAGCTCTTAGAGGCAAAAAGTCTTCCTTCAACAAATGGAAGTCTTGTCCGAATGAAGAAAATAAAAAAGAACACGAACTCTGGCAAAAGAAATGCAAGAAGACAATAAGGGATGCTAAAAAAGAATTTGAGGAGCACATTGCTAAGAACATAAAAACCAACAACAAAAAATTCTATCAATACATTCAAAGCAGGAGACCATCTAGGGAGACGATTGGACCCATGGATGATAAGGGAGTCAAAGGTGTACTAAAGAACGATAAGGAGATTGCAGAGAAGCTAAATGAATTCTTTGCATCTGTCTTCACAGTGGAAGATATAGGGCAGATCCCTGAACCTGAACTAACATTTGCAGGAAGGGATTCTGAGGAACTGAGACAAATAGTGGTAATGAGAGAGGAAGTTCTAAGCTTAATGGACAATATAAAAACTGACAAATCACCGGGCCCGGATGGCATCCACCTGAGAGTTCTCAAAGAACTCAAAGGTGAAATTGCTGATCTGCTAACTAAAATATGTAACTTGTCCCTCAGGTCCTCCTCCGTGCCTGAGGACTGGAAAGTGGCAAATGTAATGCCAATCTTCAAAAAGGGATCCAGAGGGGATCCCGGAAATTACAGGCCAGTTAGCTTAACTTCTGTCCCTGGAAAACTGGTAGAAAGTATTATTAAAGCTAGATTAACTAAGCACATAGAAGAACAAGCCTTGCTGAAGCAGAGCCAGCATGGCTTCTGCAAGGGAAAGTCCTGTCTCAGTAACCTATTCGAATTCTTTGAGAGTGTCAACAAGCATATAGATAGAGGTGATCCAGTGGACATAGTGTACTTAGACTTTCAAAAAGGATTTGACAAGGTACCTCACCAAAGGCTTCTGAGGAAGCTTAGCAGTCATGGAATAAGAGGAGAGGTCCTCTTGTGGATGAGGAATTGGTTAAGAAGCAGAAAGCAGAGAGTAGGAATAAACGGACAGTTCTCCCAATGGAGGGCTGTAGAAAGTGGAGTCCCTCAAGGATCGGTATTGGGACCTGTACTTTTCAACTTGTTCATTAATGACCTAGAATTAGGAGTGAGCAGTGAAGTGGCCAAGTTTGCTGACGACACTAAATTGTTCAGGGTTGTTAAAACAAAAAGGGATTGCGAAGAGCTCCAAAAAGATCTCTCCAAACTGAGTGAATGTCGGAAGGCAGAGCTGGGGTCCCAATCCCGGGGAGCTGGATCCCGGAGAGTTGGGAGAAGAGTATTCGGATGGATGGCAGAGGGAAGGGGAGGAACTTCCCCCCTTTGGAGCGAAGACGAAACAGAGGAACTGCCAGTGATAAGGTCGCTTAGCAACGGGGAGCCTGAGCCCTCCCTGGACATTCTCACGCCTCCCCCTCTTTCAGGCTCAGAGCAAGAGGGGGAAGAGGGAGGGCTGCTCACAGCCGAAAAGCGGGGAGGCAGTTTACCATCAGCTCCTCCCCTATCCCCCATCCTGGAATCGGAAACTTCAGAAGAGGAGGGGGTGATGCTTCCCCCCTTACCGCGCACATGCAGACAACGGAAAAGACAGGAGAGAAGGGGGGGAAGGCGGGCAGTACCTGAGGGGCAGTTGAGGAGCGAAAGATTGCGCGCCCGTTTGGCCCCTTCTTAAAGAACAGGCGGGAAGAAGTCCCTTGCTCTGTCAACTTTCTCCCAATGCCGCAGGACCTGTATCCCTGTATTGCTTCATGAGAAAACGCAGTCTTTGTTTGGACATTACCCTAATAAAACACGAATTAACTACAACCGCTGGTCTGGTTCCTGAGTCACATCCTGGGCCTGTCAGCTTGACAGAGCCACCTAAATCACCCTCAACGCTCTCTTCACTTGACTGGGACAAAATGTCAAAGGGAGCAGCGGGGGGGACGAACCCCACTTCTGAGACGGAAGAAGTGGAACTCTTGAGGACTAAGGTAGCTGATTTGCAGACGGATGTTCAAGCCCTGCTAGCAGCAGTCAAGGCGCTGAAGACGGATAATCAAACCTTGAAGGCCACGATAGACCAGATGCGAACAGCCCCTCCAGCTGCCGTAGTAAAGGTTCCCATTCGATTGCCCCCAAAATACGCGGGACAAAGTGATCAGTTGGCAACCTTCGTGGCTCAATGTGAGTTATATCTGGATGTCAGGCATATGGAATTTCCAGACGATGGGGCTAAAGTAGCTTTCGTGATTAGCCTCCTGGAGGGAGAAGCTGCAAAATGGGTGACTCCGTATCTCGTGAGAAAGGATACTGTCTTAGGAAGGTACAGAGGATTTATACAGGAGATGACCGAGATGTTCCAAGACCCGCAAAGGGCTGAAACAGTAGCTCGGCAACTAGGCGCTCTGAAGCAAGCTAAAGGGACTGTTTCCGAGTACACTAACACTTTTAAAATTCTGTCCCAGGAAACTGGTTACAATGACGCCGCCCTGATGTTTATGTACCGGAGTGGATTAAATGCTGAAATCCTGGATGAGTTGGCCAGGACCTCCCCCCCCGCTGACCTACCAGGGCTCATCCGGCTATGCCTACAGATAGATCACCGGATGGAAGGAAGGCGCCTGGAAAGGAAGCAGGAGGTACCGAGATACTCAGCCTTGGCATCCCACAGCAAGATCCTTCCCTCTGCAGGGATGGCAGGTAATGCAACTGAGGGACAGGGAGGGGCTAGGCCAAGACTGTCGGAAGAAGAAAAGGAAAGACGCCGTCGGGAACGTTTATGCTTTTATTGTTCAAAGCCGGGCCATGTGGCCAGAGACTGTGGACTGAAAGGGGGGAAAGCCGAGCCGTCGGGAAACTAGAACACCCAGTCCACGTGCAGGCCGGTGGACTGGGGGCAGCGTTGTATAAAGGCCCCCCAACGATCCAACCTCCCCCAAAGGGGGTGTTGGTCTTGCCTATTCGGATTACAACTTCCAGAGGAATGGTGTTTAATTCCACTGCCTTTATTTACAGTGGAGCCTCCACAAATTTTATTGATGCAAAGTTAGTCAAGCATCATGGAATTTCCCGGTGGAAACTGGACGCTCCCCTAGCTGTGGAGACTATCGATGGGAGACCCCTGAAGTCAGGAGGGGTGACACAAGCCACAGAGGAAGTGAAACTTCAAATCCCTGGGCACGAAGAGTTCATTTCGCTATACGTGTCAGATCTCTCGAACTTTGAGGTGATTCTGGGAATGCCCTGGCTAGCAAAGCATGAACCCAAAATAAGTTGGAAGGAGGCGGTGGTGTGGGTCACCTCACAGTATTGCCAGGAGAACTGTCAACCTGAAGGAATCAAGAACACCTTAGTGGGGGCAGTGCAAGAGATCGAGCAAGTGACCCTGCCGCCAAAGTATGAAGAATTCAAAGATGTGTTTGATGAAAAAGAGGCAGAGACTTTACCCCCCCCACCGCCCTTACGACTGTGCGATTGATCTAGTGCCAGGAGCCAGCATCCCATCAGGGAGAATCTACTCTCTCACAGAGAATGAGAGGGAGGCCCTGAAGGAATTCCTGGATAAAAACCTGAGGCGAGGATTCATACGCCCCTCACAATCCCCTGCTGGAGCGCCACTACTGTTTGTGAAAAAGAAGGGGGGGGACTCAGACCCTGTAACGACTATCGCACATTGAACCAGATCACCATCCCCAACAGCTACCCGCTGCCCCTGATCTCAGAGTTGCTGGACCGACTGCGCTCTGCAAAAATCTTCACGAAGTTGGATTTGAGAGGAGCGTACAATCTGATCAGAATGAAGGAGGGAGATGAATGGAAAACAGGATTCTTGACCGCTTACGGACAGTATGAATACCTGGTCATGCCGTTCGGGCTTTGTGGAAGTCCAGGAATTTTTCAAAAATTCATGAACGACGTGTTTAGAGACTTGTTGGACACGTATGTAATCTGTTACTTAGATGATATCCTGGTGTTCTCAAAGAACCAGGAAGACCACGACCAGCATGTGAAGACGGTGTTGAAGAGACTGAGAGAAAATCACCTGTATGCTAAATTAGAGAAATGTGATTTGACCTCAAGTCTCTAGACTTCCTTGGATATCGAATCTCAGCGGAAGGCGTGGAGATGGACCCAGGGAAAGTAAGCTGCATATTGGACTGGGGCCAACCTGTCACCAAAAAGGATGTACAATGGTTTTTGGGGTTTGCCAATTATTACAGAAAGTTCATTCCAGGGTTTTGCAAATTAACAGCTCCTCTGACTGACTGTTTAAGGGGGAAGAAGAAGTTTCAATGGACAGAGAATGCCACCGAGGCCTTTGAGGAGCTGAAGAGAAGGTTTGCTACTGAGCCCATTCTGCGCTTTGCTGATCCGAACCGCCCTTTCGTAGTGGAAGCAGATGCTTCAGATTTTGCCATCGGGGGGGTCCTGCTACACAGTTTGGGAGAAGGAGCTGCTGGCCATCAAGGACTCTTTTGAAAACTGGAGACAATACCTAGAGGGGACCTCTCATCGAATTGAAGTGCGCTCCGACCACAAGAATCTTGAAAGCCTCCAAACAGCCAGAAAGCTGAACCAGAGACAGATAAGATGGTCCCAGTTCTTCACTAGGTTTAACTTCCAGATTACTTACCATGCCCAAGCCAAAAACCAGAGAGCGGATGCCTTATCCAGACAGCCACAATACAAAGAAAGTGAATCCGAGGACCAGCCTCAGTACGTAATTCCGCCAGAGAAATTAACGTTGGGAGTATGCCAGCCTTCATGGGAAGAGGAACTCAAATCAATCCCGTGGCGTACCGACTGAAGCTGCCTGACACGTTTAAAATACATCCTGTGTTCCATCGATCCCTCTTAACGAAAGCCGCCCCTCCCAGTGAGTTACGGCCGGAGGAACCTCCCGGAGCTCCACTCATGGTAAATGAGCAGCTTGAGTTTGAAGTTGAGGAGATCTTAGATTCCAGGATCAGACGCCACAAGCTGCAGTACTTGATTCACTGGAAAGGCTATGGGGTGGCTGACAGATCATGGGAAGATGCAGCTGATGTGCATGCTCCAGAATTGGTAAAACTTTTCCATCAACGTTTTCCCCACCGTCCCAAGCCAGACAAGGGGAGGGGGGCACAGCCTGGGAGGGGGGATGGTGTCGGAAGGCAGAGCTGGGGTCCCAATCCCGGGGAGCTGGATCCCGGAGAGTTGGGAGAAAAGTATTCGGATGGATGGCAGAGGGAAGGGGGAGGAACTTCCCCCCTTTGGAGCGAAGACGAAACAGAGGAACTGCCAGTGATAAGGTCGCTTAGCAACGGGGAGCCTGAGCCCTCCCTGGACATTCTCACGCCTCCCCCTCTTTCAGGCTCAGAGCAAGAGGGGAAAGAGGGAGGGCTGCTCAGAGCCGAAAAGCGGGGAGGCAGTTTACCATCAGCCCCTCCCCTATCCCCCATCCTGGAATCGGAAACTTCAGAAGAGGAGGGGGTGATGCTTCCCCCCTCACCGCGCACACGCAGACAGCTGAAAAGACAGGAGAGAAGAGGGGGAAGGCGGGCAGTACCTGAGGGGCAGTTAAGGGGGAGCGAAAGATTGCGCGCCCGTTTGGCCCCTTCTTAAAGAACAGGCGGGAAGAAGTCCCTTGCTCTGTCAACTTTCTCCCAATGCCGCAGGACCTGTATCCCTGTATTGCTTCATGAGAAAACGCAGTCTTTGTTTGGACATTACCCTAATAAAACACGAATTAACTACAGCCGTTGGTCTGGTTCCTGAGTCACATCCTGGGCCTGACAGCGAATGGGCAGAAAAATGGCAAATGCAATTCAATATAAACAAGTGTAAAATTATGCATATTGGAGCAAAAAAAATCTTAATTTCACATATACGCTCATGGGGTCTGAACTGGCGGTGACCAACCAGGAGAGAGACCTCGGGGTTGTAGTGGACAGCACGATGAAAATGTCAACCCAGTGTGCGGCAGCTGTGAAAAAGGCAAATTCCATGCTAGCGATAATTAGGAAAGGTATTGAAAATAAAACAGCCGATATCATAATTCCGTTGTATAAATCTATGGTGCGGCCGCATTTGGAATACTGTGTACAGTTCTGGTCGCCTCATCTCAAAAAGGATATTCTAGAGTTGGAAAAGGTTCAGAAGAGGGCAACCAGAATGATCAAGGGGATGGAGCGACTCCCTTACGAGGAAAGGTTGCAGCATTTGGGGCTTTTTAGTTTAGAGAAAAGGCGGGTCAGAGGAGACATGATAGAAGTGTATAAAATTATGCATGGCCTTGAGAAAGTGGATAGAGAAAAGTTCTCCCTCTCTCATAATACTAGAACTCGTGGACATTCAAAGAAGCTGAATGTTGGAAGATTCAGGACAGACAAAAGGAAGTACTTCTTTACTCAGCGCATAGTTAAACTATGGAATTTGCTCCCACAAGATGCAGTAATGGCCACCAGCTTGGATGGCTTTAAAAGAAGATTAGACAAATTCATGGAGGACAGGGCTATCAATGGCTACTAGCTGTGATGGCTGTGCTCTGCCAGCCTAGTCAGAGGCAGCATGCTTCTGAAAACCAGTTGCCGGAAGCCTCAGGAGGGGAGAGTGTTCTTGCACTCGGGTCCTGCTTGCGGGCTTCCCCCAGGCACCTGGTTGGCCACTGTGAGAACAGGATGCTGGACTAGATGGGCCGCTGGCCTGATCCAGCAGGCTCTTCTTATGTTCTTATGTTCTTAAGTATATACATTTCAGTTTTTTTTCCTCTTGTGTGCAGGAGTCAGAGCTTGGGCAGTGTTTTGAAAACATTCCCAATACTTGCTTTTTGTAAAAGCAATGCTAATCCCATATGCCCAAAGTAAATCCCATTTAATTCAATAGGACTTACTTTGAGTAGACATGTTATGAATGTGCTGAAAATCAATGGGACTTTGGAGTGAATGTAAAAACGAATTATGTTTGTGTTCTAACTCTTTCTGTCTCCAGTCCAATTTTAAAGCAAGTAGGCAGGGCTTACTTAGGTATTACAGTTTTTATTCGGTAGGAAAGTAATACTGATTTTTTAAAAACTAATACTGATTTTTCTGCAATGACCAACTGGTTTGACAATAAACTATTATATGGGCTGTATGTATTTATACATCTGCTGTGTGTGCATGTGCGTGTATGGAGTCTTTCCAACACCCCTGTGAGGTAGGGTTGGAAACCAATACAGCTCACAACAAGAAATAAAGCCATTTAAAATCCAATGACCATAAAACAAGTATAAACAGTTGCAAAACAGCGTAAAGTGGCATAATTCGGAATTTTGGGTTGTGTGAATGAAGTTGCTTATCACTTGAGGTTGCAGTTCTGTCCCTGTTTGAGTAAGCCCCACTGAATATGCTGGGACTTGCTTCTGAATAAATAAACTTAGGATTGCACTGTAAATATCTTTACAGTTTGTGTAAATAATAAATATATTTGATAGTCATGCTTATATACATATTTCTTCATTTATCATATTTTTGGTTTTTGGTTAGGAATCCTGACTGGTTGTGAGATGCTTAGTTTTTTGCGTTACTCATAGGAATCTTGTTGTGGTTGGTATGGTATTACATTTAGGAAAGTGTTACTGCCTTCTGTGTTTTTTTTCCTATTTGCATTTCACTTATCTTTAACCTCACTCCGTTACAGCCATAGAAGCAACAGCAGCATATGCAAGATAATTAACTCCCATTAGTGATAAGAACAAGAATTTATAATTATTATTTCAATTAAAACAAGAGGCTTCTCAATACTTTGAAGAGGACCAGATATTTATTTTCTTTCTGAGCCCAGGACTGGGTCTTTCATGATGCCCAGGGAGCAGGAGAGTAGTCGATAAGACAGACATCCTGGCATTGGTAATCTAATTAGCAAGCTATGTGTGGGGTTGTTGCACACTTCCAGGCCCAGTTTCATTTTGAGTATGGAGGTGGAACCTGTGTAGATGTGGTTGAGAAATTTTGAGTTAAGCAAAGGTCTGCTTTTATAAAACCTAAGAAACATACAGATACTTTGAATGTCTGAGTGCCTGCACCAGAGGAATACTGGAGGAATTTGTAAAACTTGCTGCAACAGTATTTAGAACTGAGCATGTGGTGTGAAAGACTCCTTTTCCTAACATTTTGGCTTGTTTTTCTCCACCCACCACATCTCTGAAATATATTGTATATGTTATGGTTAACCGTGCTGCTGCCCTGACTTACTTTATGTTTGATGCTATTTTGTGTTTTTATTATGTTTTTATATTGATTGTGTATTTTTATTGTTTTTATTATATTTGTAAGCTGTGCTGAGCTCTGTTTTTAACAGCAAAAGGGCAGGATATAAATTCTCTTAATCAATCAATAAATACTCCATAGTGTTGGAAACTAGAGTCTAGGCATTTAAGGCTGAAAATGTTGCTAAAAAAAAAAGATTTCTCACATCTTTCCCCAGTTTTTGGTGGTAATTCCTAGGCACAAAAACAAAACAACTGGACAATCCAAATATTAATATGCAAATATTTGCATAATATGCAAATAATATGCAAATAATATGCATAATATGCAAATTAACCTGCCTGGATTTGTGGAACTGGAATATGGCAACCCTACCTTGATGTCACCTCCCTCCTGCCGATGTTGGTCAGCTGCATGCTTGTATATGGCTTTGGTTCTCTCCAGCTATTCTTTCAACAGCTGCTGCATGGCTTATATTTCCTGAACGAAATCTGTGGCTGAAGGAACTGAGAGGGTGGCCGCGGGGTACCCCTAGTTAGCAAAGAAGGGAGTTTCCTGGGTGGAAGAGAGAACAGAGTTGTTATAAGCAAGCTCAGCCAGTGAAATCAGGTTCAGCCAGTTGTCTTGCTGGTAGTTCACACAGCAGTACAGATATCGTTTCAGGGTTGCATTGGTGCATTCTGTCTGGCTGTCAGTCTGTGAATGACAGGCTGAGGAAAGGTGTAGTTCAAACTCCAGCAACTGGAGCAAGGCTCTTCAGAAATGTGTTGTAAATTGTGGGCCCCAGTCCAAGACAAGGCTGTCAGGCAATCCGTGCAATTTTTTGTCCAAAAAGCTAGACAGTCACTTTGGCTGATGGTAGTCCCACATGCAATGAAGGGGTGGGTGAGCTGGGAGGAGTTGATCTGACCTAGCTTTGCCCACCTGGATACTCAGTGCAACACCAGCACAGGCTGCAGGGATGGGGGGAGGGGTTGCTGTGGTCTACAGAACTTCCATCTCTGTCACCAGGAAACCAATCTGTCATGGAGTTAGCTGTGAGGGCCTGCACCTGGTGAAATACGTGCTGTGAGGCTAGTAAAACATCATAACCATGTGTACTGTGTGAGAGTGGCAAAGGTGGTCCACTTCTCTGCCACCATTGCATCCTCAAGTAGCCATCCAGTGGAGCTTTTCCGTATTGCCAGAGGTCTGTTGACATCAACTCCGGGAAATGGAGTTTTAGACCCTTCAGAGGCCCTCTGTGAATTGTTTGCAAGGCACTTTGAGGGTAAGGTTGCTCACCTCCATAGCAATCTTGATGCCCCACCTACATCTACTGTGAGGTGTCCAGCGCAACATCTGCTGCAACTTCTTGAGATTGGTTTCAGCTGATGTGGCCTGATGACATGGACAAGGTGTTTCCGATGATGTGGCCAGCAATGTGTCCTCTTGACCCTTGCCCTTCTTGACTTATTAAAGGTTACTGAGGGGGTATGACCGAGTGGATCCAGGATGTGGTCAATGCATTGCTGCGGGAGGGAGTGGTTCCAGCCACCCTGAAAAAGGCAGTGATCCAACCACTCTTGAAAAAGCCCACCCTAGACCCATTGGTTTATGTCAACTACTGTCCTGTCACAAATACTCCCTTTTTAGGGAAAGTGATTGAGAGGGTTGTGGCACAGCAATTACAAGTACTCTTGGATAAAACAGATTATCTTGACACATTCCATTCTGGGTTCAGCCCTCGTTATGGGACTGAATCAGTCTTGGTCATCCTGATGGATGACGTCTATTGGAAGAAGGACAGGGGGAGTGTGATCCTGTTACTCTTACTTGTCTTCTCGGTGGTTTTTGATACTATTGACCATGGTATCCTCCTGGGCTGACTTAGTGAGATGGATATCAGAGGCATTGTTTTACAGTGGTTCTGATCCTATGTCCAGGGTTGTTTTGAGAGAATAGCATTGGGTGATTGTCTTTCGGGGCCCTGGCAGCTGTCCTGAAGTCCTTATAAGCCCTTGGGAGTGGTCATCAGGAGTTTTGGGATGAGATGTCAGCAGCAGAGATGTCAGCTCTATTTCTCTGTAACATCTGAATTGGAAGAGGCCATGCAAGCCCTGGACTGGTGCCTGGACTCGGTGGTGGGCTGGATGAGGTCCAATAAACTGAGTCTGAATCCTAGCAAGATGAAGGCGTTGTGGATTGGTGGTTCCTGAGTTCTGATAATTGGTCAGTTGCCTGCTTTGGATGGGGTCGTACTCCCTCTGAAAGAGCAGGTTTGTAGTCTGGGGATGCTCCTGGATCCATCTTTGTCACTAAAGGCCCAGGTGACTTCCGTGGCTAAGAGGGTCTTTTATCAGCTTCGGTTGATAAGATAGCTGCAGCCATTTCTGGACCAGCATAGACTGACCACTGTCGTCCGTGCATTGGTTACCTCCAGGCTGGATTATGTAATGTGCTCTATGTGGGGCTGCCCTTGAGGTTGGTCCAGAAACTGCAGCTGGTGCAAAATGTGATGACGCAACTGCTCACTGGCACAGAGTATCGCCAGCATGTCACCCGGCTGCTGAAAGAATTGCACTGGCTGCCTACTACCTACCAGGCTAACATCAAGGATACCTGAAAGATCGTTTTATCCCTTATATACCCATTCAATCACTATGGTCTGCAGGTGAGGGCCTCCTGCAGATACCATCTTGTCAGGAGGTCCATTCTGCACAACATAGGAAGTGGACTTTTAGCATTGTGGCACCTACCCTTTGGAATTCTCTTTCCTTATATAATAGACAAACACCATCTCTGCTATCTTTTTGGCACCTACTGAAGACCTTCCTCTTTCAACAAGCCTTTTAAATAGAGACCTTATCCCAGTCTGTGTTGGAACAGATTTTTAAGGTGTTTTCAAAGCTTTTTTAAAAAAATGTTTTTAAAGATGTTTTGTTTTAATATATTTTAAAGTCTGTTTTTATGATGTTTTAGAATGTTCTTAGTGTTTTTATTTGTCACCTTGGGCTTCTATTGGGAGAAAGGGTGGGATATAAATTTAATAAATAAATAATATATAAATAAATAATAAGAGGTGCTATATATTATGGATTAATTTTGCCTCAAAAGATTGGCATGGTGTTGCTTTAGAAAGACAGCATAAGATTTCAGTTTATTAAAGTTATCAAGTAATTCTAAATTCTAACTCGAAGGATTGACATAAATTCTAGGATTTTTTTTAAGCCACTGTGGATTCAGTACTGAAATACACTGAGAATTCATTATGATTTTCATAAACAATTGATGTACAAAGCCTGATCCTGAGAAAGTCACAAGTTGGTTGCAACTAACTAATCTCATTGATTTCAATGCTACAAGCAAGAATAACTTTCTCTGGTTTAGGGCTACAGCAGAATCTAGCAGAAAAGAAGACCACTTATATACACACACTGGCCCCAGTCCAGGGCTTCACAGATGTATCCCAAGTTAGGGATTCTAAATAACACCAGTCAGCATTTAACAGAGGATAAAGGGCGATGGGGTAACTAGAACTGTTCAGCTCCCCATCCAAAACAGTTGATCAAAGTCTCTCATCAGAAATACACATGCAGAGCCCTGACTGATGGATCTAGCACACAATATGCACATGCACTAGTCACCATCCAACTTGGGATACATGCAGAAGCCAACTTCTACTCATGTATTTTCACTAACTAGATAGAGTGAAGGAGCATGACAACAGATTAGTATGATCAACATGTAATTATCCAGACACTGGAGTGCCATAGTTAAAAAAGAAGTTTTGGTTTTTGCACAAAATTTCTGCATCATTGCAGTTGTGATATTTTACCAATATTATTTTTCAACCATTCTATGAAGAATGTGTTGTGATTTTTCCTTCACACCATAACAATTTGCAGGCAACTAATCCTCTTAGGACCATCCTCACTACTGCCCACTTTCAGTTAAGACCTTGCCCATTATCTCTTCATCAGTTAACACGAAGTATGGTTAAAGAAGTGATTGTTTAAATATCTGTTTGAAAATGTTGAGTAATGGAGCATTTTGAGTTCCTGAGGTCTTCCATTTGGTTCCATGAGTCAAAGAAATTGTGCTGGCTGCTGTGTGGTACTTTAGGTGAAGGCTACACACATTTATAGTCATTAGGCAGCTTCTCAGAAACAAAGCGGGCTTCAGTTAAATCATTTCTCTACACAAGTTGGTTTACCAACGAGTCATGTGACTTATTCAACTATTCACCTATGAAAAGAAGTGAGAACACTTTTTTGGTGAGTCTCCCCTGACCAAGGGGAGTCTGAGTGGGTACATCAGCAATATAGTAACTTTTTCAGACAGAGGTTAAAAAAAAAAGTTCTGATGACTATCACAGCTTGGTCAAATTGGGGAAACTGTCTGTAAGCCTTGGTAAAAGAAAGGATGTAGTAAGCCTCCCACAGTTATCTCTTCTAGCCAAGCAATCAGCACTTTCTTATGTTACCAATACAAGTCGGGAGCCAATGGCTGAGAAGACATTCTACTGCAACAACTCTCAACCAAAAGTAATCTAAATGGAGCCACTGTCTAGAACTCCCAGAAGGCTGCAGTATGTCAAAACTGGCCTTAGTAATTCATGTCACACTGTTAGGGGGAAACACATGTAACCACATTTGTATTATTCTCTGGTAGAAACCAGATTGTTCCTAACCCTAATGTCTTAAGTAAGGGACATTTCATGAATATTTCGCCTCTCCTTGCCTGATAAAGAGACCCAATCAGCTGCTAATGCTGTTTACTCATCTTTCAACACCTCCATTCTCTTACCATTTGTGCCCCCAGCAGCTGCTTTTCTCTGAGCAAATGGACAGAGCACAGATTCTTTTCCTCACCTTACTCATCTCAACCTGCTACCTCTTCAGAGAAATATGGAACTGCACAGTTGTTCTGGAGAAGAATCCTCCATAGCAAACATCCTTAAAAGACAAAAAACAATACAGTGCATAAGATATGGCACGTTCAAGGGAGAGGAGGGATCAATATGAAATGGGCCAGAGGAACTTGTGAAGCAAACAATAGAGAAAAATGGTTAATTAATAAAGTGCAATGGGACTTTTAATCTCCGCTCCCTTCACACACCCCTAAATCTGTTCTAGGGGTTCCTCCAACCCTCCAGAGCAGATTTGGGGAGGGAGCAGGGCATGTTCAGAGGGAGGAGAGGGGAGAAGTCTCATTGCACAAGCGGAAATCCTTGTACTGATGAGACATGTTGGTTGAATACTGCCCATAAATTTACATATTTCATATGACTGGTATTTCATTCCAACATTTGATATTTGACAGTATTTCATACTTGTACTGGATGACATGGGTTGTATTTCGTGATTGACAGTATACAGTGGTATTTAGTATTTGACTGTATCTGTTTGTTGACATGAAATTATTTTTTGTAACTGACCATACTTGTTAATTGTAAAGATTTCATATTTCATGCCTGCCAAAAGAATCAATAGCTTCCAGAAAATTACAAGGACTTTAATTTTGAAATAAAATTTCACAATCAAAATGTAAAAATGTATTTTGAATTTGAAATGTTCCATCCAAACTTTTAGTGGCAAAATTTGAAGTTTTGTCTAATTTTATATATGTATAATTATTGTGTTGGTTACTTGTTCAGTATTTTATTGTTTCATAATTTTATGATGTCTTAATTATTTGATTGTACACTACCATATTTTTCTTTGAGCTGGCAGTTTTTAAATACTCAAATAAATAAACAATTCAGATATTATTTCAGCTCTACAATGCAGTTGCTCGCCTGACTATTTCAAGCCACACCTACATACCTGGTGACTTTCCTCATACAGCTTATCATATGCTAGTTGGAGATAAGAGCATGGGGTGAAGATCTCAAGTGAGAGTCACTTTGCCATACCCTAAAAGTTGGACACATGCCAAGAAAACAGACCTAAAGTGCAGTATTGCAAAATACGCAAATTTTTAGTCTCATACCTTTTAACTGTCTCTTTATGCCAATCTCCAGTTTGCACAATATTTGTCTTGTCATATTGGTACTGGTGAATGTTGCTACAATAGTGTTGTACTGAAGTTTTAGATAATGCAGTACCATTTTAGCCACACGAGCTAAACTAGATCAATATCTAAATAGCTTTTAGGAACATGTCAATATTAGCAAATTCAGATAGTAATTAATAAAATTATTAGTATAAATTAAATTGCTGAGTCACCTTTCTCAAAAACTACCCAATGCAGCTTACATTAGATAACTTCAGACAAATGTTAACAACCATCTGCCATTGCAGCAACAAGCAAAGCTACTATTTATAGTCAAAATGTGTTTGCAACAAATTTACCTAGAATTACCTATATGAACAATGAAATTGGTATAGGTATAGGGAATTTTAGAGGACAGCTGAAAATGAATATTGTTGGCAGATAAAGGTTTCTTTGTGTAAGCTTTTCTGTAAGCATTCTGGCTAGGAGTTTCGGGTGGGGAAAACTGTTACCAATGAGCACATACATACATCTACACACACATTTAGTAACATTGGATTTTTTTCCTCACAGAAAAGCAGAGTACTGTATAAGCATTTTAAAATGAAACAAAAAAACAGACGCAATTTCAAGACAAGTATACTGATAACATCTTTAAAAGACTATTTTATTTCTCATTTCCTGTTTTCTGGCTATCGGTCAGGAGCAATACCATGACAATGAAACATTTGCTTTTACTTCTCAAGGTCACATGCTATCACGGTTTGGAAATTAAAATATGAGTTGGCCTGAGTGAGTCAATGTGATGGCATAAATTATATTTTCAGCACCATATACAAACAGCAACAAAGAAGACCACAGACTTCTCTCATCGAACAGCTGGCTATCACTTCTGCCTTCCAGGGGCAATATTTTTAACCAGATAAATGCAGGCCAAAAAACCCATATATTTTCAGATCATGGGTGCTGACTTCTTTCTGTCATGTCATTTAGATGGTAAGCTGGAGGGCAAGGACCATTTTACTACTTTTGTTTTAGTAACTACTTCCCCCCCCCTTTTTTTTTTAAATAGGAAGCATAGGAACATCGGAAGCTGCCTTATACTGAGTCAGACCATTGGTCCATCAGCTCAGTAATGCAGTGGCTCTCTGGGGTTTCAGGCAGGCCTCTCTCCCAGCCCTACCTTCAGATGCTATGAACTGAGCTTGAAGCCTTCTGCATGCAAAGCGGGTGCTCTCCCCTCCTGAATCACAACTCTCCCCCCGTGGTCTAAAAGAATGATTGTAAGGTGATATTGTTGGGTATTTTCACCTGCTCTGGGCAAAGCAATGATAATTGCAATGATCAATATATGCCATTTTGAGCACTAGAAAGATAGCTAACAATTCTTAAAAGAATAAATAAATAAGGTGTTAACTGAAAACTTGTTGCTTATTGCCAAATATATATAAATACTGCTACTGTAATTCTTTATAAGAGTTTACTATACTTTTATATGTCAAAGCTCTTTATTCAGGGTGTCTGAAGAGACTTACACAGCAAAAGACTTACACTAGTGAGATAAATAACATAAAACTCTCACTAATCAAATAACAGTAATTTTTCTTACTGATATGTACATAAATATATAAGGATTTTACATAAATGATACAAAAAGAAAACAGCATACTGTCCTCCCAAAGTTCTGTCTGTCACCATAGAACTTCCCCACTTGGTCGCTATTAAGAAAAGCTGCCCTCTCTGAAACTTGGTCTTGCTGCTGACCACAGAAGGAAAATTGTCTCTGCTCATTTGCCTCAGTCCTACTGTAGTCTTCTCAAAATGGCCACCAGTACCAATAACTCAGGTAAATTATATTTATGGGCCTTCTGTAACGTAACATAATATAAAGAGACAAGGACCATATAGTTTTGAGAACTTCATCACTCATTTTAAATTTTAAAGGTAAACCACACTACTAACTTGTTCTTAAGGGTTCAGGGCCCTACAGAGAGAAGGAGCCAAGCATCACCCTAACTGCACTGTGGTAAGTAATTTCCCTTTCTTACAATAGGCTAACTGCTTCACCTGTCTTACAGAGCATGTGTAGCAATATCCTCCCTCTGGAATTCTTAAAGGAGAATACAGTAATACATCAGTTAACAAAGTAGATGCTTTCCTGGACATGACTTCTTTAACAGAAACTTTACCAGAGGTAGGAATAACATGGAAAGAATAGGGATAGGGTCCTACACCCGCTCATAGATGGTGGGGGCAGCTTCAACAGGGGCTTTAAAGATGCCTACCAGCACCCTCCCCCTCCTCTGAATCCTATTGTATCTTTCCTCCCCAGCCCTGGGAGAAAGCAAGAGATCTCTTCTAATGCAAAGCAAACACACAGGCTTGTCAGTTTCACCCTAGCAAAGCAAAGGCAGGGGCTTATCAGTTTATTGATAGCAAAGCAAAGACACAGGCTGGTCAGTCGCACCTTAAAGCAAAGGCATAGACTTGAAAGTTTATCCATAGCAACGTCAACATCACCCAAGATGGCAGCAGGGATGTGTTGACGCTCATGCCACCATCTTGGGTGATGGTAGGCATGCACACTGATGCAGTGAAGCAAAAGGTGGCACGACTGGATGTACTAAACTGTGTGCATGCGGGGGGGGGCACAAAGGTCTGGTGACAGCCCTGGCTCTGTAAGGGTTAATGGACACCATTAGCAAAGAAGGATTCAGCACGTAGACCAGAAGGAGGCGCAAGCGCAGAGGATTGTTCTAGGAATGGAAAATTACCAGCTATACAGTTATGTGTTGTGCAACACACTCACCAATGTATCTTTTCTGTTGTCTGTAACCCAATAAAAGAGCTGTGCCTCAACTGTCAGGAGACACAGTTTGGAGGACAAATTCCCCTGTGTCTCTGCTAGCAATAAAAGTCATCTGATGAACCGAACTTGGGCCTGAGACTCAAATTCTTACCTTAACATTTGGCACCCGAACAGGGACATAAGGTCAAGGGTATTCCATCCTACAGCGGAGTTCTCGGTCAGGGATATTTCCCCTGCACCTTCCTTGGGCCGCGCGGTTCCCTGGATCGCTTCACTACTCTGCAGGGAGCGCGCCTTCAGCAGTTGCTGATGCCCGGCTGGGCTAGGGAGGAGGCCGGGGAGCGACGCGGAACCAACGGAGGCCTTCCAGAAGTTCGGTCCAGATCACTTTAAACCAGTACCGGAGCTGTTCACCGTCAGGCGAGTATTAAGGGATCCCTTTCTGTTCTGTCCTGTTTCTGCCTGCCAGCCGATCCCAGTGGATCGAAGGGGGGTCTGATCAACCTCCATTTCTATTTCTCTGTCGGGAGGTTTGGGAAGGGGGGTTTCTTGTCATGTGCTTGGTGAGTGTGTGACTGACCGCTCGATTTCCACGTCTGGCCGTTGGAGGTACTAGTCCTGGGATGCCTTTGGGTGTCTTGAAAGTCCGGGGGACGTGGGCAGCGGAGCATGCCTGTAACCTTTACCTCAGCAAGTCGCTTCCCCCAATTCCTATAGGCGACTTGTGTTCTGTGCCCCCTCCCTTCTCTGTGTGCTATCCACTATCCTGAATTGATTAGGTTAGGAAGGAGTTAGGTCAGGATGGGGGGAGGCTCTTCAACCCCTTTGGCTCTCATGGTCAAACACTTTCCTGAAGTCTTTGATACCAGTATCTGCAATGTGCAGACCATGAAGACTAAATGTTCCTGGGACTGGCCTAGACTTGGGCCCTTAGTAGACTGGCCAGCAGAGGGCACTTTCATCATTTCCCGCCTCTGGAATGTAGTTACAGTAGAAGGCAATCCCGGATGCCCTGAAGATATTCCTTATGTGAAAGGATGGAGGAAAGTGGCAAGTAATCCGCCACCTTGGGCAAAGAAGTGGGTGGAGAACGCCGCCACGATTATGTTAACTCAGGTCAAGAAGACTTCTAAGACAGGCCGCGAAATAAGCCAGAAGGCCAAGATGCAGCCTGATCTTGATTATACTGTCACCTGGAAACAGAAGGCTGCCTCAGAAGGCCAGGCCGAGAAACCAGAAAAACCTGTTCTAGAAAATCAACCTGAAAAATTACCCCCACCATATGTGTGTCCTTGCCCACCTTCGGCACCGTTAACTCCGTTACCCCTTATAACTGAGACGCCAGAAAAATCCTTGTACCAGCCCTTACCCAGAGAAGAAAGCCAAGAAGCCCCTTAGAGGAGGGCATTGAGAATCTCCGAAGGTCCGTTCGGCTAATAGAAAAGGAACTAGGGAAACCCAATCCCGAGAGTATTCATGAAAGAAATTCCGAAAGCTCTAGAATCCTGCCTGTTCGTACGGTCCCAGCTATGATCCCCGCCCCAGACCCAATTGATCCCGGCAAAGTAGCCTATAAATCAGTCAATACTTTCACGTGTGTGCCATTTAGTTCCTCCGATTTGCTTAACTGGAAAAATCATGGACCATCATATGAGGAGGAACCGGAGAAATTTGTGGACATGGTTGAAGGCATAGTGTCAGCCCAGAACCCCACCTGGTCTGATATACAACAGTTACAGGGATATTTGATGACTACTGAGCAAAGAATGCAAATTCAGGTCAACTTAGAAGAGGCTGCAGGCAAGATTGCCAGGCAGGAAGGAGCGAGAGATGAAGATCGAACAATGTATATAGCCAGATATGCTCCGACTGTGAACCCTCGATGGGACCTTTCTAGTGGAGCAGACCGCACCGCTATGCGTCAGTATCAACAAGCCTTTGTGGAGGCAGTGAAGAAAGGGCGAAAGGGAATGATGAACATGCAAAAGATCCACGATGTAGTCCAGGAAAAGGATGAAAGCCCTGGGGCTTTTCTTGAACGACTTTTTAAGGCATACCGGAGATACACCCCCATTGACCCTGAGGATGAAAGGAACCGACAGACAGTGGCACTGGCCTTCGTGTCCCAATCAGCACCAGACATCAGAAAGAAGTTACAGAAGGCCGAGGGCTTCGAAGGAATGCCCCTCAGCCAGTTGAAGGTTCTAGCAGATAAAGTATTTCTCAATCAAGATGTGGAAGAGAAACGGGAACAAGTAAAACGGATGAAGGAAAAGGCTAATCTTCTTGCAGCTGTCCTGAGGCCCCAGGAGTCACGGGAACAATTCCCACACCCTCGTCCATCTTTAGGATGTAATCAATGTGCATATTGTAAAAAGGAAGGCCATTGGAAAAACGAATGTTCAGAAAGACCCCGGGAACAGTGGAGAAGTTATGGCCGAGGCATTAGACCCGGCAGGGGCTGAGGTCAGGAAAGGGGACGAGGAGGGCTCAACCATCAGGCATTATCGTCTTCCCAGATGCAGCAGCCTGCTCGGACCATGACTGCAGAGGACTATTATACAGAAGACTGAGGATGCCTACGGGGCATTCTGCCTCCCGACCCCGTACTGGAAATCACTGTGGGAGGCAGGAAAATCAAGGGCCTTTTGGACTCCCGAGCTCAGCGTTCGGTCCTCAACGTGCTGCCTGCTGAGTTGTCCATTAAAAAGAAAACCTGTATACCTGTCATAGGGGCGGGAGGACGAATTCTTCAACCCCTCAGTTGAACTAGTGTATAAACAGCATCACAGTCAATCAGAGATGCTCCTCTGGTTTCTATAAATTAATTTATAAATTGTGGATGGTAGTAAAGCATTTTACTTCCCCAATGAAAATTCTTTCTGGACATTATCGTCTTTGTTACTGTAATTAGGAGCCCCCCCAATTTCACGCATTCTCTGTTTTGGGACAGATCTTGTACAAATGAATAAGTCCTTCATCACAGTGAAATCACCTCGCTTTTGTCAGTTATCCCTGTAAGGTAACAGAGCTTAAGAATAAGCTTTGCTGGATCTGTCATGACACCCCAGACCCTTAAATTGCACCTCAGGAAAATGTGCGCTGAAACAAAGACTAAATGGATCCAGATGCTGCCGGTGGCTTTGTTACACATGAGATGTACACCTGGAGCTAATGGTCTCACCCCATATGAACTGGTTTACGGGAGGCCACCACCTTTGCCTGTGGCAGTGGATACCCTGGCACTAAGGGGGGAAATAAACCTGAAGCGCATTTTAAGAGAGTTAAACCGAACCGTTCTAGAGATAGGTCAATACACAGAACAGAGCCCCTTGGGACTCACCACCCCTGTTCACGGATTCCGTCCTGGAGATACAGTATGGGTCAAAAGTTACAAGGAAGATGCATTGGGAAAAGTTTGGGAAGGGCCTTTTATTGTCTTATTAACTACCCCTACTGCCTTAAAGGTTGAAGGGAACCCTACCTGGATCCACTGGAGTCGCGCTAAAATAGTCTCTCCGGAAGGATGGACGATTGCCAACCAGAGAGGCCTGAAGATGACCCTGAGAAGGGATGCCACCACACGGGACGCGACGGGAGAAGCCTCCTCGGGACCGGCAACCGAGAGAGCGAAATAGCTGGGGGCGCTGCATCCCCTACCGTCCTGGATAGAGTATTGGGACACCGCCCGAAGATTCAGATTTGCCCAACTTCAACTAGAATGCCCTGTTGTAAACTATCTTATTTGATTATACTGTTCCAGTTTGGGGTTATTCTAATGCTGCTGTTGTTTCCTCCCCACTGTGTAACGGCTACCCATCCATCCTGCAGGATTTGTATTAAGACTGTTAGGAACCATAACAATATCCAGGACACTCTAGTTTATCAGAGTAAATTCAGTTGTAAAGAGACAGCTGTCACATGCCAGTTTCGTAATGTTAGTTACTCAGCCTGTATTCAGGGAAACCAGACAACTTGTTATGACCCCAAAGAAAGTCCTGACCAATGGTGGCTTCAGGTGAGGGAAAGCACGCAGAGTGGACGAGTACTGTTCCAGACCAGATTAGCAACCCCTAATACTACAGCATGGGTTAAAATCGAACCTTGTGAGATTTCAAAATGGCCTGACCAATGTGGAAATCATGATTGGGAAAAGTCTTATACGTGGGATGATAAATACATTTGTCCTGAAAAGGGTATCAGTACTGAATGTACAAATCAGTGTCCTTATTGGAACTGTGTAGGCTGGGCCACTTGGCAAACTACTGGGATAAGTGCTCACCTTTCCAAAGTCACAGTACAAAGTGACTGCGGGCCTCAGAAATGTAATTACGTAAATTTTACTATTAATAATCCACAGGCCTTTTTGAGTAAATTTGGGCAACACTTTGGGTTACGCATTCATGGAACAGGCAGAGATCCGTTAGGATTGTTCTATCTGAAACTTGTTCAACTAACAGAGACAGGCCATACCTTGCAGCAAACCTTCTTCTCTGATTTCTGGGAGGAGATGAATACTTCTTTCCAGGTACCTGAAGTGGCCAGAAATTTGTTTATTACTTTTGCAGAAACTGTGGCCACCGTTTTGAACGTCAGTAATTGTTATGTTTGTGGGGGGACTCAGATTGGAGATCACTGGCCCTGGGAAGCTGCCGAATTGAATGTTAGTCAGCTTTACAATACCACCAATATCACAAACCCCCATAGTCAATGGATGTTGAAGGCTACTCTTGTTGGTCATTGGTGTGTACAAAGGATCTCACCCGGTGCCCCACAGATAGGTCAGATGCCTTGTGAAACCATGACCATTTTGAATCAGTCTGCAATTAGTTATTGGCCCAATGCCTCTGTGATTCCAGTTAATCTGTTGTGGACAGCAGAGTTAAAGTTAAGATTAAATTTGTCAGTTATTAATAATAAGTCTTGGAAAGCGTTACCAGGGTTTTACTGGGTTTGTGGGAAATATGCTTATTCAGAGTTACCCGAACCCTGGGAGGGAACTTGTACTTTAGGAGAGGTCAGACCATCCTTCTTTCTCATTCCCCTCAGTGCAGGAATTCGGTTAGGACATCCTTTGTATGGTAGGAAAAAGAGGATGACAGTTAAGATTGGTGACTGGAAGGATGATGAGTGGCCCCCTGAAAGGATAGTTCAGTACTATGGACCTGCAACCTGGGCCCAGGATGGGTTATATGGATATAGAACCCCAATCTACATGTTAAATAGAATAATTCGGTTACAGGCAGTGCTTGAACTTATAACAAATGAAACTGCGAGGGCTTTGACTGCTCTGTCTAAAACACAAACCCAACTTAGAAATGCTGTGTACCAAAATAGACTCGCCCTTGACTACCTGTTGGCAACGGAAGGAGGGGTTTGTGGGAAGTTCAATTTGACTAATTGTTGCTTACATATTGATGACAATGGAAAAGTAATAGAAGATATAACAGATAAAATAATTAAGCTTGCACATGTGCCGGTACAAACATGGAAAGGATTTGAGTGGGCAGAAGGGCTGGGTCCGTGGTTCCAATGGATAGGAGGGATACGAGGTATTATTGGAACATTAATTGTAGGAATTCTGATGTGTGTCTTGTTACCCTGTATTCTACCTCTGATAATGCGAGGGTTAAGGAACATGATGGAGAGCATAGCGGACAGAAGAACAGCAGTGCAGCTAATGGCGTTGTATGAATATAGGTCCATACCTACCTGTAAGAATGATACTCCCCAAACCTCTTAGCGAGGTCAGTGAAGTATCAAAGGGGGGATTGTAAGGGTTAATGGACGCCATTAGCAAAGAAGGATTCAGCACGTAGACCAGAAGGAGACGCAAGCGCAGAGGATTGTTCTAGGAATGGAAAATTACCAGCTATACAGTTATGTGTTGTGCAACACACTCACCAATGTATCTTTTCTGTTGTCTGTAACCCAATAAAAGAGCTGTGCCTCAACTGTCAGGAGACACAGTTTGGAGGACAAATTCCCCTGTGTCTCTGCTAGCAATAAAAGTCATCTGATGAACCGAACTTGGACCTGAGACTCAAATTCTTACCTTAACCGCTCTGCCTGTCATTGGCTCTGACTCTGCATAACTTTGGCCTCCCTGCTTTCCACCCTACCAATCTCAACGGGCACCAACAACCACTGGGTATTAATGAAAAACACATTTTCTCTGGGTCACTTTTCCTCCCTGCCTCCACCCCTGCTTTATATCCAGCCAGTGAGCATGTGTTTAGAAAACATACATATGTCTCATTTGGTGCTTTGGGCTTTAGTTCAATTACGGTTTAATAATAATTGCTTTTTACCTTTATTTATTTTTGTTTCATTTAAAAATGTCTAAACTACCCACCATCCAGGTAATTCAAAAATACAGTAAAAGCAAAACATAGCCCATTATAAAACAAATACTAAAAACCAAGCTAAAAGCCAAGTGTAGCCCCTTTAAAATGCCTGAGCAAACAAGAAGGCCTGAACAGTTTTAATACCCTGTTTTAATATCATTGTCTGCTGCTGTACTGTTTTTCTATTGTTTTTCTATTGTACTATTGTATTTTATCTTATTGTGTTTTAACTGCTGTACGTCGCCTAGAGTGGCCATTGGCCAGATAGGCGACACAGAAATTAAATTTATTATTATTTATTATTAACCTGGCAGTGAAAATATTGTAGTGTTGATGCCTATTGAGCCCCTCTAGGGTGGGTATTTCAAAATCAGGATACCATCACAGAAAAATCCTTCTCCTTTGTGCAAGTATAACACACTTCAGCAAGTATTGCATCCAGAGAAAGACCTCACTTGACAATCCTAACGATCTTAAAAGTCAACTTGTCATGGTTATCTTTCTAGTAAACAAAGGAGGTAATACCAAAAAGATTTAAGATTGTTATCTTACATGTTCCACCTGATCAACCTCTTTATCATTGTTCTAATTAACATTCCTTCCTATCCCCTTACAGAAGGCTGTTGTATCTGTAATCATTGTCATCAGGTTAAAATAAAGTGTCATCTTTGTTTGTCTTGTTCCAAATGTCATAAAATGATATATTTCCTGTACACGTAGCCATGATTTCCAGTTAAACTTATGAAGCAGCGAAATGGTATCACTTCTTTATTTTATCTTTGAACATCTTGTTTTAAATTATCTTGTTTCCAGTTGAAGTTACAAACCATTAGCTTCTTATAAGATGAATTGAAGGTCAACATGAACCCAATAACCCAGTTAAGGTAGTTAGGATTTTCTATCCTGTATCAGACATTTATAAAGGACTGAAAACACCATTTCAGACCACTTCCTATTCTGAAGAGAGTTCATACAGATAGTTGTATGGCAGGGAGATGAGGTTGCTGATTGCTCATTCCAAGCTACAGACTTCCATACTTGATCAGACACTACTCTAGGGGATCTCTGGATCTCAAGGTATTTCCAGATGGCCTGTTTATTAAGCATTTGTTTGCAGGGGGGCTGAACGATGTCTATTTATTCAGCATTCATCCTGAATTGTTTGTAGGGAGGGTAGATGGCATTGTGGTAAAACAAGGGTTATCCTACACTCTCCAGTGCATTTTCCTGTTTTCCTCACCATGAAAAGTCTGATCTTTTGGGGGATGTTTGTTTGCTGTGCAAGACCTCCCAATCAACTGTCATTGCACAACCTGAATTTGCCAGGATGTGATTCAATCAACAAATCAACCTTGAGCTTGTCTGGAGGTTCTAGCAGGGGAGTGGAGCTATTGTGTACCCTTGACCGAAGAACAGTACACACCTATCTGGGATGGTCGTCCCCTTCCACCTTGCGTGCAGCTTTGGGAGGGACTCACATGGAGCAGGGAGGGAGGGAGGGGACATCTGCCTAGCCAGCCAGATCAGCCTAATCAACCTGGAAAATCAATGGGATGACAGATGTCACAGCCAGATTGCCCTCACATCCAACTTGAAAATAGTAGCAACAGCCTAGAAACACCTTCAGGGGACTTGTATCCAACATAGCCAACATTTTGAAAACAAACTGTTCATAGAAGTCACACCAAAAAGAGTCATCATGAACAGAGGGAGAAACTGACCAACAGAGAAAATGGCAGTGATGTGCATTCATCCTCAGACAGCCCCAGAGACTGAGGAATGTCAATATGGGGCATATTGAAGTACCTTGGAGACAATGAACAATCCTCTTCCAGCATGTAAGAAAATTTAAGAAAATGCATGTAAGAAAATGTGTCCTGTCAGTTAACAACTCACATAACAATATGACTGATACTCTGCCACAAATCAGGTGAAAGTGGGAGAAACCACACTATTCCACCACAACCACCACCTTAAAAAGTCTTGATTGATCCAAATTTTCCATCTTTTCTACCCATTGGTTCCAGCCCAGCCCTCTGGGACAACAGAGATCATCTTCTGCATGACATTCCTTCAGATAGGAGAGAGAGAAGGAGAAAGATTTTTCCTCTGTTCTTGTTGTATTGTATTTGCATTGTTTTTGTTGCATTGTATTTTTACTGTATATTTTTTACTGGTTACTTCTTATGTAATTTTTTTTGTAATATGTTTTATAATGTTTAGTTCACCACTTTGGGGGCCTTTTGGCCAAAATGTGATATACTACTATAAACTATAATAATAAGAACATAAGAACGTAAGAAGAGCCTGCTGGATCAGGCCAGTGGCCCATCTAGTCCAGCATCCTGTTCTCACAGTGGCCAACCAGGTGCCTGGGGGAAGCCCGCAAGCAGGACCCAAGTGCAAGAACACTCTCCCCTCCTGAGGCTTCCGGCAACTGGTTTTCAGAAGCATGCTGCCTCTAGGGTGGCACAGCACAGCCATCATGGCTAGTAGCCATTGATAGCCCTGTCCTCCATAAATTTGTCTAATCTTCTTTTAAAGCCATCCAAGCTGGTGGCCATTACTGCATCTTGTGGGAGCAAATTCCATAGTTTAACTATGCGCTGAGTAAAGAAGTACTTCCTTTTGTCTGTCCTGAATCTTCCAACATTCAGCTTCTTTGAATGTCCACGAGTTCTAGTATTATGAGAGAGGTAGAAGAACTTTTCTCTATCCACTTTCTCAAGGCCATGCATAATTTTATACACTTCTATCATGTCTCCTCTGACCCGCCTTTTCTCTAAACTAAAAAGCCCCAAATGCTGCAACCTTTCCTCGTAAGGGAGTCGCTCCATCCCCTTGATCATTCTGGTTGCCCTCTTCTGAACCTTTTCCAACTCTATAATATCCTTTTTGAGATGAGGCGACCAGAACTGTACACAGTATTCCAAATGCGGCCGCACCATAGATTTATACAACGGCATTATGATATCGGCTGTTTTATTTTCAATACCTTTCCTAATTATCGCTAGCATGGAATTTGCCTTTTTCACAGCTGCCGCACACTGGGTCGACATTTTCATCGTGCTGTCCACTACAACCCCGAGGTCTCTCTCCTGGTCGGTCACCGCCAGTTCAGACCCCATGAGCGTATATGTGAAATTCAGATTTTTTGCTCCAATATGCATAATTTTACACTTGTTTATATTGAATTGCATTTGCCATTTTTCCGCCCATTCACTCAGTTTGGAGAGGTCTTTTTGGAGCTCTTCGCAATCCCTTTTTGTTTTAACAACCCTGAACAATTTAGTGTCGTCAGCAAACTTGGCCACTTCACTGCTCACTCCTAATTCTAGGTCATTAATGAACAAGTTGAAAAGTACAGGTCCCAATACCGATCCTTGAGGGACTCCACTTTCTACAGCCCTCCAGTGGGAGAACTGTCCGTTTATTCCTACTCTCTGCTTTCTGCTTCTTAACCAATTCCTTATCCACAAGAGGACCTCTCCTCTTATTCCATGACTGCTAAGCTTCCTCAGAAGCCTTTGGTGAGGTACCTTGTCAAACGCTTTTTGAAAGTCTAAGTACACTATGTCCACTGGATCACCTCTATCTATATGCTTGTTGACACTCTCAAAGAATTCTAATAGGTTACTGATACAGGACTTTCCCTTGCAGAAGCCATGCTGGCTCTGCTTCAGCAAGGCTTGTTCTTCTATGTGCTTAGTTAATCTAGCTTTAATTATACTTTCTACCAGTTTTCCAGGGACAGAAGTTAAGCTAACTGGCCTGTAATTTCCAGGATCCCCTCTGGATCCCTTTTTGAAGATTGGCGTTACATTTGCCACTTTCCAGTCCTCAGGCACGGAGGAGGACCCGAGGGACAAGTTACATATTTTAGTTAGCAGATCAGCAATTTCACCTTTGAGTTCTTTGAGAACTCTCGGGTGGATGCCATCCGGGCCCGGTGATTTGTCAGTTTTTATATTGTCCATTAAGCTTAGAACTTCCTCTCTCATTACCACTATTTGTCTTAGTTCCTCAGAATCCCTTCCTGCAAATGTTAGTTCAGGTTCAGGGATCTGCCCTATATCTTCCACTGTGAAGACAGATGCAAAGAATTTATTTAATAATAATAATAATAATAATAATAATAATGGTAGTGGTAGTGGTAGTGGTAGTGGTAGTGGTGGTCAGATTAAGATGATCCGCCCCTGAAGACTAATGGAATCCGCAGGATTCCTGAATGCCATGAGAGAGCTCCCAGTAGATAGAGCAGGTGACCCTGTTGAAGCCCTTGTCACACTGTGGAACAGCGAGGCATGTCGGGCTCTTGACACAGTTGCCCCTGAAAACCCTCTCAGGCATTGTGGAGCCCGGTTTGCACCTTGGTACACCAGTGAGCTAAGGGCAATGAAACAGGCTGGAAGATGGCTAGAACGCAAGTGGCAAAAATGTGTTGTGAGGCTGATTGAGCACAAGTAAAACATGATAACCGTTCCTACTGTGCGGTGGTGAGGGTGGAACTTCTCTGCCATCATCGCATCTTCAAGTAGCCAACCAGTGAAGCATTTCCATATTGCCAGGGGTCTGTTGACATCAGCTCCAGGAAGTGGAGTTTCAGACCCTTCGGAGGCCCACTGTGAATTGCACTTTGAGGGTAAAGTTGCTTGCCTCCATAGCAATCTTGATGCTCCATCCACATCTACTGTAGTCCCCAGTGAGGTGTCCAGTGCTACATCTGCTGCAACTTCTTAGGATTGGTTTCAGTTGATGCAGCCTGATGACATGGACAAGGTGCTTGCGATGATGCAGCCAGCAACATGTCCTCTCGGACCTTGCCCTTCTTGGCTTATTAAAGCTTGCTAAGGGGATTTGATCTGGGGTGTGGGCAGTGCATCACTGTGAGAGGGACTGGTTCCAGCCACCCTGAAAGAGGCAGTGATCCGACCGTTCCCGAAAAAGCCCACCCTGGACCCATTGGTTTGTGACAACTACCTACCGGTTGCAAATACTCCCTTCTTAGGGAAAGTGATTGAGAGGGTTGTGGCACAGCAATTTCAAGTAGTCTTGGATGAAACAAATTATTTTGATTCATTCCAGTCTGGGTTCAGGCCTGGTTATGGGACTGATTCGGCCTTGGTTGCCCTGATGGATGACCTTTATTAGGAGAAGGAGGGGGGGCGACCCTGTTATTCTTACTTGATCTCTCAACGGTTTGATACCATTGACCATGGTATCCTTCTGGGCTGACTTGGTGAGATGGGTATTGGAGGCACTGTTTTACAATGATTCTGATCCTATCTCCAAGGTCGTTTTCAAAGAATAGCATTGGGTGATTTCACCCAATTGTGGCAATTATGGCAGTTGTGCTGTGGGGTGCCACAGGGTACCATCTTGTTCCCCATGCTATTTAATCTATATGAAGCCCTTGGGAGCGATCACCAGGAGATTTGGAGCGAGGTGTCAGCAGTACACTGACGATACTCAGCTCAATTTCTCTGTAACATCTGAATCAGGAGAGGCTGTGCAAGCCCTGGACCAGTGCCTGGTCTCGATGGTGGGCTAGATGAGGGCCAATAGACTGGGTCTGAATCCTAGCAAGATGGAGATGCTGTGGGTTGGTGGTTCCTGAGTTCAGATAATTGGTCAGTTGCCCACTTTGGATGGGGTTGCACTCCCTCTGAAAGATCAGGTCCATAGTCTGGGGGTGCTCCTCAATTCATGTTTGTTGCTAGAGGCCCAGGTGACCTTAGTGACTAGGAGTGCCTTTTAGCAGCTTCAGTTGGTAAGACAGCTGCGGCCATTTCTGGACTGGGATAACCTGACCACTGTTGTCCATGCACTGGTAACCTCTAGGCTGGATTACTGTAATGTTCTCTATGCAGGGCTACCCTTGAGGTTGGTCCAGAAGCAGCAGCTGGTGCAAAGTGCGGCAGCGAGACTGCTTACTGGGGTAGGGTATCAACAACATGTCACCCCGCTGCTGAAAGAATTGCACTGGCTACCTATTAGGTACAGTGCTAAGTTCAAGGTTCTAGTTTTGGTGTACAAAGCCCTGTACAGCTTGGGATCAGGATACCTGAAAGATCCCTTATATATCTGGTCGATCACTTATCCTTTATATACCCAGTCGATCACTGCACTCTGCAGGTGAGGACCTCCTGCATATACAATCTTATCAAGAGGTCCATTCTGCACAATATATTTAGTGTGGCGGCACCTACCCTTTGGAATTCCCTCCCCTTAAATATTAAACAGGCTCCATCTCTGTTATCTTTTCGGCACCTACTGAAGACCTTCCTCTTTCAACCGGCTTTCTAAATTGAGACCTTATCCCAGTCTGCTTCTGTGTTGGAGCTGCTTTTTAAGATGTTTTAAAAACGTTTTTTAAAAGATGTCTTTAAATACATTTTGTTTTATTATGTTTTTAAGGATGTTTTGTTGTAATGGGTGCTGCTGGTGTAAATTTCCTCATGAATATATTTTTTAAAAAAGTTAATGAAATGCCAGCCAAACAATTCATAGTTGTCACAAATGAAGACCCGTTATTTCAACCATTTTTTCCAGCTTCTGACTGGGTAGCTGAGTAAATAGCCCATGACAGTTGACCCAGAAGACTGACAGGTCTTAAGATAGAGGCTCAGGTGAGGTGCTGCTGCTCACCAGGCTTCCCAATGCTGAATGTCACTGCCAGTTACCGAGAGGGGTAGTGGTGCGGTTGTGGGGCGCTTAATGGTGGAATCATTGGATTGTCTCTGCTACTTTGCCTGTATTGTACTGAACTCTCTACTGCCTCCCCCTCCCCCACTCAGTAACTGGCAGCAATGCATAGTGTTGGGAAACCAGGTTAGCAATGCCAACCACTACTGTTGAGTCATCTGCCCCTAAATATGGCCCTGACCTTCACTCCTTCAAGTGCTCAGATCCTAGTCCAAATTCCTATACCATCACCGACAGGTTGGTAGTCACAAGGGGCACCATGTTGCTGAGCAACAACAGCAGGAGACAGATGTTGTGCTAATGTTTTCCTTGTGGGCTTCCCATAGGCATCTAGTTGGCCACTGCTGAAAACAAGAAGCTGCCCTAAATCAGCCCTTGGTCTTATTCAACAGGGCTGTTGGTACAGTAGGGCCCCACTTTACAGCGCTTCACTTTACAGCGCTTCACTAATGCAGCGGCTTTCAATTAGGGAAAGTCCCCGCATTAAGGCAATTGTTCCACTTTCATGACGTTTTTTTCCCGTCATTTTCACACAACGCGCCCCATTATTGTCAATGGGTTCCGCCTTACGGAGATTTCTGCTTTGCGGCAGCAGTCTGGAATGGAACCTGCCGTATAAGCGGGGCCTGCCTGTAATTGCACCCACCTTATGGAACTTCAAAGGGCAGTTTCATGCTAGGAAAGATCTGTATGTTTCCATTTCATGTCAGTTTTGCATGCTTGCATTCATAAGTGCATTTCATCCTGTTTCTTTAATAATTTGCATTTTTTTAAAAACTGCAGGAGAACTCATATTTTAATGCATACTTTACTAGGTACTTTATAAAAAATACTATTTAAGTACATATTTTGTCTCAATGTACACATTTATATGCCCATTTCATCCTAAAATATGCATGTTGTAATGCATTTTGAGATGCTTACTTATTGAGCCAAGAACTAATTGCTTACCCACCCACCCCACCCTAGGCGCCTTCTGGGAGGAAGTGTGGGATAGAAATTTAATAAATAAATAAAGTGTACAATCCAAAGGATAAGTACATTCCGATCTGCGCTTATGTCCAGGTGTGGATCAGGTTAGATCATGCTGGAATTCACAGAAACTGAATTCCTCAAGCATTCCTATTTCAGTCTTGGGAAGATCAATAAAGCTTTTTAGGTTGGGTTGAGTTATTTTCTCTGTTATGTTGTGGTAATTATTGTGATTTTGCTTGTTTTATATTTTATTGTTATAAAGTTTGATAGTTTTAATGTGCTTTTCATCTAACTTTCATGTCCGGTGTCATGTTGTTTTCATTTCAACCACCTTGGGTACCCAGGTGTACAGAAATATCATCATTTAGATTTAAATAAAATCCAATACACTTTTTCCCTGAACCCCTAAATCACCGTAACTGAGAAAGGCTGGAAATTTTTAATGTGGGAAAATATAACTTCAGTCTTTCTCTCATTAAAAAAATTGAGTTAGGAACATTTGCTTGAGAACTTTCTCTCTAAAACCCATTGAACTGTATTCTGAACCCATTCAAGGGGTTCACTTGTGCTCAGGTTCTCACCACCTCGCTCTCATTAACAAAACAGTTCCTTTTAACAATGATGCCTTCTGAGAAATGAATGCTATTTAATGTGCTCACTGCCTCTCATACACTATCACTTAAGAGCAAAATGTGAGGGAAAGGATGCTTTGCTCCTTTCAAAAGAGTTGTAATCTTAGGATGTAACCATTCTGACTCATAATTCCCCATCATGAAAACCCATCATGAAATATAACAAAAGTGCTAACACTGTATATAGCAGAATGTTATGTAGCACAGCCTTCCCCATCCTGGTATTCTCCAGACATTTTAGACTACAATTCCCATTATCCCCAGCCAACATGACTGTACTACCTGAGGCTGAGGGCACCAGCCTGGAGAAGGCTGTTATAGCATGAATGCTTTCAAGAGTTCTCTTGTGAATACTAGAAACTCAACTTTCTTCCCCTTGTCTCTTTTTCTGTCTAGGTATCAACCTGCCCGCCCCTACCTCACAGTTATTGATATAAGAATTACAGTAAGACAGGGAAATTTTATCATTTCCCCTTTCTGCAGAAAAAATGCAAGCATAGATGTGAGAGGGAGATTCGGAAAGTGGAAAGTGGCATGTAGAAGTCAACTGTTTGGGGCATGTGAACTCCAATTGAAAAAAATAAGCTCAGGTTATCCTACTTTGGACACATCATGAGAAGACATGATTCACTAGAAAAGACAATAATGCTGGGAAAAACAGAAGGGAGTAGAAAAAGAGGAAGGCCAAACAAGAGATGGATTGATTCCATCAAGCAAGCCACAGACCTGAACTTACAAGATCTGAACATGGTGGTTTATGCTATTGGACATTGCTGATTCATAAGGTCATCATAAGTCGTAATCGACTTGAAGGTATATAACAACAACAACAAATGACTAATTTTGAGACTCACAAGGGGGCTGAGGACAGAAGTGGAACCCAAGACCTCCTGAAGGACCAACTACATCAGTATGAGCCCAGTGTTGGAGTTTTACCCCTGATTGAGGTCTCCTAACAACTCTGAGCACCCTTAATAAACTACAGTTTCCAGGATTCTTTGGGGGAAACCATGAACATTAAAGTGGAACAATATTGTAACCTATATCTGTCACTGAATAAACATGAGTATGTGCAGTTATGCACACTCAGCCACGACAAAGCTGTATAGTTTGCACAAGTGACAAATGATCATACCTGCACCATTGCAGAAATTGGCATTTCCTATAGCTCTAGATAACTTTTTTTTTTTTACAAAGCAACAGAGAAAAGGCACAAATCAGTATGTTTTCTCTGTTGCTTTGTAAAAATAAACTAACTGGAGTGTTTACAACAGCAAGAGGTTTCTTCAATTTCCTTCATTCATGTAGTTGAACTGTTGCATCCCTGCTTTGGCTTCCAATTCAGCAATTAACTCCAAACAACAAATGCTGATTTCATTGCTGTTTGATCAGAAACAAGGTACTTGGAAACCAGTCTTTTCCAATGGCAGCCATACATGAGCTCTCACAATATTTTGTGTGTGCATAGACAACAGTATTTTCAAGGCCCAATGACAACACATGTGCTTGTAGAATTTGAGAAAGTGTAAATGTCTGGTACCACCACCCCCTTCCATTTGTGTGCTCCCAAGCAGGGGTGTAGTTGTCCAGGGTCTCGGGATCTTAGACCCTTTACCTTTTGGGGAGCAGGGTCCCTATGTTCCAGCATCCTGTGAGCATGAAAGGGAAGTGTCTTAGCCACTCCAAAGAATCTTCTAACATGCTTCCTTGACCTTTCCTGCTGATTGGAGCCAATCAGAGTGAAAGCAGGTGAGTTAGCCACTGAGAAGAGTCTTCTCAGTAGCTAGCACTCTCCCTTTTCATGCTTATTGGCTCCTAGGGATGTCTGTTGTGAGAGAAGGCATTAACAAGGATCTCATTCTCAACCCTGCAGCAAAAAAGGGTGTGTGTGGCTATAACTAACATGAAGGGACCCTGCACTACATTACTGCTCCCAAGTTAAAATCTCTTGGTCAAATTTTTAAAACTGCTTGTGAAATCAGCACTGAAGCTATCTTACAAAATCCAGAAAACAGAAAATGCTCTTGGAAGCCTCCAACATTCACTTGCTCCTTTTCAAAACCATTTTTTTTCAAAAATAACATAAGGCTACTTTAAGGCCAATGGATGAGAACCAGTGTGGTGTAGTGGTTAAGGTGTTGGACTATGACCTGAGAGACTCAGGGTTCAAATCCCCACATAGCCATGAAGCTCACTGGGTGACCTTGGGCCAGTCACTGCCTCTCAGCCTCATGAAAACCCTATTCATAAGGTCGCCATAAGCTGGAATCGACTTGAAGGCAGTACATTTACATTTTAAGGCCAATGGATACACCAAAGCTAGACAATTGGCTCCATCTACTGGAGGTTTCCTGTCAATAAAGTCAGCTAAAAATGAAAGGCTGTAATATTATCTATACAGTACTGAATGGAGTTCCCAACATCTTGTCACACTGTAGTTCTCACAGGTAAAGACAAACATGTTTTTTAGGACAGCTGTAATCCATCGGGCTTTCAGATACTCAAAGGATTATGCTGAAAATCCAATATAGGGCTATGTTGATAGGGACAGGGTTCTCAGTGGCTGGAGCTAGCAGGGAGCAGGCGTAGACCAGACTCTTGGGTCTGAATGCATCCAAGACTTCAAGCTTAAGATAATATTTTAAACAGAGAAAGATGTATTCAATTTTTTTCTATAAATGTGCATGTTGCTTAGCCAAACAAATTGATATGCTTATCTTTTTGCAAGGCATAAACAGTAATGTGTCCATACCCTATTAAAGTCCAACACAAGAGCTCACAGATTGCAGTCGCATACACACTCGCCTGGGAGTAAGTCTTATTGAACTCAAATGTGACTTTCTTCTGAGTAGACATGCATAGGATTATAGTTACAGGGCTGTGGTGAAAGTCTTCACTTTTAGATATAAAACCACAGTGATGGACATATATGTTGGTGAACAGTATGTATCCATACAATGTATCCACTTGTATGTATGTATCATGCCTTTTAGATCAGTAGTCTTCAGCCTTTTCAGACGTAGGGTCCACCTAATACACATTTGGGGACCCATTTTTACCATGTATTTATATGGTGGTTGTGCTGTTGTTATGACCTACCTTAGATGAGGCTGCAACCCAGTAATGAGCCCAAACCAATCAGTTGAACAGTGCTTTAGACAGTAGAATAATTCACTAATAGGCAAAACACCTTGTGGTTTAAGAATGTACCTATAGCCCACAGCTATTTCTATCAAACTTTTAAAAGCAGATAAATTGGGCAGCTATAGTGAATGCACCAGGGGAGCAGGAGACCTGAACTCTTTGAGATATTGGACTGCCCTACAAAGTTGTCAAAATGCAAACACCATTTGGGTTGGTCTTTCACAGTCCAATTCACTTGCTGTGTAGCTTGGAAAAATTTGGTAACATGTGCCTCTGAGCATATGGTGAGTGGTGGCAATACCTGCCATCTCCAAAGATGGAGAATTATATTTTTGTATGTTTGTTGGTGTTCTTACTTTGCATCTTTCCTGTGTTACTAATGTTTCTACAGGGAATCTAAACTAGAAAATTTTATTTCCCTCATTATTCATCCTAGAAATCTGTGTCAAATTTATTTTTATTAATTTCAAAGCCTTTTTATTGGTCAATGTCATATGATGGTGAAGACAGCCTTTTGTATTTCAAATTGTTGGTTGGAAGGGGAAGGAGGGAATTGGAAGGGGAGGGGCAAAGGAAGGGGCAAGAGGGAAGGGATGGGAGGGAGAACGGAGGGTGGGTTTGATCTAGGGTTGCCAGGCTCAGGGCCTGAGAATGATTCTGTATCTTTAAGAGAAGAGAAAATTCAGCCAAGTGCAGGTTTTCTTGCAACACTGTAATGGGAAAAACCACAAGGTGAAATTCTCCTTTCCCCCTGCACAACTTTTAAAGATATAGAAGACCTCTTGGAGGCTGGGCCTGGCAACCCTAGTTTGATCATGTGCATACTTTTTGAGTTCAATGGGATGTATTTCTGTGTAATCATGTTTGAAAATGGAAATGGATTGCCTTCAAGTTGACCGAACTTATGGCAACCCTTTGAATAGGGTTTTCATGGTAAATGGTATTCAGAGGTGGTTTTACCATTGCCTTCTTCTGAGGCTGAGAGGAAGTGACTGGCCCAAGGTTACCCAGTGAGCTTCATGACTGTGTGGGGATTTGAACCCTGGTCTCCCAGGTCCTAATCCAACACTGACCAGGGGGAGGGGGAGGGGGAGAGGAGGAGATTGGGTGGGTAGGCACTGGGCAAAGGGGAAAATCCTTTCCTTTCCAAAAGGAAAACATTGTGAACACTATCATTGCTTTTCAGCATTTCCCTCACCTTTTTATTCTACAGCAGGCACATGTAGCCTCCCACCCAAATTTAAGCCAAAGCTGTTCTGTCCACATCCACACCAGGCCTTTATTTCACTTTGGACAGTCATGGCTTCTCTCAAAGAATCCTGGGAAGTGTAGTTAGTGAAGGCTGCTGAGAGTTGCTAGGAGATGCCCTGTTCCCCTCACAGACCTTCAATCAGAGTGGCTGACTGTTAAACCAGTCTGGCCACTGGAGCTCTGCCAGGGGAATAGGAGTCTCCTCTCAGCACCCTTCACAAACTACACTTCCCAGGATTCTCTGAGGGAAGCCATGGCTGTCTCACATGAAATCAAAGTCTGGTGTGGGTGTGGCCCCCTGATTAACCAAGCCCAACAGCTGTGAGGCTTGTAGAACACTGACAGTTGCTCCTTACTGGGCATGCCTGCCCTTATCATAAGCTTCCAGCCAAATTTTCTTAAATTAATTGAAAATCAACCAGGCATTTTTTTAACTTTTAAACTGCAAAAGATGAAGGTTAGGGTATAGGGCAAGGTCAGTATTAGGATTACAGGTACTCTGTGAACATGGCTGATTTTTAATGAATTTCAATAGATTATGAGAGCTCTCAGGGGGAAAAGTCCAAAAGGGCTCTGGGTTTTTTCCCTCTCTTTTTAGACTTTGAACTCTCTGTTCTCTCTGACTGTTTTGTGTATCACCATGAAAATTTAGAGGGTTGTTAAGCAAGCGTTTCTGAGTTCAGGACTATAAGTTTTGTAAGGTTTTGTTTTGAAATGAGCTTATGGAAAGCATCAGAATGGCATGAGGAGTATTATTTTTAATGTAACATTGTGGAATGTGAAAAATCCATGCTGGCTATAGTATGCAGCCACTCTCGTGGCTGTATAATTTCTGAGAGCACAAACATTCCATTGGGCAGCGATATAAGGAGGAGTCAGCCCCAAATGAACAATGCAGATGGAAAAGGGTCAGTCATTAGGGTGGCCAGGTGAAGAAGAGGACAGTGTTCCTCTACCTTTACTTGTGCAGAAGAGAAATGTTAAACATGTATAGCTAGTATGGTGACCATTAAAAGTACAGGAGCCCTATTTTCACCTAGCCACCTACCTGACAAACAATGCAAGGTTTCTTAATGCTTTCTCCTTAGTTCTAAATTACAGTCTGGGAGATGACATGACAAGTGAATTAATGCATGCAAGAAAGAAGTCTTTGATGCAAAATACGGCTATTTTTCCTCTTGTGTGAAAGGCCTAGTCTCATAAACCACTTTAACCACTATAATCTTCAACCCTTTCAGACCCACCTTTAACTCAAACATGCATCTGGGGACCTGTTTCTTATTTTTATACCATATATTTTTATGGTGGTAAGAGCTGCTGTCGTGACCCACCTTGGATCAGGCTGGGACCCAGTAGTTGGTCCACACACACCAGTTAAAGACCAATGTTTTAACATATGGAGGCCATGACGGAGTCTGCCTGTGTTAATTTGAGCTATACACAGATTGGGAACAACTGAGAGTCAGCAAACGGCTTAGTCATACTTGCTGGCAGCAGTGAGAACCAGTGAGGTGTACTAGTTAGTGTATTAGAACAGGGATACTCTAATTCCAACTCCTGCTCAGTGACAAAGTTTATTGAGCAACCTTGGATTGCCTTTTAGTCTAACCTACCACATAGGATTGTTGTGGGGATAGAAGGAGGGCCCATTTATGCTGCCCTGTTGGCAAAAGGGTGTGATTGTGATTAACCAAACAGAGGTTTTTATTGTATTAACAAATGTTTCAGCTTCCGCCTTCATCAGCTGCTAACATACAAAAAGCTCTATAACTGCCACCTTAGTAACAGCATTTGTATGTTAGCAGCTGATGAAGGCAGAAGCTGAAACGTTTGTTAATAAAATAAAAACCTCTGTTTGGTTAATCACAATTATGTTCACATATATTTTTATGTGATTAACAGAATCCTTATAGGGATCCAGAGCAAGCTTGAGTGAAGGTTTGTTGCTTTCAAAACTGTCTCATCTATCTATCTATCTGTCTGTCTGTCTGTCTCTGTCATTAATAAAAATACATATATATCTCAGAGGGAAAGTCAGGTTTCCTGCTCCCCTGGTGTATTCACTATAGCTGCCCAATTTCTCTGCTTTTTAAAGTTTGATAGAAATATCTGTTGGCTATAGTACATCTTACATTCTTAAACCACAAGGTTTTTTTGCTATTAGTGAATATAGGAATAAGACTGATTATAGTATACAATTGGTAGCAGAAGATTGAGAAGTTCCATACTTTCTGCGAAAACAAGACCAGGAGCAGACTGTGGTACAGATCATGAACTCGTAATATCAAAAATCAGAGTGAAGCTAAAGAAGAACAAAGCAATCATAATGCCATGTTCCTATTGTGTATGTTGTACAATTCTGGATTCTCCATTCGCATCTGTGTGCATCAGCCTGTGGGCTTCCTTTTGGCTTTGACCCAGTGGCGTCATTAGTCACAGTACTACTCGTACTTGTCCATTGTTCTTTCCCAGTAGCTCGCTGAGTGCCTTCTGACCTGGGGGGTCTCATCTTCCAGCACTGTCTCATGTTTCATTTTGGATACTCTATTCATAGGGTTTTCATGGCAAGAGATATTCAGAGGTGGTTTACCAATGCCTTCCTCTGAGTCTGGCTGCATCTTAGTCTGGTGTCTCAGCTTTGACCATTCCACCTTGGGTGCCCTTGCTAGAAGTCTAGCCTCTTGGTCTAGACTCCTGACAGCATTGTTCTCAGCTTCTTCAACACTCTCAAATCTCCTCACCACATTAAGGTGTACATCCTAGAGGGGGCTGCATTGTTTTTTATATTGATGAAACCTGTCATGGGATCACTTGTGTGACAAAAGGTGGGATAAAAATGAAATAAATACATGCATGTATATGCACACATACTGGACTATTGTAATATACTCTACCAGAAGTTGCCCTTGAAGAAGCTTCAATTGGTCTAAAATGTAGCAGCCAGAGGTTATGTCACTTCCATCAGCGTCTGGGTTTATTTCAACATGCTGGAGTAAAGGTGCTTTAAAGCCCTGAAGTATAGTTTAGGACCAGGGTACCTTAAGGATCAATTGCTCCCATATAGGTCTGCCTGGGAATTAAGATGTCAGAGGTCTTGGTCTCAGGGTCATCTCAGGAGATTTAGCAAGTGAGCTTGAGAGGCATGGCCTTCTCTGGCAATGTCATATACTCTCCCAATTGAAATAAGTCAGGCTCCCTCCTCATGTCTCTTTTAACCAGAGAACAGTTTTATTTTGGCAGGCTTTTAATGTGCAACACCTAGTTTTTATTGCTGCCCATGATTAATGTGTTTTTGTTTCAAGTACTGATTGTATTATATTTTGTTTGTCATTGGCTAGAGTTGTATTGTGCACACAGGCCAAACCTCCATCTGACACAACATGCACATTTATAAACACAAACTGTTTATCACTTATGTTGTTCACTTAAGTGTTGTAAATCTTGCATAATAAAATGCTTAAAAATGAAAAAGAACCTATATGCTGGGGGAGGGTGGGGGAAGAGAGTGGTAATGGCATGATTTTTCCGCATGTTCCTGATCGCTTTTGTGGGGTTCTTCCATGTCTATATTCTTCAAGCAGCCACTGCTGGTATATATCTAAAATTCCATGTTTGCATGTATCGTTAGTACAATCTGCAACTCAACACATGTGAAAAACTGAACTGTATTAAAGCCCACTCTGGCTCAATAAACCCAACAAAAGGAATAATTTTTTTCTAATGGATCACACAAATACAAACTCTGATGTACTGGATGTCTTTAATCCAAAGTGGGGGAAAAGTAGATCAAAGAATTTGTTTCAGCAATGAGACACCAACAACAACAAAAATTAAAACTCTTGTTTTTACAAATTAAAATTCCATACAGTGTCTAAAATGCCATCTAAAAGCTAAACCCTTCTTTAAAAAAAGGAAAGAAAGTGTTTTTTAAAACATTAATATGCCAGTGAAACAAATGTGGCAAAAGATATTCATTCATGGACTAAAGATATATAGAAAGAGGCAGAAAAACAGATTGACCACCAGCATAATGAGGCAAAAGTTGATGTGAAGGGACACTTCCCCCCTTTTCTTCCCTAAGGTACTGATAGAGTAAGACTCAAGAGAGCTAGACTTTAGGCAAATGTGCCCAAGTGGAAAGTTAGAATCCAACTGAAGTCTACAGCACATGTCAATTCTATCTTTCAAACTTCAGCTGAGACTTTTTGGTTTTCCAAACAGAATCCCATCATCATCCTTCCCTAGCCATATGGCTATTCAACACCCAAAGATGCTAAGGAATCCACCCAACAAAGCCTCATTTTTATGGTACTGCTGTTTCTCACTGTGTTTTTTTCTTCACATCAGAGTGTGCAGGTGGCAAATTCTGCTCCACACAAGCTCCAGGATATATTCCAAAAGGATGCAAATCTCAGATTTGAGCATTTGAAATGTGTTCCAAAAAGTTGCAGTTTCTTGGTAACGATGGTTGTGAACAGCAACACAGAACAATGATGCAACAGCCACAAGAAAATAGTTAACATGTCGGATGTGGGACAGCAACCTTATAGCATGACATCTTTAGAACTGCACCAAGGTCTTAGGATTTAAAACTGCATGAGGTGGTGATAAAAACTAGACAACAGGATATATTCTGACATAGTGCTCCAGGAAGGCTGCATCAATTATTGAAACAGATCAGCCATCAACATCTTCACTCAACAAACTCCTACTTTCCATCCCACCCCCAAATACCCTGAGATCATAATTGAATTCTGGATGCATCACAGACTTTCCCCACACACTACCCCTCAAAATTCAAGATAGAATATAAAAGTGGGAGGCTGCCTGTCTATACTTACAATATCCATCCTATCACATTATTACATACAATCCACAAACTCACAAGTAAGGGGAAGTAATTCTGTGCATGCACAGTTAGAAACAGAAGGCTTTCAGTTTAAGGAGGCATCTTGTACTTGGGACAATAATTTCCAAGGCCCAAAACTGAGCTTAAGATCCATCAGCAAAGGAACTCTTCCTGATGTTAAATGAAGACCACAGTATCAACATTGCCTTTGTTTCAGATGGAATACTTCAACAGCCCTGGCTTTTTCCTTTTCTTTTTTGACGCAAACTGAAAGCCTTTAACTCTTTAAAAAAAAACAGAAAGAGTACTTAGCACAGGACTCTGTCAGGATTTCAGCTCTACAGTAGTTTTAAAAATATAGATTATGTATATTTATTTATATTATTAACCTTTAAATGGTGATCACAGGAATTTCAGCGTCTCTGAGGGAAAAAAACGGGAGATTTTACTAATAAAAATCCAATTATCAGAAACATTTCCCTACAGGACAAAAACAAAAACACAGAAGTGTGTATCATACAGACAGCAGCTGACTCGTGCCTGACCCCAGAACCATGAGAGGCAGCTTAAAAAATAACTAGTCTGGTATAAAGGTCTGAAATCCATGTGTTTGATATGACAGTCTTATCTCTTATTTGTTTTAAAAATATATAGATATAGTTATTGCTTTCACAACCACTAGGCTTGGTTCTGCTGAACTCTCAGTGGGGGAGTGCTGTAGGTTCAGCAGGGTTTGCTTTCTTCCGCCTCTTCAAAAGCAATGGGTTAGATGAGTCTTCAATTTTCTTAATCTTGATTTGTTCATAATCCACTCTCATGGTGGCCAAGGCACTTGTCATCTCCTCCTACAAATGTGAGAAAAAGGAAACAAATTAGCATCCAATTAGTGAAATGGAGCAATAACCAGCATTAGTCATACTATGAGTAGGCCCTACCGCCTCAAAATGCAAGTTGCTGGGAACTGTAGGTGGTGACAGTACTGTTGCCCTCATGTCCAGTGTGCAGGCTTCCCATGGGCATCTAGTTGGCAACTGTGAGAACAGAATGCTGGACTAGATGGGCTTTTGGTCTCATCCAGCAGCCTCTTCTTAAGAGGCTCTCCAGCTCAAGCAAAGTAATCCTTCCTATCTCAAGAGAATCTACCATATTTTTAGCTACATTATTCCAGGTGTAAAGTACCCTCTCATGATATCCAATTGATACCTCTTTTTATCCTCGTTGTTGTTGTTGTTATGTGCCTCCAAGTCGACTACGACTTACGGCGACCCTATGAATCAGTGACCTTCAAGAGCATCTGTCATGAACCACCCTGTTCAGATCTTGTAAGTTCAGGTCTGTGGCTTCCTTTATGGAATCAATCCATCTCTTGTTTGGCCTTCCTCTTTTTCTACTCCCTTCTGTTTTTCCAAGCATTATTGTCTTTTCTAATGAATCATGTCTTCTCATTACGTGTCCAAAGTAGGATAACCTCAGTTTCATCATTTTAGCTTCTAGTGATAGTTCTGGTTTAATTTGTTCTAACACTCAATTACTGCATTCCCTAAGATCCCCTTTCTTTGGAATTGCGATGTATATGGAACGCTTCCAGTCTGTGGGCCATTGTTTAGTTTCCCATATTTCTTCAATTTGGACAGATTCAGTCTCAGTAACTTGTACCAACTCTGTTGGTTTGCCATCTATTCCTGGTGATTTGTTTCTTCCAAGTATTTTAAGAGCAGCTTTTACCTCACATTCTAAAATTTCTGGTTCTTCATCATACAGTTCCTCCGTGAATGAATCTGTCATCCTGTCATCTCTTTTATAGAGTTCTTCAGTGTATTGCTTCCATCTTCCTTTTATTTCATTTTGGTCAGTTAGTGTGTTCCCCTGTTGATTATTCAACATTCCTACTCTTGGTTTAAATTTCCCTTTCATTTCTCTAATTTAGCTATTGCAATCTGGATCAAATGATTGAGCCTTCCTTATTGTTTACTCGTCTGGCATGGATCAGAAAGTATGTTTCTGGTTTACAGACTGTGATTTTGTGTTATGTGGCTCAGTGGCTCATATAAATTTCCAAACTTGTTGCTGTTGTCTGTGCTCTTACTATACTATCATTGGCCTATGTCCCAAAGCAAGTTATTTTAATTGTGGTTCAAATCCATTTTCCTGCTCCCCATTAGCTACCCTCAAGATGTGTAGCAAGCCAGGAATTAATAGTCTAGATCTCCCATTGATTAGCTAGTACTTTTATCTTTTCCCCAACAATGGCCAGTGCCAAAAATGTACAAATGGAAAGGTAAACCTAGTCCTAGGTCACATCCACACCATACATTTAAAGCACTCTTCTACCACTTCAACAGTCAAGGCTTCCCTCAAAGCAGCCTAGGAACTGTAGTTTGTTGATGGTGCTGAGAGCTGTTAGGAGACCTGTCACAAAGCTACAATTCCCAGAATAAAAAATAAAACAGATTAATTTTTTATTCTTGGGCTTCCTCCAGTGACACCTTCTAGTCTAAGAGCTCAAGCAGGGGAACCATCTATTGAAATGAGTGTAGAAGTGCTTTCTCTGAGATACTGATATAGAACAAATGGAATGGACAATACTAGTATCACCAAAGGCTGCTCACTGGAACAACTAAAGGTAGGAAGTTGGGTACAGAAATGTCATGTATACTGCCAAATATAAACCTAACTAGCGAAGGACTGTTGGCTATAGGCCATCATCATACTCTAAGGGACTGGGTATTTGGTTTGGGCACTCAGAAATTCGATGTAGCCATAAATATTATGGGTTTCTGCAAATGGTATGTTAAGATCAGGAAAGATTATAAAAGGGCATAATGCCTTCATACTTTGAGTATGAGTTAAGAAATGCCTTGGGAAAAGAAGGAAAGTATATAGGTATACCACATAAGAAACAAATATGAGTTTTTGGATGCAAGCATGTTGAAGATTTTGTACACTGTACTGTCTATTGTTCTGTCCTGTATATACTGAACCAAGGGAGATTTTTTTTAATCACATTCTTTTACAGTACTCAGGTAAAGCATCACAAAATACTGTGATAGAATTAATAACAGAAAACTGATGTTACTTCACTTATATAGTGGTGCTGTTTGTCACAGTGGCTAGAAAATTATGTGCAAGTTTTTAAAGGGAATCCTTTTAATGATTTTAATAAATTCTGTATTGGTGCACTGTACTACAGATAGGGATTTTAATTATGATGGGTTTTAGGAGTAATGTAAATTTACAATTACATTCTGTTAATGGATAAGACTATATATAAACAAGATGTGACTGTTTTTGTTTTCTGCAAATGCCTTTGGTTATGTGCATTAAAGTTCATTCCTGTCAAACCTGGGAGGGGATGAAGAGATTTTAACCTCCCATTCCCAGATGCTGCAGTCCTGAGCCTCATCACATACACTCTTGCACCTGCTATTTAAAAAAAAGGGGGAAAGACAGATATGTGAAATGTGGCTATCCATTTCACCTATTATCTATATAAGCCCATAGATACAAAGTTTTGACAGTTTTATTTTAACCTTAGGCATTACTGTCATCCAAAGGAAAGATCCTATTGGAAACCTACCAATGAGCCAAAAAAGCCTACTTTCAAGTTCAGATTATGGTTGACATCATCATCTGCTACAGGCAGTGGCTTTCAACAGACTCACAATCACGGATACCTGGCATTCAAAATCCTCATACCTGCTACTTACAAATTTGTGAGATGAAGCATGTAGATAACTTACCTTAACATCCTCCCAAAGATCCTTCTCTTCTTTCAAAACTCTACTAGTGTGCAGTGGTGTCTGTGGCACCTGCATTGATTGCTGCAGAGAGAAGACAAATGGGGAGTAAGCCTTGGGATCTGGGGAACCTCAGGCATGGGAGTCGAGCGTGGCTCTCCATGCCTCTCTATCCAGCCCTTGGGACATGCCAGAGGCCACCATCTCCCCATACCCCTTACCAGCCCTGCTCCATGCCCTCCTCAAGTGCTTTCATGTAGCTGAAATGTTTATTTGAACTGTGGCAGTGTCTCTTGCTTGCCTGGATGTAGGTTAGAGAGAGACATGTGGGTGGGTGCAGAAACTCCTGACTTTTGCATGGTTGGAATATAGCCTACTGTACAAAGGTCACATCCAGTGCCCATTTCTTCTTCTGGCCCCACTCACGTTTTCCTCCCTCTTTTTCTCTCTCTCTCTCTCTTCCCCCTCCCATTGGCATGTGGCTGCTAGAGTTTCCTTACAATGGAATGTGGCCCTTGGGCTGAAAAAGATTTCCCTGTTCTATATGAAGGTGCCTTACCTGCTCTCATGTTTCTCAGCATAAACTGCTGCATCAGTTTTGGAAAGTTACTTTTTCTTCCTGAAAAACAACAACTGAGCTCTTACCATGATCCAGGGATGATTCATGAACTCTGTTATAGTCATCCGCTGGGTTGGATCTGTTTTCAACAAATTCCGGATCAGCTGTTTGACTGAAGGTGAAGGAAAAACAACAGCATTACCAATACACTCTGCATCTTTGCCATCTCACTCCAAAGTTAGCATCACTCTTCAAAAGTAGTAGAAATCAAGACATTTGTACAGCAAAAGGGGAGATGACTTGCAAAGAGGAATGGGCCTATTTGAAGTGGAACATACTTTGCTTTATATAAACCTGCAGTGGCTCCTCCTGAGCAGGTTTGTTGCTTATGGAGTTAAATTACGTGAAACATTTTGAGCACTCTGAATACTAAAAAATATTATTACTACTTATGAATAATGCAGTTTAAAAAATGATCATGTGTGATTTGGTCCTTGGAATCTGCCATTGAGGTGTCTGGTCTTTTTCCAATGCAGTGTTTATTTTAATTTATTTTACCATCCCTCAAGTTCCAAAGGGTTGTATTTAACTAAGTCCTATTCATAGTTGACCCACTGAAGTTTGTCCTGTCTGTTAGCTTCACTCTGAGTAGGACTAGCATTGAATATCACCCAATGTTTTTAACATAATACGTGCACAAGATTACTAAGGGGGTAGGTATAATCATAAATCAAATACACAGTCAACAGGCAAGTTTTGGGAGTTAAGAGGGCATCCCCATCTTGCCAAGCCCTCCAAACACAGAAGCAGAATCATTGACTGATTCTGGGGGAAGGCAGAAGGCTGGGGAGAATCACAGGTCAAAGGGAAAGCAGAAACCATGCTATGGAAGTGGTAGGCATCCGATTTTCCCTAACAGCCCGCCAGGGAGTGAGATACCCCAGTTATGGTGCCCAGAACAATTTATTTGAACCAGAGCAAGGCTTCCTCGTGAGTGGCAGCCACTCACAAGAGCCAGGGAAGCAGGGTCGGCACTGGGTGTGACTGGGCCCTGGGTGCCAGCCTGCCCCAGGGCCCCTGCTCCCAGCACCCCCACAGACCATGTGGAAGCACTCCACCTACCTCTTCTCTCTTTCTGTGAAAACCCTGCATGCTGGGCATGCAGGTCGCTGCCATCAGCCAAAATGGTGGTGGAGGCTTCTCTAACGGACTGATACCCCCGCCACCATCTTCATTGATGGCACATATGGTTGCTACGCTGCATGCGTGCACATCAATCAAGATGGCGGTTGGGGCATCAGCCCCTTAGATACTGCCATCTTGGTTGATGGCATCTGTGCGAGCAGCATGCAGGGCATTCTCAGAAAGGGAGGAGAGGTAGGTGGAGTGGGCAGGTGCCGTGGACCCGCACGGTCTGCAGGGAGGGGACTGGGAGCTCCATCTCTGTGATCTGTGGCAAGGTCAGGAGTTGATCCTGCCAAGGATCGTGGAAGAGCAGCGATACCCCCACACCCTAAGGAGGGGCCCGACCTGGCCACCCTTTGGAGCCAGCCCTGCAGGGGAGCCAGGAAATTGATAAGGCTAGAGCAGGGTTGACTAACTTGTCACCTTCCAGATGTTATTGGTTTCCAGCTCCCAGCAGCCCCAGCCAGCATGGCCAATAGTCAAGGATGATGGGAATTGTAGTCCAGCAATATCTGGCAGGACAGAAGTTAGCCATCCCTGGACTACATAATCTTATTTTAAAAGGTGGAAAGAGGAAGAATCTCTCAGAGAGAGAGCCTGGAGTTTCAGAAGAGGAGGAATTGAACTTCCATAGCTGCCCTCTCCCTAGCTGAAGCCAAATGGCCTTGAGTCCACATCCCCATAAAATATAGGCAAGATATATTTATTTTGTGTTCTTGGATACATCACTTACGCATCCAAATTCTCTCAACACTTAGTGCATTTCTCCTTAGTTTTCTTTTCCTCATGAAGTGCAGCTCTCCTTATCCCCAAAAATTGCCCTCCTCCATGTGGCAATTAGAGAGGGGTGGGAGACGTTTCTGCCGGCACCAACATAATTTCCTAAGCATAATTTCTTCTTGGAGGTGAAGAGGGGAGGCTGCAGGCCAGATCCAAAGGCACTGTAGGTCAGATCTGGCGCACAGTTTAGCAGTCCTCCATCCCTGCTATGCATGGGGAAGTAAATTCCACTATGCTCAAGGGGAATTACTCCCAAGAAAGTGTACATAGGATTGAATCCTTAATTCGTGATCTTGTTTTATAACGTTCTTCTGTTTTGTTGCCTCCATTGTTAATGTTATTTCAATATAAAATTGCATGTTAAAGACAAACCATAAAACAGTCTGGGATCATCTTCAACGTCCAGTTTTGAAACCATGTGTTAATCTTGTATCTTTTCTTTTCAGAACAGAACAATAACTGCTGTTCACATTTTTACCTTCCTCGGATACTTCGGACCACTCTGGATTGGGAAATTCATATTGACCCATCCGGATCCGTTTCTTCATGCCTGGAGAAATAGCCAGACCATGGTTGGAATAGAAAGGGGGATATCCACACAGCCTGCACAAAAGAGAAACATAGTGAAATGACACGCAGAACAGAAGTCAATTTTAATGCCATCAAGGTCTAATGCACATTAAAAAAAAAACACATAATTTTTACTGACTGTACTATAAATGCTAGTCAGATATGATGGTCTACTGCAGTGGGGAACCTCTGGCCCAAGTGTCTAGTTAGGCCTCCCAGACCTCTGAATTTTGCCAACGCCATTTTGGGCAAACCATGCCCACCTGTCAGTCACCTGACATCTTAGCACTTAAGTGCTAAGATGGGAAATAAGTGTTGTCTTATCTAAGCGTATCTAAGGGTTCTCAATCTAAGCACTGCAGTGCTAAGATGGGAGATGAGCCTGTGCCAGATCATTGAACAGTAAATTATCAAAGAGTAAACAAGGTTTCCCTCATCTCCCATCTTAGTGATATGGGACCACAGTGCTAACATCAGAGATAAGATTCTGCTGTTGCTGTTTACTATCGAAGAGCAAGCAGAGGTTTATCTCCAGTCTTAGCACTGTGAGACTTCCCCTACTCCTTGGAGCTGGAGAGTGGAGAGAAGATTGTCCCTGTAGTTACACTGCACTTCCAAATACAGTACAACCCTGGGGGTCTATATCTGACAGCCCCCCCACACACACACAAACACAGCTGAAGCTGGAGAGAAAGTCTGAGATTCCTTTTCTTACACTTGCCAGAGAGCAATGGAACACTCGCCATGGAAAGCACATAAAGTGAAATTGTAAACCTTTGTTCATGGGGATGAATGGACAAAAGGATACACGTTAAGGGGCCACAACTGCCCTTGTCCAACCTGTGTGAGTCCTTTGAACAGTACAGCTATACTGTGCAAGGACAGCGGGGAAGCACTAGCAACAATAGCTGCTATTGTGCCAATACTAGGGCACTGGCCTTGCAATGGCATAAGGAAACATGCTGTCCTCATTATATATTTATTCAGCATGTTTCATACTCTTCTATTCAGTCCAAATGCCCTCCAAGCAACTAACACAGTAAAAAAACAATAAAAACAGGTGTGTGGGTCTCAAGTGCTTTAAATGCTAAAACTGCTTTGAATTGTGCCATGCTAGAAACTTTGTGTCCAAATCCTATGAGCTATTGCGTCAGTGCAGTAGTAGCACATCAAATTAGGATGAAAATCTTAACAGCCACTCAGCATATGAAAATAGTGGTCATCCAAGTATTTGCCTTGCAAGGATGACCAACTTCGTATTCCCCCATTAATACATCCAGTGTCATTTTTACAGTCCAAGATTTGTTCCCAAGGTGATCAGAATTGACCAACATATTCTGTGCATCTTTCCTCAATACCTCCAAAGAATCTTCCTGAACTGACTGATCAAATAAATGAACAGAATGTGCTAAAAAAAAGAGAGAGAGTACAGCCCTTCCCAGTTTGTTGGCTCAAGAAAACCACAGAAGAATTCACAGCATCTCCGATGCACAACTCCAAAATGTTCTGGAACTCTGCCCACAGAGTAGAAGGGACAGAGCAATCATCAGTGCTAAGCAGTACAGTACAGAAGAGTTATATAGGAGATATTCACTAATAGGCAAAAAAACCCTGGTGGTTTAAGAACATACCTATAGCCAACAGATATTTCTATCAAACTTTAAAAAGCAGGGAAATTGGGCATCTATAAGTGAATGCACCAGGGGAGACCTGAACTCCTCTCTGTGAGATAGTGGACTGCCCTACAAATCTGTCAAAATGCAAACACAATTTGGGTTGGTCTTTCACAGTCCAATCCACTTCCTGTGTAGCTTGGAAGAATTTGGTAACATGTGCCTCTGAACATATGGGCAGAGGGAGGGGAGGGGAGGAGGAAGGGCAGAGTGGAGGAGGGAGATGGGAGCAGGAGGGAGGGAAATGGGAGCAGGAGGGCAGGTTTGATCGTTTGCATGCTTGAGTTCAATGGGATTTACTCCCATGCAATCATGCTTAGAATAGGTAAAACTGACCATGGATGAGGGGGAGGGGGAGGAGAGGGAAGGAGGAAGGGAGCAAGAAGGGGGAGGAGATTGGAAGGGGAGAAGGAGGGGATAGGAGGGGAGGGCTGGTTTGATCATTTGCATGTGTTTTGAGTTCAGTGGGATTTACTCCTGTACAATCATCTTTAGGAAAGGTGAAACTGACCTGGGGGAGGGGCAGGGAGGGGGGAGGAGGGGGAGAGAAGGGGAGGAGGGTTGAGGTAGGGAGGAAGGTGGAGGGGGAAGGGAGGAGATTGGGTGGGCAGTGGGCAGAGGGAAAGCCCCTTTCCAAAAGGAAAACATTGTGAACAGTATCATTGTTTTTCAGGGTTTCCCCCACCTTGTTATTCTACAGCAGGCACATGTTGTCCCATCCAAATTTAAACCAAAGCTGTCCCTTGCCACATCTACACCAGACCTTTATTTCATTTTTGACAGTCATGGCTTCTCCCAAGGAATCCTGGGAAGTGTGGTTTGTGAAGGGTGCTGAAAGTTGCTAGGAGACGTCCTATTCCCCTCACTGAGCTACAATCCACAGAAGAGGGGCTGTTAAACTCCTCTAGCCACTGGAGCTCTGTCAGGGGAATAACAACTCTCAGCAGCCTTCACAACCTACACTTCCCAGGATTCTTTGGGGGAAACTATGACTGTCTAAAGTGAAATGAAGGTCTGGTGTGGGTGTGGCCCCCTGATTAGGCAAGCCAAGCAGCTGTGAGTCTGGCTTTTAGAACAGTGACAGTTTGTTCTTACTGAGCATGCCCAGCATTATAATAGACTTCAATGTTACATTTCTTAAAAATCAGCCACACTTTTTTTTTTTAACTTTAAACTGCCGAAGGTGAAGGTCAGAGTGTGGGGCAAGGTCAGTAATGGGATTACAGGTACTCTGTGAACATGGCTGATTTATAATTAATTTCAACAGATTATGAGAACACTGACAGAAAAAAGTCCAACAGGGATCTGGATTTATTTTCTCTTGTTTTATACTTTGAACTCTCAAATTTATCTGACTGTTTTATGTATCATCATGAAATCTTAGAGGGCTGCTAAAGCAAGTGTTTCTGGACTATAAGTTGTGTAAGTTTTTGTTTTGAAATGAGCTTATGGGAAGCAGCAGAATGGCATGGGGAGTATTTTCAATTTAACATTGTGCAATGTGAAAAATCCATGCTTGCTAGAGTATACAGCCACTGATGTGGCTGCATAATATACTTACAAAATATACATGATGACACCAAGGGACCACATATCACAGGACTTGTCATATTTCTCTGGGCCTAGTACTTCTGGAGCTAAATGAGAGAAAAAGGAAACACAGAGTCAGCTTTGTGACATGCTATTTTGATGTGAAGGTTCAGGAATCATCCCCACCTTGCTGAGGCCTCCAAACACAGGAGCAGGGTCCCTGACTGGTTCTGGAGGTGGGGTGGGAGGACAAAGAAGAAGCAGAGGGCTCAAGAAAGAGGCAGGTTAAAAGGAAAGGAACAACATGACAGTGGTGGGCATCTGGTTTTCCCTGGCAACCTACCCAGGAGAGGGGGATGAGACACTTTTGCTATGACAGCTCAGAACCATTCCTTTGAATGAGAGCAAGGTTTCCTTGCGAGTGGCAGTCTACTGACAAGAGGCAAGGGAACCAAGAAGTGGCGTGGCTAGAGGGTCATGTTGAAAAAGGCAGAAAGGAGGAGGAGGTGGCTGAGGAGAAAGCATATCTATGACTCTCTCTGGTGAGAGGTAGAGCCAGAAGTCCTGGAGAGAGGAAATGGCCCACCCACCCTTTCCACACATAAGATCTAAACTTCTCAATTTTGCTTTTGCAGATCATAACTCTGGTACACTCAGGAAGCTGGCACCAAGGCTGCAGAACACACACTGAGAAGAGTGCCATAGTTCAGTGGTAGAGCACATGCTTTGTAAGCAAAAGGTCCCAGATTCAATCCTGGTTTATCCAGGTAGGGCAGAGGAAAATTCCTGGACAGCTGCTACTAGTCAGAGTCAATCCTACTGAGCTAAATGGACCATTGGGAAGTTACCAAGCTAAATATTAGGAGGGAAGGCACAGTTTTATAGTAGCACGCTGCACAAACCTATGCAGATGGATAGGGACAAAGGCTGGCTTGAAAGACCAGGACTGGAAGAGCAAGAACTGTTGCAGTGCAGGTTAAAGCAAGATAAGAAAGGCAGCATTTCTGCTTGCTCTTTTAAACAGTACAATTTTCAGACCTTTGTACTGCAAAAGGAAAAGCAGTCCCCTCTCTGGGGAGCTTATTACCTTCGGCAGCGGACATGGAGTACACTTCCTTCAGCTTTTGCTGTTCGGATATAGTTTATCTGGCACTAGATATTAGTTCTCAGTTCCTAGGAAAAACTCTTAAACCCAGACTTCCATAGAAAGTTTAGATGTTTGCCAGCAAAGGACATTAAAGGGTCCCAGAAAAACATTTAAGTGTTAGCAGAGGTCTTAGCCTTTGAAACTGAGCTGTATGTTGCTTTTCTCTGTTCTGTTTAAAAATGGACCAGAACAAAATCCCCAAAAGCTAGAGGTTTCTTATAAGCTTTTTTTTTTTACAAAGTTTCTAGACCTCATGAATAAGGAGAATGCTCTAAAAACCACAGCTGTGAAGTTTCTGAAATGAAAAGACAAGGAGAAAGTATCTTAATCTTGATTTTGGAAGTCTCAACGGAAACAAAAATATCACTATTTTTATTTGGCTCTCCTAGGTAGGACAAGCCAATTGGCGCATGCTGCAAAGAGCCAGGCCTCTTCTGGACATGCAAAGAACCTTAAGGATGGACTAAATCCCACTGAAATCAATGTGAAAAATTGGTCATGACTAATTAAGTCCCATTGATTTCAGTGAAAACAAAGTGCAGCTAGCTTTGTCTGGATCCAAACCTTTAGTTTAAAGGATAGGAGTGGCTGGCATGATGGAGCCAATCTTGTCACCACTGTGCTCTACCCTGATATGTTATAGTGACACCAGTATTGCGAGGTGGCTCTATGGCATTGCTCCACTCCACTGGTTGCTCTTTTAAAGGTTTCACCCTATGCCAGTTGTCGTCCTTCTCAGAAAGTGGCAGCACAAGCAATCGATATCCCTAGATGGAATCACAAAGGCTAGCTTTTGAAACATGCTTACCTGTTTGCCCAATTAGTTACAGCCCAGTGCTTAGCTTTTAAACTCAAGAGATATGCAGTTTAAGTTTAAATTCACTAATAGGCAAAAAACCTTGCGGTTTAAGAATGTACCTATAGCCCACAGATATTTCTATCAAACTTTAAAAAGCAGGGAAATTGGGCAGCTATAGTGAATGCACCAGGGGAGCAGGAGACCTGAACTCCTCTCTGAGATATTGGACTGCCCTACAAAGTTGTCAAAATGCAAACACAATTTGGGTTGGTCTTTCACAGTCCAATCCACTTGCTGTGTAGCTTGGAAGAATTTGGTAACATGTGCCTCTGAGCATATGGTGAGTGCCAGCAGAGCTTGGAAAAGTTACTTTTTTGAACTACAGCTCCCATCAGCCTAATCCAGTGGCCATGTTGCCTAGGGCTGATGGGAGTTGTAGTTCAAAAAAGTAACTTTTCCAAGCTCTGCTGAGTGGTAGCAACACCTGCCATCTCCAAAGATGGAGAATTACATTTTTGTATGTTTGTTGGTGTTCTTCTTACTTTGCTTCTTTCCTGTGTTGCTAATGTTTCTACAGAGAATCTAAACTAGAAAATTTCCCCCCTCCGTATTCATCCTAGACATCTGTGTCAAATGTATTTTTATTAATTTCAAAGCCTTTTTATTGGTCATTGTCATGTGATGGTGAAGACAGCCTTTTGTGTTTTATATTGGAGGTTATGTTCTATTTCTATTTTGGGTGCATTAACAGTTGAATCTGAAACTGCAGTTCGATGTAAAATCAGACTGATCACAATATGTTGCTACTTCAGCAATGACTCTAGCTGTTTGAAAAAAGAGGATGCATGTTTTCAGCCTGCTATGTTTAAACCACTTTATTTAAGGCAAGGTGTTCACGATCAATTAAAAACATACAGCACATCTAGAATTTTGCTAGAATATATTTCACCTTCCACTGTCTTATCTTGTGCAAATTGAGATACTTCTGAGGTCCACTGGAGACTATTTTGCAGAAGTCAGTGCCATTATTCCACAATTATGTTTGGAGTTTTTTTACTATAAATTTTGCAAAGTGTTGCTGTACTTCACATATTCATAGAAACAAAAGCAAAAGAAAATGATTTCCTATAGGAAACTTCACTAAAATTGCAAAGTAAATCAGACATATTTAAAGTGACCATCTCAACTATATCAACTGTCTTAATAATGTTGCTTCCTCCCCACTAAAACAAGATCAGCACAGGACATATCTTTTTTCTATTACCTGGGCTGATTACAGGTGTTGCCACCACTCACCATATGCTCAGAGGCACATGTTACCAAATTCTTCCAAGCTACACAGCAAGTGGATTGGACTGTGAAAGACCAACCCAAATTGTGTTTGCATTTTGACAAATTTGTAGGGCAGTACAATATCTCGGAGAGGAGTTCAGGTCTCCTGCTCCCCTGGTGCATTCACTATAGCTGCCCAATTTCCCTGTTTTTTAAAGTTTGGTAGAAATATCTGTGGGCTATAGGTACATTCTTAAACCGCAAGGTTTTTTGCCTATTAGTGAATTTCCCTGCTTTTTAATCCGGGAGGTAAGAAATGGGATCCTGCACAAGTTTGCTGAGAATGGATTGATCATTTGCATGCTTATTGAGTTAAGTGGGATTTACATATACACACACACAGCAATCATGCTTACGATAGGTGAAACTGACCACAGGGGATGGGGAAGGGAGGAGGGGGAGGAGGGAGGGGTGGAAAGGCAGAGGGGAGGACTGGGATGGGAGCAGGGAGGAGGGGGAGGGGAGAAGAAGGACAGATGTGGTCATTTGCATGTTTATTGAGTTCAGTGGGATTTACTCCTGTGCAATGATGCTTAGGATAGGTAAAACTGACTGGGGGAGAGGGACGGAGGGCTGGAGTGGGCAGGAGAGGCAGAAGAAGGAAGAGGGGAGGGGAGGAGGCAGGGAGAGGAGAGGGCAAGGAGGGAAAAGGCAGGTCTGATCATTTGTATGATTATTGAGTTGAATTGGATTTACTCCTATGCAATCATGATTAGGATAGGTAAAACTGACCAGGCTGGGCCTGGCAACCAAGACGTCTTCTGTATCTTTCAAAGTTGGGCAGGGGGAAGGCAGAATTCTACCTTGTGGTTTTTCCCATGACAATGTTGCAAGAACACCTGCACTTGGCTGACTTTCTTTTCTCCTAAAGATACAGGATCAGGATCAGGACCTGAACCTGGCAACCCTACCTCCCACCCAAATTTAAAACAAAGCTGTCCCTGGCCACATCCACACCAGGCCTCTATTACACTTTGGACAATCATTATTTATTTATCTATTTATTTAGTGTATTTATATACCGCCCCATAGCCGAAGCTCTCTGGGCGGTTTACAATAACTAAAAACATAAAAAACAAATATACAAATTTAAAAACACATCTTTTAAAAACAATTTAAAAGAATTTATCATGGCTTCTCTCAAAGCCATGGCTCAAAGCCAATCATGGCTTCTCTCAAAGAATCCTGGGAAGTGTAGTTAGTGGAGGGTGCTGAGAGTTGCTAGGAGACGCCCTGTTCCTCTCACAGACCTTCAGTCAGAGTAGCTGACCACTAACCATTCTCTCAGGGGAATAAGAGTCTCCTCTCAGCACCCTTCACAAACTACACTTCCCAGGATTCTTTGAGGGAAGCCATGACTGTCTCAAGTGAAATCAAGTCTGGTGTGGGTGTGGCCCTCTTATTAGCCAAGCCCAGCAGCTGTGAGGCTTTTAGAACACTGACAGTTGGTCCTTACTGAGCATGCCCCGCGTTATAATAGGCTTCCAGCCAAAATTTCTTAAATTAATTAAAAATCAACCAGGCATTTTTTTAACTTTTAAACTGCAGTAGATGAAGGTCAGAGTATGGCGCAAGGTCAGTATTAGGATTACAGGTACTCTGTGAACATGGCTGATTTTTAATGAATTTCAACAGATTATGAGAACTCGGGCAGAAAAAAGTCCAAAAGGGCTCTGAGGTTTTTCTCTCTCTTTTTAGACTTTGAACTCTCGATTCTCTCTGACTGTTTTGTGTATCGCCATGAAAATTGAGAGGGTTGTTAAGCAAGCGTTTCTGAGTTCAGAACTATAAGTTTTGTAAGGTTTTATTTTGAAATGAGCTTATGGGAAGCATCAGAATGGCATGCGGGGGTATTTTCCATTTAACATTGCGGAATGTGAAAAATCCATGCTGGCTATAGTATACAGCCACTCTCGTGGCTGTATAATAATGAACCAAATGCAATAAAATGCTGGAACTGCTTGCATGAAAATCCCTGCTCTGATTACAAAACACAAGACCAGTAGACATGTATACCCGGGAGTTCTCCATCACTATTTCTATGAAAAGAAAGATGCTGGAAGGTTGTAATACTCATGTCTCAGAAGGGGGTGATGTTCTCAAATGGTTTACTTACCCACATAGTATGGCGTGTAGCATGGTGTAGCTAGGGAGTTATGTGTGGTAGTTTCTTTGGCAAAGCCAAAGTCGGTGAGTTTTAATACAGCGTTGGGCCTTTTTGAGGTGTATAAGAGGTTTTCTGGCTGTAAGACATAATACAGAAAATAATCTTAAGAGAAGGCTATCTTTTGTATCACCTTGTACAGCCTGGCTGGGGACATGGCAGCAGACATAGCAGATCCGAAAAATATCTCATTGCATGGAATCATTTAACTTTTACTTTTTAATTTATACCACATCCTCCTGAGTCTTCAGTAAAAATTACTCCTAGGACAACCTTACAATAACTTAAAAGCAATTAAAAACAGCAGAACAGTAAAAGACAACAATAAAGAACCAATGAATCAAAACAGGAACAGACTAAAACACATCAGCAGCATCAGGGGCAAGTGAAAACAATTCAACTGACATTTAAAAAGGGGAACGAAAACAGTCTTGCCTGCTGCTGTAAAGGCATGAGAGTAGTGCCAGACAAGCATCCACAAGAAGAGTGTTCCACAAACAGGTGCCACAACTGTAAAGGACCTCTCAATAGTTGCCATTATGTATACATGTATATTATGTATGTGCTCCAGAACAAATAACTTAGACACTTCCCCATAATGCCCATTCCACTGAGTTCACTTGCAGACCTGATAATGTCCTCAAGACATGCTGCACTTTATATTTGCAAAAGTCAAGGCCAGCTTTGGGGAGTCTTTTATGGCCCATACTAGGATAACGGAGAAATTCATGTGGTATCGAATGAAAACACAGATTTACAGGAAGAATAGTGGCTTTGCCAATTTACCCTACAAATCAAATAAACTTGATTTAAAAATACCTGAAGTCAGCATAGTCTCTGAACTCTCCATAGCTAACCACAAGGCTCTTGACTTTAATTTATTGAAACAAATCCTCCCTAGCCCATTTGTTCAGTGGATGAAACATTATATAATGTTTATTAACACAAGGCCATGAGCTTTAGGTGGACAGGGAGTAGGCAGTTCTATATGTATTGGTCAACTTTTAGACAGTGGCCACTTTCATACCTAACATTAAACCATGGTGTTTAGTGTAATACAGACACACCTGAACAAGCCCAAGCAAAGCATTGGGCTCACAACTTTCCCTCTCCTCCTCCCATGAAAGGATTTCAGCAGTTTAATTTCTACTTTTTCACACAGTGCACCAGAGGCAGTGATGACCACCCACATGACTTTAAAAGAGGATTAGACAAATTTATGGAGGACCAGGCTATCAGTGACAACTTGTCATGATGGCTATGCTCTGCCTCCATGGCTGGAGGGAGTTTGCTTCTGAATACGAGCTACTAGAAACCACAGGAGGGGAGAAATGCTTTTGCACTCAGGTGCTGGGCTTGCAGGTTTCCCACAGGTATCTGGTTGGTCACTGTGAGAACATGATGCTGGCCTGTTCCAGGGAGGTTCTTTTGCTCTAATTTTGCTTTCAGAAAATCCAATCTTACTATTATGCTCAAACCAGTGATTCTGATCTAAATTGAACTCTGGTATGTTTCACAATGAGCTAATGTGAAAACCATAGGCTACAAAGCTGGCTTGTGAAACAAATCAAATTTGTTTTAAATCAGGATCCCTGGTTTGAATAAAATGCTAACCGTGCATTCTATAAAAGTGAAACTAAACTCAGTTGCTGCACTGGGGCTTGTTCAGGCTCAGCCTCCTATTGCTAAACCATGGTTCAGCGTTATGTGGGAACTGTTAGAATTGGAGTTGGATGCTGGCAGAAGTTGAACAGCTGAAGGAGCACACTTTACCTTGGATACAATCACATTGAGACCCTGTCTTCAAGAAAATAATAAACTGACATTTATTAAAGGAAATAGACATCTATTAGGAAAGATTCCTAGTTCTGGCTATGGTGGGGATACAATAAGGCATGATTGTTCCTAGATCTCAAGAGAAGATAGATCCAGAGGGTCTTCTCTCAGAGACAGGAGTGGAAGAAGAGAGAGAGGAAGTAGGAAGTGAGGTCAGCAACCCTAAGAGTATCAATCCAGCCCTGGAAGGTAGATCAACAGAGGTTAGAAGGGAAAGGATAGTCTAGGAAGCATGGAAGTTCCTCTCTCTGTCTGTGCTTTCCCATGCAGACGCATCAGCCTTCAGGGCAAACTGAGTTGCACCCCAACCCCTCCAACAGGAACATGTCCTGTATGTGAAAATATTTGTGTCTATGTGCATGCAGAGGTGGCACCAGACTGCAACGAGCCCTCAGGCACCAGATTGCAGTGGCCCCTCAAAGGTGGTGGTGACATAGTGGGACTGAATCGGCCTTGGTCACCCTGATGGATGACCTTTATTGGGAGAAGGACAGGGGGAGTGTGACCCTGTTACTCTTACTTGATCTCTCAGAGGCTTTTGATACCACTGACCATGGTATCCTTTTGGGCTGACTTGGTGAGATGGGTACTGGAGGCACTGTTTTACAGTGGTTCTGATCCTATCTCCAAGGTCGTTTTCAGAGAATAGCATTGGGCGATTGTCTTTCGGCACCCTGGCAGTTTTGCTGTGGGGTGCCAAAGGGTACCATCTTGTCCTCCATGCTGTTTAACACCTATATATGAGAGCTCTATCTCTCATTTAAATCTTCACCAGAGTTGGCTGTGGATACCTTGTCCAAGTGCCTGGAGTCCGTAAGTGGATGGATGGGAGAGAACAGGCTGAAGCTGAACTCCGATAAGACTGAGGTATTACTAGTGGGGGACAAGGGAAAGTTGGGTGATTTTGACCTGATACTTAATGGGGTGAGTTTGCCCCTGAAGGACCAGGTCCGCAGTCTCGGGGTCATTTTGGACTCCCAGCTGTCTATGGAGGCTCAGGTTTCTGCAGTGAGCCGGGCAGCTTGGTACCAACTTCATCTAGTACAGAGGCTGCGACCCTATCTTCCCATACATCTGCTCCCACGAGTGATACATGCCCTGATCTCCTCTCGATTAGACTACTGTAATGCGTTCTACGTGGGGTTACCCTTGAAGACGGTCCGGAAACTCCAGCTGGTACAAAATGCGGCGGCACACTTAATAAAGCAGACCTGCCGCCGCGATCATATCACCCCAGTGTTGATTGAATTACACTGGTTGCCAGTTGTATACCGGGCCCAATTCAAGGTGTTGGTTTTAACCTTTAAAACTCTATACGGTTCCGGCCCAGTTTATCTGAAGGAGCACCTCCAGTATCACCAAATATGCCGCCAAACAAGATCAGCCTCACAGGACCTTCTCTCGGTCCCACCGACTAAGACAGCTAGGTTGGTGCACACCAGGGAGAGGGCTTTTTCGATCGTGGCCCCCACCCTCTGGAACTTACTTCCCTTTGATCTTCGGCAAGCCCCCTCCCTACTGACTTTTCGCCGAGCCTTGAAGACCTGGCTCTTCAGGCAGGCCTATGGGATCTCTGGGGTGGGTTAGGTTTTACATTGTATTAATGTAAGATGGTCTTCAGATGAGATGTTATGATATTAATAATGTGATGATTATGTATATGAGTAGATTGTATTTTATATTGTATTTTATATTGTAAGTCGCCCAGAGTGTCCGTTCAGTCGGACAGATGGGCGTCTGCTAAATAAAATTTTATTATTATTATTATTATTACTATATGAAGCCCTTGGGAGCGGTCATCAGGAGATTTGGAGTGAGGTGTCAGCAGCACACTGATGATACCCAGCTCTATTTCTCTGTAACATCTGAATCAGGAGAGACTGTGCAAGCCCTGGACTGCTGCCTGGACTTGGTGGTGGGCTGGATGAGGGCCAATAAACTGAGTCTGAATCCTAGCAAGGCAGAGATGCTGTGAGTTGGTGGTTCCCGAGTTCAGATAATTGGTCAGTTGCCTGGTTTGGATGGGGTTATATTCCCTCTGAAAGATCAGGTCCATAGCCTGGGAGTGCTGGATCCATCTTTATTGCTAGAAGCCCAGGTGACCTCAGTGGTTAGAAGTGCCTTTTACCAGCTTCAGCTGGTAAGACAGCTGCAGCCATTTCTGGACTGGGATAGCCTGACCACTGTTGTCCATGCACTGATAACCTCCAGGCTGGATTACTGTAATGCGCTCTAAGTGGGGCTACCCTTGAGGTTGGTCCAGAAGCTGCAGCTGGTGCAAAATGCAGCAGCAAGACTGCTCACTGGGGCAGGGTATCACCAACATGTCACTCCGCTGCTGAAAGAATTGCACTGGCTGCCTATTAGCTACTGGGCTAAGTTCAAGGTTCTAGTTTTGGTGTATAAAGCCCTATACAACTTGGGACCAGGATACCTGAAAGACCGTCTTACCCCTTATGTACCCAGTCAATCACTGCGCTCTGCACGTGAAGGCCTCCTGCGATACCATCTTATCAGGGGGTCCATTCTGCACAACATAGGAAATCGACCTTAAGTGTGGTGGCACCAGTGGCGTGCTGGAGCTGGCTTGTACGGGCTTGCAAGAGCTGATTGTTAAAGTTTCAAGAATTTAGCGAGCCGGTTGTTAACAGAGGGAGCAGGGGAAGTCTTCTGCTCCTCTGATTGGTGGACGAAAGACATGTGCCAGAAGCATGGGCTTCTGGGCAGAGCTTGGGGAAGTTACTTGTTTGAACTGTAACTCCCATCAGCCCAATCCAGTGGCCATGCTGGCTGGGGCTGATGGGAGTTGTAGTTCAAAAAAGTAACTTCCCCAAGCTCTGCTTCTGAGTAGTGTCGCTCTTCCCTCATATGGAGGCACGAGGAAGGAAGTGGAGAGAGAGGGGAAAAATGCTACCACGGTGGAGGGAGAAAGCCAGAGGAGAAGGCAGCTGCAGAATGGAAGTAAAGAGCTGTGAAGGTGAGTGATAATGATGTGTGTGTGTGTTACCCTTTCCGGCTTGCAGGGGTGAACTTTGCACTCGCCCTACTGCCCCCCCCACCCCGCTCATATTGCAAACATACATTGGATAATGGAATAGAGCAAGGAATTTCAGAAGAAAATCACCCTGTGCTTTACAGATTACAGCAAAGCCTTTGACTGTCAGGATGCAGGATTGGGGTCCTGGCACTTCAGAGGATGAGGAGGGGGAGGAGATCATTTTCCCAGAGTTGGTGTTGCCCAGCGGTAGTGACCTTGGAACTCTAGCCGACACAGACACAGACTCTTCCCAGGAACTTCCCACGCTCACCCCCCTTCCCAAATCAAAGCAGTTAGAAACGGAAGGAGGGGGAATTCAACTCCCTCCTCAGCCAGAGAAAAGCCCGCCTGATGGGCATGGCCTCCACCCCCTCTTTCCCCAATACCAGAGATAGAATCCTCAGAAGGGGAGGGGGCAGCGCTTCCCCCTTCACCACGAACCCGGAGAAAACAAAAGAGAGCAAGGGGGAGAGAGAGGAGGGGTGTGGAAGAGAGCACCTTGAGGCGGAGTGAGCGAATTCGTGCCAGAAAGCTCCCTTTATAAGGGTCAGGGGGAGCAGAGATTCCTTGTTCTGTCAACTCTCTTGCATGTCGCTGGACACGTGTTATTGTGTTGCTTCATGAGAAGACGTAGTTTCTGTTTGGATATTACTTTAATAAAGACTGAATTGCTTTCACCCACTGGTCTGGTTCCTGAGTCCAGTCCCGGACACGACAGATTAACAGAACCACCTACTTCACCCTCAACGCTCCCACCTCTTGAACGTGACAAGATGGAGAAGGGAGCAGGGGGAGCAAATCCCACTTCTGTGATGGAGGAAGTGAGACAGCTGAGAGCTAATGTGGCGGATCTACAGGCAGATGTTCAAATCTTGTTAGCGGTTGTCAGGACATTGAAGACTGACAATCAGACCTTGAAAACCACGATCGATCAGATGCGAACAGCCCCTCAGGCCGCTGTGGTGAAGATTCCTATAGGATTGCCACCAAAATATGCGGGACAGAGTGAGCAGCTCTCTACTTTCGTGGCTCAATGTGAATTGTATTTGGACATCAGGAATGCAGAGTTTCCTAGTGATGTGGCCAAAGTGGACTTCGTGATCAGTCTCTTGGAAGGAGAAGCTGCCAAATAGGTAACTCCGTACCTGGTCAGAAAGGATGGCCTGCTGGGAAGATATAGAGAATTTATGCGAGCCATGACTGAGATGTTCCAGGGCCCTCAAAGGGCCAAGACAGTGGCCAGGCAGTTGGGAGCCCTGAAGCAAGGAAAAGGAACCATGTCGGAGTACACTAACGCCTTTAAAATTCTGTCCCAGGAAACTGGTTATAATGATGCAGCCTTGATGTTTATGTATAGGAGTGGACTGAGTTCTGAAATCTTGGATGACTTGGCTAGAACTACCCCCCCAAATAATCTGCCTGGACTGATTAGGCTGTGCCTGCAGATTGATCACCGGTTGGAAGGAAGGCGCCTGGAAAAGAAACAGGAGATCCAGAGATACTCAGTTTCAGCATCTCGCAGCAAGACCCCTTCAACCCCAGGGACATCAGGCAATGTGACCGAAGGACATGGGGGGGCTAGGCCGAAGCTGTCGGAAGAAGAAAAGGAGAGGCGACGTCGAGAACGTCTCTGCTTTTACTGTTCCAAGCCGAACCACGTGGCTAGGGATTGCGAACTGAAAGGGAAAAAACCAGAGCCGGCGGGAAACTAATGAACCCAGTCCACGTACAGGCCGGTGGACTGGGGGCCGCGTTGTACAAAGGGCCTCTGGTGGCGAAACCTCCTTCAAAAGGAGTCTTGGTGCTACCTATTCGGATTGTAACTTCCAAAGGAGTAATGTTTAACTCCACAGCGTTAATTGATAGTGGAGCAACCACAAATTTTATTGATGCAGAGCTAGCAAAGCGTTACAGAATTTCCCAATGGAAATTGGACACCCCCTTGTCGGTGGAAACCATAGATGGGAGACCCCTTAAATCAGGAGGGGTAACGCGAGCCATGGAGGAATTGAAACTACAAATCCAGGGGCATGAAGAGTTCATTTCGCTGTATGTGTCAGACCTCTCGAACTTTGAGGTGATCCTGGGAATGCCCTGGTTAGTCAAGCATGACCCAAAGATAGCGTGGAAGGACGCGGTGGTGTGGTTCACTTCTCAGTACTGCCAGGAAAACTGTCAGCCAGAAGGAACCACCAACACGCTGGCAGGGGCAGTGCAGGAAGCCAAGCAAGTGACCCTTCCTTCGAAGTATGTGGAATTTAACGACGTATTTGATGAAAAAGAGGCAGAGATCTTACCCCTCCACCGCCCTTATGACTGTGCAATTGATTTAGTGCCAGGAGCAAGCATTCCATCGGGAAGAATTTACTCTCTCACAGAGAAAGAGAGAGAGGCACTGAGGGAATTTCTGGAGAAAAACCTGAAGCGAGGATTTATACATCCCTCGCAGTCCCCCGCTGGAGCGCCCCTGTTGTTCGTGAAAAAGAAAGGAGGTGAGCTCAGACCCTGTAATGACTACCGTGCCTTAAATCAAATCACTATTCCTAACAGCTATCCGCTGCCCCTGATTTCGGAGTTGTTAGACCGACTGCGCTCTGCAAAAATCTTCACAAAACTGGACTTAAGAGGAGCATACAATCTGATCAGAATGAAGGAGGGACATGAATAGAAGACAGCATTTCTGACCTCCTATGGTCAATCTGAATATTTGGTAACGCCATTTGGGCTTTGTGGAAGCCCTGGCGTGTTTCAAAAGTTCATGAACGAAGTGTTTAGAGACCTCCTGGACAAGTATGTAATTTGTTATTTAGACGATATTCTAGTGTTTTCAAAGAACCAAGAAGACCATGATCAGCATGTGAAAACTGTGTTGGGAAGACTGAGAGAGAACCATTTGTATGCTGTTAGAGAAATGTGGGTTTGACCTATCATCTTTGGACTTTCTTGGATATCGCATCTCAGCAGAAGGAGTGGAAATGGACCCAGAAAAAGTGAGTTGTATATTGGATTGGGGGCAACCAGCCACTAAAAAGGATGTACAACGTTTTTTGGGATTTGCCAACTACTACAGAAAGTTCATTCCAGGCTTTTCCAAGTTAACAGCCCCTCTTACTGACTGTTTAAGGGGAAAAAGGAAGTTTCAATGGACAGAGGACGCTGCAAGCGCCTTTGAAGAGCTGAAGAGAAAGTTTTCCTCTGAGCCCATTTTGTGTTTTGCCGACCCTACCCGTCCCTTTCATCGTGGAAGCGGACACTTTGGATTTTGCCATCGGGGGGGGTTCTCTTACAGCTGAATGGGGAAGGAACGGAGCTACACCCTTGCGCGTATTTTTTCAGAAAACTCAAGGACGCTGAAAAGAATTACACAGTGTGGGAAAAGGAGTTACTAGCTATCAAGGATTCTTTTGAGAATTGGAGACAGTATTTGGAGGGAGCTCAGCATCAGATAGAAGTGCGTTCAGACCGCAAGAACCTGGAGAGCCTACAGACGGCCCAAAAGCTGAATCAGAGACAGATACGCTGGTCGCAGTTCTTTACCAGGTTCAACTTCAAGATTACTTACCATGCCCATGCCAAAAACCAGAGAGCAGATGCTCTGTCCAGACAACCGCAATACAAAGGAGGGGAAATTGACAACCAACCCCAGTACGTTGTTCCACCAGAGAAGGTGATGTTGGGAACATGTCAGCCTTCTTGGGAAGAAGAGCTCAGAAAGGCTCAAAAGGAGGATCCAGGCATGCAACAGTATATTCAGGAGATGGAACAGAGTCAGGACCCAGAAGTAAACTTCCACTGGAAAGATGGACTGTTGTGGTTTAAAGCCGCCAGATATGTGCCAAAGGGGGATCTAAGACTCAGAGTCTTGCGTCAATGTCATGACTCTATCACAGCCGGGCACTTTGGCATCTTTAAGACCATTCAGAATGTAGCCAAGGACTTTTGGTGGCCCCAAATGCGCAGAGACATTGAGAACTATGTAAAATCCTGTTCTGTCTGTATGTGGGCAAAAACAGACATGGGAAGACCCCCAGGATTGTTGGAACCCTCCCCATTCCGAACGAACCCTGGAAGGACCTATCCATGGATTTTATAACTGATTTACCGAAGTCACAAGGAATGACGGCCATATTGGTCGTCGTGGACTCCCTTACAAAGATGGCACATTTCCTCCCTTGCCCAGGGGCCTTAGAGGCTAAAGAGACAGCCAAGCTGTTCATAAAGGAAATCTACCGGCTGCATGGTTTGCCAAATAGCTTAGTTTCGGATCGGGGAACCCAATTCACAGCTAAGTTTTGGAGGGCAGTTTGGAGACAGATGCAGACGGAGTTAAAACTTTCTTCGGCTCATCACCCCCAGACGGACGGGCAGACGGAGAGACTGAACGCTGTTTTAGAGAGGTATTTACGCTGTTATGTTTCCTGTCAACAGACTGACTGGGTTTCCTATTTGCATTTCGCAGAGTTTGCCTATAATAATTCCTTGCATACTAGCACTGGGCAAACACCCTTCTTTGCTAACTATGGATTCCATCCCAAAGCCTTTCCCAGTAGTACATAGAGTGTACTTGTGCCTGCAGCAGGGGAATTTCTGCAGGAACTACAGGCTGTGCAGCAGGTACTTAAACAACAATTAAACGATGCCAAAATTGAGTATAAACGAATTGCTGATCACCAGGAGACCAGGTGTGGTTAATAATAATAATAAATTTAATTTCTTCGTCGCCTATCTGGCCAATGGCCACTCTAGGCGACTTACAAAATTGTTAGAATACAATTGATAAAATACAGTAATACAATATAAAAACAATACATCTGCAGCAACAATATTAAAACTGGGCAGGAGGCATTACAGTTATAACAATTAACCCTCCCCGGATACCCTGAAGGCCTGCTGAAAGAGCCAGGTCTTTAAGGCTTTCCGAAACATTTAGGGAAGAGGCGTGCCGGAGATCTTGTGGGAGGGAGTTCCAAAGAGTGGGGGCCGCCACTGAGAATGCCCTCTCTCTAGTACCCGCCAATCTGGCTGTTTTTGTTGGCGGGATTGAGAGAAGGCCCTGTGTGGCCGATCTTGTCGGGCGGCATAATTGGTGGCGTTGAAGGCGCTCCGTGAGATAAACTGGGCCGAAACCGTGTAGGGATTTAAAGGTCAATACCAACACCTTGAATCGGGTTGTCCACTCGCTTCCTTCAGATGCCGGGCAAGTGTAGGAAGCTGCAGGACAAGAGAGTGGGGCCCTTTGAAGTAGAGGCACAAATCAATCCCGTGGCTTATAGACTGAAGTTGCCAGCTACTTTCAAAATACATCCTGTGTTTCATCGCTCCTTGTTAACGAAAGCAGCCCCTCCCAGCGACTTACGACCAGAGGAGGTTCCGGGGGCACCCATTCTAGTGGATGGACAACCAGAATTCGAAGTGGAGCAGATTCTTGATTCCAGAAGGAGGCATAATCAATTACGGTACTTAATTCACTGGAAGGGTTATGGGCCAGCTGACAGATCATGGGAAAATGAGAGGGATGTGCATGCCCCAGATTTAATGAAAGAATTCCATCAATGGTTTCCCCATCGCCCTACGCCGATCAGTGGGGGGGGCACAGCATGAGAGAGGGGATGGTGTCAGGATGCAGGATTGGGGTCCTGGCACTTCAGAGGATGAGGAGGGGGAGGAGATCATTTTCCCAGAGTTGGTGTTGCCCAGCGGTAGTGGCCTTGGAACTCTAGCCGACACAGACACAGACACAGACTCTTCCCAGGAACTTCCCACGCTCACCCCCCTTCCCGAATCAGAGCAGTTAGAAACAGAAGGAGGGGGAATTCAACTCCCTCCTCAGCCAGAGAAAAGCCCGCCTGATGGGCATGGCCTCCACCCCCCTCTTTCCCCAATACCAGAGATAGAATCCTCAGAAGGGGAGGGGGCAGCGCTTCCCCCTTCACCACGAACCCGGAGAAAACAAAAGAGAGCAAGGGGGAGAGAGAGGAGGGGTGTGGAAGAGAGCACCTTGAGGCGGAGTGAGCGAATTTGCGCCAGAAAGCCCTCTTTATAAGGGTCAGGGGGAGCAGAGATTCCTTGTTCTGTCAACTCTCTTGCATGTCGCTGGACATGTGTCATTGTGTTGCTTCATGAGAAGACGTAGTTTCTGTTTGGATATTACTTTAATAAAGACTGAATTGCTTTCACCCACTGGTCTGGTTCCTGAGTCCAGTCCCGGACACGACATTGACTGTGTAGATCATGAAAAACTATGGAATGCTTTAAAAGAAATGTCACAGCATCTGATTGTCCTGATGTACAACCTATACTCTGGACAAGAGGCTACTGTAAGGACAGAATATGGAGAAACTGATTGGTTCCCCATCGGAAAGGGTGTGAGACAGGGGTGTATCTATTTGTTTAATCTGTACACAGAACATATCATACCGAAAGCAGGATTGGACCAAGATGAAGGGTGTGCAAATTGGAGGGAGAAATATCAACAATTTAAGATATGCAGATGATACCATACTACTAACAGAAACCAGTAATGATTTGAAACTAATGCTGATGAACGTTAAAGAGGAATGCACAAAAGCAGTACTACAGCTGAACATCAAGAAGACTAAAGTAATGACAACAGAAGATTTATGTAACTTTAAAGTTGACAATGAGGACATTGAACTTGTCAAGGATTATTAATACCTTGGCACAGTCATTAACCAAAATGGAGACCATAGTCAAGAAATCAGAAGGCGGCTAGGACTGGGGAGGGCAGCTGTGAGAGAACTAGAAAAGATCCTCAAATGCAAAGATGTATCACTGAATACTAAAGTCAGGATCATTCAGACCATGGTATTCCCAATCTCTATGTATGGATGTGAAACCTGGAAAGTGAAAAAAGCAGATAAGAGAAAAATCTACTCATTTGAAATGTGGTGTTGGAGAGAGCTTTGGGGATACCATGGACTGCGAAAAAGACAAATAATTGGGTGTTAGAACAAATTAAACCAGAACTGTCACTAGAAGCTAAAATGATGAAACTGAGGTTATCCTACTTTGGACACATCATGAGAAGACATGATTCACTAGAAAAGATAATAATGCTGGGAAAAACAGAAGGGAGTAGAAAAAGAGGAAGGCCAAACAAGAGATGGATTGATTCCATAAAGGAAGCGACAGACCTGAACTTACAAGATCTGAACAGGGTGGTTCATGACAGATGCTCTTGGAGGTCACTGATTCATAGGGTCACCATAAGTCATAATTGACTTGAAGGCACATAACAACAACAACAACTGCTTTCACTATTCACAACTGTCAAACAACAAATTCCTGTTCAGCTGAAAAATATAGTTCTTAGTCTTTTCAGCAGTGGCACAGTGAAAGAAAGGCTCACACCATTCATTTGGTTCCTTTCCCTGCATACAACCCCTTCTTGATTTTCGTTATCCATATTACATGAGGCTGTTCCTGCATCTCTATAAAAGAAATACATAAAGTAGAGGAGCCAAAAAGAACAAGACTGATAATCCAATTCCAGTCTTTGAACAACTGAGGGCTTTGTTTTGTGGTGATGAAATTTCACTTAGGACAGAAAACACACCCTGCCACGGACCAGACAAGGAATGGAATTAACCTAGGTGATGTGGAATTATGTAACAGGCAGGGAAAGGGAAGCCTCTCCAAGCCTATCCTGTTGCCTCAGGGTAAATGGATTATAATTACAACAATTAGATCTTTGCAGCCTCCTCCAACTCTGTTTAACAAGGAAGCTAAAACCATGGTTTCGACACTTGGGAATCTCTTCTGCTATGACAAGAGCATGCAACAGGATGCTGCAAATAATGGTTGTCAACCTAAATATCTTGGGGGCAGTTCTAATCAAAGGGAACCCTCTAACCAACTTAGAATTCTTCCAGGAATTAATTAGCTTTTTCTGTAACCATCTGCACAATTGCTGTTCCGCAGTGCAGTTGCACTTCAGGCTTTGTTCTTGCTTAGTTCAAAACTGCAGCCACAAGTGATTCTTCCAGAGTGCCTGTCTGCATGAACCCACTGCAGTTATGCTGGAGTTCTTCATTTTACCCACCATCTCTTTAGGAATTAAAGTGGGATTGCTCTGACTTAAAAATGCTATCCGTGCTTTCCCCTCTCTGTTAACCTGACAAGCAAGCAAGGGCAGCATATTTAAACTACCATAACTGATCAGTGTAACAGTCTTCACAAGTATCCACCACATATAGGCAAACATGTGGAGGACAGGGTGGGGCCACACCCCCACCATCCACTCACAGAGTGTGGATTTCTGTTAAGGGGTCCCCGTGTGTAAGCAACTGCTTGTGCATAGGCACAAGGAGTCCCTTTTGATGGGACATCCATGTGGGAACAGCTTATAATGCATATGCACCTGTTTACAGACATCCACACTCAATGCACAGACATCGGAGGCAGGGCCAGGAAGCATCTTATTTTGCCCCCCATGCGTTTAGACATTCAAACAAGTACTTTTTGCTTTCCTCTTCCACAAGAATCATTTACAGTTCATGTTGGGTTAAAGCACAATGGGACAGGTCTCCCTTGACCAGAACAGTCAGGCAGGGCAAGGGGGGTAAGAGAGTTCTGAAGCACTCTCTGCCGATGGATGCCTGTACTTGTCAATGAGAGGAGGTGGTCGGTGGTGACCTCCTAAAGAGACCAATACAGGCAGACTGGGTAGGCTGAATCTAGAAAATCAATTTTCCCTCACGATGCTTTCAGAAGACATGTACAAACTTAAAATAAAAAAAATAAAGGAATAGCAGTTCCTTCTTCCTTTGGTGAAATCAGATATAATTTGTGTTTGCATTGTGCCATTAGATTCAGCAAAATGTTTAGACCTACTGAATCAAATTTAGTACTATGGACTTCCATGCATGGCCATCTGCTTCCAATTTTCTGTTGGTACCACATGAATTGTAGTCATCCTGCCAAGTGTAAAGAATGTATGCTGTGAAATAATCCAGTTTTACTCCCATCAAACCACTACGCATAGATGACCCCAAAATTTTCATAGATTCATAGATTTCCCCCCCTAATGAATAACCAGTGTACAGGAAAAGTTGGAATGGGTTCATGGCATGCATGGAAGGGGGATTTAACTCTTTGCCCTTGCCATCATTCCAATCCACACACCCCATGCCTTCTATTTGCAACAGGAGGAAAGTTCACATTGACACCATGCTAAATATCAGGAGCTGGAGACGGGAGCAATTCAGATAAGTACTATGGCAGGGGCAAATAGTTAAATTGCCTTCTGTGCCATGGTCCCAATCCATGCTGGCTGTACATTAAACACACACACAGACACGGCCAAATGATATGAACAACATCATGTCTAGTTTGGCCCTTAGAGATACCTTAATTTGATCAGAGTCTTTGGAAAGGATTCCAAGTCTTGTGTAAGCAAAGAGTACCTTAACATCCCGGTGTGCAATGTTGATGGAGTGTAAATATTGAATAGCTTCACCGATGCTCTTCATTATTTCAGAAGCCTCTGGTGAAGATAAGAAAACAAAGTGGATCATTTTACGCCAAAGTCGTGGTTGCCTCTTTAGCTCCTAACATTCAAATCACAGAGAGTTACAGAAAGCAAAGTCACAAGATTACTGGGCAAGCTTCAGTGCAGAAGTAACATTACAAGGAACATGAGGCTACTGCTGCTGTCCCATGTTTTGGTCCTCCTTTCCCCACCATACCATTTGTCCTGCTTACCATCTTGCCTTGATATTATTATGCTGCACTTGTCCTTGCCTTTGTTCCACATCACTGGGTGCTGTTGGCAAGGGAATGTAGCACCACGTTCCTTACAAATTATTTAATTCAGACAGCTAGAAATAAGCTATGGCTCATGGTCCCCTTTCCATTTCATTTCTAGCCATACTTTGCCATGATGTCCAAACTGGCAAACTATGGCAAAAAAGCTTGCCTGGAATCAGAAACACACTTCAGACCATTATTTTGGGGTCCCAGTTTGTTCAGGGTTGAAGCAGTGCCAAATCAAACATTTTCATGTGCATACTTTCAGGAGTGGGGGACTTTGGTGGGTGATCCAAGGGATGACAATGGGGGGGGAGTGACAGTTCTTAAAAGGTTCAGGGAGCTTATCCTTGATGGTGGTACTGGTAGCAGTCACTGGTTTTCCTTTTTAAAAAATAAAACCCAAAACTGTTGGGGTTTTTTATCACTGCCTGTGTTGGTGGCAGTGGGAAGAGAATTCCTAATTTCCTGATGATTCCCCATATGTAGTGTTGCCCGATGGCATTCTGGGGGGGGGGGGAATAGCAACCACCAGTCTGGGGCTTTGTGCATGTGTGCCTATAGGGCACAGGGGGGAGGTAGCTGGTAGCAAGCAGCTGCCAAGAAGAACTCTGCTGGTTGTGGTAGCAACCAGTTACAAACATAAGAATTTTTTTAAAGGCCCACACCATTAAGAGTATGACTTCCTCAAACCTCTTAAGCAATCTGACTCTCTAAATCAGTGAAGAGCTTCTCTTAATTCACCGTCTGTGAATGGTGTGGCATATTTCACTGGGGTGGGGACATTCATGCTCAGCACTAACCACTGTTTGGCAACTCAAATATCATGGCAAACTAAAAGCCCTATTCAGGCATTATACTCAACACATGAGTGGATTCCAAATCACATGGAAGCCTTCTATGAAAGCTCCCTCTCTACAGACCTTTGTGATATTTGTGTGTGGACACCAGTGGCAATACCAGTGAAGTTAGTGGCGGGGTTACTCAGAATGATCCCACTCCTGCATTAATGTTACCTGTGAGTACACCTGAACAGGGGTTCTGATTAGCACTAAATAGGAAATCGAGACGGAGGAGCAAGCAAGCAAGCCTATGGCTCAGTCACAATCAGCTAAATCATGCCTTGGAGGATTATGAATGAATTGAGTTATTGTTTACTTCTGCTCTTAGAGCAGGGGTAGCTAATCTCTGACCCTCTAGATGTTATTGGACTCCAACTCCTATCAACCTCAATGAACATGGCCAATTGTCAGGCAAGATGGAAGCTGTGGTCCAGCAACCTCCAGAGGGCCCCTGGTTCCTATACCTGCCTTAGAAGCTACACACTTGTGCCTTAAGTCTTAAGAGTTGTTGATGCTTGTTAAGCTTTAAGAAATCTATTTTATCCCTTCATACCTCTTTCTGTGAAAGCCTGGTCTCCTCTGTCTTGAATTCGACTGAAGAGTTCTCCACCATCCAAGCTGGAAGTCACAAACAAGTGCAGTTACAAAATGGAAGCAACAAGAGTTACCGCCTAAACTAACTACCAGGCTATGAGTACATTTCCACCTCTATGCCTCAGGTGTATAGTTTCCCTAGGCCAAGGGTCACCAAACTTTATAGGCCCATGTTTGGATTTTTGAGTGCATGCTGTGTGCACCATCCCTTCTGGCCACTTCTCTTTCCACTTAGCCCCCGTCCACAGAAACAGAAAGAGAGACAGCATGCACACACACACTTTGCTTTCCCAAGGGATCTGACTATAGTTTGTTAAGGGTGCTGAGAGTTGCTAGGAGACCCCTCACAAAGCTACAATCCCCAGAATTAAAAAAAGAAAGAATATATTTTAACAATCCTCAGTGTTCCCTGAGAAGAGGGATTGATTGTTAAACTACTCTAAGCACTGTAGTTTTGTGAGGGAAATAGGGGTCTCCTAACAACTCTCAGCACCCTTAACAAACTACAGTTCCCAGGATTCTTTGGGGGACGCCATGACTGTTTACATTTAAAGCAGTTATCATACCACTTTAAAGAACAGATGGGGCTTGGGTAAAAGTCAGATCCACTGGAATTAAACTGAGCCTTGAAAAGCACATAGAGTTGAAAGAGAGGGTGAGAAAGAGTGTCACTCTTCCAACTTCCTCCTTCAACTCTATGTAGTTTTCAAGGGAGAAAAAGGTAACTACCCATACCACCTCAGGACCAAGGGGGAAGGGCTCAGAGGCTTTGGGGCACCTGGAGAAGACCTCAAGAGCACCATTGCATCCATAGGTGTCACAATGGCAAACCTTGCCCTAGCCCTTGCTTATGCCAGTTTAAAGTTTTTTGGGACTCAGATTATTTCAACAGTGAATGTGGCAATGAACATACACATGCAGTCATTATCCATCACAATAAGCTTGCAACTGCCACTATGCAGCTAATACACAATGTATAATACAAACCTCTCCCAACAAAAGCAAGAACAAAGGCAAGCGCTAAAAGACTGAAGATCCTTTAAAGATATAGCTGAAAGCCATGGAGATGAAAAGACAGGCAAAGATGAAACTGACCTATAATTTAATTTTCAGTACCTTTGTGATGAACTATATCCAAAAGAAAATAAGAAAAAGAAAGGTATGGGCTGCACAAAAGAGCAAATACCTAATAAAGTAATAATCCAATGAGTGTCTAGTGTCACATGTTTTCCACAATTCAGATGTTTTACTATAGTGAACACTGGAGAGCTTTCCTCTGTCAGTCAATCTGCTTCTGAAGCTACCTAGGACTCTAACTTGCCCTGTATTGCTGGTATCCAAAGGTTACACAAGCAAAAGGCAATTTACACAACCTATCCATAATTGATAGGTTACTGGATGATGTACTTGCATGTGTGAACTATTCTTTACAGCAGGGATGGGGGACCTCCAACTTGCAGTCCTGATTACGCCTGGCACAGATCCCAATTTGGTCCACAAGGCCACTTCTCCAAAACCATCCCTATCTGCCCCACACCTGTCATGTGTGGCATCAGCTGTGCAGCAGATAGAGATGTGGCTGCCAATATATAAATGGAAGCCTTAAACTGCACTCCAGATTGTTCCTTGGAATGAGAGGCTTGCTGTCATCACCAATCAGCTAATCTGTGGTAAGAGCAAACCTGCTGGGATTGGCTGTGTTACAATCGCACAGGAAACTCAGTAGCGTACCCAACCCCTCCCCAAAGCAGGGATTCAAATCATTGCCTATCAGCTGACACACAGTAATTTTGAGCTTGCTGGGTCAGCTGTGCTACCAAGTTCCCCATGCACAGCTGACCCCTGCAAAAAGCAGAACCTGAAATCACTGCCTATCAGCTGATGGCCAGTAACTTCAAGCCTCATCTGGGCTGGATTTTCCTTTGTAGCAAGGCTGCAAAGACATCAGGTGGGTGGTGCCCAGGATCCCACCAGATCCCACTGGCTGGATCCAGTTCCCCACACCTGCCTTAGAGACTGCCTACCTGAGATATTGAGGTCACCAGATGTGTTCAATTAGCAAATTAGCAAAACGTTCTTTGAACAGATTCTTCTGTTTCCAGTGATCTCAGTTTCATTTGATGTATAGTTATATTTTGGTTTGGACATATCCCTTCTTGGACAGAAACAACTTTGCCATGATCTATTAACATCAGGATTAGATCATTGCATTGTGTTGTACATTACAATACCTTTGAAGCCCACTCAGAAAGTTCTACCCTTCTACCCTTGAAGACTGCTCAGAAAGTTCAGTTGGTCCAAAATGTGAAGACAAGACTGCGAATATCATCATCCAGAAATCCATATACAGTACACCAATCTTTCAAGATATATTTCGGCCTCTAATGTGTTTCCAAGTGCAATTTGAAATGCTAGTTTGAATGTAAAAAAACCCTAAATGGTCCAAGAACTCTGAAAGGCTATTTTCTTCCTTATGAGCCTGCCTCCTCCCTTAGATCTGCATTAGAAGCCTTACTCTGGGTCTGCCAGCTTTCTGGGGTTTGCTGAATGTGTCTTTTCTGCTCTGTCACCATATCTCTAAATTCACCTCACCAAAGAAATCCACTGTTAGTATTTAGACACTAGATTAAGACCAGGGGATTTGCCCTAGTTTCTCTGATTATTTCCTCCCTCTTGCTGCTGAATTTTTTCATGTTGCAACGTGTGGTTTTCATGAATGTGATTTTCTTGTGATTACTTTGTAAGTCACTTTGGACATCTCTCCAAAAAGCAGGGTATACAGATGTTAAGTAAATAAATAAAATAAAAGCACCCACACTGTCCCTGAATTTAAGCAAAAGTAACAATCGTGATTTTTTTAAAAAGTTAATTACAGCAAAAAAACCTGGAGCTTGCCATCTAGAAGAAAAGTTTAGAAACAATGAAATGGGTAAAAAAACCAAAAACCTTCTGTTGCCTTTCCCTGCTTCACACCTTGCCCCTGACAGTCTCAGTACCCATTTACCCAAGGAGAAACTCTTAAAATCTAAATCAGCTTACACTTTGCAGGGAAAATGTCCTATCTCTAGAAAATTAATGGCTGGAAAAAATTCGCTTGGCATTGTAATAGTTGCATGTGTTAATGAGTTCAATGTAGACTTAAATACTGTTTCCAGTAAGGAGGAGTCATACATATGGGTTGTGGGACCACCTAAAAGGGGGAAAAAACCATATCCGTATTTTGGCAATGTGGTGGTGGACGCACAGTGTTTCCCCTAGAAAGCTCTTTAGCTATGAGCTGCACGACTTGCTTTGTCCCACCAGTCACCAACACTCACCATTCCATGACTATCAGGAGACATTTTCGACCCTGGTAAAGATTTTCATAGACATCTATAATCTTCACAATATGGGAACACTGAGATGCCCTCCAATGCAGCTCCACCTCCCTGCGAGCTTTCGGACAGTCTTGCAGCATCTAGAGAAGGAAAGGGGAAAAGGTAAGTGTGAGAATTATTTTCCGCCTTGATTTAATTAGTTTGGACAACACTCTTGACTAACAATTAACATCTTATCAGTAATCATTATCCCAGGCTACAGTGGGATAAAGTTTGCTTCATGAAGTAGTTTCCAAATTTGGGACTTGGATTTCACACAATCCACAAAAGAACACCCATCATTTTACAAATGTAACATACTTTATAAGTCTTCACATTTGTCATGTTCACAACTGTTAGGTGGATCATACTTCCCATTTGACAGACCGGGAACTGAGGTGACCCCTTCGAACTCCGCCAATTGTGTGTCAGCTCAGGAGAGTTGCTGCAGCATGCGTTATTGACAGGGCAGAGCTAGCCCCACATGTTCCCACAGATCCCTTGTGGATTGTGTGAGTTCAGCACTGAACACTTGAGCCCCCTCAAGTCAGGTGTGGCTGGCGTGTTGCTGTGGTACTGTGGCACTGCCCTCCTGACACCAGCATCGCTGCCACTTGCTGAGATGGTGCAGGAGTGAGGTTGGGGCTGCATGGCCGCAGCATCAAAACCAATCCAGCGCTTACTACACCTGTGAAGCTCTTGTCTCTCTGGGCTGCCCTGCCCATGCCCCATCCTGATATGTGGCAGCAACACTGCTGTTGGGAGAGTGGTGTGGCACCATTTCACCATGCCAACTACTCCTGTTTCAAATGATGAACACAAAGTGCATTAACAGGATCCAGTTCAGTAATTCATACTGAACATTCTAATGTATTAGGGTTTTTTCCACTTTATCCCAGGAACTTTAGGATGTTACCATATACCTTCTCTCTAATTCTCCCCCTCAAAAAACAAAAAAAGACCACCAACAGCCATCACAAAAGGTAGATTAGATGAAAGATGATCAAAGGCCATCCTGAGAGCTTCACAAACAAGCAGGGACTTGAACCAGTCTATCATCAGACTATAAAGGATGAACTGTAAATTCAGAGGACGCTGCATTTGAATCCCTTAAGAATCTTCTGAGCAAGTTACACCATCAAATATGAAGATATGCACTGCCATCTAGTGGTGAATGGGTGCAACCCATATCACTTGGTTTGGGGCCAGTTTGGGTCAAACATGCAAATTCCATCTTAGATGTAATATGCAAATTCCATCTTAGATGTAATATTAGAAATTAATATGCTTAATTTAGTCCAGCAAACAGCAATTAAAGACACATTTAGCAAAACATTTAGCAAACAGAGACTCTCCTTAATTATAAACAACACAGGAAATAACAATCAAACTAACCAGTGTAAAGCCACACTACAACCAGTGAATAGTTTCATTTGCACTATGAATAGGACAATAATGACAGAAAATAATGGCAGAAAATAATATGACTTTGCACCAGACGGTCAAGCCTCACACTGGTACATCCGGTTCTATCTGCATTAGATCCCCAAAGCCTTTATTTGTCAGGCAGAATGGAGAATTAGGCAGAGCCAGCGGTTGCTTTCTCTGTTGCTTTCTCAATATCGATGCCTAGAGCTAGCTCAGCTCTGTCAATGATGCTGTGAACCTCAAGCCAACATGTGATCAGCTGAGTCTGACTCCATTATTTATGCTGTCATTCAAGAGCAGAGAACCTTTGGCCTGCCATATGTTGCTGAACTACAACTCCCATCATCCCTAGCCATGGGCCATTCTTGCTGAGGCTGGTGGGAGTTGTAGTTCAGCAACATCTGGAGAGCCAAAGTTTCCCCACCTCTGTCATAACTGATTGATTCTATAAGAATCTTTTTAAAAAAATGTTCTCCCTGAAGAAAGGAGTAAATCTGCTACACTGCATCTTGCAATGTCAGACCAAATATGTGGGCTGGATAGAAAGGAAGCCCTGACAGTCTTATTCGAACCATGCTGAGTTACACCATGACAGGTGGGTTACACTGAGAAGGACCCAGCTGATGAAGCCTCTGTGAAATGTATATATTAGATGGGTGGAAGTACACCAAACTGTCACCAGCGTCACTGTAGCTTACCTGGGCTGGAGCAGGGCAAGGCAGTGGTGGTGAGGTTGAAGCTGTGCAGATGCACCAGCAGAGCCAGTCTGGTGCACCCATTGGTGCATCCATGCAGCCCCATTGTTCCTCATCCCAATCCTATCCAGGTAAACTCTGGTCCACTCTACACCAGCCACTACTAGAAGTAGGTATATCCATCCTCCACTTTGAACTATCCCTTTAAAACTAACCATCAAGTTATAAGAAGCCAGAGTGGTCCTTCCTCTCTTAGCTTCTAGTTCACAAAACTAGCAGGTTGGGCATGATTTGCCTAAAGTTGCAGGAATTCATTAAGCCCCAATATTTCCCTGATAATTCAATCACTTTTAACTCCATCACAGCCACCAAGTCTGAAGATTAGCAAGGCCACCTATAGGCTATATGACCCATTTGCTCAGAAAGCTAAAGACTGCACTATGGACAGGAAGCAAAGCTCAGACCTTCCCAAGAGCAAATTCAATCCTGGAAAGTGATAACAAGCAAGAAAGCCCCTTGCTCTCCAATAGTGCAGATCCAACTATTTATTTATTTAACTCAAACCATTTCAATACCACCCTTCACTAAAAACTCCAGAGTGATTTATAACTCATAACAATAAAGCCCATTAAAATCCAATAAATACAGTAAAAACAACAACAACCACAGTAGCAATGCATTGAAAATTACTTCTGGAAAACAACTTTGTTATAGGGCCTATTGTGCCACCTAGTCACTGAGATTAACCAACAGGTTTCACACCCAGAATTACAATACAAATCTAGGCTTCCCCTCAACCTAATACGACTTGTGTCAACCAAGTTCCAGGCAGGACTTTTAAAAACAACAACATTGAAATAAATAAACAAATAATCAAATATCCTAACAAGTATTAATATATTTCAAGGTTTTTAAGGAATGTTTTTAAGTCCTGGCTAAATATCAATAATGACATCTCACCAGGGAGGGCATTCTATTCTAATCTATTTATTTAACACAATATACTGCTTAATCATCAAAACCTTTAAGTAATTCTATAAGCAGGGGACTCTTACTGAGAAGGCCCTGTTGCAGTTCAACACCAGCCAGGCAGCACCTAGAAGTGACACTACCAACCGGACCAGGGCCGGTTCTAAAGGGCAGCCAGGTGGGGCACTGGCCCGAGGGCCCCTGGAGCTACACTCACCTTCTGCGATCCATGGCAGCAGCCGCAGATCACAGAGCAGGAACCTCCACCCGCCCACCATTCCCTCGCCCCACCTACCTGTATCCTGCCTTTTAGCATTGCCCTTAATGAAGATGGCAGCCGAGGTTTCCCTAAGATGCTAAAGCCCCTGCCGCCATCTTAGTTGATGGCAGAGATGCACGTGCATAGCACGCATGCGTGCCATCAACCAAGATGGCGGCGGAGGCTTCATCCCCTTAGGGAAACTGTGGCCACCATCTTGGTTACTGGCAATGCTAAAAGATAGGCGACAGGTAGGTGGGGGGGCATGGGGGGCCACACGTGTGCACGCCCACGCACGCACACACCAGGGCCCGGGGAAAGCTGATGCCCAAGGGCTCCGGCATGCCTGGGGCCGGCCCTGAACAGGACCTCCCCTGCCAATCGTAAGGTCCAAGATGGTTGATATTGGGGGAGACCATCTCTTAAGTACTTGGATACCAGGCCATTTAGGGCTTTGTACACTAGCATTAATCACTTCAACTGGTTCTGCTAGCTCACTGGCAGCCAGTGCAGTGCTTTCAGGACTGGTGACGCATGGTCCTGTCTGGCTGTCCTACTCACCAACCTGACAGCTGCATTCTGCACCAGTTGCAGCTTCTGGACTATCTTCTAAGATAGCACCATATAGTCCAGGCAAGTCACCAGAGCATGGACAACTGAAATTTATTTCATTTATTATTTGGTTTATATCCTGCTCTTCCTCCAGCAGGAGCCCAGGATGGCAAACAAAAGCACTAAAAACAGTTTAAAATCATAAAAATAGACTTTAAAATACATTAAAACTAAACATCTTTAAAACATTTTTTAAACCTTTCAGGACATTTTTTAAAAGGTTAAAAACCTATTAAAAAAAGGTTTAAAAACATATTAAAAAGCAATTCCAATACAGATGTAGAGCTAAAGAACCAGTCTCAAAATGGGCTACTCTGCAGATTTCATTTTGTTTTGTCAAAAAAGTGACAGCCATTGGATAATTTTGCTATTATACTCATCGGGGAAGGTATTTATGTGACAGAAGAGAGAGGCTCAGGAGAGTCTTTTACACCCTTCCTTGCCTAGCTGCTCCTACCTCCCCTACAGAGTAGGCCAGTTGGTCCCAGACTATCTGGTAATTGCTGCAATCACATCCCTCTCAGCTCACAGCCCCCCAGACAGGAAGAGATTTTGGGGTGACCAAGGAAATACTAAGATTCCCGAGATCTTAGGAACACTGCCCCGTGTTTCCCAAGCAGATTCCTTTTACAATTTACCGAGAGAGTAAAGTCACCCCACATTCTCCCGCCTTCCCCAGAGATGCATACTGGTCCCCAAATGATCTAGGCACATGGGAGTATTTGGATACCCTGAGAGTCTAGGAACCTATTCACAAAGACTCAACTGCCAGATTATAGAACATTTATTAAGAACAAAAGGAAAATGAACAGGACAAATGGACAAAGCAAAATAATGAAAATAAAAGGAGCTTTTTAGCTCATCCCTATCTACTCTGGCTACTTACAACTAGGCTTTGGTCTCTTCACAAGTAACACAGCTTCAATTGCCAGTTGCCAGTTCTCTGATGGTCTAATGTGAAGGACCCTTTTCAGTCCCTTTTTTAAGGCCCTTTCACACCTTTTGGGATCTGAGGGGGAAGGTGATAACCACCACCACCACCCATGTATAAGAAGATGGCTATCACTGGAGGAAACTGTCATCAGATTTCTCCATCTCCCTACCTTACGTTATAACTTGTAGATCTGGAGAATTTGGTGGATGTTACATGCTGGGCTGGGTTAGCCAAAATGTAGGGGCAGAAGACCCTGGATTTTCTTCACATCTAGTTCTGTCAAAAAAGTTAGAGTGATAACAATTTGGTAATTTTGCCATTATATTTTGCCCATTGGGGAAGGTATCTGAATCTTTGGAAAATGAACCAAAGAAAGGCTTCTTTTCAGATGTGAACAAAAGTGACATGTCTGCCCAAAGCTCTGAACTGAAGTGAGTTCAGAAGTTGTTGCTTTTTCTGTGCACCACCCCAAGTATATATGTGAAGCTTAGATTTTTTTGCCCCAGTGTGTATCAGTTTACACTGAGCTAAGTTTTGCCATTTTATAATCCATTTACCCAGTTTGGAGAAATCCTTTTGGAGCTTTTGTGATCCCTTTTTATTTTTACCACTCTGAATAATTCATTCATCCACCTCATGGGTCACCCCTAACTCTAGAATAATTTTATTATTCTGCCACAGAATACTTTTTGCCATTTTATACAGCATGTATCCCTCTGAACAGAGAGCCAGTGAGGTGTAGTGGTTAAGGTGTTGGACTACGGTTCAAATCCCCACATAGCCATGAAGCTCACTGGGTGACCTTGGGCCAGTCACTGCCTCTCAGCCTCTTGAAAACCCTATTCATAGGGTTGCCATAAGTTGGAATCGACTTGAAGGCAGTAAATTTACATTTTATCCCTCTGAACAGAAACATTTTTCAGCTTCTCCTGCAGGAGGAGCCCATAGCTTTAAACAACACCCCTTCCTTTTTTTTCTGAGGAATTGTCTGTCAGCTCAGCAAGTCTTCCTCCTTACATTTATGTGTAGCTGGGAGCATAAACAAGACAGCGTTAATTATACACTACAGGCTTGCAAATACAGAGCATTAAGGAGCCTAAATTTGGAGCTGTTGATGGAGCCCAGACTAGATACAAATCTCTTTGAGACTGTGCCCAGGCTCTCCATGTATTTTGCCTTTTAGTTTTCCAATAGCAAACCTCAGAAAGAAAGTTTTATACCACCTATCATAAGATAGGAACCCCTTCCCCACTGAAGGAAGGAAAGTGCCCTTCATACACACACTCTTAATTTAAATCCTTGACCTACGTCAACATTTGACATGTAATATTGTCAAAAATTACCAACTAGCAACCATGGCTTTCGTTTCTGCATGGAATATAGTGTTATCTGAATAGTGGGAAAATGTGTGGGTCTACCATTTCAGATTGTAGGTCGGGGCTCACATGACAATGCTCCTCCATGCCAAAAAGAAAAAAAAGTATCCCTCCACACAAAAACTAGCACATCAAGGAAGAAGAGTTCTAGTCTAGTCTAGTTTTCCTGTAGTGTTTATGTTTTGCTTTGATCAAGTGGGCTTCCACCTGCAGTCTGAATTGGTAGACTCCAGATATAGGCTTACTACAGTTTGGGTCAAAATGGCCCTATTTTGCTTGTGGAGCACACTAAACAGACAGAGAGGCGATGCACATAAAAAGGGACAAGATATTAAAACTTCTAAGCATTTGTTTGTTTTTGTGTTTGTTCATAGCTTTGAATTCATTTACTTCTATCACACATACATGCATGCATGCAGTAGCAATTATCTGCTATATGCGAATGGCACAAAAATCACATCTGTTAACCATGGCAACCAAGTTGCACCAATTCTTAGCAGGAGCCCTAGTTTATGGCGCAAGTAATATCATGATGCAATATGCTTACATCCTATTACTGGCCTTTTCATGTGAGACAGCTGACAAACCAAGTTAATTTTGAAATGCTCTTCTGTTATCACATGGCAAGCTAGTCATTTATAGCAGCTTGGTAAGTGATGGCAAAAACTGCCCATGACAACATAAAAATGTCAAAAGAGAGGTGGTCTGTGGTGGAGTAGGGCAAAATCACCCAAGCTAGACATCATATGATAATAGCTATCACACATTGAAACGTAAAGACTTTACACTGGTTTCAAATTTCAGATCATTTCTTATGGCCAAAGACCAGCACTATAAATTATTAAAACTGTAAAAACATATCAAGTTATTACAGGGAAGAAACACAGAGTTGCAACATGAAATACCGTAATGGTATTATACAAATACCCCAGGAGAATTAAGCCAGACCTCCACTACCACTCACCAAAATGAACAGGCAACAAGCCAAATCTACCATTCCTCCCTATACTCCTCTTACTGTTTAGGACAACTCCAGATGAGATTATACCCGGGGTGGGTGGGTGAGGGGAGAGAGAATGGATTTGGCTTAGGCGCCACCAAGAGGATGGAAATGGATATGCCCAACAGTCAGCAAACAACTGTTATAATAAACTTTTACTTGACTACAAGAGACCCAGACCTAATCTAGATGTCACTTCCAAGCCTCCAGCTGTGCTGTGGGCAATTTTAAATCCAATACAGATATGTGCTGGATTAAAGATTTCCTCCTCCATTCCTGGGTTTCCACTGACTATCGTTTGCTAAGACACCAAATCGGGCAAACATGGTTAGGGTAAAACCATAATTTGAAGTGGAACTGCAAAACATGGCTTAGTACCAAGAATACAATTTCTGGCAAATTATAATGAATTTCAGTCTGTGCAGCTTGAGGATGTTGACAAGATCCTTGGAATGGTGCGGGCGACCACGTCTGTGCTGGACCCTTGCCCCTCTTGGCTGGTGAAAGCTGGCAGGACCGGAACCGCCGTCTGGGCCAAGGAGATGATAAATGCCTCTTTGAGAGAGGGAGTGGTCCCTGACTGCCTAAAAGAGGCAGTAGTGAGACCACTCCTGAAGAAAGCATCCTTGGACCCAGATAATTTGAACAACTATAGACCTGTGGCGAATGTTCCGTTCCTGGGCAAGGTGCTGGAGCGGGTGGTTGCCGGCCAGCTCCAGGGGCTCTTAGATGACACTGATTATCTTGATCCATTTCAATCCAGTTTTAGGCCCGGTTTTGGTACCGAAACAGCCTTGGTCGCCCTGTATGATGACCTTTGTCGGGAGAGGGCCAGGGGGAGTGTGACCCTTGATCCTTGATCTCTCAGCTGCTTTTGATACCATCGACCATGGTATCCTTCTGGGAAGACTCATGGAGTTGGGAGTTGGGGATACTGCCTGGCAGTGGCTCCGCTCCTACTTGGTGGGTCGTCACCAGAGGGTAGTGCTTGGGGAACATTACTCGACACCCTGGACTCTCCATTGTGGAGTCCCACAGGGATCGGTACTGTCCCCCATGCTCTTTAACATCTACATGAAGCCGCTGGGTGCGGTCATCAGGAGTTTTGGGGTGCGTTGTCATCAGTATGCTGATGACACGCAACTCTACTTCTCCTTTTCATCCTCCTCAGGTGAGGCTGTTAACATACTAAACCGTTGCCTGGCCGCGATAATGGACTGGATGAGAGCGAACAAACTGAAGCTCAATCCAGACAAGACTGAGACGATGTTGGTGAGTGCTTCCCCTGCCCAGATGGTGGATGTTCATCCTGTTCTCGATGGGGTTACACTCCCCTTGAAGGAACAGGTTCGTAGCTTGGGAGTTCTTTTCGATCCTTCCTTGTCACTGGAGGCCCAGGTGGCCTCGGTGGCACGGAATGCTTTCTACCATCTTCGTTTGGTAGCCCAGCTACGTCCCTATCTGGACGGTGATGACCTCACCTCTGTTGTTCATGCTCTGGTAACTTCTAGATTGGACTACTGCAATGCGCTCTACGTTGGGCTGCCCTTGAAGATAATTCGGAAACTACAGCTAGTCCAGAATGCAGCGGCCAGACTGTTGACGCAGACCAGAAGGTCCGCTCATATAACACCTGTTCTGGCTCGTCTGCACTGGCTCCCTATTTGTTTCTGGGCTAGATTCAAAGTGCTGGTTTTGACCTATAAAGCCTTACACGGCATGGGACCGCAATACCTGGTGGAACGCCTCTCCCAATATGAACCTACCCGTACACTGCGCTCAACATCTAAGGCCCTCCTCCGAGTGCCATCTCATCGAGAAGCTCGGAGGGTGGTGACTAGATCTAGGGCCTTTTCGGTGGTGGCCCCCGAATTGTGGAACAGTCTCCTTGATGAGGTGCGCCTGGCGCCGACGCTGCTATCCTTTCGGCGCAAGGTGAAAACCTTTTTATTCTCCCAGGCATTTTAAAGTGTATTTTAATCTGTTTTTAAAGTGTATTTTAACTGTACTTTTTATGTTGTATTATGATGCTGTTTGCTTTTTGTTGTTATTTGTTTGTTTTTGGTTTTTGACTTTATTATATTTATTGTAATTATATATTGTGCTGTTTTTATCTCTTATGTACACCGCCCAGAGAGCCGTCAGGCTTAGGGCGGTATATAAATGAAATAAAATAAATAAATAAATAAATAATGAAACCTAAAAAGGAGAAGATAATTAGCAGAGAAGGAACTGTGGTTTGGAAGGTCATCTGCATACTGACAAATTTAGTGAGCTCTTGTTCTAAATTCTGTGCAGGTAAATTAAATTCTATGATATTTCTTTGGGATCTTATATATTGGCGCCTTCAAAAGCCCCACCTACTCTGCCAAGACACTCCTATCACATTTTCCCTAACATTATTTTCCCTCACAGGTCCCCCAAATAATTATCCGCTCAAAAAATTAATTACCCATCAGATTCCCCCTAGATCTACCCCCTCCCCCAGCATATGCCTCTTTTCCCAAGGAAAGACAGGAAGCAAAACCTAAAATCCCTTTAGCTGCTTCTGTGTCAGCACATAGGCTATACGTTTCCGGGCCCAATTCAAGGTGCTGGTTTTGACCTATAAAGCCTTACACAGCACGGGCCCACAATACCTGATGGAACGTCTCTCCCGATATGAACCTACCCGTGCACTACGCTCAACATTGAAGGCCTCCGGGTGCCTACTCAGAAAGACGCCCGGAAGGAGACTACAAGAAAGAGGGCCTTCTTGGTAGCGGCCCCCGAACTATGGAACACCCTTCCTGACGAGGTACGCCTGGCGCCTACTTTACTATCCTTTCGGCGCCAGGTGAAAACCTTCCACTTTGCCGAGGCATTTTAATATTTTTAATATTTTTAACATTCTAGTATTTCAGTATTTGTATTTAATGTTGTATTTGTTAGTTATATGTTTTATTTGTTTGTTGAATTGTTGATATGAGAATTAGATGGTTTTTTAATATTGAAATGTGAACATATATTTTTATTTGTTGTACACCGCCCTGAGAGCTTTGCTATGGGCGGTATAAAAATTGAATAAAATAAAATAAAATAATTGGAGTCAGCGCTTTAGCCCCAAAAAAGTTTTTTTAAGCAGTCTTGTTCATGCACATGAAAATTAATTTTTCATTATTTTTTGCCCCTGGCACATCAGGTGTGTACCAAGTGGCAACCTGCAAGTAGTGTTACAGTACAAACATTCACACTGCTTAGCTCACAATGTAAGATGGATAAGGGAGGGGGGTAGGGAGAATGGAAATGAGGCAACTGTATTATCTTGTTGACCAAGTGACACTGCTGCCTTTTGGTGTTACAGTTCAAACCCCAAAGGTTTTGTTAAAAATCCTCCACTGAAGGCAGATAAAGAGGCTTCCCTGGAGTCCAACCTGCAACAAGCAATGCCAGACCAACACGTCTATGACAGCTTGTGGAAAGAATGCAGCACATGGCCAGTGGAGTATGCATGAGATAGAGCCAGCCACCAGGCATATACTCAGCACAGGGTCAAGAGAAGGAGGGTGTTGGTTGAGGCAAGACACAGACCAAACACTGTCAAAACCTGCGTATTCTACATGGGAGGAGGGAGGAGAGGCACACACCAAGAGTTACTGGAACTTTGGAATGCAAGCAAGGCAGAAGTCTTTGCTGCAAATAAAAAGGGGGAATGAAAGAAAAAGCTCCTCGGGATCAAAAGCTAATCCTGACAATCAGTGAATGCATGTTCCAACAGCATTTAACAATCCCCCTTTAGAGACAGTAGTGTGATGTCCAGGGCTGTGTATACTCTGCACTAGTGTGATATTTTTATTTTATATTATATAAAATTATATATCAGGCAATGCAAATTTTGTGCCAAGAAAAACTGAAATATGCAACTTATCTAAATTGTCCATATTTAGCAGATTTGCATTTTAATGCAAATAATGAGTAGTGTTCAACTAAACCCTTGTGGTAGCGCAACAATGTCAACTAGCGCACAGGGATTTCCCCCTTCCCCCCAAGCACACCCTGCGCTGTCCCCAAATCTGCTCCAGAGGGATGGGGAAATCCCCAGAACAGATGTAGGGGGTACATAGCGAGGGGAGAACGTTCTGTTATGCAAGAAAAAATCCTTGCACTGATGGAATGGTTCAACTCAACATGACGTTGAATACAACCCAATATATTCTACTTATTGCTAATCATGGGGCTGTGCAAATAACTATGCAGGGCACTGATCTCAAAATATTTAGTTTAACCATGTCTGTAGCTTCCAAGCATATATTCACAGCCATAAGGGCTGTTAACATGCTTTTTAAATATGAAAGTTGAATATGTTAGGCAACTAAAATTCAACATATACTGGTCCTTTTCAGATATTACAGTCAAACCTGGCCCTTTATTTCCCACAGCAATGGGCAAAAAGTACCCACTTGAGCACATGCTGGAATTATTGCAGGAACAGGCCCCTCTCATGAGAAATTGCTTAATGAGCTGGCCCCATTTAATTTAATAAAAAAGGGGGGGAAAGAGCAGCAATAGGATTGCCTTCTATAAATATACTTGAAGGGCTAATAAGGAATTAAACTAACAGTTTAATTTTTTTAAGGAAAAGGACAATTATGACACAAGATCCTTTTCAGATGTTCCAATCCCCCATGTGATTAGAACTAAATGAGGGAAAGTGGGAACAAGTATGCAAGCTCCATCCTCATTACCGTTCTTGTAGCCCTCCACCAGTTGGAACCATTTGCAGCAGGTGTGAAGAACCTTTGGCCCTCCAGACTTTGCTGAACTACAGTTCCAATAATCCCTGGTCACTGGCCTGGTTTGCTAGAGCTGATGGGAGCTGCAGTTCAGCAACATCCGGACAGCCAAAGATCCCCCCCATTCCTGGTCTCTAGTGTGGATGGAGCCTGCTTTTCTCCTGTAAGCTCCCCATGCAGCTCAGAACCCTTGAAGATCTGGGTTCCAAACCACACATTTCAGTTCCCCATTTCAGAAGTTATCCCTCCAACTTCTGATGGAAACAGAGTCAGTGCCTTCCCTCCTCCATTGACCTGATTCACATGTAATGGTGACTCAAACCATGGCTTAATGCAACCATGTAAGCTCCCAGAGAGAAGACAGCTGCAGTTTTGTCCTCCTCTGGTCTTGCTGCTGCTGTGCTATTGTGAGCTAAGTCATGGTTTGGCTTAGCATTATGTCCAAACCCAGAGTTGTAGTTTTATCTTGCTCCAGTCAAACCACAAGGTGTAGCCAGGGTTTGTTCTATAGCTTGCTACTCATGGTTTGTCGGGGGGGGGGGTGAAAACATAAGCCTAGGTTTGGATGTAATGCTAAGCCAAACCATTGCTTAGTTCACAGGAGGAGTAGGAGTAAATCAGCCATGATCTTTTCTTCAGGAGCTTGTACGTTTTTTCATTCATGCTAAACCGTGATTTGGCTTAGCATTACAAGTGAACTGGGCCATTTTGTGAGAGATTAGAACACCTGAGTATGGCTAATGGTTAATATTTATAAACCTGACATTCTGTTTGTTTTCTCGTCAAGGGTGATAACAACTGCCTGCAGGTAAGCAGCTGAGAAGCAAATTGTAGGTACCCAGCACTATCATTACCCTGGACTTCATTTGGACCCTGGACCAGAAAACCACACCAAAACAGTATGACAGCCACACTCAAGACTCTCATTTATACCTTCTAGCCCTCTCACTAGGAAATAGTAACTGACACTATCATCTCTCTTTGGGAGTTAAAGATTCCAGTTATAAAACTGCCAATGCACAGCATCTGTGGAGGGGAAACCTGGGTGAACAGAACAGAAAATGATTATGTTCATGCAAATACATCTATGGGGAAAGGGAATTTCATGTGGTGTGTTTATGGACAGAAGAGTGGGTTGGACTCAATCATTTTTTACTTCCCTTTTATCTGACACTGTGATTCTATGACCTTGTGTTGTATTTAAGAACCTTAGAAAAGCAGATTTGATCTCATACAGCCCCTGCGAATATGATGAACACGATGTTCCCTAAAAACAGTTTTAAATATGATACGGAAACAGGAAGCACTAACACTATAAAAAGAAAAGGAAACAATAAAGTCCTAAGAGGCTAGAGGAAGTCATTGCATAGCTTTTTTGGAACAGGGTATGAAATGGGGAGATCCCCAGGCCACCCACCCAAAAAGCATGACCTTCAAATTGGAAGTCCATGCTATCAAAATAGTTCCCTTACTATTAATAGTGTACATGCCAAAGCTTAGTGCTTTCCCTTCCAGTCATTTGGGGCAGGGGCAGGGAGGAAGCTTTTATTAAAGGACAAGCAGATTTTCTCAAAGGGAAAGTTTCTCAACAATATGTATAGCATTTTTTTCTTTCCCAAACTGAAAAGTAGAGTCATTTCTCTTCAAACACTCCAGTCTACCAAGCCCAGTGAAGCCCTTTTCACCATGTATCACTGGAGAACTCTGATGGGCCCAGTTTCCTTGTACCTATTAAGCATGGAGAAAATATTTTCCATTGACAAGAGCTGGACAGAATAATCAGCCAGCCAGGCTTCTGTAACCTGAGTTGTAGTAAATAAACACTTAAACAATAACACTTGAACCAACTACTTGTAACAAGACAGGATACTCTTTGCCATCTGCAGTTACTCTCAAGTTTTCTTCAGCTTTGTCAGGCTTAAATTCTACAATGTTACAAGATAGGAATTGAAACAAATATATTTGGAAACAAGAATAAATGTCCTCCCAATTGAAAAATGTCCCTTTCAAGAAGAGAGCTTGCTAGATGTCTCTTATTGAAGCACTCATACATGTTTTCCCCTAAGGCTGTCTTTTATCTCAAGAGTATAACAGTAAAGCAAATGGTTCTATCTTAAGAGCAATATAGCTCTGTGGCATCTTATTACTGGATCTATTCCTCTCCATCAAACCTTTACAAAGCACAGCGGCAGAAGGGAGCACCCCAAGACTTGGTCCTTAAAATTCATTTGACTGGTATGGAGAAAAAGGACATTTGTCCAGTTAGATCCAGAAAGACTGCAGAGATCCCTTTATTCTGATCAAGAACATACTGTGAAGAAAACTATGAATACACTTACACAGGAAACAGTTCTACTGCAGCCAGTTTCAGCATAGAGATGGCAATTAATAGGCAGTTAGGCTTCAGGGAACCTATTTTCAAAATGCTGCATCAAATAGACTAACCACTGTTAATCCCTCACTTGGGAGCTGCCAGGATTAGGGCCTTTCATTCAGCACTGCAGACCATTAATTAAACACACCACAGGTGACTATGCATAAAGCCACTCTATGAAATCACTTAGAGCTAAAACTACACAACAAAATGTGATTCAGTGCTTACAAAATAATTTGAAAGACTGAAGAAATCACTCCTGCACCATCCTTGTTATTTAGATTTCTTTGCCGTCCTATCTAAATGGTTCAAGGTATGCTACAGTTTGTTCTTATTCTTGCCTCATGTCCAAAACAAAACTCTTACTCAGTCTTCATCAACTTGATGCCCACCAGAGATTTTGGACTACAACTCCCATCAGTGCTGGCTGGAGATGATGGGAGTTGCAATCCAGAACATATAGCGGGCACCAGGCTGGCAAAGGCTGCTCTCCCCTATTATTTGGCATTGGCTCTTATGTTTTCTTCAACCTTATACAAGTCACCTGAGAGCCAGTTTTATATAGCAGATTTGGTTTTCTCTGCTCCATACAAACAATCTTAGTCTTTCTAGCTGGGCGTACAATGATGTAGAAGAGTGTTAAGTGTGGACAGGGTGATGAAGGATATTGTCGACTTCAATTCACATTATCACAGTGGGGCATTTGACAGCCACAAATCAAAGAAATTACTGCCAGACAGGTGTACAACTGCCTGGTTTAAATAATATTGTCCCATGAAGTCTGGCTGTCATCCTCTTGAATCATCTTCCACCATCTAGTAAAGACTTACTTTATCTGGAAAGCTTTTGTCCTGCCAAGCAGATAATGTTTTTATCTATAGCTTGTTTTTATCTATTCCACCTCCATCAAATTTTAATTGCTGTAAGCCTCCCTGAATGTTGTGTATGCAGGGTAGAATGCTGTGAATCAGCCCAAAGGCCACAACCTCTCCTGGATAACCTTCTATGGACTACATGCCAATGGTTGGCAGGGCCAGAGGAAACAAGTGGGTGAAGCAGTGGGCATGACTCGTTTGTTCAGCAGGCTATTTTCCAGACACACAAACCCAGAGGTTTCTTTCTGTACATACAACTCAGAAACTCTCCATCTTCCCTCCTTCCCTCCAAGCAAGAGACACTTTCCAATCAGGAAAAAGCACTTGAGGAGGATGTAGAGGAGGGGTGAGGAGGGGGTGTGGCTTGAGGACAGTCTTGACCATCAGATAGAGAGGTCTGGAGGGGCACATTCAGCCCTTGGGCCTGAGGTTCCCTGCCCCTGATATGATTGATTTTATTTATTTCAGTCACAGACCAGCGTGAAACATACAGTATAAAAATTATTAAGGAAAATACAGAGGTTCAGGAATAAAAATATATTTAAAAACCAGTTTAGGCTGGTGAGGCGAATTCATTTTAAAACCAATATTACATCTAAAATGAGTTATACATTTATCAGGTTACTTCTACAGCGTATGGCAGCAGCACAGAACCTAGCTACCTTTGCTGATATTTGCGGAGAGTGATCAGATCAAAGTAAGTCCACATAGAAAGCCTCCTCCCTGCCAGGTATGTTTTGTAGAATGGGAGTCAGTAAGTCAGAACAGAGATCATGGTAAAATACATGGTGGAGTAAAACGTGGCCCACTGACTCTACTACCCCTTCGTTGCATGGGCACACCCGCTCAGCGTGTGGGATTTTTTTAAACCTACCATCCAGAAGTGCCAAAGGTAGAATGTTAAACCTGGCGTGCGTAAATGCTTTCCTAAGCTTGGGGATGGTCAAGGTAGCTAAGTAGCGAGCGGGGGCAGCTGGTCTTAAATTGGACCTAAGATCAGGGTAGAGTGTAGCCTGGGCTAGATTATTTGAAGATCTATATCTAAAATACGTTGTAAAATAGCTGATTTTGCTCTCGAGTAACCAAGAGTGAAAATAGAGGAAGTGGAGAAACCTAGACTCAGTAACTTCTTGTTTAATGACCCCCTCCATTTGGACTGAAAAGCATCAGACAACGTAAGGGGAGCCAAGCCCACAGGAGCAAACGTCATTTTTAACCAGAAATTTATTCTGGCAATCCAAATACACATTTCTATTTTGGTTAGCTGGGCTTCTAAGCGCACAATGGAATTGGGCACACATCCCAGAATACCAAGAATAGCTCGCAAAAATTTGGTTTGGACGGATTCTAAAGGGGTGAAGTTGCCATAGACACATATTTGTGATCCATAAAGCAGCTGAGCAATAACTTTGGTTAGAAAAATCTGAATTGCTGAAGGGACATATTGACACCCTTTAGTGTAAAAGAAGGACAAGAGTGTCTTCGTAGTTTTCTGGGCATTTGCGATAGCACTCTTTGCTTGAAGTCGCCACGCTCCAGACAATTGTAATATTAACCAGAGGCATTTAAAAGAAGCTACCTGATCTATTGGGTGCCCATTTATCTGCCAACAATGCTTGACCCTTTTTCGAGAGAAGACCAAGACCTTGGATTTGTCATAATTGATTGTCAAGAGCTTTTCCCTGCAAAAGCAGGCGAGAGCACTTAGCAGACATCTTAGTCCAATACATGAAAGATATAGAAGGACTACATTGTCGGCATAGAGGAGGATAGAAAGGGGCCTCTGGGACAATGTGGGCTGGTGAGAGCAGGCTGGGGTCAAGCTTTCAACTAAGGAGTTGATATAGAAATTAAACAAGGTAGGGGCTAAAATGCACCCATGCTTGACTCCCCTAAAGGTGGAAATGGGATTAGATAGCTGGCCGGCACTGTTGCATCTTATTTGAATAACGGTATTATCATATAAAGAGGGTATAAGTAATAGAAGACGCCTGTCAATGCTAGAGGACTTGAGCTTCGCCCATAGTCTATCTCTGGGTATCAAATCAAACGCCAGGATGATGGGTGGGTGGGTGAGCAAGGCAGGCATGAGGCGAGCAAGCAAGCAAAGTGGGAGAGCGAGGTGGCCCAGGTGACCCATGGAGGAAGTCAGGATAGGCTGGGGTAGCTCCTCATCAACTGTCCTGCTCTGCTGTTGCTTCCCCCTCCCCTCCCCTCCCCAACAGCCTCAGTGGAAGAAGGCAAGGAGGAGGGAAGCGGTGGGAGAGCAGGACAGTTCATGAGGTGCTTCCCCGGTCACTCTCCACTGTTTCCAGGTCACTTGGCCGGCCACCTCCGTCCTCCTCATAGGAGAAGGTCTAAAGGGGAGGAAAGGAGGACACTTGGTGACCCATTTGGGAGAAGAGGATGCTTGGTGACCAGTTTGGGGGTGGGGGCAGGAGAAGGTGACAGTTGGTGACCCATTGGGGGGGAGGACAATCTGTTTGGGAGTCTCTGGATGTGGGTGTTTGGATGTCCATATGTGTGAGAGTCTCCCTGTATGTGTTTGGGAGAGTGTATCTGTGTGTCCCTGGGTGGGTGGGTGTTTGAAACTTGCTGAGGGGGAGTCCCTGGGTGTGTTTGTAAGTCCCTGGGGGGGGTTGTGTTGGCATTCACAGAGCCAGCAGTTGGCCTCACAAAGTGGTAAGAAAGGGTTAAGCAACTCCCAGGCAGAGCCAGGGAGATAATGCGGCTCAGGTTGCTGCAATCAAACAGCTGCAGATACTAATGAGCTCAAGGCCCATAAAACAGCAGGAGAAAATGTGTGTGGTGTGGGGGAAATTTGGAAGGAGTTATCTGTGAGCGGAGGCTATCGAAACTGTTGCTGTCGGGGACTGTTGCTGCTGTGTATGCTGTATGCTATATGCACCAGTAAAGTATTCTTTGCACTTAGACCGCTGTTTATTATTGCTACTACCCTGTGTCTTGCACTACCACAAAAACTTCCGCCAACAGGTTGGTGCACAAAGTGCCCAGGAGTGAAATTCTTTGTGTAGAAAAAATGTATAGTGTGAACTGGCTGTTCATAGCCATACTTATTTCCCCTGCATTACCATTTACTAGCATAGCACTAGAATGTTTCCAGAATAGATATAGATATATGGCAGCAGGGCCTATATACCAAGAGCTTAATGAATGGCACTAGTTGTTTAAAACAAAACAAAACAGAGGAGCTACCCAAGGCAGGCACATGAATCAGCATTTACCAGCTGGAAAATTCAAAAGGCAGGAAATAATCTAATTATCTTCCTCCATAAATAGAAGAAAAGAAGAACATACACCTGCTTTCAAAAGGTTACTCAGAGTTCTTTTGAATTAGCACAGTGTGCTATTAATGAACTGAAGGACATAGGCCACCATTACCTCCACAGGTAAGAATAAGATACCTTTGTGAAGGAAATATTCAAACACCAACATAGGTCCTCTAAACATATTGAAAGAGCATTTCCCTCACAGATGAGTAACCTCACAGCCCACTGGCACATATACAATGCAGGGATTCAGCCCCAGCAGATCTCTTTTTAGAAATCAGCAAGTATTTGGAATTGATTCTCAAAATCTTGCCATGGGAATAAGGAATAATCCAGCCTGAGAAAGGAGAGTTTAGAGAGTTACAATCAATACTAAAGTTGTTGTGACAACATTTGCTGTTCTTTAGGAGAATGCTCTCAGCCCATAATTCAAACTGAGTAATAACAGCAGGATCTTTAATTCTCAGTCACATTAATTCCATTATCTTTCAGTCAATGTTTTGGTTATGGTAGTGGATGGCAGCAGAGCTACAAAAGCCTTGGGAATTAAAGGAATGTCCCATTTTGAGATTAATTGACTTTGAGGCAAGAGAATTATCCTTGTTCCTAATGATAACTACAAGGGCATGTTTTAAAGTAAACGGTGGACAGTTATGAACAAGCCAGAACCAGAAGAAATTGCAGTCTTATTATAAGGGAATTTTGTAATCACACAATGTGGCCAAGACTCACTACATGGCATTTGGAGAGTCACTTTGGCTATACGTAACACTATGAGTGAATTTTATATTGAGTTAATAAGTAATAGTTTCCCTCAAAGAATCCTGGGAAACACAGAAGAAGAAATGGAGAGATTTTTCACAGATGTACAGGATGAAATTGATCACACACCAGAGCATGATTATGCTCTGATAATCATGGGGGACTGGGATGCAAAAGTAGGGAACAGAGAAGAACTAGGAATTGTGAGGAAATGGGGCTTAGGAGATAGAAATGAAGCAGGAGAGAGACTTACTGAATTCTGTGAAGCCAATAACTTGTTTCTTGAAAACACATTTTTTGAGCAACCAAAAAGACGACTGTACATGTGGGCATCACCAAATGGTCAATATAGGAATCAAATCAATTATATAATTGGAAGCAGAAGATGGAGAAGTTCCATACTTCCTGCAAAAAGAAGACCAGGAGCAAACTGCAGTGCAGATCATGGACTGGTAATATCGAAAATCAGAGTAAAGCTAAAGAAGAACAAAGCAATCATAATGCCAAAATATAATTTAAATAACATCCGAGAAGAATTTAAAGATCAAATAAGGAACAGAGTTGAGTGAAGTCAGAGACATTATCACGGAAGAATGCAAAAAGACAATACCTCTAATTAAAAAGAGAGAAAGACCCCTATGGATGACTGATGAAACTCTTAAAATGGTTAAAGATAGAAAGAAAATAAAGCAAAAGGAGAAACACGGTTAGAACCATAAATACAATAATACAGCAACTAGTACATAGGGACAAAGAGAACTACTACAATAATTACTGTACAGAAATAGAAGAGGATAATAAAAAAGATGGAACAAGAGCCCTATTCCAAAAGATTAGAGAAATCAAAGGGAAATTTAAACCAAGAGTAGTGATGTTGAATAATCAACAGGGGAACACACTGACTGACCGAGATAAAACAAAAAGAAGATGGAAGCAATATACTGAGGAATTATATAAAAAAGATGCAAGGATGACCAATTCATTCACAGAGGAACCGTATGATGAAGAACCAGAAATTTTAGAATGTGAGGTGGAAGCGGCTGTTAAAATACTTGGAAGAAACAAATCACCAGGAATCGATGGCATACCAATAGAGTTGCTACAAGTTACTGAGACTGAATCTGTACAACTTTTTACAAAATTTTCAACAAATATGGAAAAGAAAAGAATGGCCCACAGACTGGAAGCATTCAATATACCTCCCAATTCCAAAGAAAGGGGATCCCAGGGATTGCAGTAATTATTGAACTATTGCCTTAATATCCCATGCAAGTAAAGTAATGCTCAAGATTCTACAACAAAGGCTCTTACCATATATGGAGTGAAAAATGCCAGATGTCCAAGATGGATTTAGAAAGGAAAGAGGTACCAGAGATCATACTGCAAACATACATTGGTTAATGGAAGGGGCAAGGAATTTCAGAAGAAAATCACCCTGTGTTTTATAGATTACAGCAAAACCTTTGACTGTGTAGAATGATCATGAAAAACTATGGAATGCTTTAAAAGAAATGGGGGTGCTACAGCATCTGATTGTCCTGATGCGCAACCTATACTCTGGACAAAAGACTACTGTAAGGACAGAATATGGAGAAACCGATCAGTTCCCCATTGGGAAGGGTGTGAGACAGGGGTGTATTTTATACCCTATTAGTTTAATCTATATGCAGAACATATCATACAGAAAGAGGGTTTGGATCAAGATGAAGGAGGTGTGAAAACTGGAGAGAGAAATATCAATAATTTAAGATATGCAATGATACTATACTACTAGCAGAAACTAGTAATGATCTGAAACGAATGCTGATGAAAGTTAAAGAGGAAAGTACAAAAGCAGGAATACAGCTGAACGTCAAGAAGACTAAAGTAATGACAACAGAAGATTTATGTAACCTTAAAGATAATGAACTTGTCAAGGATTATCAATACCTTGGTGCAGTCATTAGCCAAAATGGAGACCATAGTCAAGAAATCAGAAGAAGGCTAGGACTGGGGAAGGCAGCTTTCAGAGAACTAGAAAAGATCCTCAAATGCAAAGATGTCTCACTGAACACTAAAGTCAGGATCATTCAGACCATGGTATTCCCAATCTCTATATACGGATGTGAAAGTTGAACAGTGAAAAAAGTGGATAAGAGAAGAATCAACACCTTTGAAATGTGGTGTTGAAAGAGAGATTTGTAGATACCATGGACTGCGAAAAAGACCAATAATTGGGTGTTATAACAAATTAAACCAGAACTATCACTAGAAGCTAAAATGATGAAACTGAGGTTATCATACTTTGGACATATAATGAGAAGACATGATTCACTAGAAAAAACAATAATGCTTGGAAAAAACAGAAGGGAGTAGAAAAAGAGGAAGGCCAAACAAGAGATTGACTCTGTAAAGGAAGCCACAGACCTGAACTTACAAAGTCTGAAGAGGGTGGTTTACAACAGATACTATTGGAGGTCGCTGATTCATAGGGGTGCCATAAGTCGTAATCTGCGTGAAGGTACATCTCTCTCTCTCTCTCTTTCTCTCTCTCTCTCACCCTGCCTGTATGGTAATTACCATACAGGCAGGGTGAGAGAGAGAGAGAGAGAGAGAGAGAGAGAGAGAGAGAGAGAGAGACTATCCACCAACACAATTACATCTCCCAGAGGGAGATAACTAGGGAAGAGGGAATAACTATTAAACTAGGGCTGCTTTCACACATGGGGCTAATAGTGCTAGTTTAACAGATTAAAAAGGTAGCGCTTCTGTCCCGATTTCTAAAAAACCTTTCACACTGCAGTACCTCTTGCAATAAGGAACAGTACTTTTTCAGCCAATATAGTGGCATTTCGCACAACTGTCTTTCACACGGCTTGTTTTCGTCCCTCACCCATGCACACTGTTCCCCACTGTGTAGGAGGTCTAAGATCTTATCCCGTTGCCATGAAAACCCTCTCCCTTTAGGATCTGACTTTTTAAATCATTTTAGTTATATCAAGACGGGTGTGTGTTCATCAGGCAAAACAAAAACCTGTGTGACTAAAGGGCGAGAACGCAGTGCATGCTGGGATGCCTGTCACGTGACTGGCAGCAGCTAGCGAAACACTTACGCAATCTTCCAGGTTCCCAGCCTTGCTAACGGATTATTTCTGGTATCATTTATTGCGGAAATTAGTGGTACACTTGCACTACATTCCAGCAGAATTCCACAGTTACCCGGTATGTAGTGTGAAAGCTCAAATATAATGCACATATTACCAGGTAAGAAATCGTCAGAATAACAGAATATAGTGCAGTGTGAAAGCACCCTAATTTAAATATGCAGCAGTTTTGTCTCTGTCTCCACTCCCCTTCATGTTTTAGTTGCCTGTTTGTAAAAGCTTTGCATTAAAATTAAAATGCAGAACTGGCTCTGCATTTACTTAGGTATTACAAAACCTGAGGCTTCTCATGTCCAGCCCGTCTGCTGTGTGATCTGTTTTCATCAACACTTCTGGATTCTGTCACAGCATCAGCACACTCATTATCTCACAAGTCTCTGGTTATAACTGAACTCCACAAAGATAGCAATCTTGCCAGTGAGTTTCCTGCCATTCTTGTTCCTATTCTTGACTCTCTCCTAATGCCACTGGCATAGTTCAGTCAAGTCGAGTCGAGTTCTTTATTTGCATGTAGCCATAGGCCATTGCACAGTACAAAATAAACAAAGTAGGCAAAACAGACATTTTAAAACCACTTTCCACCACCACTCTCCTCCTTAACTCCAGTGCACTTTGAACACACCAGGTCAAAAAACAGCAAGAGTCAAATGGTGATGTTTCAGGAGACCACCTTCAGAAAAGCCTCAGACCACATCCTTAAAGACAAATGCTTAGACAAAGCCAGCCTTCAACTGATTCACCATGTTTCATGCTCCAAACCACTCTTTCCCAAGCCTTCACAACAGCAGTACAGAGTGCTGGCAGCCATCTATACCTAACTCAAGGAAGTACTGTAGTGCATTTCACAGTTACCCTATGCAGGCATTCAGGGCGAATGCATGTGAGCTTAAAGAAGACAGGCACACACAAGCATCACCTCTAATGTCTCTGCATGTGCCAGTTCCACTTCAGACCTTCCTACACTAAGTGGGAAGGTCTGAAAGGGGCTTCTTAATGTGTTCAGGTGAACATGCTTAGAAGCCTCTGTGACTGGGAATCCTGATAATACAAGGTTCCCAATGACATGGAGGTTTATAAGTGTGCTTAGTTGAACATGCTCTTTCAGATATTCCAACTCAACTGGAGAAGGGCAGGGGTGGAGCCCACAGGGGCCATTGTGCCCAGGGATGTTGGAAGTATGCACAATATGTGTACTTTTTTGCATGAGAGCAGTGTAGTGATTAGAGTGTTGGACTATGACCGGGGAGACCAGGATTCAAATCCCCACATAGCCATGAAGCTCACTGGGTGACCCTGGGCCAGTCACTGCCTCTCAGCCTCAGAGGAAGGCAATGGTAAACCACCTCTGAATACCACTTACCATGAAAGCCCTATTCATAGGGTTGCCATAAGTCGGGATTGACTTGAAGGCAGTCCATTTCCATGTCTTGTGTCTACATTCCCTGTTTGGGCATACATATGAATTTGGCTAGTCGCTACACTAATTCCTCTAAGTTTCATGAGAGAGAAAAGGGGCAGAAACATTTCAGCCTATGTCAAATGCTTATGCTTGCAGCCTACTGGCCTCATAGACCCTTGCTGAAGTACAGAAAAGTATAGGGAAGTGACACTTACTCTGTTTTGAACTTTGCCAATTTACACAAATCTTTTCCTGCCTTCAGTCTTGTGTGTCTATAACATTGACCTGTTGCTTTGGATATGAATAGGACAAACTTAAATAGCAATGAAATAGGCTGAAAATAAGAAGCTGAACAAATAATGTGTCTGGACCATGCAACATGGCTGTTATTTCCAGTTCTTTCTAAACTCTCACAGCTCATGGCATCTTCCTATACTGTGGGAATTCATATGGTTTCACACCTGATCCAATAATATAAGCATTTTGTTTGTTTGCATGCTTGCTTAACATTAATAGGCCACCTTTAAGAGTGAACTCTCTCAAAGCAGCTTACAACATGAAATATGAAAACACAATATAATACTTATATCCTGAAATACATAACCAAAAATACACAACCCCAAAGTATTGTTAAGTTACATTCCCCCACCTTTTAAAGACTGCAAAACATACTTTTTCCCACTAGAGGATGGTAACATGTTAACAGCCTAGCCCATTCATGATCAACCAGTTTCATAAGATGTGTTGCATCTCATACATTTTTTGAAGTTTAAGAGTGCTTCACACACATTCTCTCGGGAAAACCTTACAACATACTGTACTTGTCAGGTAGGTCAGTAATTTTATGTCCATGTTGCAGACTGGGAGAAGGGGGACTGTAATTTGCTTTAAGCAATGGTTTACTGTGACATGCATAAAGGTCACCACTGTTTGTTGCTGCACTACATCAGCTCTCAGTATATCTTCTCACATATAGCTAAAAATGAAGCAGCCTTGTTACCAACATTACACAATCATGCCTCTACACCCAGGTCTGTTAGGACACAAGTAATCCAGCATCAAAATGGAATGTACAGAAAAGCCCTGAGTGTCAGAAATAACCTTCCTAGCTAAGGGTGGAGAGAGAGAAGAGGAAAGAAGAATGATAAAAATGAAGATTGGTAGTTTCCTCTAAAAAAAAAAAAGGTACAAGTCAAGATTCAGCTTTTTCCATTTGGGGAAGGGTCATAGTTCAGTGGTAGAGCAACTACTCTGCATGCAGAAGGTTCCAGGTCCAATCCCTAGCATCTCCAGATAAGGCTGGGAAGACCCCTGCCTGAATCCCTGGACAACGTCTGCCAGTCTGCAGGCTATCCTAGATGGACCAATGCCTTGGAATAAGGCAGCTTCCTATCTTCCAATGTATGAATGTGCTGCAATTGCACCACTAGGGTTTCACATGTGAAGTCAGAGGAGGAGCTGACCAAAAAAAGCAGGACCTGACGAGAGCTGAGATTATCCCATAACCTTTGTTTTGATACTCAGATGAAACCTCTAATACTTACAATGCCCAAGGCCACCACTTTGCCCTTATCCAAGTAGAATATTTGCACCGGCAGCTAGAGCACATTCTGGCTTCCTGTTTCTCCAGTTGTCATGGCTGCATCAGGTACTGTTCTTTGATCCACCAGCTGTTCCACCATCCCACAGTTTTTCCTTATAAGTTACAGGACTTTGGGTATTTGTTTGTTTTTCTCCCATTAAAAATGGGAGCATTATTTAGCTGTTGCAGCTGGAAAGAACACATATCACAGGAAGGAGGAAGGTGCCAGCTCTCACGACTATTTATTATTCAACATTTTTTCATACACAAAAATAAGTATTTGTGGGAGAAATCATGTGCACTGTCACTTCTGAAATGTGGTGCATGTTTTTATTTGCCCAGAGTATAGATTCAGGAAGCCACTGTTTACAATATGACTTTCATGTGGTAAGTGGCCCACAGATTGCTGGAAACACTCTCACAGTCCAATTGTATGCATCTTAAAAGCAACTTCCCTTCAATGCTAGAAAATACTTCAATGGCTAAGATAATGTGGAACACCTGAAGTGCACTGTATAAGTACTAGGTATTATTAATAAATATAAGACATCCTCTTAGAACATAAGAACATAAGAAGAGCCTGCTGGATCAGGCCAGTGGCCCATCTAGTCCAGCATCCTGTTCTCACAGTGGCCAACCAGGTGCCTGGGGGAAGCCCGCAAGCAGGACCCGAGTGCAAGAACACTCTCCTCTCCTGAGGCTTCCGGCAACTGGTTTTCAGAAGCATGCTGCCTCTGACTAGGCTGGCAGAGCACAGCCATCATGGCTAGTAGCCATTGATAGCCCTGTCCTCCATGAATTTGTCTAATCTTCTTTTAAAGCCGTCCAAGCTGATGGCCATTACTGCATCTTGTGGGAGCAAATTCCATAGTTTGACTATGCGCTGAGTAAAGAAGTACTTCCTTTTGTCTGTCCTGAATCTTCCAACATTCAGCTTCTTTGAATGTCCACGAGTTCTAGTATTATGAGAGAGGGAGAAGAACTTTTCTCTATCCACTTTCTCAATGCCATGCATAATTTCATACACTTCTATCATGTCTCCTCTGACCCGCCTTTTCTCTAAACTAAAAAGCCCCAAATGCTGCAACCTTTCCTCGTAAGGGAGTCGCTCCATCCCCTTGATCATTCTGGTTGCCCTCTTCTGAACCTTTTCCAACTCAATAATATCCTTTTTGAGATAGCTCTTAAGGTAGCATGTAGACTGGCTCTATGAGAGACTGCTTAAGTACAGTGCCTTAATATATCCCATCTGTAATGTCATGGATGGCTACCCATATGGATCCTATTGATAATCTGGACACCTCCACGACAGCAGTGGATGGCTCCAGGAACATCTGATGCTAGTCTCTGGAAGAAAATCCAAAAGAACCTTTCTAAACAATCAGGAGAATCCAACCTGCACTACAGTCAGGGCATGACTACATGTCAAGGCATGACTACATGTTAGACAGATATAGCCATTGGGGGTCTTGTTGCTACCCCCTTCCCTTTCATTGATTCAAACTAAAAAAAACAACACTACAGAGAGCTCACAACTGAGCCATCAAGAACCATGGGAAATGAAAGGAGAGGGATGGGGGTAGGTGAGGTTTCCATTAGGCTCTAGACCAGGGGTGGCCAATATGGTGCCATACAGATGTTGCTGGATTACAACTCCCATAATCCCTGACTACTGGTCATGTTGCTTGGGTCTGATGGGAATTGTAATCCAACAATCCCTGGAGGGCACCACATTGGCTATCCCTGTTCTAGACATTGCCATGGGAAATGCTGCAGTATTCCTGATCTAGTGGAAGCCACATCGTGAGCCACTCTGTCACCAGTTAAATATGAGGGCAGGGTAGAAAGGGAATCTTACAGCTGGAGTCGGATGTGGAGATGCATCTAGGATTCACTAGGAGAAGTTAATTTCTCCAGGCTACATGGAATTCTGCATTGAGGGTGGGGGGTGGAATTTTGTAGTGAAACATACCCTTTGTCACCAAATGAAATGTTGCAAATTCAACAAGCAAACATGAAATAAAGACTTTCCTGCAAAGCATACTCAATAATTAAACACAGCAGATAGGGGAAGGGTTTAATACTGTTGGCCCACTGTCATGGGAGGGGTCAACCCCTCCCTAAAAGATTAGGTAACAAAACCCTTCCCCCTCCCATTCTAAACTATGCAACATATCCAAGAGCAGATATACTGAATTTCAAAGAGGCAAAAATGTGGGCTAGACTTTCAGGTGTATTTGTAGCTGGTTGATTAACTATATCTAGAGTGAACTCAAAAACAGCTCCTTGTCACCCTGAAGTAAAGTGATAAGTGGGGTGCCACAGACTTCTCTCCTGAACTCAATGATGTTTAATGTTTTTATAAATGCCTTGGGAAAAGTAGTGGAGGGGATGACACTAAATTGGGTTGGCTGGCTAATACCTTAGAAAATAGAAACAGGATTCAAGACAATCTTGACAGAATAGAGAATTTGAGCAAAATTAATAAAATTAATCAACAGAGATAAATGTAAAGGTAGGAAAAATCAATGCCCAAATAGAGCATGATTGACACCTGATTTGACAACAGTGCATGTGAAATGGATCTAGGGGTTTTGATAGGCCACATACTAAACATGAGTCTGCTAACACAATCTAAGGTTGCCTCAACAGAAGTATAGTGTCCAGATCACAATAAGAAATTATACTGCTCTGTTCTGGTTTTGTCAGACTTCATCTGGAATACTGTGTCCTTTCTGGGTACCACAGTTTAAGAAGAATATCAGCAAACTGGAAAGTGTCCAGAAAGGGGGGAGGCTGGAGATCAAGCCCTATGAGAAAAGGTTGAAGGAGTTAGGTATGTTTAGCCTGGAAAACAGACAATTAAGAGGTGATATGATAGCCATCGTCAAATATTTGAAGTGCTGTCACATAGATGAAGCAAATTTGTTTTCTGTAGGACCCAAGTCAATGAGTTCAAATTACAAGAAAAAGGATTTAGACTAAACATTAGGAAGAATTTCCTGACAATATGAGTGTTCAAAGATGGAATAGATTGTCGAAAATGATGAACTCTCCTTCATTGGTCGTTTTTAGCTGAGATGGGATGGCCGCTATCAGAGAAGCTGTAGTAATGGACTAAATTTAAGGTCCTTCTTATCTCTACAATTCTAAGTAAAAACAAGAACATGAGAAGAACCCTGCTGGGTCAGACTGAAGGCCCATCTAATCCAGAGTTTGGTTTGCACTGTGGCCTGCCAGATGCTCATGGGAAGCAGGACATGCACACAATGGCACTCTCCATATCCAAGAGATAAATCATTGGTATAGTAATTCACAGCATTGTGCTGATGCTGCTTTCATGAACACATTTAATGAATACATTTCAGTGGGTTAAAACTGAGTTAAAAGAGGCGGCATCTTTCTGGCCATCACTTGCGCTCCGCCCCATACATCACAGCAGGGACCTCAGAAATATCAACAGATGGTTAAGCTTACAGCACACCCTACCTTAGTCCACATTCCCCAAAGACACACTGTATATCACACGGAACATTGAACATGCTCATTAGCTTTCTCAAAATCCTTGGGCTGTTTAAACTAAACAACCATTAGCCTTATTATCAGAGCTTTCAGGCCACATACTACATAAGCCAACCCCTTTGTTTGTGTTTAACAAACAGGTCAGAGGTCATACTTAGCAAAACCACATTTTCAATTCAGCAGAAGCTGCAGCTTCTTAAAACAATACTTGCCATTAGCCACCAAAGCCCATCCTGGTCCACTTAATGCAAAGGAGAAAAGTCACACTCAGAGACACTGCCTGTCCTGTTGATACTGAAGTGCCCTCAACACCAAATGTGGGAGCAGCACCTAGTGGAGCCTTCCCCAACCTGATGTCCTCCAGAGTTTTTGTACTACAATTTCCATTAGCCCCAGCCAGTATGGCCAAGGGTAATAGTCTAAAATATCTGTAATCTAAAACATCTGGAGGGCACCAGATTGGAGAATGCTGCCTTCGGGGACTGGCAGAAGACAAAAGCTACCCAGGCAACATGTTAACAGAGAGACCCACAGGATTAATTGCTTGTTTTTAAAAAATAGCAGTTGTGCAGTACAATGGCAGTTATTTCTCCAAGACAGAATCTAGCACTTAATATTGTGCTTTGTTCAGACTGACAAATCTAGTTATTTATTTATTTATTTATTATTTGATTTATATTCCGCCCTTCCTCCCGGCAGAAGCCCAGGGAAGCAAACAGAAGCGCTGAAAACACTTTAAAACATCATTTAAAAAGACCTTAAAATACATTAAAACAAAACAACACTAAAAACATTTTTTTAAAAACCTTTAAAAACATCTTTTAAAAAAGGGTTAAAACATTATTTTTTAAAAAAACATATTAACAAGCAATTCTAACACAGAAGCAGACTGGGATGATTAGCAAAATACTTACTTATTTTTGTGTATTATTACACGTATGTCCCACCTTTCCTCCAAAGAGCTCAAGGTGATGTACATGGTTCTCCCCCTTCTCATCTTATGCACACAACAACCCTGAGAACTAGGTTAGGCTGAGAGAGAGTGACTGGCCCAAAGTCACCTAGTGAGTTTCCATGGCTGAGTGGAGATTCCTACACTCTAACCACTACACCACACAAAAGTTTCAGGACTGAAAGATATGTTCACATACCCAACCATTCACTATTTTATAAACTTTTTTCCTCCCAATACTCACCAGGAATACCAGCACCTCCTTTTTACTGCCCATGTCAGCCATTTTGTGCTGGCACCCATGGCACTTCTTTCATGGTATGGATACCAGCACCTACTTTTTTACCCAAAAAACACTGATTATGATATATTTGCTGCTATTATTATTATTATTATTATTATTATTTGTAGAGCGCTTTATAATGTTCGCATGCATTATCTTGTTTAAATTCTTACAACATCCCTGGAAAATAAATATTATTATCCCTGTATTGCAGATGGGCTATTGAGGATGAGGGAGTGGCTTTCCTAAGGCCACCTAGTGAGTTTAAGGTATAAGTGGATTTCAAATTGAGGACTTTCTGGTGTGTGGCTCAGCTTCTAGCCATTATTCCTCACCAACTCCATGTTAATAATTGAGGATTAGCTTGATTAACACTTGTTAGTGATTTCCCCATGTATACACAGATGGAAGATGCCAGTTTTGTAAACACTGACATGCAACAGGGAGCTGCAGCCAAGCTGCAGCCAATTAAGGCTTCCTAGAACACTCCATCACCACCCAAAAATATGTGTCTACCGTTCCCACTTTATGCTGCTCACCACAACAAAGCCTGAGCTGCACTCAGTAAACACAACTGCTGGGTAAAGTGTGAGTCAGTCTGCACAAGTCTGCAGTGAAAAAAGAAAGAATCTGGCTTAAGACCCCCAGAATCTCAGCGTAAGATTGGAGAGGATGGGAAGCTGTGATCTTTGCATGTATACCAAAAAGTCTATGCAACCACAGTTACTGACCTAACATCAACACTTTGCAACTCTTTACCAAGTTTAATCCTACCATGTGTTAATACATTACCATAAATAGTGGTGACATTTCACAATGAGGTGACGGGTAGCTGAAACAGTGAAGAGGCCATAAAAGCTGCTGCTTAGTGTTTGGGAAGTGTGGGGCTTTAAGAGGAAGCAGCCTCAGATCACAACAGTTGCACAAACTTTTGACAACATGGACTACTTCTGGCATCCAATAATAGGCAGATAAAGAGTTTTAAAGCGGCAGCTATGCCCACATTTGCACAATTATACATAATCTCATTTTGAGATCCAAAGAAAATGAAAATCAGACTTCTACATCTTTTTCAATTCCAGAAAACAACTTCAACACAAGGATATGATGAATGAAACTGATGTTATCAATCACCTTGATAAGGACACAGTGGTCCAACAGGAAGAGTCTAGAAGCATAAAAAACAGCAGTGTGTATGTGGAGGGGGGATTCCTCTAAAAAGGTTGTATGTCTAGAACTTGACAAACTGACATAGGCATAGGTAAAAAGCAGCTAAAAATATTCAGCATGACAGATGGGTAGGCAATAAATACTATGAGGCTAGCTATGCCAAGCCTAAATTCATACACCCAAGTATTATTCCAGGGTTGATAACAGAGCCCAAACAAACCCAATCCAATCACGTATCAACCCACAGCAAGTGATGCCTAAACATCTTCCTACCCACCCCTCTCTCTCTCACACACACACACACACAGTTTTGCAGCATGGGGAAGGAGTAAAAGTTGTCTTCTGTTCTGCCCAGCCGTCCAATTTCTATCGAAATACAACACATAGATATTCTGGTTCCTACATTCCCCCTCCCTACATTTTAATTTACCAGTTGTTTTTAAACAACTGGCCCATAAACCAGTGGTAGCTTGTAAGCAGAACACTGTCTTCCAGGTTTGGGTCTAAGAATGATGGATAGAGCTCAGCACCTCTCCCACACCACACAGAAAAATGAAACCTAGCTCTCATTGCTGCTTTGTGTGTGTGTGTCTGTGCGTGCATGCGTATGTGTGAGTGGAATTGTAAGTGCAGCAATTCCCCCTCTGGACACCCTTTAAGTATTATATGCAGAACTGATATAATAAAGTGGAAATAAGTGTCACATAGTGGTCAGGGGCTGTCAGTAGCTACTAGCCATGATGGCTAAGTTCTGCCTCTGGGGTCAGAGGCAGTATGCTTCTGAATACCAGTTGCTTAAAGCCGTAGGAGGGAAGAGTGCTGTTGTGCTCAGGTCTCACATTGAGTGGGCCACTCTAAGAACAAGACGCTGGACTAGATGAGCCACTGACCTGATTTAGTAGGCTCTTCTTATATTCTTAGGGGCTGTAAGCTGTCTGGTTCAAACCTCACCTCAACCACAAACAAGCATAGTGTGTCAGGTTCAGTAGCACCACTGTGTGTCATATGGGACAAGTTTTATCAGCCACTGCAAGAGGCTGCTTGCAAGTCAGTTTAAGACTGGGTGGAGAGAAGCAAAGCATAGCTGTTGTGGTGGATATTATGAAATGCATGCAGAGCAAGACTTCAGCACAGCCTTCCCATGTTTACTGAAAGAAAATCTAGAAAGTAAACGCTATTGGGAAATTCCTAGGCTGATGAATTCATAGTCAGGAGGTCATGGCTCTATTATCAGCTTTGCTTTTTATCTGTCTTGTATAAGTCATTTCTCATTTATCTTTTTTCCACAGCTTTTGTCTATTTTGTGTGTGTGTAGAAACCTCATGGTTTTCTTCAAGGTCAGCTAATAATGTCACAGAGTGCAAGAGACAGAAATGCAGCCTAGGAGTTAACACCCATGTGTTAGAAGGGACTATTCACTGGTTATTTGAGGGGCACAGCTCCATAGGCAATTTTTTAGTTTGGGCATCAGTGATTACACTATTGCCAGTGAAATACATTTAAACTGTCCATCCTTAAATATATATATGTCAGCCTTCTCAGTGATAATTTCCGCTCTTCTCTCCTCAAGTAGGCCTCCAAAAGTCTATTTAAGTTTTGCACTTGTGCTACACCTTTCCTTCAGCGTGCTCAGGATAGCTTTTTAAGGGTTTCTTTCTTATATTCTACTTGCAACAACCTGCAATTGTCAGATTGTGAGGCTGAGAGACAGGTTTGCCAGAGCTACCTAGTAAGGTTCAAAGCTGCATGAGATATGAACCCAGGTCTCTCTATTCCCAGTCCAGCACAGTATCCATTGTCAACGCACAGTCTTCCTAGATCAGCCTTGCTTTTTTTCACTAGGTCAGTTTCCATGCAGATGCCAAAACATTATTAGTTGTTATTTAGACAAGCATGGGGGCTTGCATGCTCATTTCTCCCCCTCCAATTAATTCATTTTTGGCTTGCAGTAAATAACAATTTGCCATTACCTTAAAATTAGCAAACTATGGTTTACACTTACTCTTCAAACCAGGACTGCAAACCAGCTTCAAAACATGGCTTGAGATCTGGGTTTGGAGGGCAAGAACAAACCACTGCCAGTTTGGATGTAATGGCAACCTATGCTACCCTGAGAATTATGAGGTACCTAAATAATCGGAGCATGTAAGGGGGAAAGGGAGTGGAATGGGAAGGAAAACTGTGGGAACCCAAGCCTTGGCTATGTACATCTGATTAGGATTGGGTAGCCAACATATTGCCCCCCAGATGTTTTGGACTCTAACACCCATCAGTCCCAGCCAGCATGACCAATGTTCAGGGATGATGGGAGTTGTAGTCCATAACCTCTAGAGCAGTGGTCTTCAACCTTGGGTCCCCAGATGTTGCTGGCCTTTAACTCCCATCATCCCTAGTCATCTTAGCTAATGGACAGGGATTATGGGAGTTAGAGTCCAGCAACATCTGGGGACCCAAGGTTGAAAAACAGTGCTCTAGAGGCATCATGTTGGCTATTCCTGGCCTAAGACCACAGCAACACCTATGTTTGGTATAGCATATATTCAGTCCGTCTAATAAGAATTCTTTTAAAAGCAGCTGTTTGAAACGTCATGTAGATGTGTCCGATACCAGAACTCTCTGTGAGAGGCACTTGGTAGTTATGTGTTATAGGCTTCATAAAGGGGCAGAGATGCATACACAATACTGATAAGCCCAAAATATTGAACTGTTGGACTCCTGCTTCCTGCACTCACACTGTAAAGCATATACTCTTCAAGGTGCACATGGAATGCAGGGAATTTAGAGGCCCTCAGCCAAGTAGGGCATCTGCTGAGTATTTATTCAAACACACGCAAATGGACACTCTTCCAGAATGACAGATGTGGCAGCTATTCAGTCTTTTCATATGGAAACAAAAGCCCTCTACATAGGGACAAAGGCAGAAAGTGAATTGTGCTTAAATAGGAGCCACCTGCCAGGGGCCTCTTGCCTTTCCCCCCTGCATTTGGGGGGGAAACCCAGCATCCCCACATTAAAAACAGCTTGTGTAAACAAGGGACTGCTTCTGTCCAAGCTGTGCTTCATTGCAAAACTCATTAGTCATATTTTTAAAATATATGAAGATCCTCCATTATTGAGCTCCCACACACACAAGGATCTTAAATGAAAACAAACAACCTACACGTCACAATTCCAAAAAGGTTAACAAGAACATTTTTGTGGGAGGCAAGAGAAGAGCACAATTACTGAAGGAACATTGTAACATCTACTTTAATTCAAAGTACAAGGAAGGAAGTGAGCAGGGGTGAAAATTGTAGTTAAAATGACTAGGTCAAAATCTTTGACTCAAAAGGGTGGTGAAAAGGGGGGTTGCTAGGTGAATGGGTATTAAAATGGCAAAAGCAATTCAGTGTAAGTGATGCAGATTGAGGCAACACACACACACACCTCACTTCACATATACACTGATGGGGTTCAAACTGGTGGTAACTGACCAAGAATAAAATCTTGGGGACATACAGGATAGCTCAATGAAAATTTTGACCCAATGTGGCATCTGTGAAAAAGGCAAAATCCATGTTAGGAATGAAAAGTAAAATTTCCTGTATCTTAATGCCAATACACAAAATCTATGGTGAGACCACATTTGGAATACTGTGGATAAAGTTTTTCACCCTCTCTCACAATGCTATAACTCAGGATCACCAAAGTTTCAGGACAAATAAAAGGAAGTAGTGATGGAGAACAACTTAGACAGCTTTAAAAGGTGCTTAGCCTGATTCCTGAAGGATAAGGCTGTCAATGGCTAATACTCTTGACGTCTCTGTACTACCTCCATGATCAGAGACAGCATGCCTCTGAATACCAGCCACTGGGAGCCTACAGTGGGAGAGGACTATTGTACTCAGGTCCTCCTGCTTGTGGTCTTCTGATAGGCATCTGGTTGGCCACTGTAGGAAACAAGATATTGGACTAGGTGGGCCTTTGATCTGATCCAGCAGGGCTCTTATGTTCTTAACATGAAAGTGCTACTGACTTTTGCATAAGGGAAATCGGAGCAAACAGGCAGGGGGCAATACAACAAAATGTACATACAAAGCCCCATAAGTGTACATGCACCCACATTACAAACTGGAAGGGAACTCTCTGAAACAGACAACTCTCCCCACCCTTAAACACTTACTAAAACAATGAACTCCTAAATATTAAGTTTATACTGAATTGAGCCAAGACAAGTTCACCTGTCATCTTCTCAAGTCTGACCCTTCAATCATTAATTGCCTAAAATTGCCTAAAAGCTGTTTAGGCACAATAACAAGAAGCTTGCACTTTCCAAAACAAAACTTCAAAAGAGATCCTCAAGTTTCTGACAAGGGCTCTATGAGATTACACAATGTATTTATGGGTAACTAGATTTCTTACCACCATCACAAAAAGTAACACATTGTAAGGCATAAAACTCTCCACTTTCCCATAGAGACAAGTGTATGGATTACATTGTTGCCATTTCACATTAGGTAGGGTAGAAGGAGAGGATTAGCTTGCAACAGTGCTCATTCAGAAACGGATTTGTTCAAATGCAGCAGATTAAACTCCATATGCCTGTTTGCTCATTCTGGGCTTGGACAGGGATTACTTCAACCAGCCAGGTTACAATCTGAACTGGCTGGCTGGCAGGATGACTGACAATCCTCTGCAAAAACATTACAGCAAGGAAGATAAGTAATTCTCATCCACCCCTAACTAAACATGATGTCAATTACGCAAATCTACAGTTGCATGAATGGTTCTTAGCCATGGGATGGACAATCTGTATCAGAACCCTGGTGGCTAGGGGAAGGGGGCTTTAACCCTTCTAACCATGGTCCTAATTTAGAACGGTCTCCCTGTTATTTGCACTGGAAGGAAAGCTCCCACTGGCACAGACTTTTGCTTTAAAAAAAATGTACCCAGGACCCAGTCTGGTAGCTTTGCTCCTGCTCAGCTCCTGCCCTTCCCAAGTCTGATGAATGCAGCAGAGTAGTCCCTTCCCTTCTTAGGCTGCTTTCACACATGGGGCTGATTGTGTTAGTTTAATAGATTTTAATGGTAGTGCTTCTGTCCCGATTTCTAAAAGCCCTTTCACACTGCAGTACCTGTTGCATTAAGGAACAGCAGCTTTTTCAGTCAATATATCAGTATTTCGCACAACTGTCTTTCACACAGATTGTTTTCGTCCCTCACCCATGCACACTGTTCCCCACTGTGTAGGAGGTCTAAGATCTTGTCCCATCACCATGCAAGCCCTTTAGGATCTGACTTTTTAAATTGTTTTAGTTGTATCAAGACAGGGGTGTGTGTGGAAAATGCTGCTGCTATCCGTGCCGATGCCAGAATACCAGTACAGCATTCGTCAGGCAAAAAAAACCCCCGCACAACTAAAGGGTGGGAACACACTGCATGCTGGGATGCCTGTCACATGAGCAGCTGCAGCTAGCAAAAAACTCCTGCAATCTTCCGGGTTCCCAGCCTTGCTAAAGGATTATTTCTGGTATCATTTATCACAAAAATTAGTGCTAAACTTTCACTACATTTCACTAGAATTCTGGAGCTAGCTTGTGCATTGTGTGAAAGATCAAATATAATGCACAAATTACCAGGTAAGAAATCGTCCGAATAACAGAATAAATTGTAGTGTGAAAGCAGCTTTAGGCAAGGTGCTTGGAGTGGGTGGTGATTGTGCAATTCCAGCTGCTCTTCAGTGGGACTGATAATCTAGATTCATTTCAATGTGATTTCAGCCCCATTTTTGGTACAGAAACTGCCATGGTAGGATGGCCTTAGCTAGTAAAAAGACAGGAGAAAGTGTCCATCTTGATTCTCCTGGACCTCTCAGTGTTTTGCTACCCTTGACCATGTCATCTTTCTAGACAGGTGCTCTGGGTTGGGAGTAGGAGGTACAGTGATATGGAGGTTCTATTCCTACCTGAAAAGGTGATTCTAGAAGATGGGGCTTGGGGACTACTGGTCAGTTCCAATGCATTTTATACTGTTTGGTTCCATCTTGCCGTCTATGTTTGTTAACTGATTCATAAGGTCATTTAGGGATTTTGAGTGAAGTGTCATCAGAATGCTGATGACATCCCACTTCTCTTTCTCTCATTTTAATTGGATTCAGGTGAGGCAGTGGAAATGCTGAACCAGTATCTGGAATCGGCCATAGGGTGGTTGAGGATCAATAAACTGGAATTCAATCCTGAGAAAATTGTGGTTCTACGAGTAAGTGATTTGTCTGTTCAGAGACATGGTGTTAAGCCTGTTCTAGACAAAGGGATCAAATTAATAATCATTCTCAATCCAGCTTTTCACTGGAAGCTTAGTTAGCCTCTGCAGCAAGGAGTGCCTTTCATCAGTTTTGGCTGCACCAGCTGTGCTGTCTCCTGGACAGAGACTATCTGGTCACATTCATTCATACTCTTGTGACATCAAAGATTGGCTGTTTAAATGTGTTCTTCATGGGGTTGCCTTTGAAGGTTCATAAGTTTCCATTAGTTTTAAATACAGTTGCTAGACTATTGACTGGGACTAGTCAATAGGAACATATCTTGCCAACACTGAAAGAACTTCATTGGCTTCTTCTGTTTCTGAACACATTTCAAAATGCTGGTGCCTACCTTTAAAGACATACCTGGCTTAGGACCAGCTACCTAAAGGAATTTTTGCTCCTATAACAACCTGTCCATACATTGACGTAATCTTCAGAGGCTCTCCTCCGGCCCCTTCACTGTTTGAAGATGGATGGTGATCAGAGAGGGAGAGGCTTCTCAGTTGTGGCACCCAATTGTGGAATTCCCTCCCCAGAGAGGACCACCTGGTGCCAACATCATTACCTTTTCAGCACCAGGCAAAAATATTATTCATGCATGTTAAGAAAATGTTTTTGTTTTATTGGTATTTTATCTTGTTTTTGTAAACCAGCCTGGAATCTCTGCAGGGGGGGCAGTATAGAAATCTTTCAAATAAATAAAGTGCTAAGATGGGATAGGGAACTAATATAGGCTTTCCCACTCCATCTCTATACCTCTCCTTCATGTATGAAACTTCAGAAAACCTTCAAACAGTTCAGTTCCACCTCCAAAGCAGTATAACATTGCAAATTAGGCAAGCAGTGGAATATTGTTTTGGGGAGGGAGGGGGAACAGTTTGAGGGCTCGTTGAAACATACACACAGCTAAACTTTTAAGTATCAAAGGTAGTAAGTAAGCCACAAAGTGCTATAAAAAGGTAGAGTGTGGAGGAACACAAAGGGATAATCTCTCCTCCCTCAAGGAAGCAGGCAGCCGCAATTGAAGTGAGTTTCACGTAAGAAGGGTTAGCACACACGAAAACAAGGCCACTATGAGTCAACAAATTTCAGAGAAATAGTACAGGACACAGTGGGCAGGGGGAACAAATAGATCAGAGCAAATTGAAGCCATCCACGGGAAGGAAGAGGAACTGTCTCAATCAAAGGCAAGACAACTGAAGAGCTAAGAGCAGCCTATTATGCCAGCTGGTAACTTAAGTGTGTGATAATCAAAAACAGAGAGGGTAGCAAGAGCATAGATTTTAGAAAGGCATCTTTGCCTGAAAAATAGAACGTTTGTACCAGCACACACTGAAGAAGCAAAGTCATGGCCAAATGTGAACATAGGGAAGGCACCCAAACAGAGTTGATTTGATTAAAATCAAACTGATTTTAATCATGATTTTAATCGCTTCTCTGAAAGACTCAATTTTAATTATTTAAATCACTAATAAAAAGATTCTATTTAATCATCATTTTTAGTAGAAGAACATTATTATTTAATATAATTTTAATACATATTCAGAGATGTAGGTTTCATTAGAAGCAATTATTCTGTTTTCTTCAGATTAATTTTCATCAAAAACGGGATGATAATTTGGTCATTTTATTACTAAAGCAGAATGAACTTGTGAAGTTATTCAGAAGGTGAACCAGCTTCAACTGTTCAACTAATCATAATCTTTTTGTCATGACGTGCCAGAATCACCACTACCAAACAATTTTAAATTGTACTAATAATAATAAGAAGAAAACTAACCAGAAGAATAATCAAACAACAACATTAACAAAATACGCACATGGATTTTAGAATGGTTAACTATTTCAGTTTTTAGACAAATGTCAAGTTCTTTAAAAATAAAATTTAGGCAATTTCAACCAAGTCAACATGAGAAACTTAAAATGCTGGGTGGCACATTTAACTCAGTCTTTTTCTTCACCCTTGTCTTCCTTGTTCATTGGGTGGGGGGAAATGCAAGTGTTCCTGCTTTTTGAGTTCCCAACTTATTTCTCAACTGAGAATGAATTAGTCCAAAGGAAGAAAAAATTCTCTCTACACCTGCAGAAGAAGCTGCTGTTAAGCGCTCAACTACCACGTCAGTGGACTCTCTATTCAGAGAGAGAGAGAGAGAGAGAACGAACTTCATGTACACCACCTGCAGAATAGGACTGATCAGGTTATCTCCCATCTCCATAAACTGCTGTTAACATATTCATAGAATTAGAAGTTGTATAGTTAGTATTAATTGTAGTAGCCTATGGCTCTGAGCAATAAAGATTAATTTCATTTCATAAATATCCCTACCTTTGAGCATTTGTCTCTCTTCTTCTTGAGAGGCACCTGTCACCTTTGTGTGCGCTCTATATAGCCTTGCTGAGTCAGGTAATTGTGATTTCATAGGGCTTCTCTCATAGTTAGTATTCATGATGATATCTTTGGCCTAGGCTTTTTTTACTAATTGTTTTAAGAAAATTTTGAAATCATTTAAAATGTGGTGCTGGACAAGAGTTTTGCAGATACCATGTACCATGAAAAACATAATAATTAGGTGTTAGAACAAATTAAACCAGAACTATCACTAGAAGCTAAAATGATGAAACTGAGGTTATCATACTTTGGACATATAATGGGAAGCATGATTCACTAGGAAAGGCAACAATATTGGAAAAAATAGAAGGGAGTAGTAAAAGAGGAAGACCAAACAAAAGTTGGATTGACTCTATAAAGGAAGCTAGAGACCTGAACTTATAAGATCTGGGTTACAATAGATGCTATCGGAGGTCACTGATTCATAGAGTCACCATAAGTTGTAACCAACCTGAAGGCACACAACGCACACACAAAGAAAATAACTTTACATTTCCCATACAAAAAACTCCCTCCCTGGGGCCCCTACATCCTGTCAGCACCCTGTCATTCCTGTAACCTTGAGTGTTGTCACCTGAAGTTGAAAGGATAAAAAAAAAAATCCAGCCCATAAGATAGCATTCCCCAGCTTGGTGCCCTCTAGAATGCGTTGGGCTACAACTCCCATCAACCCTGGCTAGCATGCTGGGGTTGATGGAGATTGTAATCCAAAGCATGTGGAGGGCACCAGGCTGGGGAAAGCTACCATAAGGCCTTGACTGCAGCGAATAAGGCATTTCATTTCTCCATCCCTGCCTGTATGTGTAAACAGGAATTGTTGACAAATATTGCCAATTCCTATGGCAAGAAATAAGCCTTTTCAAATTAAAGATGTTTAAAATAAAATATTTTATAGATTTTGCCTTTGCATGGGGTATTAATGGTAAGATGTCCTATGTTCAATATATTACACTTCTATGAATGCAGCAGATTGAACAACCGAACATTTAAGTTTATATTATGCCCCTGAGGGAGAAAAGACTGCCCACTGATAAGGGCAATAAACTACTATTTCTGTTCTTATTTTGCAACTTCACTGCTTTAATCCAGCTGTGCTCATCCCAAGGCCATAATATCAACTAGTAAAAATACCCTGAACATAAACAAATCCCAGCTAGGTCGGACCAAAGGTCTAATTTCAGCATTATGTATCCAATAGTCTCAGGGAAATTCATAAAGGGCTTGATGGCAATAGCCTCCTCTGTCATTTGCCCCCAGCATCTGGTATTCGAGGCACACTTCCTTGGGAAGATGGAAATTTTCATTTAGTTATCATGACTAACAGCAGGAATGGAGAACCTTTGGTCCTGTAGTTACTGTTGGTCTGCAACTCCTATTGTCCCTGACCACTGGCCATGCTGGCTGGGGCTGATGGAAACTGGAGTCCAACAACTCCTGGAGGTCCATGGGTCCCCCATACCTGAATGACAACATTAACTATTTGCCATTTATTTTGAAATCCTGATCTTCAAGAAGTTTGAGGAAAGTAAAAGTGTCAGCCAACTTCAAATTACAGCTCAGCCTCCTCCCCCAACTCATCTCCTATCTGCAGAGAAGAGCTGCAGCCTTGTTTACAGGTCAGCTTGTCAATCTGGCTTCCCCCCCCTTCTTTAGGATGAAATGAGGAAATAACAAACCCAAGTTACTAAGGTGATATGATAAGAGCACACACAACTGCAGGCACAACAGCAAGGTGTTCCTTCCAATCCTGATCTCACAACTGTAGTTTGGAAACTCAAATTACCTCCTCAGCTCTTATGAAAGCTTCAAGAAACAGACAATAGCACTACAAAATATGCCTTTTGAATCTTGTGGTAATTTTGATGTTCTGAACACTTCTTCTAACAGATACTTCGTTCCTAGGGACAAAGGGGTTGGGAGAGCAAATTTGAACAAAGGAGCAGAGATGGCAGCTTTGAAACTGGTGTGGATAACAGGAAACCTTGTGCTACTTTGCACAGATATTTTTTGAGGGGGGAAGGAAAGCACATCTTGTATGAGTGAACACAGCTGGCCATACAATGCATGTCAAGGTCAGACAGGTTGTCAGTAGAGGAACAGCATAGGGATAGATAAGTTAGGTGGAACACAAAGGCATCAACGATCATGAAGATTTGTCAAACCAGAACAAAATAAGAACCCAGTTATACAGGCTTGGGGAAAGTGAGGTGAAAAGCAGATAGAAAATCAGACAAGTGGAATCAAAGCCATCTCTGCTGCATCCAAAGAAAGGTTTGCTCACTTTAAGGAAATAAACTACAGTCTAATTAAATTCTGATACTATAAGTTTGCTGAAAAGTTTATTTCCAGCCTTGCTAGTAGTCCCCTTTTAATCTGTGCAACTATCAAAAGCTTCCTTGAATTGTCAAAGGGAGGAAGGCAGAAAAAGACAGTCTTCAAAATCAGTAGAAATGATGGGATTCCCCTACTGTAAGAACATGTCCCAAGCAAAACTTTCCTCTGGTTTATCCTGTGCCAGGTCTACAATCCAGAGTCTCATCTCTGTTCATTCTTCTCCTTATTTGCCTGAAGCATTCCAACTCATTAGAAATTTTCATGTCTTGAGAGCTGTGCATGCATTCTTTGGAAGATATGAACTGACATGTCACTGGCTGGCTGAAATTGTAAGCAAGTAGCACAGTAAGCAATCACTAATCTATGCAGCGGTCCACAACTTAGGTTGCTAGTGACACTGCCCCTATCTCCCTCCTGGTGTCCTCTGCTGTCATGGATGCCCTGCACAAAGATCCCTTCCCTCCCCGACTCCCAGTTTTCTATGCTGGGCAGAGAACCCAGATGGGATCTATGGGCTGGAAACAAGAGCAAGGACAGCAAGGCCCTGGGCAAGGTGTCCTGGCAGGTCCCACAACACCTCCCTCTTAAGGAGACAGGCCAAGAGGAGACAAGCAGTGGCAAGAAGTACCACTCCAGCTGCCCTGATACTCCCTCTGCCCAGTGCTGTAAAGCAGGAATGGGGAACCTGCAGCCCTCCAAAAACTGTTGGACTATCACTCCCATTATCCTGGCCATGCTGGCTGAGGCTGATGGGAGCTGGAATCCAACAACTAGGACCACAGCTATAGAGAGAGCTGCTGTGTAAGACACCTACAGCCACTGCCACCATCATCTTCCCCATTTCCAATGTCTCCAAGCACCACTCTCAACATGTATGTCAGGGGCATCAACCCAGAAGCATCGGGAAGAAAGGAGTGAGTGGCTGAGTGGCAGGTGCAGTTGTAGCTGCCTCGCTCAGGGCTGTAAAGAAAAAGGATGGGCATGCCGGTGGAGACACTTTTTTTTTTAAAGATTTTTTAAAAGATATTTAAAAGGGGGGTGTCATCTGTGATGGTCCTCCTGGGCCCCACTGGCCCTACATTTGCCCAAGCATACCAGGCAAAGAGACACAGTCTACCCCTCTCAGAGCCATCTCATTTGTGCACAGGATTGGGGTCTTTTCATTCCCTTTGCAATGTTCTTTGGGGGGAAAAGAAAGCAGCGCAAGTTTCTCTCAGTTTCCAGTTCTTCCTAATGCTTGGCGGAAACTGAGAGATCAATTCTACCCCTCCCTTGTATATGGCAGAGTGGGGAAGGGAGGGGCTGGTGGTAGCCAGAAACAATGTCTGGCTATTAAATCAAGCCAAATTAATCTTGGCATACAGCAAATACATATGCAGTTTTAAAGAATTTGAAAACATCAAATAACTCCATAGACCAGATTAAAAATAGTCCTCCTCATACATCTACAAGTGTTACTTCCTGCTGTTCTTGGAATTATATTGTTGGGATTTTTCTTCAGATAAAACAAAACCACTTTTTAGCCTGGTACAATAAAGAATGGCATGAGACCACCTGCTTCACCACAATAGCTCCCAACTTCTTGAAAGATTCCACCAACACTGCCTCTGGAAAATTATGCAAATTTCTTGGGAAGATAGGTGGACTAATGTTAGTGTTTTGGAAGAAGCAAAGATTACCAGTGTTGAAACAATGATCCTTCAACATCAACTTCGCTGGACTAGCCATGTTGTTCGAATGCCTGATCACAGTCTTCCAAAGCAGCTACTTTACTCCCAACTTAAGGATGGAAAACAGAGTATCGGTGGACAGCAAAAGAGGTTTAAAGATGTTCTTAAAGCAAATCTAAAAAAATGTAACATGAGCAGCGAGAACTGGGAAGTCTTGGCCCATGAACGTCCCAAATGGAGGTCAACTAAGGTGCTATGGACTTCAAAGAAACACGAGTACAGCGTGAAAGGGACAAACGAGCTAAGTGGAAGGCACGTCAAACAAGTCCTCACTGTGACCATCTTCCATCTGGAAACCTATGTCTTCACTGTGGGAGGCTGTGTGGATCCAGAATTGGCCTCCACAGTAACTTACAGACCCACTGTTAAAGATCTTATCTTGGAAGACAATCTTACTCAGCCACAAGTGATCACCAATGAATAGCCTTAAGTTGCTTAAAAATAGGTCACTTTGGTATCTGCAAAAGTCAGAAATACACAGTATATCTGGAGATCGAGATTGTAAGATAAAATGAAAAACATATAATATTCCTTGGCCTTAAGTAAGTTCTGTAACATACGGATTCTTATTTCTTATAGCCTAAACACAGGCCTTACTCTTATGTTATTGTTAGCACTGCAGGTGCTGCATTCCTATGGCTTCATCCCTGTAGAAACAATATTGGAATGGCATGATTTAGGAAGAGCATCACAATCAGTATCAACAACACCACCTCCACCTTCCCATAAACACACAAGTGGTTTCTTCATTATCTGAAATGGTGTGGGATGGTGCCAAGGGAAAGTGGAAAATACAGCATGGCATCACAAAAGAATAAAGTCTTGAATAGCAGCAATCGGGGGGTGAGGAGGAGGAAGAGGAGGAAGGCAGTAACAACAATAATAAAATACTCTGCCTTTGTCCACTAATGAAATATGCTCAAAAGCATGACTTACAATAGCCCCCTTCATCTGTTACTCATCTGACGGGGCAATGCAACAATGCACAGCTCCCCTTGGCCCCGGCCCCCACCATCCATGCTTTAAAATCCACTGCTGCAGATCACGAAATGGGAGTGCCTCCCTCCTACCCTAAGGAGGAGCCCTTCAAGGGCCTCTCTGGGCCACAGGGGCCTCGGTCAGGGCCCAATCTGGCCAACCTCTGGTGCTGGCCCTGCTTCTTTGCCTGGATAGAGGATATGTGCGCAGAAACCTCTGACTTTTGCATAAATGTAGCCTACAATACAAAGGTAAGAGTCTCATCCATTGTCCTATCTACTTTTTGACTCTGGTCCCACCCATCATTAGAAGGTTGTCCACAAGGGAATGTGGCCCTTAGACTAAACCCTCTGTTCCAGACCATCCAACCGTTTCCTTTAGCTATCCAATCTCTTAACCAGCACCTCTCCCTCTCTCACACTCCATAGCATCAATCTGCACTGGTTGCCTATTTACTTCCAGGTCAAACTCAGGTGCTGATACTTACCTTTAAAACCCCAAATAGCTTGGGACTCAGACAGCTGAAAGAACCTATTTCCATACCATGCTGCCCATGTCTTAAGATCTTCTGTCAAGGCCCTGCTCCAAGCACCATTTTTATCAGAAATGCACTACAAAATAACAAAATTACAAAGGAATGTGCTTTTTATTGGCTCTGAAATGTTCTTCCTAAGGAAGCAAAATAAATAAGCCTCTTCTGACTTTCAGGGCTGTGAAATTAGTCCCCTCTAGCCTCAATTCTCTGGCTTTTTCCAGGTCACCTAATCCTTACTTCAGATTCCTTCTTCGTATTTATTCAATGTATTATATTTGTATCCTTTCCAAGGAACTTGAGGCATTGTACATGGCTTGAGGCATTGTACCTGACTTGTGAGGTATGTTAGTCTGAGAGAGTGTGATTTCATGATTGATTGTAGATCTCCCCAGTCTTAGTTCAAAACTCTAACAACTATACAACACTGGCTCAGTCCATTTCCTATCCTGTTCCATTTCTTCTACAAGCTTACCTCCATTCTCCCCATCCCTCAGCTTCCTTATAGCCCTGCATCCAGTCCTCAGTCTGCCCCATGTAACGTTTTAGTTCTAGGCAAACTAACACCTGCCCTTTCCTCACAGAAGCTGGACTACAAAGTGTTTAATACCCTGCAGAGCTGAACATTCTGTGTCACCACACCAGCTCAGCCAATCAGTGTCAGAGATTTTACCACCACAAACGAACGACAATTTAGATGAAAAAGTAGTAGAATAAGGATATGAACCCAAGTCTCTCATCTCCAAGGTCTTTTTCTCCCTTCTCCAAGCAACCTAGCAATCAAGACACATAAAAACAGTGGTTTGTACTTCTCTTTCTTTTGCAGATATTCATCCCTTCACCTCTGCTCCAAAATAAATTTATTTGTACAGCCTTGATAGCTGGAAAATACAGAAGGCCAAAGGCTCTTTCTATCATTCCATTCTTCTCTGGGTTGGCATTTTGTTTGTAAGTATGCCATCATCTTCACAGGACATATATACTTTAGTGGCAACTAACACCTGCCAGGGGCATACATTAATTCCAGGCAACTTTGTACCAGATGTAATCTAGCTCGATGTGCAGCTGAAGTGATTTCTTTCTGCATCACATTTGTATACCACCTTTCCTATAAGAAGCTCAAGGCAGCGTACTTAGTTCTAAGCCTCAACGCCATTTAACTGCACGACCACCAGGAGCAGCCAGCATGGCAGCAACTCTGTTGCAGGGAGGGTGGCAGTACAGCACTGCCCCTCTGCGTCAACCGCTCCCAACAACAAGCCTGCTGTATTTTTAATGTGATATAGTTATTTTATGAACATTTTATATTATTAATTATTTACTATTTATTTATTTATTAATTGCACTTTTATACCGCCCCATAGCCGAAGCTCTCTGGGCGGTTTACAACATAAAAGCAACATACCATCATATTTGGTACAATTGATAGTAAAAGAAAACGAATATATTACATTTTAAATAAGCATAACTGAACAACAATCGCAAGCAATATACACATCTTCAAAAACAAAATATAACAACTATAAAAATATCTAGACAAAAATAAAAGAAAACTATACATCACATTATAAAACATAAACTGAACAATAAATCTTATACAATTCATCAAAAGCAGAAAAAAAACAATTGTAAAATATGTCTAATAACAGTTATAAAATATGTCTCAAAGTTTTCTACTGTCCCATTGTGCTTCTCCCCACCTAACTACCATCTTCTATAACCAGTAGGACTATAAACATTTTTTCCATTGTCCTCTTTCTCCAAGACACCCCAAAACGACTCCAAGTGTGACTCTAAGTGCTATGTAAAGCTGCACTGTGCTCCAGGAAAAAGAGGAAGGGTGAGGGTAAAAAAAACCAAATAAATAAATAAAGGCAGAGAGAGAGGATAATCAGTCATCCAATGAGCTTTATGGCTGAGTGGGAGATCTGAAAGTAGGTCTCCCCAATCCTAGTCTGACACTCTAACTACTATACCACACTCTTCCTGACTGTCTTTCCCCTTCATCTTACTTGACCAGAGGCACATGAGGTAAAGATCATACAAGGCATAGCCTTCAGTGGCATTGAATGATGTGGATTCATGGAGCAAGGCGATACCTATGTGGGACATATTCTCAGTCTTCTCAGCAGGTATATAATACAATATTATAATAGGATAGGTGTTGAATTAGATTCTCTAACAGGTATATGAATGGTTGAATATTGCTGTATTTTAACACACTGAGCATACACTGTATACATGAAATAATAACTTTGGATAATTCATGGGTCTAAATTGCAACTACTCCTCTGAATAAAGTTCTTTTTGTTATAAGACTATAGGATTGTTGTTAATGAACAAAAAGGATTTTTTTTAAAAAAACAAACCCAGTCTCTTCAGTATTAACAAGAAATCTGTGCAAAGGTATCAGGTAACAGCCATTACTAGCTGAAGCAGACCTCAGCGACATGAAGTCCAAAACTGTTAATTACTGGAAATCCCATCTGTGTTCTTTGAACCCTCCAGGCTGCTGGGGAGATAGAATCATAAAAGCACAAGCACATCAAACTCATACAGTGTTTTGAAGAAAATTTGATTGCCATCTCAGTCTAAGACCCTCACCTGCAACCAGTTTTCCACTGCCGCCACTTCCTCCACACCACTGATGAAGGAGTATATTAAGCAGGGAAAGAAGACCTGCCTTAGTTAAGCAGTAAACCTGAGAAAGATTCAAGGACAGCAATTGTCAGCTATTTATATAATTATTTCAGGTTTACATTCATTGCAGGGCTGAAGTGAGGTTAAAATCATCTTTGGATTTTCTGCCTCAAGGCACAAGAATGATTGGATGATACCCAAATTGTAATGTCTCACTCTGTATAAGTATCTATAAGGCATTTAATGTCAGAAACTTGCACATGTTGGTGCCCAAGGTCCTGTCACCACGTTAGTCACCATGCAATATACAGCCAACAATTCCATGCTGTGACCCTATGTATCTTGGGAAAAGGTTATTTTCCTAAACAGCACACTGCGTGAGAGCTAACTCAGCAGTCCCTGGAATAGTAAGCTAGGAGGGCCAATATTCTACAAACAGCAGTTACTTCCATATAAAAATGTGATTTATGATAAACTGCTGGAGTCTAGTTTTGAAACTACTTTCAGTTTCAAGCCAGTAGAGTGCTATGATTTTTAGACTTGGAGATCCCTGCCCATCTGCCAACGGGCCTAAATCCAGACCTGCAGTACAAGTTACTTCCACAAATTCACAAGGCATTTCATGCTGATTAACCAAACTTTAATGTCCAAGCAACATGGACAACTGAGAAAAGGGGCCTTCAAAATGGTTTAGCAAGCATGCTTGTCTGACTTCACTTCCTGCAGACTCCAGATGAACTGGAGCAAAGGCTACATCTTTCCTTAAGCCAGCATGTCACACTTGTTGCTCCCATGGCAACTTTTGCAACAGAACAATCTCTTTTACGTACATTACAGCAAGACACTATGTTTTTCCTCTGCCCCCACGCACCTGTTACTTTTACAGCTGGGGGACAGTGAAGCACAGAGAGGTGGGAATCACTCACCCATGACCACTGATGACTGGAGCAAGTGATGCAACTCAGGTCTCATGACTTTTTATATGTATTATGAATCACAGATCAGTTTCTTCCAAAAAGCACAAGTAGTATCCTGATCATTTGTAACACTTTGTTGGGACAATACATCCTCTCCCCTCTGCCCCCAAACCTCCCTTGGAGTGCATAGCAAACATTTAAAAAACAAAAGTAGAATACATTCAAAACACAAGAAATTTTGATAGCATTTTAAGCTATGTAAATTCTGTGATACTGGATGCCAATTTATACAGCTCTTTCCATGTTGCCTTACCCAAGATGAGTAAAGCCTAAATTAAATGAAACATATGGTGAAACTGGCAGCTGATCACTCCATCACCTGTTTGGCTCAACCACCAGCACATGGGAGGAGTTGACACCACATTTACAGCCCATGTTTTTGCTTGATGGATTCACTCAGTCTACATCTGGCCACCTGCATCTCCCTTCACTGTCTCTTTAATCTATACATAACCTCAAGTCCAGTCGGACTACACAAGCAGTCACTTGGCCTTTTCATTTTTGAAAAATACCAAGTGGATGCTTGGAGTCCATCTGGATGTTTGCTTACCTTATTTATTGGCTTCCCTATAAACTAATTTCTCTGGTTAGCTCACAAAAAGAAATAAATGAATTTAAAATTCAAAAACATAAAACAATAGAAGTACAAATAAAGCATAAAAACAATCGCAGAGGGTAAAAACTGTTTAAAGCTAATACAAATTTAAAAGGTTTGGGAAAAACACAATATGGTTTTATCGTTTTCTTGAGTTTTGTTTTTGCTGCTCCAGCTATGTCTTGATGCTGTATTAATTCCCAGGCTATGATCTGAAGGCACATAAGGCCAGCTCCCTGCTGAAGCTAGTGCCTGGATGGGAGACCATCTGGGAACCATATGTAAGCCGCTTTGGGTTTCAATCATGAAAAGAAAGGTGGGGTATAAATGCAATCAATCAATAAATAAATATTTATATTGAATGCAATATTATATGTAAAAATAATAAAAATGTGTTTACCAAAAAAAAAAGTATAACACCAAGTCACCCAATCCAGTTAGCAGTGTCACAGTAATATTCTGGACTAACTGAAGTTTCTAGAACATTTTCAGAGGCAGCCTCATATACAACACCTTGCAGCAGTCCTAATGGGAGGTTATCAGTACATGGATAACTAAAGCAAAGCTTTGTCCAGGTAGTGTCACAGCTGGCATATCAGCCTAAGCTGATAAAAGAGCTACAGAGGCCACTTGTGGCTCCAGTGACAAATAGCCAGTGTGGTGTAAAGGTTAGAGTGTTGGACCAGACCAGGATTCAAATCCCCACTCAGCCAAATTCTTCCAAGCTACACAGGAAGTAAATTGGACTGTGAAAGACCAACCTAAATTGTGTTTGCATTTTGACAAATTTGTAGGTCAGTACAATATATCAGAGACATCAGGTCTCCAGCTCCCCTGGTGCATTCACTATAGCTGCCCAATTTCCCTGCTTTTTAAAGTTTGATAGAAATATCTGTTGGCTATAGGTACATTCTTAAACCACAAGGTTTTTTTTCCCTATTAATGAGTTGATTTCAACTACTAAAAAAGACTGCAACAATGGAAGCAGTTTTTAATTCTGTTTCTCTTCACTATTTAGTTTTAAGATGATGTTCAGCTAATGGATCCAGCTCTAGGTCTCTATATTTCTTCGTTTGTATGACAGCTTGTTCTAAAGGGATACAAACTTTTAAAAGAAAAATAGAAAAAACCTGGCAAAGCTAAAATCAGGACAGTTTTGTTTTGTTCTCAGGCAGCCATAAAGCTCTGTAACTGAACTGCGTAATATTTATACAGTAATCTCTTGTACATATGCTGTTCCCTCCATTCTCATGGTGAGGATATTTTTCAGTGGTTGACTCTACTCTTTGGGCACTGATTTAATAAAATTTTCATCACCATTAGAGAACATGCCTCCCCTACACACACAAAAAAAACCATGTGTTTGGGACAAGCACATAAAAACTCCACAAAGAACATATGTCATAAGTTTGCCATAGGGTAAAACTGCTAAAACCTCCACTCTGTGATGCATGATCCCTGCTGCAGCATCACTACTTATAACATGGACTGCTATCACCATGCTGAAAGTATATACATGCCACCCAACAACCTTCAGGAATGACTGGGCAAGGAACATGGAAATCTCTGGTACTGGTACTGGTTGAGACCTATCCCAGTCTGTGTGTGTTGGAATTGCTTTTTAATATATATATATTTCTAATAATATGTTTTAACCCTTTTTTAAAGATGTTTTTAAAGCTTTTTTAAAAATGTTTTTAATGTTGGTTTGTTTTAATGTATTTTAAGGTCTTTTTTTGATGTTTTAAAGTGTTTTTAGCATTTCTGTTTCCCGCCCTGGGCTCCTGCTGGGAGGAAGGGTGGGATATAAATCAAATAATAAATAAATAAATAAACTTAGGAAAATAAAGGTAGTTATTTTCAGAAAGGTGTCATGAACTATAAGAAAGTTAGCCTTGCATTCACCTTTTTTAAAATGAGTTACTGCTTTTCTAAGTGTTTAAAATATTTATTGTTTGTTTTACACCTTTTATTCACCTTTCAGGAAGAGCTACCTATGTGTGGAGGATCTTTACAAATGTGAAAGTAATGAAATTGTTCTTTTTTAAAAATAGCCAATGTTTAGAATAAAGAAAGACTTTGAATGCTGTTATTCACAGCATACCACAACCGCTTCTTTCAGACCATGTTTGCTACAGCACTGTTGACTCAATGATGATGATAATGAAGCAAGAAGCAATTGTCCCTGGGGGAATAGACCAATTATGGCACCTTCCCCCCTTCCATTGGACTGGAATGAGCACTAGAGTGCTATTACGGCTGCACATACCTCCCCTCCCAACCTTCTAGCACCACCATAAGTAAAAGAACACATCACATCGCTATCACTATTGTCTGTCAGGAGAAGCAGCTCAGACAGTCACCATGATTCCCTTTCCCTCCTCAGTAAGCAGTTTCAGAACTTGAAATGGAAGTGACAGGGCAGGGAAGTAGTGGGGGAATCAAAAAATAAAGCAGAGAGGAGCAAGCACAGTAGGTTTAAAACGTTACAGTAGCCTGCAAACATTGACTGACAGGTTCTTTTTTTTATTTTTGAAACCCTTTCTTGAGAGCCTGTGCACTGCTTATACTCCTGTGAATCCAACCAAAAGAAACCGGAAGAAGCTTAAGAAAGCACTTTAAGGTGGTCATTTGAGGGTGGGGGAGAGGTGGGTTTCCATTTATAATTGTTAAAACTCTGCATGTTCTTTAAACCAAAAGGAGTTTATCTGTGTGACTCCAAATACTACCCAAACAGCCACTATTATACAGGGACCACTTTTAATAGCAGTTTTTCTTGACAGAATACCATCCAGTGATATTACATGGACCAGCCTTTCCCAACCAGTGTGCCTCCAGAAGTTGTTGGAGCACAACTCCCATCAGCCTCAGCCAGCATTGCCAATGGTCAGGAAAGATGGGAATTGTGGTCCAACAACATCTGGAGGCACACTGGTTGGGAAAGGCTGACATGGACAATACATTTATGTGACCAAGCCTCACTATGTTATTAGCAGTAGCTATGCAAGCTATGATACATTTTTCTGATCCATATTTGTCCCCTATCACATGCAGCAAAAGATTCAGTACCAGTGATAAATGTTATGCAACGCACAGGACTTCAGTATTATCAGGTATATGAAATCTCGTAAGATCATGCATTAATATTATTATTATTATTTTTAAGAGCACCTTGAATTGTTCATGGAGGACTACAGGAAGCTAAACGCAAGGTATTTTTCACATAGTGCCAAATATTTCTGGAATATTATTTTCCTCCTGATAGTAATTTCCCTCCTGATCTATTCGCAAGTAGTTTGTTTTGTGCTTCTGAAACCAAAAGAAAGATGTTGCTGTCCAAATACAACTCAAGGTGCAGGTTTTGATGCGCAAGTCTTTGAACAACAAAGTATGGTTTCTCATCTGACAATCAGTGCATGTGTTTTACTATATATGAGAGAAGCAGTCCACAGTGGGTAGAAGGCAGAGTAAGAAGAATTTGGGCAACCCACTTCAACTGATATCACTAGATCAGGGCTGGGGAACCTGTAGCCTTCCAGGTGTTGTTGACTCCAACTCCCATCAGCCCCCAGCAAGAATGGCCAGTGATCAGGAATGATGGGAATTGTGGTCCAGCAACATCCAGGTTCCCTATCCCGGGCATAAGAAGGTCCAAATGGGCCTTTTTTGAGTGGCAGATACTGCTACATCTCAAGCTATTGAATCATCCAATCACACCCAATGCAAATACTAGGTAGAATCCCCAGTGGAGGCCAACTGTAGAAATGGCAATGCCGAAGCAGCAACTCATTCATAGATGCAGTGGACAGACTATGAATGACTAGGTGCTCTGGGCTCACAGCAGCCTTACATTATTTGATTTAATTCATTCTCTCTGGCACAACAGGCTATTTGTCTATCTAGCCTGCTCTTGTCTACTCTCACTGGTCCTGTCTCTCCAGGGTCTCAGGCTTCTCATCAGCTGCTACCTGATCTTTTTAACTTGAGAGGCCAGGGATTGAATGTGCTCTAACATGTGCTCTACCACTGAGCTGTGTTCTCCTGCAGCACGCTAATGTGCTCCTGCACCCAATCTGGGTGCTACTAAGACTGGTATTCGGTCGAGTGAACTTCTCAAGGAACTTCTTTGCATGTCAATCCTTTCAAGGAATGTGTCCAAATGCAGGCTACTAATTGGTTCACACCACCATAAGATTATCTGCTTTTCTGCTGGTTAAGTTAAACTACCAGACTTTCTAGGTGCAAAACATATATTTTTTCCCCAGTGTGCCCCACTAAATCTGCTCCTGCCACCCAGCAGGCCTGACTGGTAACAACAGTATTTAGTCAGTAGAAACTGTTAAGTCTCAGAAATAGCAATAAGTTACCTTTAAAACAATAATAAAAAGCTGACAGATGGCCTTATGGTGCCCAATGAATTATTAGTATTTGTACTAGCATTTAACTATGCAAAGTTGTCCCAGGAGGTTACATACAGCAACACAGATTCTCACAGCCTCGGGGCACAAATCAAATGCTTCCCTAGCTGACAGAGAGAAATCTCAGGTCTTGCACTGTAAAAGTTTAAGCTTCTCCAATCCAAGTTATACAAGAAGCATTATTAAAAGAGCTTAGGGCCTAAGGAATGTTGGGCCCAGGCAACTTTCAAACAATCCTGCTTCTATAAGCTTCTGGGCTTAGTCTACCCTTTTCAGGACATTTTTCCCAGTGCACACAGGGCCAGTGTGACTATATGGGACTAGTAGTTTCTAGTGGCTGAGTGGGATGGCATGTTTTTTTGAGGCTGTGCTCACCCTCTCAATATGTGATGGCTGAGGAAAGCAGATCCAACTTGGGTATCACAGGCTCCCCTGAGATATCATGAGGGTTGCCAGGGAACAACAATCTGACATTACTTCACTGGTGTTTGCTGTATGCAAGCCAGGAGTTGTGGCCTCATATCTTATACCACACAGCAAAAGTGTCTAGGATGTACCTTTCCGACACTGAAGACTTGGGGAAACAATGTATCTTGAACAGATGCTGGGAGTATAAACGATTCTTGCAGATGTCAAACTATTAATACAATGCATTATCCTATTCTACTGATAATAGCTTCCAGTTTATGCTCTCTGGCTTAATTCAATTGCCATTGTAGTAAGTTGAATGCATTTGTCACATACTGGCTCTATTTTAGCCCTGATTTCTAAGGGCTGGCCGGTTTCCATTTGTATTACAGCTCAAATTTCAATTGCAATAGACAGCAAAAGCTTGCAAAGCGGGGGGGCGGGGTAATGCTGTACTTCCTTCATGTGCTCCTGACTGCCAAAAACAGCACAGGGCCTGTTGCATTTCTTTCCCTGACCAGACCTTTCCAGGAAGATGTTTGTGTATTTGTATCACCTAGGAGACCAGAAACCTGTTCTCCTGGAATTCCCTAATTCAAATGCCAATCAACCTTGTTACTATGGGGCTTGAGGCCACACTGACCTGGAAGTGATAATTCATTTTCCTCCTGCTGGGAAATCCTGTTTGCAGAAAGCTCCCTAACTGGCTTGTTTCAAAGTCATGAGCTAATTGGCCAAAGACCTGGGGAGGGGTCTGATCCTGCAGTAACTGAGGGAGGAAGGGCTTGGATTTCTCTATCTTCCCATCTCATTATCTCTCAAGATTTGGTGGAAGAACACTGATTGCTGATAATTGGTTACTATTTCCATTGGCATACTAAAGGTAGTTAAGAAAGAATATTATCACTGCAAATAAGAATCCCCTTGCCCATCTGGGCATCACTGCGAGCATTTGTCTCTGATTGGCAGGCACTGGTTGGGTTTCCAGGGACATTGTGGAAACGTCTATCATTTTTACACTGTTTTTGTGTCCATCCCCCTGTCCCTGGCTGAGTATGTGTAGGTTTACTCAGTGGCATCTCTTCCTTCACCCTAGTATAATTGGTGCATAGGATTGCTCTGCTTGAGTACTCCTTTGCAGTTAAAGAGCCAGATCTGTTATGGGTTCCAACCTTCAGCTAATAAACTATATTGGAACTTCACCAGGCTTGCATAATTATAAGGGCATGCTGGCAATATACTAAATGGAGATTTCAAAAGCCCATCCCCACCACCCTGCCTGCTACAGCTGTGTAGGTTTGGACTAGGGTTGCCAGCTTCATGACCTGAGAATGATCCTGTATCTTTAGGAGAAGAGAAAGTCAGCCAACTGCAGGTGTTCTTGCAACCCTGTAATGGAAAAAACCACAAGGTGGAATTCTCCCTTCCCCCTGCACAACTTTTAAAGATACGGAAGACCACTTGGAGGGCATGAGGGCATTGATATTGACTGACTCAGTGATATATTTCTATCCCCCTTACAGGTGGGGAGCCAAGACCTAGAAATCTTTATGAAAAGAGTCATGAAGATTAATATATTAGAGACGACAAGACATCTGTACTATGGTGAGGGCAGCCACAAAATGGTAACTCCTGAATCCTGGACAGTAGTTGCATGAAGATAAGCAGAGTCTTATGATTTATGGGAAGAACTAAGAGACATATTTGGGCTAACTGTGTATCACAAAAAACATAGTTGCTCTTCCAAATAGTAGTTATAAAATATGACAGACAAATTCCAGCTCCTGATTCCGTGTGTGTGTGTGTTATATAAAATAAATGGTGGACTCTTAATATCATTTGGATTGCTAATACAAATATAATTTGCTACTGGTAATTGTGATAATGATGTATTAAGACAGTTGCAACATCTGTATACTTAGTACATAGTAATGCTTGTCTGATTTGGTTATTATTATTTTATTTGTTATTTTATTTATATCCCACTTTTCCTCCAGGTAGCTCAAGGTAGCAAACAAACATGGCTCTGCCCTTCCCAATGTTATCCTCGCAACAACCCTGTAAGGTAGGGTGACCTTGGGTCACTCACTGTCTCTCAGCCTGACCCAAGGTCATCCAGTGAGCTTCATGGCAGAGAGTGGATTTGAATGCTGATCTCCCAGATCCCAGTCTGACACTCTAACTACTACACCACACTTCAGGATGTTTCATGAGAAGAGATTCATATAATAATAATAATAATAATAATAATGGGTTTTATATATTTTATAATTAGTTGGGTATGGGGGACTCCATCATTTTGAGGTGTGTGCTTGCAAAAGCATATCAATTGAAAAGCTAGCTATGTTGCAATTCTGGTGCTATATGAACCACCAATAAAATCCAAATTCAAATTATTAAGGGATATTAGCCAGTAATATTCCATAACACCAGAAATCTACATTTATTGCAGCTTGACTTCTCTCATCTGGACCCATGTGTGCTTCCTTGTAAATGCAGACAACAGAAGGTAGTATTTTTAAGAGCAAGCTACAGGTGTTCAGCTTGCTGATCCAAATAAGATCCTAATATGACCTGGCAGACTGCAACCTGTTGTCATAGGATATACTCTCTCAAGGGCATCGTTTGTCAAGCATGGGATATAGCAGGATTTTGCAGCTGTGTGACACAAAATAGGAACAGAACACATGCCTTCCTTCTGCCGGATAGGACTAGGAGGGGCCCTCAAGATAAAGTACATTTGAGAAACTACTACCTCTCAAAGAAGGAACTCTGAAACCAGAAGTGCCATTTCAGATTTCAGTAAAAGGTGCAAAAAGATGGGTCAGCGATTCACAGCAAGGATCCAAGACCTCTAGGATATCTTTAGTATTAAGTTGTGTGTATACATGTGTGTGTTTTCAAACAAATTGTATTTTAACAGTTTGTTGTGGTTGCTTTTTATATCTAATAACAAACCAGATATATAGGTGAGCCAGTGAAATGATCCTGTGTGGTCTGAAACATGAAGGTCAGGGAGGATAAACTGCACCCTCCATAAATAGCTCGTCTCTTGGAGATCCTACTTAAAGCCCTTACATCTCCTTTATGTGCTTGGGTGGTTAAAGCTTGCGCACACAATTTGTACCCTAGGGAAGTAGGGAGTATATGTGAAAGGGAAGGGTCAGCAGTAGAGCACATGCTTTGCATGCAAAATATCCCAGGTTCAATCCCTGGTGTCTCCAGGTAGAGCTGGGAAAGACCTGCCTGAAACCCTGGAGAGCTGCTGCCAATCATTATCAACAATGCTGAGGTGGATGAACCAATGATCTGGTCTGGTATAAAGCCACTTCCTATATTCTTATGTAGATGCCAATATTCCTATCAAAAGCTCTTTCCAGAAGTGTCATCCATACAGGCAAATATGTGAGAGATGGAGTGGGCCATGCCTTATTGCACTGCCCCTGACATGATGCCTCATGCTCCCCCACAATCTCTGCTTTAACAGCTTAAAGGGGAAGCCTATGTGTAAATAGCTGCTCACATTTACCCTTCCAGATGTCCATATGCAGACATAACGAGTGGGTGGAGCCAGGAGACACATGGAAAATACTTCTGAAAAGGGCTCAAGCAATTCTTTTCCTCCCCGCAGCTACAAAATGAACGTCAGCACAGGTCTTTCTTTGCAACTGACCAAAAAAAAAAATCTTAGGAGACATTACATTGTAAATGCATTCCTGGTGACTTGAACACACATACAATATAGATATTCTTGCATGTGCTTCAGTCACACATGAACTAGACCCTGCACAAATCAGTGTTTTACATTATTGGAATTCTATGCACAGTGACTGGATGCATATGTGTGAACCATTTTGTACACAGAGACAGCATCTCTGTATAAAATTTGTTTAACCAAATCTTATGGATGGTGTTATAGAGCAATCATTGTTCCATATCTTATTCATGTTGTTGTTCCTCATTGCATGTTAAGTCTTGAAATAGGGCAAGATGAGCAGTGGTTGGAGGCAAGAAAACATTTCAAGCTTGATGTTATACATATTTACACAAACACGGGTCCTGCTATGTTCCATAGTGGTTAGTCCCAAGTTAATGTGCATGGGATTACTTACATTCATGTGTACCCCAGTATAAGATGAGTACTTGGATGGGGTGTGGGTGGATGTTGACTGAGAAAAGGAGTTAAGTAGCTCGCCCTCCTTCACTAAAACTTGCAGCCCTCAAAACCTTCTTTCATTTCTTTTTAAGCCACAAAGCTTTGTTCTCATGTAGTTGCCACTGAAACTATTATGCTACTACAACGTGTCTTCTTTGACACAGGTACAGCTAATTTCATACACTGTGGCAGTAATAGGATAGGAACGACCATATATCAACAGATGAGCATTGAACAGGCTAGTGTTTCTTTGCAAGCCCCTTAGTTTCAGTTAGCTAACAGGAATCAATTAGGAGACCTCATGCAGCATTGGTCTTTGAAGGGCAAATCCAGGCATAGTGGAATAGCCATCACAAATTTGGCACTATCAGCATAAATAAGCATGAGGAGTCAAGAAGAAGACACTAAAGATACCAACAAGACACTGTGTACACATTTCAATGAGAAAATTAACCAATTTGTATTTTAAAAACACACATGTTCATCATGCATGGATTGGATGCACAAACATACCATCTGCACAGGTGTCCATTAACAATATGAAAACTGCCAGCAGTAACATCCAACCATTCAAGCCATTTTTGTGTCTCCATTATTGTAACTTTTGGACTCCTCAATCAACTCTACAGTATACCTTGATGTAGAAAACTAAACACTCACGTGTTCTGCTCAGAATATGTACATTCACTACAGGTACTATATGTCACAACTCCACCTGACTTTAACTGCAAAGGGTAATATTTATTTATTTATTTATTGCATTTGTATACTGCCCTATAGCTGAAGCTCTCTGAGCAGTTTACAACAATTAAAAACATTAAAAATAAATATACAAATTTAAAAACATTTTTTAAAAAGCAATTTAAAAACACATGCTAAAATGCCTGGGAGAAGAGGAAAGTTTTGACCTGGCACCGAAAGGATAACAATGTTGGCACCAGGCGCACCTCGTCAGAGACATCATTCCATAATTTGGGGGCCACCACTGAGAAGGCCCTCTCCCTTGTTGCCACACTCCCAGCTTCCCTCCAAGCAGGCACCCAGAGGAGGGCCTTTGATATGGAGCGTAGTGTATGGGTGGGTTCGTGTCGGGAGAGGCATTCCATCACGTATTGTGGTCCCAAGCTGTGTAAGGCTTTATAGGTTAAAACCAGCACCTTGAATCAAGCTTGGAAACATACAGGCAGCCAATGCAAGCAGGCCAGAATCGGTTTTATATGTTCGAACTATCTGGTCCCTATTACCAATCTGGGCGCTATGGTCTTTCCCTTAAAAAAACAGAGTAAGATTCTAGTCCTCAAGCTTCTGAATACAGGGCTGGTTTAAATAGGAAGCTGCCTGGTACCAAAGTTGGACCATTGATCTATTTCTTTTGATTATTTACCTGCAGTGGCTCTCCTGGGTTTCAGGGAGGGAGCCTTTCCCTGCCTTACCTGGAGATGCCAGGGGATACACCCTCAACTCTCAAAGCATGGATTAATCTGATTTTTTCCCCAAAGCCACCTTGCCCAACATAAGACCAGTAACAGCATGCATTCATTTCAAAAAGCATAATCACTGGATGCATACAGCAGTGGATCTGGCTGCTGTGAAGGAAGCTCAGGTACACTCACCAGTCTGGCAGAAATGTTGTATGGGAAAGAGAGAAAAAGATGGCATGACAAACCCAGAGGGGCAGGACTAGGAAACATTGGGATAAAAGTAAGGTTTTGGGGCTTTTCATCTGGTGGAGTTGCAACCTGACAACATGGGAATTATTTCTATCAAAACCAAGGTAACCTGTGCACAGCTCCTGGCCAAGGCTCTAAAACATTTCCCCAAGCCATCTCTCTTATCCATGTGAAGTAGAGTAAATATGAACACCAGATAAAATGTGTTGTTTTAATTGCCATTTAATCACCATTACCACAGCCAAATAGTTTCAAATCCTAATTGTATCAAGCCAGAAGGCCATGGATGTTTACAAATAAAATTTCCCGCTGAATCTCACTAGTATAGGATGCTGAATAATTCCTTGCTTTTAGAATTCTGCTTGAAGCCATATTTAAACATTAATGTTGACAAAGCTGTGCTTTCAGGTCGGTGACCTCACTGTTCTTTCAGCAACATAATCTATACTTTTATATTCTAGTTCTCTTATGTGTCTTTGTTGTCACCCAACTTTAACACCATTGCTGTCTGACAGAGATAGGCTCATTACCACTGCCTCAAAAAAGGAAAGAATTTTAGACACACCGGCTTACAAAATGTTGCAATCACCATAAGAACCTGTGGCCTAGAAACCTTGCATCACATGGTTGAAATTGGTTAATATTCACAGATCTTTATTCAGCACTGAGGTGTCTGAGCAGCCTGAATAAGAGACTGAAGCACACACTCCTCTACATTCCAAAATAAGTTTATGGACACACCAAATCATTTCCACTATCACACCTGGAAAAAAGTCCTCTAAAAATGTGTTACTGCTGAGTCTAGGCCATATTAAAATGCAGCCACCCCCTTTCCTTATTCATTGGTATATATGTAAAAATATAATTGACATTGGGCATCATCCTGGAAACAGGTTACAATCAAGAGAAAAGTGTGGGTCCTAAAATATCTCAGGTGTCAAAGGCCAGAGTAAAGAGGTGTATCTTCAGCATCCAGCAAAAACTACATAATTAAGGTGCCAGACACACTTCTGTGGGGTAGGAATACCATAGCTTAGGCTTAGGGGCTCCCAGAGAGAATGCCCTCTCCCTGACCACCACCCAGGGCTCGCCTTTGGGGTGGGTGAGGTGAGGAGTTGCCCAGAATGTTGAGCTGAGAGGGGTGCCTAGCTGAACTCAATGGCTGTGTTTTGTGAGTGTACTGTCTGCAGTGAGCTAGGGTGGCAAAAAGCAAGTGTCTGTAACCTTTTTTTCAATGTTCTACATCTAAGGTTGTTTGGGTGCTAACTGCAAAAGTAATTTTCCTTCAATTAGCTTTAAAGTTTCCACTTTGACATCATTTGTACTAGGTAAAAATCAGTGGAACACAGCTTTATTTTGAGGCAATATTACCTAGTACAGTGATTTTTAACTGCTGTGCCGGGAATGGTCCGCAGGTGTGCCGCGGGAGTTTGCTCACGCGAGAACGTCCCCTTAAAAAAATTTCACTTTAGCAAATGGCAAGTTGTGTCGAGCAATAATGATAGCGATTGACACGTAAGGGCAGGGTGGAAAGTGGGGCGGGGCGTCGCTGACACCTGATGAGGAGAATCCGAGGGGGAAGTTTGGTGGTTGCTGCCCCAGGCTGTGACAGGAAGCGGATCTGCCCCCCTTAGGTCATTGCTATGGGATACATTCAGCTCTATCGGGCAGAGTTGCCACCTCGACCTGCCGCAAATCACTGTGGTGGGCAGTCAGAGCGCAGGCAAGAGCTCCATCCTCGAGAACTTCGTCAGCTGGTCAGTCAGTCAGTTGTTCGTGCGGATGGGGGAAGAGACACTTTGGCTGCATGCCTGAGTGGCTTCCTTGTGCTGCCGTCCACCCATCAGCTGTGTGTGATCTAATTTTAGGCGGGAGGTTTGAATCCCCGAAGAGCAGAAAACCTCCCGCCTAAAATTAGATTGCACACAGCTAATGAGTGGGCGGCAGCACAAGGAAGCCACTCAGGCACGTAGCCGAAGAGCGGGAGATTCCCCAAGAGTGGGAAAAAACCCTGCCACAGCCCAGCTTCTCTATATAGCCAAGCGCGGGGGCCCCAAAGAGCGGGTCTCAGGGCAACTGCCCCACTTCCTGGTGCCTAGGGGCGGCTCTGGTCGTGGGTGATTTTCGTAAGTAGCTTTATGAATGGTGGAATGTGACATTCTCTCCCCACCTCCTGTAGTTGATATGGATGACTACTTCGATGTGCTTTCTCATTGTCCAGTCCAGTAGATGCATTGGGGGGTGTCACAAAGAGTTCATATGGTTTCCCCACCCTTCCTCCTTCCATACACACAGCTCAGACTCTGTGCTGTTAGCTACTCTGCCAGTGTCTATTCTAGGGTAAATTACAAAGTAACCTTTGTGCATCTACTCTTGTTGCCATTATTATTATTATTGTTGTTGCGATTAGGATTTCATATCCAGGGTTACAATAATATATTGTTACAACAGTATAAAAACACAGTATTAAAATGAGTTAAAATAAATAACAATTTAGTAGGTGGTCTTTCCTAGATGGTCTTGGCCTGGTTTATATGTTTGTCAGTCCTTTTTGCATAAAAGCTCAGCTTTCTTGGGGTGTTGCTGCATGAGAAAAGTTTCAAACTACCAGACTGTCAAAAATGTCAAGATAGTTTGTTATTTCATTTTGTTTTAGTTATTTTGTTATTTCTGAATTTAGTTCTTAATATTTTTTTTCAGGACTTATTAGACATGGATAGATTTTTAATTAAAAAACGTAAGTTGGACGATGACAATGAATCAGGTGTGGCTGGCACTAGTTCAAGTAGTAACACACATAGTACCGTCAGTGTTAATTCTAAAACCGTCGTGTGCCAGTATAATGAAGACTATTTGTCCTTCGGATTCAGTTCATCGGGAGAAGAAGTGCCACGTCCTAAGTGTGTTGTTTGCGGTGAGAAACTGGCAAACCAAGCTATGGTTCCAAGTAAGCTGAAAAGACACTTTCACACAAAGCACTCACATTTATGTGAGAAACCACACGTCAGGCTAAACAATTTACCAAAATCACAACTATTTCTGACAAAGCTCAAGAAGCAAGCTATGCCATTGCCGAAATCGTGGCAAAAAAGATGAAATCTCATACAATTGCTGAGTCAGTAATTTTACCAGCATGCTGTAAAATTGTAAATATTATGTTTGGCGAAACATATGAAAAAGAGATCTTGAAAATCCCTGTGTCAGATAACACTGTTAGTCGGCATATACAGGACATGTCTCAAGACATTGAGTCACAAGTGATAGCTAACATTAAAGAAGCAGATTTCTTTGCTATCCAGTTGGACGAGTCAACTGACATCACTGGAAAAGCTCAACTCCTAGCATTCGGCAGGTTTGTTTTTAATGGAGACATCATTGAACAATTGTTATTTTGCAAATCACTTCCAGAAACAACAAGAGGCCAAGACATTTTTGATGTTGTCAACATCTATTTCAATTCTCATGATTTGTCATGGAAATCATGCATCACCATCTGCACAGACGGTGCTCCCTCTATGTCGGGAAGCCTAAGAGGATTCGTCGCACTGGCCAAACAAAAGAACCCCGGCATTGTTTTTACACACTGTTTCCTGCACAGAGAGGCCCTCATTTCAAAATCAGTACTACCTGAACTCCAAAAAGTACTGGCTGAGACGATCAAAATGGTTAACTGCATCAAGAGTAGGACATTAAAATCGAGGTTGTTTTCAGTACTGTGTTCTGCCATGGAAGCTGCTCACACACAACTTCTACTGCACACGGAAGTGAGATGGCTATCTTGAGGGCGGGTGCTTTCAAGGTTGTATCAGAAGAGGTTACATCAGAAGAGTCTGAGCTGGCTGACCTGCTTAGTGATGAGACCTGGTGCAATAAAGTTGTATTCCTAGCTGACATTTTCCAAGCTTTGAACACTCTTAATAAGAGTATGCAGGGAAAGAATGAAAATATTCTTACTTGTACTGACAAAGTTATCTCCTTTAAGAAAAAACTAACACTGTGGGGAGCCAGAATCAAAAAAGAGAACAAAGTTGAAATGTTTGAACTGACAAAAAGTTGCAGACTGGACAAAAATCTTGTCAATTTAATTCTACAAAGTTTGTCACTGCTGAGTAAAAACATTGAAAAATATTTCCCGTCACTTGATGTATCTTCCTTGGACTGGGTGAGAGATCCATTTGTGTTAAGTGTGTGCGAGTCAGCAGAATTAACTGTTGCAGAAGAAGATGAGCTGACAGAAATCAGAAATAATAGAGGACTGAAAGTGAAACACTCATCAACAGATATGGCCTCATTCTGGTTGTCTCTCCGAGAGGAATACCCCATCATCACAAAGATGGCGATTAAAGCACTTCTTCCTTTCTCAACATCTTATCTGTGTGAGGCTGGTTTCTCTGCTATGAACACAATGAAGAGCAAGAACAGGTCGCGGCTTCAAACACTGGAGGAGGACTTGAGGGTATGCTTGTCAATCATCCGCCCTCGGACAAGGGACATCATGAAAAATCACCAAGCACAGATTTCCCACTGATTTATTTTTTTTAAAAAATAACACGATTAAAATTTTAGTTACTGAACTTGAAACACAATCTTAAAAAACTGATGGTGTGCCTTGACAATTTTAGCGCCTTGTTAGTGTGCCGTGAGATGAAAAAGGTTGAAAATCACTGACCTAGTACTTAGCACTTCAAATACTATATAATTAATAAAATAAAGCATTAAGCTGCAAGAGGTCAGCGGGATACGTTTTTACTTTTAACATTTCTTTATTATTTTTAAGATAAAATTAATGGATATTCTGAAATAAAGAATGCTTACCAAAAGATAGGAACTGCTACCAAAAAAATATTAAAAATAAAACTTGCAGCAGGTCTGCCATGTTGCATAGTGCACTGCCACTGCTTAGACCAGCCTTTCCCAAGATGTTGTTGGACCACAACTCCCATCTTTCCTGACCATTGGCAGTGCTGGCTGAGGCTGATGGGAGTTGTGGTCCAACAACATCTGGAAGCACACTGGTTGGAAAAGGCTGGCTTAGTCTGTGGCTTTTTGACCTTTCACCTGTGAAAACTATAGCACAGTGGCTGAAAGATAAGGGTTTTGAAGAAGCTACAGCCTGGGATACTATAGCATATGTTGATACTGTTCCTTTAATACTAGTTATACCACTCCAACAGAGGGCCTACTTGTTGCAGCTGAGGAGGGAGTGTTGAAGCTCGGGGAGGAGATCTTGCAGCTGGAGCCATTGTGTGTGCACTGAACATAATAAAGGATATGGGCCTACAACTCCATGAGAGTCATCCTGTGAGAGCCACACACACCACATGACAGAGACTTCATTGGGATCCTAGAAATGGAGTAGGAGTGCCCTGAAAGCACAGCAGCAAGTAAGAGGTAGCTCACTCTAGACCTTTTTCATAGACATTGGCGGGGGGAAAGCCTTGGAGTAGCAGGATCTGTTACACTGCTGTTTTGCAAACCTGTATAAGCCATACAACTTGGTAATAGTGCAAAACTGTGGGGTTGCCCAGAGGGGGGCAGGCAACTGGGGATATTTGCCCCAGACCCCTGCAAAGCAAGGGGCCCTCAGCTTCAGATCTTTGTTGGCCCCTGCCCTGACCCTGCCACATTACTCACCAGAATTTTTGGTATTTTGCTTAAAATTTTCCTAAAAAGGTATATTAGAGTGTAAGATGACTGAATCTCAACATGTAATTGTGAAATAACGAGACCTGTCCCTGGCCGTGATGAAATAAATATTTTACATAGTTGTGTATGAAACAGCATAGATGCTAATTTGATGGTTAAGCTGGCTGTAAAATGTATCCTTGGGAGGCTGGAAGGGAGGAGCCTGCTTATTTGCTAGGTCTGCCTTCCAACTGTAAAGGTGTCTGACCCAATCAAAGTAGGGTTACCAGATGTCCACTTTTTGGCTGGATACTCCAGCTTTTGGGGGTCATCTCTGGGTGAGTCAGCTTAATCTCTACACTCTCAGGTTTCATTTTTAAAAGTAAGCTTCTAGGTGGCCTGGTTCTCAAGATATACACCAAAATGTTGGCTGGTCGCCCCCCGAAACTTCCATAAAATGATCTCTTAGCTGGCTGCTCTAACCCAACCCTTTCAGGTTTGTAGCCAATAAGTGAAGTTAGGGTTGTGATTGACAAGGGATTTCTGGGCCTCCAAGCAATCCTTTGACTCCATTGCAAAGGTGGAAAATGTTTGTTTTTTCCTGTATCTGAAAATCTCATAAACTAAGTATATAGCTTTCAGCAGTATCAAAAGTCTTTTTTTCTCTTGTGTTCACAAGTCAAACAAATTTAAATTTTCCTGGGCTATTGAAAATGGCAGTTTTTTGAAAACCTCCCCAATATGAAGCTTTAATCCAATACTTGCTTTTCTGGGAATAAAGCTGCTATCCTAATCCCACATACCTGGAGTAAATCCCATTGAATTCAATAGGATTTATCTCTGAGTAGACATGGTTAGGATTGTGCTGTAAATTAATGGGACTTTTGAGTGAACATAGTAAAGAACTTTGTTGGTGTTGTGAATCTTTCCCCCTCCAATCCTATTTTTAAAGCAGTTAGGCAGGGTTACATAGATATTACTGCTTTTATTATGTAGAAAACTAATACTGATTTTATTATTTAAAAAAAATGTTCTGCAATGACCACCTCATTTGGACAATAAACTATTGTATGGGGTCTGTGTATTCTTACGTGTGGGTGTGGGTGGTCTTCCCAACAACCCTGTGAGGTAGGATTGCTGATTGGGAACCAAGGCAGCTCACAACAAGAAATAAATCAGTTTAAAATCTAATAACCATAAAAAGTACAAAAAGTTGTAAAACAGCTTGAAGTGGCATGATTCTGAATTTTGGGTTGGGTGAGTGTTCTTTATCACTTGAGGCTGCAGTTCTGTGCACGCTTCCCTGTTTGAGTAAGTCCCACTGAATACATTGGAACTTACTTCTGAGTAAACAAACATAGGATTACACTACAAATAACTTTACAGGTTGTATAAATAATAAGCATCTTTGACAGTCATGCTTATATAAATATTTCTTCATTTAAAGCACATGACTTCCAATAAAGAATCCTGGGAAGTGTAGTTTCCTCCTCAGTTATAGTTCCCACCACCCTTAACAAACTACCGTTCCAATGATTCTGTGGTGTGATTCATGTGCTTCAAATGTGTGTTGAAAGAGCTTTAAATGAATGGTGTGGATCTGCCCTAGGTATGCTGTGCATTCATTAGTGAATTGAAAATAACAATTTTAAAAAGATACTTTTTTAAACAGGGCTGTAGCTCAGTGGTAGGGCACATGCTTTGCATGCAAAGGCCCAAAATTCAATTTCTGGAAAAGACTATTGCCTGGAATCCTGGAGAGCCAATGCTAGTCCATCTCATCAGTACTGAGCCAGATGGTATCAAATGGCCTGAGTTGGTATAAGGCAGATTCCTTTGTTCCTAAAAGTGGAAAGAAACCCAAGGGCCACAGTGACTCCAAAATTTATTTATGTATTTTATTTACAGCATTTATATACTGCTTTATTGTAAAAAAAAATCCTCAATGTCTTTTACAATAAAACCTCAAAAAACCCTGGTTTACAGAAGGAATTAAAACAATAAATATATTGGTAAAAACAGTTAAAGACAGGTATTTAAAACATTCAAAATAATAAAACCAACAATGAGTTAAAAACAGCTAAAAACACAATAGCTTCTACATGCCTGGACAGGCTTGCCTAAACAAGAATGTTTTTAGCAGGTGCTGAAAACAGTGCAACGAAAGTGTCTGTCTAATGTCAATAGGCAAGGAGTTCTAAAGTGTAGGTGCTGCCACACTAAAGGACTGATTTCTTACAAGAGCAGAACAAGTACTATGTGGCACCTGTAGCATGGAAAGCACACCTTGAACTTGGCCTGGTAGCAAATCAGCAGCCAGTGCAGATTTCAGAGCAGATGTATTTATTTATTTATTTATTTATATGCCGCCCTTCCTCCCAGAAGGAGCCCATGGTCTCACTCTTGTCAGCACTCGTGCCCCAGCATTCTGCACTAACTTCAGTCCCTGGGTCAGGTTGTGCTGCATGGGGATCTCTCTGAACTTGGCTGACTGGCTGCCAGGATTTTTTTTAGCTTCATTTTTTGGTTAGGAATTCTGACTGGTTGTAGGATGCTGAGGTTTCTGCCTTACTCATAGGAATTTTGTTGTGGTTAATGTGGTATTGTATTTAGAAAATCATCACTGTCTTCTATTTTTATTCTTCTGTTTGCATTTTGTTTACCTTTAACCTCACTCCCTTACATCCATAGAAGCAAAAACAGTGGTTCCATGCGATCAGCTCAGCCCCCTTAAACCCACTGATGATGCACCTTGTTGGTTGCATGATGGTTTGTTTCTTGCCCAGTAGTGGCAAAAGAGAATTCATATGCTGGGAAGTGTGGCTGCAACTGTTGTTGTTCCCAAGCTGCTGTCTGTGAAGGTAGATCAAACCATGTGTTTTGTCTCTGTCAATTATTACTCACTGGAATTGGATTGGCTGTCAAAGTGAGTTTATAGCAGCCCACAAGGTAGACCGAAAAGGGTAGAGAATCTTCTTTTATTCATTTCTCAGACCTCTCTCAGAAGTGAAGGGTCAAATTTATAAAGAAGTTTGGAGCAGCCATGTTGAAAGGTATGGGCAGGGCATTGCAGGCAGGAGGTTGCCAACCCTGCTTGGATATGGAAATATTTACAGAAAATCCCTAGCCAAGCTTTACCAACAGCACAATCCAAACCATATCTACTCAGAAGAAAATCCTATTGAGTTCTATGGGGCTTAGTAAGTGTGTTTAGAATTTCAGCCTTCAGGAGCATCCATCTTTACTCCTGAGTGCTGCTATCTAACATCTCCACAACCCTAGGCTCCTTTCTTCCTACAATGGCCTTCTGGTGACTGGGTTTGCCTGAGGGCACTTCAATCCTTCTTGCCAGAATCAAGTAGGCTAGATTAAATGTTCCCTACCCAGATTCTATCTTTCAGCTAAGATTTCTATCTTAATTTCCAATCAGAGAAATGTTTTTGTTTGAATTGTATGCTTCAAGCAACTGTGGTTGATCCTTAATGACATCACTTGGGCCCACCCGTGACAACACTATGACCTGCCCCATGACATCACTAGGGCCCTCCCCTGAAATCTCAGGCTTTGGGATGCTTCTGACCTGGCAACCCTAAATCACAGTAAGAATATATATATATGTCTGGGCAGTTACAGAGATAAGGTTGGTCAGCCAGGCTAAGTAGCCCAGGTTACAGAGTTTGTTGTAAGGTGAGAAGGAACAGAGACAGCTTTAAGGAGGGATTCTGTGGCAGAGAGGTGGCTGTCCTCATCATGGAAAGAACTCTGGGCCTACTGGAGAAAGAGTTCCAAGCAGCGAGTGAACGAACGCCGCCTGAGATTTCCAGGCAAGGTGCCACTGGAGAGTAATTTTCTGTGGCAGTTACCACAGGGAATGGCATAAGAGAGGTGTGAGGCCAGGCCTTAAGGAAGAAACCTTTCCTGAGTAAGGAGGGGAGAGGCCAGCTGCAGGTCACAATCAAAAAGACCTGTGAGATTGAGTCCCAGGAAGCAGGGAAAAAAAACTCTGCCAGGAGTTTGGGATTTGGAGGAGGTACTCAGGAGAAGCACAACCCAATCCCTATTCCCTTACCCCATGTAAGAAAAAGAATGAAGCACATATATCATTCTGCTTGATCCCAGGACAAGAAGGAACTGCAGACAAAAATTCTCACATGTAATCCATCCATGCATGCATTAATTATTGCATGCACTCCTTCCAGCTTTGTACACATATGCATGGACCCTTTTATGGGGCGGCAGCAGGACCCCCAACGTCACACCTGCACTGGGCCCCATAAACTCTCTGCATGGCCATGCAAAGCTGTTCACAGGGGAGTGGGTGGTGCTGAAGGCACTCCTCTTCTAGGGCACTATGTATCCTAGGGCCTGCCCTGACATCACTCCCAAGCTTCTGAGATAGTGGAATTGCCACAAGGACAATCTCTGACAAACTTAACACCTGAGAGGATGCAGTCCTCTCCTCCAGTTCATTATTTAGATTATGGGAACATCACGTGTTAATGTATGTTACACAAAAACTAAGTTTTAGAGTGCAACTCTTGCTCATCTCAAAAGGGGTAGTCTCCCAGTCATGGCAGTATATGATTTTGTCTGGCCCAAAGCTTACTTGGGGTGCAAGGTATCCTTCAGTTACTTATTTGAGTAACTGTTCCACTCTGAGCTACTCCTGCAGCTCTGTAAATAAATAAAGCACTAGGAACCAATTTGTCCTTGCATCAAAAACAGAAATGGTGTGAGGATTTGGGAGGGGTTACAATTACAGGAGGGAATACCAGTCATGTCAACATTTCATCTCATTTTTCTATTTTGTTTAAAATATTTGCATCCTGCTCACTAATCAACGGTGCTTGAGGCAGGTTATGGCACATTAAACAAAAATGAAAAACTACAAGCAAATAAAGTAATAAAGTTTTTTAAAAAATAAAGCGGTAGTTTCAGGTTCTTCTAGGATACGTTTTATCAGTGGCTGTGTCTATTTGTTTTAATTATCGTCTACCCACATGCCAAATGGATGTTTGATTCTTGAGTTACATAACACTGTATAGTTTCTCTTTAGGGATCCAAACATTATTATTTCCTGGTGTTTAGGATCTTTCAGATGCAGTCAGCCAGAATACAAAATGAACAATCCTGGCAATAGTCCCTGCTAGCACCCCTGGGCAGCTACTAGAATTCAAGTAGCCCAGCAGGTCATATTGACAACATAGGCCCTGGGCTGCCAGTATTGCAAGCCACCTGCCATTTTAAAAACCCACAGTGCCCCCACTTAACTCTAGGGCACTGTGAAAAATTAAAACCACTAGCAGATAAGTTTACTGGGGCCTGGGGGATGGACTCCAATGATGACGAGGGTAAGGGCTTGGTTCCTCAGTCACAGACTCAGTACCCATACAAATCCCCAGTGTGAATGAGTATTTGAGTGAATGGCACTTTTTTAGTTAGGCTTGATGGAGTCCTAGGTTTTAGACTCATAGTGTTAGGCTGCCAGTACTGAACGATGGTATTTTTGTATATGTACCTCAGGGATTCCAGGAATTGGTAATTTTTGAGAGTGAAGCAGTGTGTTCTTTCTGTGTATGTTTTTGTGTAATCATTTTTATATATGAAAATGTTTTATATGTGTCTTTATTGTTGTTTTTATAGTTAAATCCAAGATGTGCTATAGAAAGTGATTCATAAATGAAATTAAATAAAAATAAAAGCGTAGGCGAGCATGTGTAGGTGCAGGCTGACTGAGCTATGGGTGTGGAATTTGTGTGGGTACTGAGTGAGTAGAATCATATTTTATGGATTGTGATGTTACCTGTTTTGTTATATTATACTGAATTTAAATTTTATTGTTTTTACATATTGCATCTAACTTTGTTTTTATATCGTTTATGAACAGCTTTGTGAACTTTTCTGATGGAAAGCATGAAATAAATAAGGGACTCCAACAGCGCACACTTTGTGAAGCACCCCCTCAAACCCAAAGCTGGCCCTGACTGAAGTGTACTTTATTCCTTTATTATTGCTCTATTTTATAATTTGTTTCTACTTTATTTTATGGATGGTAGGTGAAGAGGCAGAGTGTCAAATTGCTAATAAAGTAGATTAACTACATGCCATCTTTCAACAGGTGAGAGAATCAAGAATGAGACCCCCATGCCAATAGTAGCCCAGAAATAATACAAGAAGCAAAGGCTTTTATGGAACTTATTTGTCTCAGTAGTCTGATGAAAGAAAGGATCTCTGCTATCATTCAAGTCAAGTTACATAGAATCATTTGTACAGAACTTCAGTATGGACTGTACAGAGCTTTAATACTAGAACTTCAATACTGCCCATATTCAGAGGCAGTGCTTAAACTGGCAAGAGAAGCAGAGAAACGTTCTTGTCACTAAAGCAGAAGCACTTTACTGAATATAGAGCAGCAAGAAAGCCACAAAGCCTACTTTGGTGTCCCTATATTGTAACAGCCCAACCTTCAAAATGAACCCTTACTAAACCAATTAGCAATAAGACAGCTGGCTCTGATCATCCAGCAGTCATTCTCATTTGTGAGTGGGGCATACAGGTCACCTGATAGTATATTGGCAGACCCAAGAATAGAATCTAGGCTGTCCCATTCTCAGATTCCACGGCTCTAGCTGATCAAAGTACTGCTGTCAGTAATGGAAGCACCATTCACAACCACAAAGCAAGTTCTGAAGGAAATCCAAGAGTGTGCTACTGCTGCTGCAACAGGCACTGTGTATAGGCTACTCCCTAATGGCTCTCATCCACAATGCAGAGCCAGACCAATATTCTGGATTCCTTGAGCATGATGAAAGCAGGCAAGCCCATCAGCTAAAAGCTGCTGAGTCATAATTTCACTATGATGATGATGTCATTTGGATAATTACACAGCTGCTAATGCTGGCAAGCTCTGCTGGAAACCCACATGGCTCAAGCAGGCAGACAGAATTAGGCATTCGCCTTACTCATTCCAAAAAAAAGAAAAAGCCGGCTTCATTAGCCTGATGATTTCAAGGAGACATCCCAATCTGATGACTTCTGGCAAGCCTTCTTTCCAAGGAAAATGAAAGACTGGTAGATGCCAACCAATGCAGCAAAGACCAAGCATGTGAAGCAAAACCTTTCAGTCATGAAACTGGAGGAGGAACAAAAGGAAAGGACAAGTTCAGCTGATTGTTTGGCAGGCAGGATCCTGCCATTGTTTGTTGTATAAGCAAGCACCTAAAATACAAGCAGGTGTCAGGTGAAGGACAGGCTACTGCTTGACTTTTCTCCAGCTGTTTGCATACATGTGCCTTTTGGTCAGCCATGAGGAAGTGTGCTTCCCATTAAACAAAGCAGGGTTTTAAAAAATCCCAGGGACCAAAAACTAGACGTGTGAAACTTGCTGGAGAAATTCCACAGATGTGAAATTCCCATTCAGTTACTGGACCTCTCATTAGTTTCTGTCCAAATCAGTGGAGGAAGTGGCTTCGAGGGATTCTTGAGGTCTCCACTCTTTCACGCTTTGTCCAGCCATGTTGCCTCCAGGTATCAGCATGTACAATCCACTGGCATCATGTACTATCCACTGGCATAAGCACCAAGAGACCTCTGACAGGCAAAGCACAATAGAAGAGACATGAAGAAAGGAAGAATCCATGCAAACCATAGGATGTGCATTTGAAAGTTAGCGCTGGATGCTTCTGCAACTCTCTCTAAGCCCATCCCAATAAGAAAAATCTAAATTTTCTATATTGCTTCAAAGTATTTCATTTCAAGATTAACAACTATGTTGATAGTGATCTACATTTTAAAATAGTGATCCATTGAACAAAGAGAGAGACAGACTGATTTTGCTAGGCTACACAAAGATTGCTTGCTGGGCTCCTAAAGCGGTATCACTATATCCCAGTTTGAGACATGGGCTCTGTCAGAATCGTGAATCCAGGCAGCCAATCTGTTTCTAGACCCTAGGGGGGGAAAGCAGCTGAACAGAGACACTGCTAGGCTCCCACAATGAAGTTTCATCACTACATTTCTCTGAAATCACATTTAGCAGTAATTCTATGAATATTGTGATTGATTTGGCATACATACAGGTACCTTTTAAAATGATTGTATTGCCATTTCAACCGGTGCTTCCTTAAAGAGACTGCCACTCTGTGGATAGTCACAGTCTGGCAGAGATTGCCAACCTTTTTGGGGACATGGGGACACCTGCAAACGGGAGAAACAGTTGTGGGCACCCTACACACAATGCATCCAAGTACACACTGTAACCTGTTCTATTGCCTTCAATAGAATGTGTCTTTCAAGCATAAATTCACGAAGGGGAGGGAACCCTATGGGTGCCAGGGAAGACCTCTGTGGGTGCATGTGTACACGTGCTTTACATTGGTGACCCCCAATTTAGAGCCTCAGCCTCTTCTCTGTCATTGTCATATGCATAGGTTTGATGTTCTCAACTCTTAGGACAAGACTCTTTTAGCAAGGAGCCTGAGTGAGACAAGGGTTGATTTGATTTAAATTGCTTCTCTGAAGGACTCAATTTTAATGATTTAAATCACAGCTTAAATCACCATGAGGAAGATTCTATTAATCATCATTTTAGTAGTACATTATTGTTTAATATAATCTTAATATATATTCAGAGATGTAACTACACACTAAGCAATTATTCTGAATTGTTTTGAGATTAATTTTCATCAATAATGGGATGATAATTTGGTCATTTCAGTACTAAAGCAGAATGAACTTGTGAAGTCATTCAGGAGATGAACCAGCTCCAACTGTTCAATTGATCATGATTTTTTTTTCATGATATGCCAGAATCACCACCACCAAACAAATTTTACTAATAATATAAATTGTACTAATAATAATGTTTATTCTTCTGGTTAGTTTTCTTATTCAACAAACAACATTAAAAAAACATGCACATTGATTTTTGAATGGTTAACTATTTCTATTTTTAGATAAATAAAGTTCTTTAATAAATAAATTTTTGGCAATTTCAACCAAGTCAACATGATTTGCAGCCCTGGGTTCCTGTGGGGAGGAAGGGCGGAATATAAAATAATAAATAAATAATAAATAAATGAGAAAATACTAGGTGGTACAGTTAAGTCAGTCTTCTTCTTCACCTTTATGTTCCTTGTTCATCATCGGGAAAAGAAATACAAGCTTTCCTGCTTTTCCAATTCCCAACTTCTCAATTGAGATAACTTAGTGCAAATGAAGAAAAAATTCTCTCTACACCTGCAGAAGAGGCTAGTGCTGTTAAGAGCTGGATTACCACTTCAGTGATCTCCTCCTTGTTCAGATTTACTCCAACTCCCCAAATTCTCTGTTCATTGAGCTCTATCTTTGCACTTAGACAGAGGCAAAGCCTTGGAAGAGAGAGAGAGAGAGAGCGCACTTCTTGTACACCACCTGTAGAACAGGACTGATCTCATCTCCATAAACTGCTGTTAATGTATTCATAGAATGTAATTAGAACATAATTAGTATTCATGATGGTATCTTTGACCTAGGCTCCTTTTTTACTAATTGTTTTAAGAAAATTTTGATACCTGATTTAAATTAAAAAATCTGATTTAAATTGTTTTAAATCCTATTTTTTATTTTTTTAAAAATATCATTGATTTTATCAACCCTGAGAGACCCACAGCCTGAGCATGCCTTTAAGCTTTACAGTCATAAAAGTGGAAGAGGAAAATATTGTTTAACAAAGCAGCCAGCTTAATCTGTTTTGTTTACAGATCAGCCTTACATTGTGCAATTGCCATAAACTCATTCATTTCTATTTGTGCACACACAAGACACACCAAATGACCCTCCACCCATTCTTCAGTTCCTTCTATTCTCTACGCCTGACAGTCATAACATGGTTATTTTTTTGTGCAATCTTAGCAAAACTCAATTACAGTGGCGTTCAGGCGCATACAAGTCATCAGTTTCACAGATTTTGGTGGCCCAATGCCTATTCCTAGCAGAAGATTTCAAAATAATAATAATAAATTAATGGTATTACCCAGCTTTTTTACAGTGCAATCCATTGATCAGAGAGGTAGCTTTTAACAAGGGTTCAAAAGGGATTCACAGAGTAGGGTTGGATATGTAATTAATTCTCAACTATAAAATGGGTGGATTGTCTCTTAGGAGTAGTAAGGAAGAGATAAAGATTGTATTTAATATGGCAATGCCCACACTGAACGTTTAAATTAGGACAAACTATGGGCTTTCCACACATTCACCTTTTACCATGACATCATGAATGTGCCCAGATTGTGCCAACCAGGAAGTTCTCCTGTGGTCTCTGAATAGTGGTTTCTCAGCAATTGGATTATTAAAGCTGCAAGTACTGGGAAAATAGAATTATTGCAACAAGCATGAGTGCTTTACATAGTTTCTTGCTATACACATTAGATGGGATATCATGGTTTAATAGTGCAAAGGACACCACTACAAGGCATGTTAACAGTTCCTGTGCTTGCTTATCAATGTCATTCTGAAACATCATTCAAGTTGAGGGTTTCTTTTGGGGCGGCGGGAGTCGCTGCCATGGTACAGCAGCAACTGAGCTGCTGTGGACAATTATAAAGTGGGCCTCAGGCTCAGAATGTGTGAGGCACTGATCACACTTCATTTTCTAAAAAAATGCAGAGATTAATAACAGATGTCTGTTGAACATTTTTGACTTAGAACTATTGGCCTATAAGGTAATTGTTTCATATCCATGGCCTCAAAAGAGAAAAATGAATACACACTTAGCAACAAGTCAGGAGAGTCAGCATTAGAACATTGAGCTTTAAGTTACCCATGGTTTAGTCATTAGATCACATACCCTGGCACAGCAAAGTTACATACATGGAAGTGAGAGTTTTTCAAAGTCAATAGTACAACACTGGCTTTCAGTTCACTGGTAGCAAAGGTTAGAAAAGACAGAATGGAGTTTGTTTCAATAGTACAGTAGGAGACTCAGCCTAGAAAATTACCCTGTAGCATTAAGGGGCATGCCTGTGCGCATTGTTTGCAGGGAAGTATGTATGGTGAAATGAATAAGCAAATTCTGATGCAATATATGACTAGGCACCTTGGGAAATCATGGTTCCAAAATGGAACCTCAATGGATACAAAAGGCTCCCCACTACAGACAGTTGCCTTCCAACTCATGGAATACCAATAAAGTAGGCACAGTGGTGAGGGAAAACTAGATGCTTGTCCCCACTGCCTCTCCCCTTACTCATTTCTTGATTAGGGCTTACAAAAGACTCCTATATAATATCACGGAAGGATAGCCCTGAATCCAGCCAGGGCACACACCCTAATAGAAGTGGTCAACCATACTTGAAACAGAAGAGTCCATTTGTTACTTCTCTCAATTTTGGGGGGAGGGGTATTGGAAAATATAGCTGTACATATTCAAATTATTTGCACAGAGTGTGTGCCATTTCCACCTTTGCTGCAGTAATTGGGGGGAGGGGCAGATTTTCTACAGAACAGCTTATTCTTTAATGGTGAGAGTCCTTACTGACAAGAGGGGTTAATGAATGCAGATAAGCCTGCCATATAAACCAGTTTTTGTTCCAGTGGGCTACCAGGAAAAACACCATTTTGACAATCCCCAAATGTTCATCCCGCCCCCAATTCCTGTGTGAATGGGGGAGGTTCCTTCTATCCGTAAAGCTAGGGTTGTAAAAATAAAATCCCAAAAATAAGGAAGTGGGGAAGAAGAGGGCCTGGAGACATTTGGAGGAGCGGTGAGATTTGGCATAAACTTCTATTTGATTCACCACTTTTATCATAAGAGTTTTTCTCTAAGTCTTTAATCGTTCTTAGAATACTGCTTCCTCCAAGAATCCAAAGGGGAGGGAGAGAAGGACATGGCGTATAGCTTCTGAAAAGGAACTTTCATCCTTTCTAAGGACATGTTTAGATAGCATGTGAGATTATAACTGAGGGTTCACTGACTGCCGCATGGCCAATCACACTCATGTTCACAACACTACCCTTCTAGACCTTTCTTCATTAGAACTAAATATACATCATGCAATGCAGTTATTCTTGGAGACCTGAAAGTGTGACCTCATGCTCCCTAAATGCTGCAACCTGAAATGGGTTATGGGACTTGCACTGAAGCTCCCACTGCCACACAAAGGGCTAGTCTCTAAAAAAGAATTGTCATTCTTTGCACTGGCTAAATTCCGCAATGGCCATTTCGCAAAAGTGAAATATTATGCTACACTATGATAGCAGGGAGAGGAAGAAAGTAAGAGGGTTGCCACTGTTTCACCAGGCTGTTTTGGCAGTCCCCAATTTATGGAACGCTTTCCCCAAGGAGGTACACCTGGCACCATAATTATCTATCTTTAGGTGCCAGGCAAAAGCATTTATCTTCTTTCAGGCATTCAGCTTTTAATTTTGGAGGGCTTTTGATATTGTGCCCTCCTTTTGGGAGGGGTGCTGTTGGACCACCTTTTATATTCATATTCTGTGTTTTTAAATTTTTTACTTGTTTTAGTTTTTTATATTGGCTTTCATATTTTTATTGTTTGTAAATCACTTTAGGTTCTCTTTTATGAAGAAAAGTGAACAATAAATTTAATAAATAAAATAAAATTCACTTCTCTTGGATCCACTCGTGTGTGTGTGTGTGTGCGCACGCGTGTACGCACGCGCGTGCATGCCCCTGCCAAGTTAGAATAACATTTCACACATGAAGGGACTCTAATCCACAAAAGCTTATGCAATAATAACTTTGTTTAAGGTGTCAAAAGATCTACTGTTTTTGCTGTAACAGACTATGATGGCTATTTTTGGAACTTCCCTCAATATCTACTACTGAATCTATTACTGTGAGAGTCACCAAACCAGTGCCCACAGGCACTACGGCTCCTGCAAAGGCCTTCAGGGGCAACCCTAGCAGGTGGCCCAGACACTGAGGTTTCCTTCTTTTAAAAATAAGTCTGTCTCTGGTCCTCTTAGAAAGTTATAGAGCAAAATATGCAGGTATCCTTCCAAACGATTTATGTGAAAGAAGCCAGCTGGCTGCTCTCACCTATCAGTGTTTTTAGCCAATGACTGAAGTCAGAACTGTGGTTGATAAGTGACTTGTTTAGACACTAAGCGATAGGAATTCCTGGGGTCCTAAACAGCTGCTGTTTTCTCCTCCCCTTTAATGCACTTTTCTGGCTTCTGTCTATTTTTCCCTAGTCTTTGGGATCTCCATAGTTTGCCCTTTCTTTTCCCCTAGCAACCAGGTTGCATCTTTCCTGTGGCACATTCACCTAAAATCAGTAGCCCATGTAAGTTATTTTCTGCAAATAGTACTACACAATGAGTGTGGGTGAACATTAAAGAATCCCCCGAAAAGGCAAATGTGAAACCTTTGCAAAGAGGCTTAGGCATGTCTCCTGCTTTGCAAGAGCTAATCAGGGCCTCATTAAGAATTCACTGTATCGTTTACTTATAGTACAATGGTATACATGTCAACTCAGAAGTAAGTCTTTGTTTAATGGAGCTCACTTTCAAGTAGTGGGTACAGGATGGCAGCCTAGACTTTGGTTTAGGGTTTGCATCAGCGAAAACAGGTTCTTCTACCTTTAAACAGCTGTATGGCAGGCAGACATTCAACAGGCCAAGCCTTTTCTAGGGTGGAAATACAATTATGGGAAAAGTTTCACCATGACTACTCTCTAAATTTGTGTTATGCCATGCCCTCCATAGCAGCCATTTTGTGTGCCATGGAAGCCATTTTGTAATTGGTGCCTCCAGCATGCTGTCAAAATTTGAAATGTACCCTCTGGTCCAATAAGGCTGGCAACCCTTGTACCACTGTACTAATGATCTGATTTTTTCCAGTGGTACTTTGGTGTTAAATGTGGCAGTCCTACAGCAATTAAGAACATAAGAGCCTGCTGGATCAGGCCAATTGCCCCTCTAGTCTATCAGGTTCTCACAGTGGCCAACCAGATGCCTATGAGAAGCCCACAAGCAGGACCTGACCTGAGCACCACAGCACTCTCCCCTCCTGTGATTTGGAACATTTGCATTCATAGCTCCAGCTGAAAACCATCTAAAGATCCTGCTGCAAAGTTTTGGAATAATGGCAGCTCACAAAGGAAGGAGGCCGGTCTCAACATGAACAGCTCCATTGAGAGATGCTGCTGGCAGGCTAGCTTTTCACTTCTCTGAAGCATGAGACAAGCCAAAGCAGGAGCTTCCATTCAAGAATACCTGAACCATTCTAAGCATTGATGCAGCAGCCATCGATTTTTATAAATCCAGGTTCAACAGGACAAGTTGCTGTGATTTACAATACAGTTCCAAGCAGTATCAATAAGGGGTATTTTGTTTTTTTGGTTATAAACCTACTCACCAAGTGCATCTGAACAATCACCAGCCATGATTCAGGTTATGCATAGTAGATTGAACAACTTGGTACACAAAAAACATCCTGAAAAGAGGCAGATACATCTTTTCCCTGTAAGACACCCCACCAATCCACATTCACTGAAGAAAGCCTGCCCTACATTTGCCCCAATTGAGGCATATGAAGTCATTTTACAGACCACAAGTGTTTCTAGTTATAGGACCCATCTGCACTCTACATGTAAAGCAGTATTGTTCCACTTTAACGGTCATGGCTTCCCCCAAAGAATCCTAGGAACTGTAGTTTGTTAAGGGTGTTGACAGTTGTTAAAAGAACCTGGGAAGAGGAGCTGTTCATCAAACCATTCTGGAAACTGTAGATCTGAGGCAGGATTAGGAGTCTCCTAACAACCCTCTGCGCCCTGAACAAACCACAGTTCCCATGATTCTTTGAGGAAGCCATGACTGCTTAAGTTGCATAATATTGCTATAAATGTAGAGCCAGATGGGGCCATATACAAAGAAAAAAATAAAGGACACATGATATTGGCCACACAAAACATCCTGTAATTCTTAGGAAAGAAAGATGATGACCAGGAGAACTAGAAAAGACAGCAGAAGGCATTAACAAAGATATAAGGGAAATTGATCAGGATCTTCGTGATTTTTTAGAAGGCAAACAGGGAGCTATGGGCTGTTTTACATAGGTAATCCGCATAGCATTTAGCTGAGCCTAATTTGAAGGTTTGCCGTCTCCTCTTACATTCCTTCTTAAGACTACGACTAACTGCAGACTCCATACCCTCACTATCAGCCAGCTTTCTCCTGAAAGACTCACATGCACTTTCATTGCAGAAGGCCAGTCATGCAATTGCCCTGGCTGAGGGAGGCATATCTAGATAAGAGGGTGTGCCACTTTTTCACAGGGCTGCTTTGACATTACCTTCCTTTGGATTGTCTGACGCTACAACTATGTCTCTGTGTGTATTGTATATATAATATATATAAACACCTCGCTTTGTTTACCAACTTGCCTGATATATAGTTCTGGAGAGCTCAAAAGCTTGTACACTATTTTGTGACATTTCAGTTGGCTTTATAAACATATTGCCCTAATGTGGACACTGGAGACTGGATAACGTGTCACCCAATGACTCAAGAGATGAGACTTCATTGAGAAGTGTTGTATGTTTGTGGTGTTTCCAGGTGACACAAAGATTCTGTCCATAACAAATTTATGTGTGAGCATTGTTCATAATTAGTATTTATATAGTGCTTTTTCCAAGTGCTCCACAAGGAATAAACATGCACATGCGGACTCGTCATAAGTCTAGAATTAATCAACAACAAAGCTTTTGCTGGTCCCCTTCAGCTGCATGGACCAGTGGGGAATTAGCCCAGGATGAGCACCTAGCAATCCCCAACTACAGGGCCCAGAACAGAAATACTTAGTCACCACTTTCAGTCCCCTAAATTAACAACATATGTACGTGTTCACATGGCTTTCATCCTACAGCCATTTTGCCTAGCTATTTTTGCAGTATATACCAATAGCTATAACGGGGGGGGGGGGAGGCAGCATTAGTCATACCTGATTTAATTTCAAAGTGTTGTCATTCATTTCTTACATGTATCTTTGATACATGAGTCCACAAATTAGCCAGTCAATTCTCTTTTCCGTTTGGATTCTGGTCTGTGAACACTGGATGATTTCAAATTTAAAACTATGGTCAGTCTTACAGCTCCAGAACAGGTCCATACTTTGCTTGCCAGCAATCTCAAACCACAATAGAACATTTCTGTTCATATCCTAATGCCACTATTTCCTACTCATGGATTTACCACATGCTTAACGCAGTGTTTACTAAGGCTTTCCAAACAGAATTTTTTTTTTAAAAATAAACAAGATGCAAATTCCAAGATTCCTCAGCCAGAACACTAAGGGACTGGAACCATAGCAAGTCATCACTGCTGTCTGTAAACAAAAAGATAAATAAACAGGGTCTCTGTGATGCCAAGGAAAGGAGACCTTGCTACATGCTATTTTTGGAACCACAGCTGAAGACACTTAGCAGGAAATGCTGCTGGAGTCCAAGCTGTGAATTATAGGGATAGAAAGGCACTCTCTGTTCTGCCACTTCTAGTGTGTCTCCACCTCTCTCTCTTGAAAACGGGCACATACAACGCTAGTCAAATCCTGCCACTTTTTACTCTAAAACCTAAATGAATCGGCTTGAGTACTATTTTTAAAATTCAGCTTCAAAGAGATTTTGCAACTGATTGGCAGATCAACCCATTCTCCCGCCAGGTGTGGCTAATGGAAATGCTTTGATCTAGCAACTAGTGAGTTCACGGCCTGGAAGCAGAGAGTCGATCAACTCTACAATACTCTTTCCCTCTTCCACATCAGCTATTCTTCCTCTAATACTAGAATCAGTGTCTAATTCAAACAATATATTGACTATCTGCTACTACCTCCTCCAGCAACATTCTTGTGTTACAGAGGCCCAACTGGCCTTAACCATAAGCTGGGAATTTAGTGTTACCGGTCCCATGCTTTGGAATACTCTCCCAACAGAGATTCAGCAGACATCCTCACTTTTGACTTCAAGGGGTCTCTTGAAGACTTTTTTGTGCCTATGCAGCTGTTTGAAGCTTGTTTTGTTTTGTTTTTATGTTTTATCATTGTACACCTCCTTGATATTGCAGTATATAAATGGCGGTATATAAAATGCTTTTATAAATAAACACCCATTCCTCTTTCCCAAGTGTTCCCTCAATATCCACTTCTTTCACTAAGCTTTTCCTAACCTACTACAGTTCACCTGTTCTGCAACCTCTGCCAAACAGTTTCCTACCTGCCATTCATGCCATCCCTTTCTCAGACTTCCTTTACCATTGCCCAGCATACCCAAGACTACAACCAATCCCATTTCCCTGGCAAATACATATGTATGCACACATTTGTATATGATCGCATTTGATGCATCCCCAGTTAATTCTTGAGAGTTTATATGCACCATATCTGTGTCCTTGATGTCTCAGTGCATTGTGAATCAACAGGCATGTTTGAAGAAGCTTAGTGGAAAGTAAGGGGATCTGGCATCTGTCTACAAAAGCAAGGTATTGTTCCCTACCCTTGCTCAGTCTAATGGGAGCTGTGGCCCTCCAGATGTTGTTGGACTCCATCTCCCATCACCCCAGCCACTATGGGCAATTATCAGGGAATGATAAGAATTGTAGTCCATCAACTTCTGGAGGGCCACAGGTTCCCCACCCCTGCATTAGAGAATGAGGGAAATGCCCACAGATGCCATAAAGTATACATCTAAAAAATTTAAAAATCAAGAAGCAATGCTGGAACTGAAGAGACCTGAAGTTTAATGGAATATCTGTACACCTCCTTTTTTCCTCTCTCTCTCTCTCTCTCTCTCTCTCTCTCTCTCTCTCTCTCTCTCTCTGTGTGTGTGTGTATAACAGATAGATTTAATCATTCATATGCTTGAAAAGAGAAAAAATAGCACTAATGGCCTTCTATGCTTGTCCAACATTTGAGAAGCCAAAATGAGAAATAATTGTTCTCCAAGAACACAAAATATCTCTACGCAACACCTAGGATGTTTTAGAAAATTGTTTCTGTTCTGCCTCCTACAGTATCTCAGCTCATTCCATCCCCCATCAAGGCTCTCAATAAAGGAGCACTGAAAAATGTGTACATATGAAGCTGCCATGCAGAGTCAAATCGCTGATCCACCCAGTCCAGTATTTCCCTCCAACTGGCAGCTACTCACTAAAGTCCCAGGTAATGGTCTTTCCCAGACCTGTGAATTCTGGGGACTGAACTCTACTGTGGTCTGAACACTGAGCTATGAAGAACTAAGCAATACCCCCTCCCCCCAAAAAAAAATCTGAGTTCCTAAGAGTTTGGGGAATGAGTGCTGAGGAGATTTAAATTTGTGAGTTAGATATGTCTTTAGACTTAATGGGGTGGGGAGCTTTTTCATGATCCATTATAAGTAGTCATGAGCTGTAATCCTTATCAAGACAAAGGCCTGGAGCCCACTTTACTTCAACAGTGGGGAACCTGCAACAGCACTGTCCTTCCAATGTTCCTGGCATAGCAAAGAGTCCAGGACCATGCAAGAGAAGCCCATACTGTGGCTATTCCCTACTTTGGTGTCAACCATTGAAAAGCTAATTTTAACTTCGGCACAGGCGAGAGCCATAATTCTGGCTCCTCCCACATAGCCCAGGGCTTCTCACAGTATCCTGGCAGCACTCCGGGCGGCAGAGCAAGAAAAGTAGAGCTGTGGCTCTCAGGCTGTTACAATTATGCAGTTGCCAGGCCTGAGACTACAATTGTATGTACACTTACCAATTATTAATTCCATTGAACTTGTGGGGCTTACCTCCAAGTGAAGATGCATAGAATAAATCTGCAAGGTCTCACTATGTGTTTGTGTGAAGAAGGCTCATTACACAAAGTGCCTGAAGTGCTACTGGAAAGAATATAAATAGTAAACATGATAGAAAGCTTGCTGCTCTCTGCGAAGCACTTTGAGGTCTACAGGTGGAAAGCACTACATACAAGCTCTGCATTACTACTCAATAAGCAGGGATTTCAATGCATGAAATGACAGGTACACTAGGGCTTGGCTCAACCTAGAAGCCTCTTTTAGAAGACATGGATCTGCATTTACATGATTTTTCAGTAATGAAGGTCTTAGATGCTAAAAATAATGGGAATTCTGAGCGCAAACCAGTACAAACAGAACACTGTGGCAATTTAAAATGTGGTCTTTGGAGGTGGGGGGGGGGGAGAAAGAGAATCAAGAAAGAAAGCCTCCTTGGTAATATTTGCTTCAAGGTTTTAACTGCTGCACCAGGACCACTTTGGATTTCTCAAGAAAAATCATGACTGGAGATAATGTGAAGTGTCCATGTTGTTACAGAAAGGCAAAGGTTTTACACATAGCGAACAGGCAACAGGATGAGATTTATTGGAAGAAGTGACAGCTCAAGTACTGTGTCACTCCAGTGAAATACACATAAATCCAATGTAATTCTTAGGTGGGTAGAGTTTAACATCAAAGTTAGAACTACTGTAAGAGAGAGATTCACACACTACTTTTTTCCGACAGTGGTTTGAACATAGGTATGCACACCTAATGTCTACATTAGTTTTTTTAGCTACAGTGATAGGAGGATAGGAAGCTGCCTTATACTGAGTCAGACCATTCATCCATCCTGCTTAGTATACTCTTATTTCCCAGTTCTACCTGGAGATTGAACATGGGGTTGTCTTGGGCATCAAACCCACAACAGGCATTATTAGCACCATGCTCTGACCAAATGAGCTCGCCTGCTGACAATTTTACTGCTACAAGTAATGCATAGGAAAGTGTTTCCATACTCATGCCATGGGTACCATATCCAAAATCCAGTAGGTATCTGGAGGCTCTGCTGGGTTACTCTCCCAGTTACCATTTTTATCATTGTAGGTAAAACAGAATTAACACACCCACATAATGTATTCACACTTGCAGCCAAAATTCTATTCCCTTGTCACCAGTCATATTTTGCCAATTGTATTTATTTATATATCTATTGATAAACTGTCTTCAGTGCAAGGTTCCCATCCACAAGCACCTACTCCATCCAGACAAGCAAGAGACATTATTACAGTCCAGAGGGCCAAACAGAGAGGCCTCAAGGGCTGCATTTGACCCCCAGGCCCTAGGTTTCCCATCCTTGCCTATATACAATAATACAGCCCCCTGAATTATCCTGGGACACACACAAGACAGGGATGGGGAACTTGTCGCCCTACAGGTATTGTTTGACATCAACCTCAGCCAACACGACCAATGGTCAGGAATATTTTATTTAGTTTTATTTATTTTAAAATATTTCTATCCCGCCCTTCTACTCTATAATAGGGCACTCAGGGCAGCTTACAAAAATAAAACCATACATAATAAAAGTGTAAACAGTAAAATCACAAAAACATTAAAATAAATTAAAATACATAAAATACTATACATACATACATACGTACATACATATAGGGAGTGGTACTAAAGGGACTACAAAGGTAAAATTTAACGTAGAAGGCATAAAATCAGTGTCAGGTTCTATCTTCAGTCCCTCCCAAAGGCTCTCCGGAACAAGATCATTTTCAGAGGTCTCTGGAAAAGCAACAGGGAGGGAGCAGAGTGGACTTCTTGTGGTAGGGTATTCCAAAGCTTGGGAGCCACAGCTAAAAAAGCTCTCTCCCGTGTGCCTGTCAGTCTAACATCTTTTATTCCAGGCATGCAGAGGAGACCAGAGGCAGATGATCTTAAATGCCAGGCAGGTACATGTGGGCGTAAGCAGTCCCTCAGGTATATTGGTCCAAGGCCACTGAGGGCTTTAAAGGTCAGTACCAGCACTTTGAATTGGGCCCGGAAACAATTGGGAGCCAGTGGAGTCGATAAAGCACAGCGGTGATATGCTCCCTGCGCCATGCTCCAGTTAACATTCTGGCTGCTGCATTTTGAACCAACTACAATTTCTGAACTGTTTTCAAAGGCAGCCCCACATAGAGTGCATTACAGTAATCAAGCCTCGATGTCACCAATGCATCTGTCACTGTGGCCAAGTTAACTGCCTCCAGGAATGGACGCACCTGGTAGACCAGTTTGAGTTGGCCAAAAGCACTCCTGGCTACCACAGCCACCTGATATTCCAGCAGCAAGGCAGGATCCAGGAGGACTCCCAAACTGTGGACCTGCTCCTTCAAGGGGAGTGCAACCCCATCCAGAACAGGTTGCAACCTTGTCCCTGGTGCAGTTTTCCCCTTGACCAGCAGTACTTCCATCTTGTCTGGATTAAGTTTCTGTTTGTTAGCCCACATCCAGCCCTTCACAGCCTCCAGGCACCGGTTTAGGATGAGCGCTCCCTCTCTGCAATCAGGTGGTAGGGAGAGATAGAGCTGAGTGACATCAGCATATTGATGACATTGTACTCCAAATCTCCTGATGACCTCTCCCAGCGCTTTCATATTATACAGCCACAAGAGTGGCTGTATACTATAGTCAGTAGGGATTTTTCGCGTTCTACCATGTTAAATGAAAATACCCACCCCCACCCCCACCCCCACCCCTACCCCTTTCTGGTGCTTTGTATAGTCCCAATTCAAAACAAAAACTTACAAGTGTTATACTGTTGGGTTCAGAATCGCTTGCTCTACAACTCTGAAAGTTTTCTTGGTGATACACAACCCCCACACGGAGAATCCACAGGTTAAAGTGAAAAATGGGAGAGAGAAAAACAAGAAGCCGTTTGGACTTTTTTCTTGAGAAATTCTCATACTCTGTTGAAATTCATTAAAAATCAGAGATGACTGTAAGGTATCTCTAATCAAATCCCTGAGCTTGCTCCAAACACAAGCCTTCATCTTCAGCGGGTTTAAAGTAAAAAAACAGCATGGTTTGTTTTTAATTAATAGATTAAAAAATGCATTACCATGGGTTATAACGTCATGCAGGTGCAGTAGAAAGCAGAAGTTTTTTCGTTTCACTCCCCCTCCCCCCTCCCCTTCCAGTTACGTGGAGAAAGCAGGGGACGTCTGCTCCTGTGATTGGTGGGCAACAGACATGTGACTCACACTGGCCTTCTGCTGAGCTTGCTCTTCCCTCATGCTTTGTGTGAGGAAGCACGAGAGAGAGAGAAAAATGGCCTGTGGAGGGAGAAAGCAGCAGCAGAATGGAGGTGAGTGACGGTGATGTGTGTGTGTGTTCCCACCCCCGCTGTCTCCTGCAGCCTGCTCTTTCCGCTGGCTCAGTTGCCCCGCCACCCCCCACCCCCTATCTTAAATGGGTTTATAAATGACAAATGCTCAAATACTTTTTGTTTGCAGTGTGTGTGGCTGTTTGACCTGTGCTCATAACATTGTTGTAGTTATTTTGAGATATAGTGCAGCAGTGGGGAGGGGTGGATATATGCATAGGTTACAGCAGCCCTGCAAAGTAGCCTAGTGTGGCTGTACAGATATTGGGGGGGGGGCTGAGAGGGAGTTGTGTATGACAACCCTGAAGTGTAGTCCAGTGTTGTTCAGTGAGTGTCTTGGTTTTATGTTTTTTCTTTTTACTTTTTGAAAAGAACTTTTAAATTGACTGTAGCAGCAGCATTTATTTCTTTAATTTATTAAATTTATATCCCACCACTCCTCCCAGAAGGAGCCCAGGGCAACAATGGATAGAGGGATCATTGCTTTCCCACTCATGGGGGAAAAATAGAGGCTTCTTGTGGTTGGGGTGATGCTGGTGGTATAAATCCTTAAATGGGTTTATAAATGACAAACACTCAAATACTTTTTGTTTAAAGTGTGTGTGGCTGTTTGACCTGTGCTCATAACATTGCTGTAGTTATTTTGAGATTTGATGCGACTCTTTGTTTTTAACACTTTAATCCTGAATTTAGCTCTTGGTTGTTTAATCTTAAATCTCTTTCACTCACTCACTCACTCACTCACTCACTATCTGAAATTAGTCCTGTGTTGAAGCCCCCACCTGAAATTAGTGCTGTGTTGGTCACTACCTCCCACTTTTGTGAAAGCCTTTGCTGTATAGGGAAGAGGCATTTTCCCCTTCATCTTTTGCAGAGAACAGAAGGTCTTCATCAAACATTTGCAGGGGCATCAAACACTTGCAGTTAGTGTAATACCATATTACACTAATGAGGTGGCCAAGCGGTTTTTCTGTTTGTGACCAGTAGCGCAGTAGCAAATTAAAAAGTGCAGGGTCTCTTCATGATAGTCACAGCCATGCCCCTCCTCCTTTTTTTTGCTGCTGGGTTGAGAATAAGATCCTTTTTAATGCCTTCTCCTATAACAATAGACGTCCCTAGCTCACTACTGACTGACAAGGTTTCAGATAAGGATCTCTCCCAGCCCTAATTGGAGATGCTGGGTATTGAATGTGGGGACTTTTGCATGCAAAGCATGTTCTCTGCCACTAAGCCATGACCCTCTTGTAAAAGTAAAGGCATTCTTGATGGTAATAACATTTAAAATACACTGCTGAACTATTTCTGTTACTGCTGGTGCTAACTTGCACAGGATCCCATCTCTTACCTCCCGGATTAAAAAGCAGGGAAATTCACTAATAAGCAAAAAACCTTGCGGTTTAAGAATGTACCTATAGCCCACAGCTATTTCTATCAAACTCACCACTCACCATATGCTCAGAGGCACATGTTACCAATTTTTTCCAAGCTACACAGGAAGTGGATTGGACTGTGAAAGACCAACCCAAATGGTGTTTGCATTTTGACCAATTTGTAGGGCAGTACAATATCTCAGAGAGGAGTTCAGGTCTCCTGCTCCCCTGGTGCATTCACTATAGCTGCCCAATTTCCCTGCTTTTTAAAGCTTGATAGAAATAGCTGTGGGCTATAGGTACATTCTTAAACCGCAAGGTTTTTTGCCTATTAGTGAATAAATGTTAAAGAGCATGGGAGACAGAATGGAACCCTGCAGTACCCCATAGGCGAATGGCCAGGGGGACGAGCAGTAGTCTCCCAGCACCACTTTCTGGGTCCTGTCTGTCAGGTAGGACCGAAGCCACCATAAGAGTGTGCCTCCCAATTCCATCCCAGCTAGAAAGCCCAGAAGGATACCATGGTCGATCGTATCAAAGGCTGCAGAGAGGTCCAGTAGCACCAACAGGGATGCACTCCCCTTGTCTGCTGCCTGGTGTAGGTCATCAAGCAGGACGACCAAGGCAGTCTCTGTCCCATGACCAGGTCTGAAGCCTGATTAAAAAGGGTCTAGATAGTCTGATTCATCCAGGAAAACTTGGAGCTGAGCAGCCACTACCCTCTCAATCACCTTGCCCAGAAAGGGCAGATTAGAGACTGGGCAGAAGTTGTTACGGTCCGCAGGGTCTAACGAATGCTTTTTTAACAAAGGTCTTATCAGAGCCTCCTGCAACAATGTTGGCACAGAACTTTCCCTTAGGGAGGTATTAATTAAATATGCCAACCAGCCAGCCACTCCCCCTCTGGAAGATTTGATTAACCAGGATGGGCAAGGGTCAAGAGAACAAGTAGTGGCCCTCAGTTCTCCCAGAATCCTGTCCACATCCTCAGGCTTTACATGCTGAAAAGTATCCATAGAAAAATGACCAGAGGAAGCTTCGAACTTGTAGTCCAATATTATCTGGAGGATGTCAGGCTCCCCATCCATGCCCTGAGAGATTAGTTCACTTCTTCCAACTATTTAGTAAGGAACTTTGTTTCTCATAAAAGTAGCTATTGGGGGTTCTCAGGAGCTCATCCATATCCCTTCCCTTAAATCTGAATGAAGGAAATCTGGCAAGAATGGGCAAATGCTAGAGACACCCTTGTCTTCTGGGTTTGTGCTGCTGCTTCCTCCAGTCTCATGATCCTGTCTCCAGCAACAGTCCTTTGAGGCATTCTCCAGGGCTACACCAACAAAAACAACAACAACAAAATATGCTGATTATTTATTAGAATTCTTACCCAAACTTCCCAGGGCGGGTTACACAACCACCACAGTTCAATCTAAATCAAAATAAAACCAACAATGCCCAGTAATCATCAGATTAATTTTCAACCATCAAAGGCCAAGGTAAAGAGGTACATCTTCGGCATGTGATGGAAGCTAATTATGATGCTAGACACATCTCTGTAGGGAGAAAGTTCCACAATTTTCATAGTACCACAAAGAAAGCTCTCTCTCAAGCTGCCGCTCTTCAAACTGTCAAGGGTGGCAGAGCTACCAAAAGGGGCTCCTCTGTTGTTCTTAACATTTGGGGTGATCTGTAGGGAAGGAGGCAGTCTTTCAGATATTTGAGGTGCAAGTCATGTAGGGCTTTAGACACCAATGTGAGCACTTGAATTGGGCTCAGAAATAAACTAGCAACAAGTGCAGCTGCTTTAGAACAGGAGTTAAATGCATTCTATATGTCACCCAAGCCAGTAATTTGGCCACCGCATTCTGGACCTGTTGAAGTTTCTGACCATATTCAAGAGCAGGCTCATATAGAGAACATTGCAATAGTTCAGTCTGGAGGTTACCAGAGTGTGGAGTACAGTGGCCAGGTCATCTGTGTCCAAAAGGGGGCTTAGCTGGCAAACCATCCGGAGCTAGAAATAGCTCTCCTAGCCACCGAAGCCACCTGGACCTCCAGTGACAATGTTAGCTGCAGAAGTACCCCCAAGCTATGCACCTCCTCCTTCCAGGGGAGTGCAACTTTGTCAAGCACAGGTCATCCCCTTACCCTTTGGACCCAAGAACATGGAACACATAACGCCTCTGTCTTACCAGGATTCAGCTTCAGTTTATTAGCCCAAAACCAGCCCATCACAGCCTCCAAGCCCCAATTCAACACCTGGAGTGCCTCCCGTGATTCAGATGGTACCAAGCACAACAGCTAGCATTTTAGGGAAACAAGAAAAGAGAAAGTAGCAGCACAGTCTCCTGTCCTGACCAAGAGTAGTTTTGACTACTTTGCATTTGGGGCTGGGTGTGGTTGCACAATCACCCAAAGAATTCTGACTCAAGATCAAAGCAACACACAAGGCCCACAGCCCATTTACTATCATCTCTGATCAGAGCCAACAGCAGAAGCTTCAATACAAGGGAAAGTAAGTCTTCATACGATCTAATCCCGCACCCTAATTAAGGATTGGCTTCAACCCTAAATCAGGTGGGTCTCCCTGCCTCAACTGTTAATATTAGAAAGCATATGCTTGGATATTCTTGCCAGAAAAGACATAAACCACCAGAGTGGCCCCTCATGTTAACATTCCACATATAACAGCTAAAAAAAGTACCCAAGCCCCAAAAACTAATTGTGATTGCAAGGAAATGACTAGATCATATTTCACAATGCTTCTTGTATCCAAGTGCATGATTGGGAGAGGGGCCTACAGAGAATAAATATAGATGATGAAGGGATGAGAAGTTGAACCTAGTCCATGCTCTCAAACTGAGTACATCAGGCAGACATCCAGATAATTTCCTATATCAATAGCAGAACAGGCTCCAAAGTAATAAATCTGCAATATTTGGGGGGAGTCTGAATAAGGAAATTCAGTTATCTTTACATGCCATAAGAGAGGAAATAATTCAGTCAACAATTAGCAATAAAAACAATAATTGCATTCAGATGTAATGTTCCGAATCTCTGAACACTCAACTATACTTACAGAAAATATGGAGGGGTTTGCATGAGTGAGAGGAGGAGGGAGCATATGAGCCTTAAACATGCTTTGTCCAGTCCAAACATTCCCAAGGAAATAAGTAAAAAGCATCTCTATCCAGATCCCAACATAGCCTGAATAGTGACATTTTTGCAGGTGACATCCCAAACATGGTTTCTGCATTTTCCCCAGTGACAAAATCAAATGAAAAACCTACACTGATGGTAATGTACATCTGAGTTCAAAATGGCTTGTCCACTTTCAACCTCACATTAAACAACATTCATGTCATATTCTTTGCTTCATTTGTGAAAACACCCTTAGATTCAAACTGACTGAATTCCCTTTGAAGTAAATCAGCATAAATCTAAGTACCTTAGCTTTGAAATAGATTGGGCTGACTGCCATTATAAAATGCATTCTAAGGCTGATCAATCGCGACTGAGTTAACCACACCAGTGAAAAATATTTTCAGCTGGACTAAATGGGTTTCCCTTAAGTTAAGAAATAATAAACATGCATATACCCATCACCTGAACAATGTAATTATTCTCAGGCTGTTAAAATGGGGAGGTGGGGATAAAAATCCCTGTACTTATAATGGGCAGATTTTTATCAAAGGGACACACAGAATGCCTCTTCTGGGTACAGTTTGAAGGAGCACGTACATAGCTTCAGAGTACTCCTGGATACATCTTTGTCATCAGAGGCCCAAGTGACCTCTGTGGCTAGGTGTGCCTTCTGCAGCTTTGTCTGATACATCAGCTATAGCTGTATCTAGATCAGGATAACCTGTCCACTGTAGTCCACGCACTGGTAACCTCAAAACTGGATTATTGCAATGTGCTCTATGAGGAGCTGCCCTTAGGCCTGGTCCAGAAGCTCCAACTAGTGCAGAATGCAGCTGATAAATTGCCGATAGGGGAAAGACAGCCAATAGCATGTGAGACATCTACTAAAACATCTGCACTGGCTGCCTATATGCTACCAGGTCAGATTCAAGATTCTTGTGTTAACAATCAAAACCTTAAACAACTTCAGTCCAGGATACCTTAAGGATCACCTGAGCACTTACATCCCAGCTCACTCACTGAGATCATCTGGAGGAATACCGTTAGTTTTTTCCCATGTTTCAGAAGCCTGACTGGCTTCAACTAGAAGTCAGGCATTTAGTGTCACCTGCCCCATGCTATGAAATACTCTTCCAGCAGAAGTTAGGCAGGTATCTTTGCTGCTAACTTTCTTGAATACTTTTTTATACCAACAGGCCTATTCAGTTGTTTCAATATAAGCCAGTCATTTTATGATTATCTGGTATTGTTTTACGTATCTATTGAATTATTGTATTTATATATATTATTGTATACTGCTTTGACATTTTATATGAGTAATAATAATAATAATAATAAAATTTTATTTCTAGGCCGCCTATCTGGCCGCGCCAGCGGCCACTGTAGGCGGCGTACACAATCAAGTAAAATACAGCATATAAATACACATAGAAACTGAAAATCTAATATAAAATTATACTAAAACCACCCACAGCTATAACAGATAAAATTAGGCTACCCCAGGGGTCTTATAGGCCTGCCTGAATAGCCAGGTTTTCAAGGCTTGGCGAAAACTTGGCAGGGAGGGGGCTGTGATGCCCTTCCCTGGCTCTCCCTGTCAGGTTCCTACCTACTCGTGGCTACTGCCTTTCACTAGGCACCACCAGGGACTCCACCAGTCTGGACTGTCCTTTTTTATGGTTTCTCTCTCCGCTCTAGCACAGATCTCAATAGATCCCCCTGCTAGGCAGCACCACCAGTCACGTTCTACAACCAATGTTCCCAGAGACCTTGCCTGAGTCTCTCTATCCGGTTACATTCGTGACTGCGTGCCTATGCTGTTCCCAACCCCCTTGTATCAATGCAGATAACTCATAACTCGGGGTTGCTCTGGATACTTATAATGTTATCTTCTCCTCTTCACCGCTCCAACCATTTGTTACTGTTTCCCTTCAGCCTTGGTTATTACCTTACCCTTCCTTCTGGTCTGTGAAACCCCAGCCAAGGATCAGGCCTTCAGTAAACCAAAATAGTATTTATTAAATAACATTAATAACAAGATAACTTTGATAATGATCTACAAGCTTATGGTTTCATCTGTTACTGTGATATTTGACTTATTACTAATCCGAACTCCACCTCCCTCTTTCTCCACACTCTCCTGACATACACCAACTCACACCCACCTCCAAACTCCACCAAAACAACCCACTCACGTCCACCAAACACCTCTCAAACAACCCACTCACGTCCACCAAACACCTCTCAAACAACCCACTCACGTCCACCAAACACCTCTCAAA